>NC_088386.1:42202500-42802500 GCF_037993035.2 Macaca fascicularis | reverse complement strand
AATAATCCACAGATTAAAGAAGAAATTATAAGGAAAATAAAAAAATATTTTAAAATATTTCAAAATTAATTATAATGAAAATACAACACATAAAACTGTGTAGATGCTGCTACTGTGAAACCATTACTTAGAGAAATATTTATAGGTTTGGCATTTATAGGTTTAAATGTACATATTCTAAAAGAAGAAAGGTCTAAAATTAACAATGTAAATGCTGACCTAGGACTCTAGAAAATAAGAGGAAATTTAACCCAAAGTAAGTAGAAGAAAGAAAATATCAAAAATAAAAGCAGAAATGCATGAAATATAAATGGATGAGCACACTTCACTACTTCTATTTAACATTGAATTAGAAGTCCTAGCCATTGCTTGTCTGGTTCTTTATAGACATTAGTAAAGTTGATAAACCTGTGGCAAGAATGACCAGAACAAAACAGAAAATACCCATATAAGAAAAAAAGAGAGACATCACTACAGACTCTACAACTTATTACAACTGAATCAAGAAGAAATAGAAAATCTAAAGAGTTTAATATGTATTAAAGAGATTAAATTAGTAACTCAAAATCTTCCTACAGAGAAAACCTCAGGACCAGATGTGTTTATGTTTTAATTCTATCAAATATTTAGGAAATATATGATGTAGGCTTTATACAAATTTTGTCAGAAAATAGACTAGGTGGGAGTACTTCCCACCTTAATTTATGAGATCAGCACTACTGTAATACTAGAACCTGATAAGGCTATTATTAAAAAAGAAAATTTAAGTCTAGTATCTCTCATGATTATAGATGCAAAAATGCTTAACAAAATATTGGCAAACTGAATCCAGCAATATATAAATGAATGATACATTACGCCCAAGTAAGTGTTGCTTGGAGAATGCAAAGTTGGTTTAACATTTTTTAAAAAGTCAGTCAATGTAATTTGCCACACTATTGGAATAAATCAGGAGCATTGTTTATCTCAATAGATCCAGAAAGAATTTTACCAAATTCAGCACTCTTTCATAACATTAAGACTCAGCAAATGAAAAATAGAAGGAAACATCCCAAATCTGATAAAGAACATCTATTTAAAAATCTTTCCCGTGGTTTTAGTTTTAATAATGAAACAGTAAATTTTGTCCCCTAAATTGGGATCAAAACAAGAATATATTCTTTCACTGCTTCTGTTTAACATTAAATTAAAAATTCTAGCCACAACAAGGCAAGAAAAAGAAAGAAAATGCCCCCAAATTAGAAAGAAGTAAACTGCTGTTATTTATAGACAACATTTTTGTTTACATAGAAAATCCAAAAGAAGTAACCAAAAAAGTACTATTACTAATAACTGAATCTAACATGATTGCAATATAGAAGTTAATATAAGAAAATTTTAGTTCTATATACAAGCAATGAAAAATTGGCAAGTTAAACTAAAATAACATTTACAATAGCAGTGCAACACATTGAATACAGAGTAATAAGTAGAATGAAAGGTATGGGGTTTGGAAATTATGAAACACTGATTGGAGACATTAAAGAAAATAACAAATAAATAGAGATATATGCCATGTTTGTGGATTCAAAGATTTAATATTACTAAGATATCCATTCTGTTCAAATTAATCTTGAGATTCAAAGCAAGCTCACTTAAAATCTTGATAGGCTTTTCTCCCTAGAAATTAACAATTAATTTTCAAATATATACAGAAATGTAGAGAATCTAGACTACACAAAACAATCTTGGAAAAAAGATTACAATAGCAAACTTTACATTAACTGTTTTCTAGATTTTCTCTACCTACAATAAAGCCACAGTCATAAAGACTGTGATAATTGCCTACTTGGATAAACAGGTAGAGTCCAGAAATGGACTTATGTACAGTTGATTGACTGTTGACCAAGGTACAAGGGCTTATATCTAGAATATACAAAAGGTCTCCAAAAATTGACAATAAAAAGACAAACAATGCAATTAGTAAATGGAAATTACACTTGGACAAACATTTTACAAAAGAAGATATAAGAATCTCTGATAAGCTTATGAAAATGTGCTCAACACCATCGCTCATCATATAAATGCAAATTTAAGCCACATGATACCCACTAGAATGGTTAAAATAAAAATGACTGACAACACCAAATGTTCGTTAGGATGTAGGGCAAACAGAAATCTAATACATTACTTCTTGAGAGTGTCAAATGGTACAAACACTTTTGAGAACTGTTTGGCTTTTTTTTTTTTTTTTTACAGGGTTAAACTTTCATCTACCCTTTGTGATAGCAATTCCATTCTTACCCAAAAATACTTGTACAAGAATGTTTATAGGTGCTCTATTCATAATAGGCTTGAACTGACAATAAGCCAAACATTCTTCAACAGGAGAATGGGTCAATAATATGTATCATAATTACATGGTAGAATACTATTTGTTAACTAAAAATGTACAAGCTAATTATGTATACAACATAGACACAAAGGCACTAGGTTGATTGAAAGAATATATATTTATTATTTCATTTATATGAAATGAAGAACAGATGAAATTATTCTGCGGTGATTGAGATCAGAAACTTGGTGCCTATGATGGAGAAATTGAGTGAACAAGCAAGAGAGAACTTTCTGGAGTGATATAAATGTTTTAAATTTTGTTTTGGAGTGTTAGTCACACAAATGTACACACTTATCAACATTTATCAAACTAAACTGTTAATACCTAGACATTTATTTATATAAATTATACTTCAATTTAAAAAATGTTATTTTGGGTTCTCCTGTTTGTTGTTTCCTCAGTTAATTGTTCTCATTCTTAGCCCCTTTATTTCACGGAGTTGGTTTTCTTAAAATGTTTCACAATTCTTGATCAGATGTCATATTTGAATCAGTAACTCCTAATGCATCTGTCTGTAGATGTGACTCCATTTACTATAGACTACATAATTGTAGGACAATGGTAAACTTGCTATTGGTGGATTATACTAGTTTATTTCCTAAACATTGACACTCTCTTTTCCTCATGACACTGGACATTCTGCACAGCCTCTTTGCGCCATATTCACATACTCAATGCTGCAGCATTTCAAAGATCTCTGTTGTTGCTTCTGTGCATACGTGTGTGTGTGTGTGTGTGTGTGTGTGTGTGTGTGTGTGTGTGTGTGTGTGGTATTGGGGGCAGGGAGCAATTGGTTAATCTGCTAAATTTCTTCAAATGTTTCTAACATAACAGACCACTCTGATTGTTGCCTCAGCTTTCTGAGTGTGGAACAACTTTGAAGCCCCTTCTACCTTTTGTGGCAGTTCTTTTTCTGTGCATATTTATTCCAATTGCTTTCTATTTGGGAGAGATTTCTTAAAATTTTTGACATAAATTTAACTCTCTCATGGTTTCCAGTGCTATAATAAATTTACAATTTAGGAAAAGGGACTTGTTTTCTTCATTTGTGGAGATTTGAGTTGGGACTTAGAGATAAATACATTGGCTATATTTGCCATCTTAATCCAATTTCCCAAGTCAGTTTTAATTAGCAGCTGTGCTTGCTGCTTTACATACTGATGCATGTAGTAACTCTCATTATCACTTTCATGTGCCCTGTATAATAGTTTATGGACCTGGCAGTGGCTTGGACTCTTGCTGTTTGTAAAATAAATATTCACAAGTTCACAAAAGTAAATATGGATTGATCTCTAATGTACAAGCAGATTGAGGAAGGAGACTATTCCTTCAACATGCTTGCATTAGCAAGAAATGAGATTGATACTTTAGAATCTCCACCTAAAGATTCAACTCTATAGACAGGGAGCCCCAGACTGAGACTGTAGGAGATCCCTACTCAACATTGCCTAAAATCTCCCTAAGCACCTAGCCCTTGACAGTTTATCATTGTAATGTTGACCTAACACTTTAGGAGGCTGTGTCTATAAGTGAAGGATGTGTTTGTGCACTAAAGTCAAGTGCTATTTGCTGAGGATAGTGTGACTTCCATTTGACTTTCTTTCTGGTAAAAGCAGATGGAAAAGGTTTTCTTTCGTTGTTTGCTTTCACATTAAAAACAAATACTTACTGCCAAAAACAAGGATTGGAGTACTGCAGTTCCCCCTCACAGCTGTTATTTAGAGGTGGTCCAAAACTCTTCAAAGAACATTAGGTAGTACAAATCCATAGGAAGCCAGTAGTGAAAATAGCATTTTCTGGCTCTTATTTTTTTGCCCACTGTTACAGGTCATTTGTAACACCTAGGGCAGATATGATATAAAATTTACAAATGCATGAAGAGGTCCATTTTATTGACAAATTTTCCATGTTACAAAGCAGGAAACTCAGTGAAGCACAGAGTAATTAGGCACCTTAGATTTATTTTGAAAAGAATGTAGAAAAGATTTTATGAAAATCTGAGGCCTTTACAATGTTATTTGAAGGAAGACTACACTTTTGTTATTATAATAAATTGGCAATAAGTCAATAATTTTTGCCAAATGAAATTTTGATGCTGTAGTTACAATTTGCAAAAGGTACTTTAACTAAACGGACATGTCTGACTTTATTATTAAAATAAATATTTATTGTAAAACAATTTAAAAATCCTTATTTCTACAATTCAGAGGTCATCATAAATATTTTAGAGTTTTCTTGTCTAGATTTACTGCTATATTGTAAAAATCATATACTTTTATCAAGATATTTTACTTTTACTTAACATTCTATCTTTAAAAATAGTTTTAATAGATAAGATGCATATTAATATGGGTGGAAGTTTATTCCAATTTTATTTTTTCTTTCCAATTATAAATTACAGTGTAATCAATACTTTTGCAAATAAATCTATGGGTGAGTAATCTGGTTATTTCCTAGAAGTTGGTTCTGAGGAGAATGAACTGAATCCAAAAGAGGTTGTATCCATGATCAAGCTTTAGCTTCCATCTCCCAAATTATTTCTAGTATTCTGCTGATCTGAGGAGCTGAGTCAGTATTTCCTTATTCTCTCATTAATCTTAATAGCATTCCCCAGGAAGTTGAAGAGGATGACCATTCTTTAATGAGAAATATATGAATAGTTGTGCTTCCTTACCAAAAATCTCTAAATAAACTCCTAAAATCCATTGTGTGATGAGAATATTTGTTCAGGCTTCTAATAACTGTAATCAAGTTGTTGCTAGAAATCTGGCTCTAACTTACACTCCCACCAAAGTTATTGTAACCCTGATTGAGTATGATTTTTCTTTAGAAATTCTGACCATTTGACATCAACAAATGGCATTTGAATTCTCATTTTCATTTGCATATATTTGTTTATAAAAAATTTACCAGCCATTTGTATGTCCTCTTTTGTAAAATATACATCTGTGTGTTTTATCCATGTAGCTTTAAATGGTGAATTATTTATATAGATAAATTAAAAGCATGTACAAATTGACATTAAGAGCATCACTATGTTTATTTAAAATGTTATAATTTGATGTATTTTACAATTTTATTTGATATTGTTTTGCAAAATACAAATATTTATGTATATATTTATAATGTATATTAATCTTTTTTTTGATTCTTTCAAATCTTATGTAGCATTTTGAATTATTAAACTTTAAATCTATTCTTTTCTATTCTATAGATATGGCTGATATCAGTAAAAGTTTTGTGCATTTTAGTAGATCAAGTACGTTCAGATGAACAGATTTAATTTTGATTTCTAGCTGCTTTCTTCAAAGAGTGTCCCATTATATATTCTCTGTTATTTACAGTTAACTATCTTCAAGTAAAATTGTAAAATATGCAATTATCATTAGGTAGTTATTAATGACCTACATGCAATTGTTAAAGGCTTGTTAAGACTCTTTTTTCTTCTTCTAGTTTTAGCCCCAGAATTTTGTAACGTCCAAAGATAGGCCAACCCCAGATCACTTTTATCTTAGGACTCTTGAAACATTGAGTTACTTGGTTTGAAGTTTCCAAGCTAAGTTCAGCAAACAGGTTTGAAGGACAGGTTCTGATGACTTGGAATGCTTAGTGCTGAGTTGTTTTTTGCTCAGAGTCAGTGCAATGCTATCCATTCTGCATTTCAAGTAAACGGTAGTCCAGTTGTGCTCATGGATCTGTCATCAAACACAGTTCAGGTCTCAGCTTTAACTTATCTAAATATAGTCTTACTCTGAGTGACAAGATCCTGGTAAGTGGCATTCTCTGCCATCCTCTTTGATATTGTTTCTAGCAGGATGACTCATGGCTCTGCTCTGCCCTAGAAAATGTTTAATTACACTAGGGGCTTTTCATTGAGTAAAAACATCATTGACGGATCAGCTGCCACCCTGACAAGTTGGATTGTTATTCTGCTGTCTGAAGGTCACACAGCATTTGCTTTTGTAACACTGACCATCTGAAGGGAATTTCAGCTAGATTTCTAGACAGTCTGATGCTGTCAGGTGGAAAGACAGTAGAAAGTCCAGAAATATAGACACGTTTGGGTGTCTTAGTGAGATCCTATAAAGCTTTGAATGTTAAAAAGCTTAGATATTTGTTGTGTTATAAACTTTTCAGAGGGAATAAAAACTAATTCTACTTCTTTGGGTTTTATACTTTATTCTAACAAAAGCACACACATACATAGTTTTGATATGAAACTTACTTGACGATATATTTGGTAATTTAATTAGAACACTTTGAAACATAGGTTTTATTAAAGAAACAATTTCCTTTGGTTTCAGTGACCACTATTCCTGTGAATGACACACGCCACCAAACCATTAAATTTGGGTACTTGGGTTCCCCATTCAAAAGGCTACCTACCAGGCGGCTAAAAATGGTCGTGAAATCTCCATTCTAGCCTCGGTGCAGGTGTCTGTTGTAAAATGATCTTCCTTTGGCTTGAGTGACTGTCACATCCTCATTTCTCACATGGAGCTCTGTGCATTCTGAGTGCACACTGGGATGAAAAGTGATTCTGGTGATGAGGATTATATTGCCCCTTCGTATGTTTCCAGAGCAGTCAGAATGCTTTCTCCCCCACACACGGAGAACAGAGGAGGCTTCTTGGTGATAGGTTTTTATTGATAGCCTTATGATTGATAAGGCTAATGCTGCCTCATTTGCTCCCTCTTATATTTTCATTGATGGGAACAGGTTCAGGGAGCAAATTAAAAAAAAAAAAATGTAAATCTTTCAGCAAGAAAACTTTCTTCTCCTTTAATCTTTCTCCATTGTTATTTCCCTATCTCACCTTCTGCCCCAGAACTGCTCTCACTTTTAAAAACCAGAGATGTGGGAGAAATCAAGTTCTAGATTTTACTATTACCTTTGACTCTTAGAAATCAGCTCAAGTGGGTAGAGAGACTTGTGAAGACCAGCATTTGTTCTGTAAACAAGACTAGTGGTTGGTGATTACACAAACCTGTGTCTTGTCAGATTCATGAATTTAAATTGTTGTGCTCAGGATATCCTCCTCCCTGAGGATAGCTAGAATCTAGATCAAAGCCTTTGCTTCCTCAAGTACCAAATGGTTGGTGGTTTTGTACCACTTTATCTGTAGCCAATTCCAAGGTTGAAAAGGTGGAATTGAGAGTTTACATACAAAAAGCTGGGATCCAGTATGCTGGGGTAAGCCCCGTGTTTCCTCATGGTCACTGAACTCCAGCCTTTTCTCTCTAACCTCTTCCTGGACCACAAAGGACTTTTTTGGATCCTATACATTTTTGCCTTTATATGCTCCTTCCTTCATAAAAAATGTTGAAATTTTTTCTTACAACAATATTTATATAAAGACAAATACAATTCAGACTGGATTCATTATGACATATTTTTTACTTTTATATGCATTTTTCTTTCTAATTTAAAAAATAAAAATAAAAGAAAAATGCATATAAATTTGTCAACAGCCTTAAATAACTATACAGCATATAAATAATGAGTTGTGAAGTTGAAACATTTCTTTAAAAAATCAGTCATGTCAAAAAATCATATTTTGATTACCATGTAAAAAAAAAAGATTAAATTATCAACCTATATCCCACCTTCCATAGAAAATGTTATAAATCATTGTCATACGAAAACATAATCAAAAAGTATGCAGTTTAAAAAGGACAAAAAAAGGTATCCTAGTAGTGTGGTAGATAGGTAAATAATAAAATTAAAATATTATTTGTCTTGATTTGGAGATACTTGTGGTATTTGTGAGAATTTTTAATTGTTAATTGTTGTGTTTTCTTTTCTCATTCTTAATTAAATACTTTTGTTCCTGAAAAAAAAAATAATAAAAAAAATAAAAATAAAAAAATTTATGGACTCTTAAAAGTATCATAGCTCCTAGGCACTGTGTCTAATAGATAACTAGGGCCTGCCCTAATATGTGCGACCAAGTACATTGTTCTTCGTTCTGTCACTTAGACCATAGGCCTTCCCTAGTTTCAGGCCCAGACCCTGCTCAAATATTGCAAACCATTCCATGTGGGATGCTCCCATGACAATCAGCTGGCAAATGGTGATATATTTTAACTGGGAAAGACTACCCATTACCATGGCTCCATTACCTCCAAATATTGCTGTTCGCTGAGAACCACCAATGCCTCACTCAGCCTTTAAATTCAATCCTCTTGGGTACTTACACAGGGCTGAAGTACACTTGGGTTATGGCAGCTCTGTGATTTGCGCCACTAAGTTATTTGCCAAAGAGCCCAATCCTACAGACTGCCTGACTTCCTTTCCTCTGTCATTCATTAGTATTGTAATATGTCTTATGCAGTCTAATAGTTACTCACTGACTACTGGCAAGGCAATGGCAGGCAAAACAAGTACCCTATTATAAGCAAATTTTGTAACGTAAAAACAATTTTCTTCTTTGTGGCAACTTAGTTCCGAGTTAGAGTTCTTGGTCCCATTAGGCCTTTCATCTGACTTTTCCTTCACTATTCAGCTTCTCAGATAGTTGTTTACTTCATCTGTGGCTACTTTTGTTTCTGAGATGAATTCAGCAAACACCTGTTGAAGCCCTCTCTTGTGCTAGGAGCTCTGCCATGTGTGCCCGAATGGCCTACAGACTCCAATTAAAGAAAATAGGCATCCTGAAATCATGGGATTGAAATTACAGTTCAAGACCTTTTGTTGTTGGTGGTTATGCTTTTTGGTTTTAGTTATGAAAATAATAATGCTTTTGGGCAAAAAAAAAATGTATCCATTTAGTTAAGTATATGGATGCAAAGAATGAGCATTTAGTATTATCTCCCTAATTCTAAAATTTACAATTCTCCAAATATGATGGCCTTTAATTTTTTGGGTCTTTTTTTGGTTTTCCTCTGTTACTTTGAAAAGGTTGTATTTCTTCACTCTGACCCACCTTTCCTTCATCTTTTGTGATACTACTGTAACTGCCCAATGGGATCACTCGCTACTGTCTAGATAGAGCTGATTTATCAAGAGAGGGGAATGACAATGGAAAAAGAGTAATTCATGCAGAGCTGGCTGTGCAGGAGACCAGAGTTTATTATTACGCAAATCAGTCTCCTGGAGCATTCAGGGATCAAAGTTTTTAAAGATAATTTGGTGGGTAGTGATTGAGGAAGTGGAGAGTGCTGATTGGTCAGGTTGGAGATGGGATCGTAAGGAGTCAAAGTGAGGTGTTCTTGCTCTCTTCTGTTCCTGGGTGGAATCGCAGAACTGGTTGAGCCAGATTACCACTCTGGGTGGTGTCAGCTGATCCATCCATTGTAGGGTCTGCAAGTTATCTCCAGCACTGAACTTAATTTTACAATAGTGATGTGAATAGTCTGGGGAGCTTCATACTCTTGCAGCCAGAGGCAGCATGACCCCTAAACTGTAATTTTTAATCTTGTAGCTAATTTGTTAGTCCTACAAAGGCCGACTGGTCCCCAGGCAAGAAGGGTGTCTTTCTGGGAAAGGGTTAGTACCAATTTCCTTTCAGAGTCAAACCATAAACTGAATTCCTTCTCAAAGATACTTCAGCCTATACCCAGGAATGAACAAGGACAGCTTAAAGGTCAGAAGCAAGATGGAGTCTGCTAGGTGTGATCTCTTTCAGTTTTATAATTTCCTCAGTTACAATTTTTGCAAAGATGGTTTCAGGATGGGCTGCATGCTAGGCGCTGGGGCCTTTGACAGAGGGATAGGGCCAACCTACAGCACGCGGACAGACAGGGTGCTGCAGAATAGATACACCAAGTTCACATTCCTCCTCTCCAATCTCCTGGGTCTCCCCATTGGACAAACCCAACCAGAAACTAGTAGACAAGAGAACTGTTTACTTTAGTCCATGTGGATTAGCCTCTGGAGCAAGTGCAGGATAGAGAAGGATGAAGGAAGGGTGCATCTACAGGGGCAAATGAAAGACACTAGCAGCTATTCTATGTACAATGGAATGATTTCCCAAGTGCCAAATGAAAATTTCTCTGGAAATTCCATGGTACAGAGATGTAAAATATTTGAGGTATTTGAATACAAATTGATAAACACATATTTTGAAATGCACAGATATACCACAAGGGTCATAGGGATCTTAGATTTAGAAAATGGAGACATATGCAAGTGAATAAAAGGAAGTTATTTCCAAGATATCAGAGATCGCATATTTATAAGTATTCCCTCCATGTCCTTAAACTGAAAGACACATAAGGAAGCAAATCAGAAGAGACAAACCACAAAGAGAAATCTCAAAGAGAAAATTTTAGGCTCAGAACAATTAATAGGAAAAGCTCTTAGCAAGGAAAGTAGACAATCAAGAAAATGTGAAAGTAGTGAAACCGCCTTTGCAAAAATTGTAACTGAGGAAATTATAAAAGTGAAAGAGATCAAACCTAATGGCCCCCATCTTGCTTCTGACCTTTAAACTGCCCTTGTTCATTCCTGGGAATAGGCTGAACTAACCTTGAGAAGGAATTCAGTTTATGGTTTGACTCTGAAACAAAATTGATGATAGCCTTTTCCCCAAAAGATACCCTTCTAGCCTGGGGACCAGTCAGTCTTTGTAGGACTAACAAATTAGCTCCAAGATTAAAAATATATGGTTTAAGAGTCATGCAGCCTCTGGCTAAGATCAGTGCTTGAGATATTTTGCAGACCCTCCATTGGATGGATCGGCTGACACCACCCAGAGTGGTAATCTGGCTTATCCAGTTCTGCCATCCACCCAGGAACAGAAGATAGCAAGAAAACCTCACTTCGACCTGCTATGATTTCACCAATCAACACTCTCCACTTCCCAAATTCCTGCCCACCAAATTATCTTTAAAAATTCTGATTCCTCAATGCTCGGGGAGACTGATTTGAGTAACAATAAAACTCCAGTCTCCTGCACAGACTCTGCATGAATTACTGTTTCTCCATTGCATTGCCTCTGTCTGGCTAGATTGGCTCTGTCTAGGCAGTGGGCAAGGTGAACCCACTGGGTGGTTACAACACCTTGAAATTCTTCCTCCAAGTTCTAGTGACTGATTCCTACCATGCTCCCTCTGGCCTGGAGTTTGTGATAGTGGATGTGAACCCTGAGACATTTCACTTCCCTTCTGGCTTTTTCTAAGCTCTTCCTATGTTATAATAAATAGCCCCTTTATTAAAATTTCCTCAACTATCTCATTTGAGTGTGCCATTTGTTTTCCTTTCCTGGCCTTAATCAATACACCTAAAATTTATTCAAAGTATTTGGGGGATATTCCTTAGGTTCTCTTTTCTCTAACAACATAGATTTTGCTTGGTCCTTGCTTGTTTGTTTTAAATTCTCTATAATTGCTATCAGGGTCTTGCAGCTGAATCTGCCATGAATAGCATTTGATGGACTATGGTAATGGTGGTGGTGGTGACAAGAAGATTTCATTGTTTACTTCAGAACATTTTTTCCTTGCTGAAATCTGAGATTAAAATGGCTTTTCCATTACAAAGCTCCAAAACATTTTCTGTATATTAGTTAGAATCCTCCAGAGAAACAGAACCAACATATATTATGTTTAATATGTATGTATGTAATATGTATGATGTTTTATGTTATGAAATATAATATAATACCCAAGACATAACTGTTTAACTTCCTCACATCTAGGACAGACAGTTAAAATAACATCTCAACTAGGGAAGCCTGCTGTGTCATGGGTGCTAAACATCTGCTCCCTGTTCACTTACTGTAATAAAAGCAATGTTCTCTTTCTCTCTCTCTCTTTTTTTTCCATATTATCTCCCCTCATTTAAGAGAAAAAATATGTTACATTTTGGATTTGTTAGTTAACAGCAGAGACAACTTCGCACATTAAAGTATTCTAGCAAAAACTCTTTAATTTTTACAACATTGAAATTCTTCTGACATGTCCCATGGTTTTTTCAGTCACTTTTAGTTTTTCGCATTTTAAATCAGATTCAATTATAAAAACACCTTTTACATTCTGTGAATATCAGAAACTTCTGCTAACTATTGTTCGAAGAGAAATTTGAAACAGATTCTATTTATATTATGTTTATGTATTTTATATATTTATATTATATATTTACATAGAATATGTTCTTAATATAGCCTTTTTAGCCTTTTTAGTTATTGAGTCTTTAAAGTGTGTGTTACTAGAATGTTCCACAATTAGATTTCTAGATGGAAAATTTGTGGCTGATAAAATTGTTCTTCTTATGTTCAGGAGACTTCTACATGTCCTTGCATCCCAAATAATGACTTCATGCATAAGTTGAATAACCTTTAGTTGATTAAAATATTTTGTTAGTCAGAAAATATCTCTCCTTGGCCCTGTCAAATAATTGAGGTATTAATTTCCTTCCTTAGATCCTTCAGTCATGGACAAGGGGATAGTCAATAAATTCTGTGATTTGGAGGAATGCAGTGAAAGGAATTGTAATGCTTTCTGGCACACAAAGCAGTGTTGTTTTTTTCTAACTGCCATGGCCTTTCATCCCTATGACATTTAGCGCTGAGCGTTAGGCAAAATAGAATATTGATATTTAGTGAGATGTATTTCAAATCAGTGTTAATTGTTTAGTTCAGTGGATAGCAAACTATGGTCCATGGGCCCAAATCCTGTCTGTTTTTTTATAACCTATTGCTAAGAACGATTTTTACATTAAAAAAATAAAAATAATACTTTATGACATGTGAAAATTATGTAAAATTCAAATGCTAGTCTTCATCGGTATGGTTTTATTAGAACACAACCACATTCATCCGTTACATGTATATAGGTGCTTTTACAATACAGTGACAAATTGAGTAGTTGCCACAGATACTGTAAAGTCTAAAAATATCTGACTCTTATAGAAAAGTTTGCTGACCCCAGCTTTAAATAATCAGGTAGAGTTTTTCTTTACTTAAAATAATAATCTAATTGAAAAACTTAATTTTCTTGGTAGCTACTGAAACAATAATGATTGACTACTAGTTTTATAAGAGAACAATAGGCATTCTAGTATTATTCCCACAGACAAGGCCATTTCTGGGGAGATAATGGAATTATTTAAAATTGTTTAGAATTTATCTCTTGTTGATTATCAGATATTGGAATATGGTGTCAACTCATATTTGCCAGTGCTTCTGAATAGCTTTAAAACCTTATTTAGGACCTTTTACCCTCTCAATATAATGCAAGAGCAAGAAAGGGAGCCCAAGTCATTGTTGACTTCAGATTAAATCTGTCTCACCATGTGTCTCATAAAATAATGACTACTGAAGGTCTGGCGTGGTGGCTCACACCTGTAATCCCCACACTTTGGGAGGCCGAGGCAAGTGGATCACCTGAGGTCAGGAGTTTGAGACCAACCTGGCCAACATGGTGAAACCGCATCTCTACTAAAAATACAAAAATTAGTTGGGTGTGGTGGCACGTGCTTGTAATCCCAGCTACTCGGGAGGCTGAGGCAGGAGAATCCTTTGAACCCCAGAGGCGGAGCTTGCAGTGAGCTGAGATTGTGCCACTGCACTGCAGCCTGGGTGACACAGTGAGACTCCATCTCAAAAAAAAAAAAAAAAAGAAATAAAGAAAAAAACAAAGACTACTGTGATAGACACACTGCTTTCACTGATGCCCACTATAAAAGACCAAAAAAAAAAAAAAAAAAAATCTATGGATAATTTAGCACAAAACAAACCAACTATGCTTCTATACCTATATTTCTGACACAAAATATATGGGTCTTTTCCCCACACCATTCAATTCTCTAACTCTCTGGACACCAACAGTATGTCTTATAATTTGATTCTGTCACTAACTACTCAAAGCTAGTGCAGACCCTCCTAGTAAAGGGCCTAACGCCACAAGACTACCCCCCACTTCAGATGCCAATCACAGGTCCCAGGTTGTCACCTGTACTTCTGACTTATTGGCTGCAAATTAAGAGTTCCCACAACTCCCAACTTGGGTTCAGTAATTTGCTATAACAGCTCACAAAACTCAGGGAAACATTTAGTTGTGTGTATTAGTTTATTATAAAGGAAATTACAAAGGATGCAGGTGAACAGTGAACAAGTACATAGATGAAGTCTGAAAACATCCTTAACATCAGAGCTCTGTCTTTGTGGAGCTGAGGGTGTGCCACCCTCCTGGCACATAGACGTGTTTACTAACCCAGGAGCTCTTTAAACCCTGCTGCTTAGAGTTTTCATGGAGACTTCATTACGTAGGTATGATTGATTAAATCATTGGATATTGATAATTAAGTCAATCTCTAGCTGCTCTTCTCTCCCCAGAAGTCAGAAGTGGGGCTGAACATTCCAATCCTTTAGTCATGCCTTGCTCTATCTGGTGACTAGCCCCATCCTAAAGGTATCTAGGAAATACAGCCACCAGTCATCTCATTAGCATACAAAAAGACACATCGCTACAGAGATTTGAAGGTTCTTAGAAGCTCTTGTGTCAGGAATCAGGACTAAGACCAAATATTATAACAAAAGATACTATCAGTCAGGAAATTTCAAGGATTTTAGAAGCTCTGTGTCTGAAATGAGGGCAGAGACCAAATATATATTCCTTATTCTGTCACCAATATAGTATGGATATATTTTCTTCATCTTTGTACTCAAAATGGGCCCCAGCAAATATAAGAACAGGTGTTTCAATTATGGTCTCATCCATGACTCTTGATTCTTGATGAACAATTGCACATAATATCTTTGTGGTTTTTTTTCCCCCTTGCAATCTAGTTCCCAGCAGGAAATTTACTGAGCTGCCAACTTCTGATCATCTAATTGACTCAGAAAGAATCTGAATGAGTTTCTAAATATCCAACTGAAATCAATTGTGACTCTCTTTATTTTAGGCCCCAGGCAGATTGAAATTGAGACAATAAATGGAAGCACCTCATTCTGAAAGAATGAGAGTTGGCAGCTTTGCAGCAAACATCACATACATATACCCTCACACTCACCAACACATATACACATACAGCACACTCACATACACACTCATTTACAAAGTTTTATATTTGGAAAGAATACGTAATTGGATATATGTTTGGCATCTTAAAAGTCCTAGCTTCCTATAATCCATGATTTCAGCAATCTAGAAAAACGTTTCATCCAATAAAATAAAATATTAGGACTATATTAGTCTATTTTGCGTTGCTTATAACAATACCTGAAACTGGGTAGTTTATAAAGAAAAGAAATTTATTTCTGACAGTTATGAAGGCTGAGAAATCCTAGGCTAAGGGGCCGCATCTGGTAAGAGCCTTCTTGCTGGCGGCTACTGTGAAGTCTTGAGTCATTATGGGACATCACCTGGTGAGGGGGCTGAGTGTGCTAGCTCAGGTTTCCCTCCCACTACTTCTGAAGCCACCAGTCCAACTCTCACAGTAACTCATTAATCCAGTAACTCATTAGTCCTTTAATTCATGAATAGATTAATCAATTCACCTCTTAAAGCCCTACCTCTCAATACTGCCAAAGTGGGTTCTAAATTTCAACATAAATTTTATAGGAGACGAACACTCAAACCATATCAAAGACTATTGCTGGTATTGGAGAGCCACAACTAACACATAGCTTAATTACTTAAAGATATCTCTACCCTTAGTTTCTGCCAAAGGTCTTGAGACTCTTTCTTTTCACTGTATTTTTCATTTTCCTCATGGAAAAGTTTTTCCCAAGGTTCTTCTATTTGTACACATTTTATATTTAAATGTTTTCATTAAATTCCAATTTGTGTGAAATAGAAACAACAAGAATTTCAAACAGTATTGTTATGGGTTTAGTAGCCCATCTGCTGTTCTATCTTCTTTTTCTAACAGTTAGGGAAGGAACAACTGTGAGAATAAACAAAGTATTTAACACCATGCCTCTATGTTAGAATTCTAAGTATCTGAACCTTCAGAAAGGAGGAACTGACTCTTCAATTTTCATTGTGGTGTGCAATCATGATGAGCACTATTAGGAACTGTGATTAGAGGTGAAGCATTTGTAGCATTCTAGTGAGCATCAAGTGATTAAACAAACACACACCCTGAACCATTATTTTCAGGAGAATGTTTAATGGTGGGACAGCAAAGTGATCTGGCTGCAATGCAGTGAGAGAACTGTTTCAGTTCAGATCCTTACAAAGGAGACTCTTTCCAACAGTGGAGTTCCCCAAACCCTATTCCTGTCCCTCCCAAAAGAAGAGAGCGTGTGGTGGAACCACAAGAACAACACAACAGACCAGTTGGACACAGACAAAGGCCATTTCTGACCCAGGTAGGAGACCAGAAGCAAGCACTTTGCAACCACATTGGAGGAAGGAACATTGGTAGGTAATAGTTCAAGACACAGCTTGGACAGAACTTTGTTCCCAAGCCCAATTTATGACCTTAGAGAGATAAAAGCCAAATAGAGTGTAGAACTGAAGTGGCATTGTTGTCTGGGTTAATACCTGAGGTTTGGTGCCACATACCAAGAAAATCAAGGATGTGGACATACACAAGGAGTGAGTTTGAGAGCAGAGGTTCAATAGACAAAAGAAAGAGAAAAGAGAATAGATCTCTCTCCTGAAGAGAGGGTGTCCTGAGTGGGTCTTCTGGCTGGCGGCAGAATGCATGGGTTTTATAGACTGGCTTGAGGAGGCAGTGTCTGATTTACATAGGACCCAAAGATTGCTTGAACCAGCTGTGCCATTTACAAATTGCACAAAGAGGCCTGCCAGCACAAACTCATCTTTTATTATGTAGGTGGGGTCTCTTCCTGGCCTAGGCCATGTTTTCTGTGCCTTGCCATAAATGTTGTTGACAAAGAAAAGGAAAGACGAAGCCTCCATGTTGAACATTCCTGGCCCCCAGGTAGCCTTTTCCTGTTGGCAAAGTGGCCAGCATTCACCCGTGGAAGCTTCCAGCTTGCTTATCTATGTCTGCAGCTCAATTTTACAGGCTGCTCTTTCTTTAAAAAGAAATGATTTTGGGGCTGTTTTTCATTAAAAGGAAAACCTTACTGAGGATATCCTTACCCTAACTATCTGCCTAAATAATTTCTTTTTA
This sequence comes from Macaca fascicularis, assembly GCF_037993035.2. Lineage (NCBI taxonomy): Eukaryota > Metazoa > Chordata > Mammalia > Primates > Cercopithecidae > Macaca > Macaca fascicularis. The sequence goes on along the minus strand of NC_088386.1, from coordinate 42,785,096 downwards.
ATGTGCCTGTATGGACTCCACTAAAGATAATTAACAAAATTTGGACAATGCATTGGAAAGGGATGTGTTTTTCAGAGGCATTTAAACCAGAGTAACACCATCTTGAATAGGAACTGGGTAAAATAAGGCTGAGACCTACTGGGCTGCATTCCCAGACTGTTAGGCATTCTAAGTCACAGATTGAGATAGGAGGTTGGCACAAGATACAGGTCACAAAGACCTTGCTGATAAAACAGCTTGCAGTGAAGAAGCCAGTCAAAACCCACCAAAACCAAGATGGCGACAAGAGTGACCTCTGGTCATCCTCACCGTTACACTCCCATCAGCACCATGACAGTTTACAAGTGCCATGGCAACATCAGGAAGTTACCCGATGCATTCTAAAAGAAATGGCCTGATAATACACCCCTTGTTTAGCATATATTCAAGAAATAACCATAAAAATTGGCAACTAGCAGCCCTCAGGGCTTCTGTGTCTATGGAACAGCTGATCTTTTATTCCTTTACTTTCTCAATAAACTTGCTTTCACTTTACTCTCTGAACTTGCCCTGAATTATTTCTTGCGTGAGATCCAAGAACACCTCTTGGAATCTGGATCAGAATCCCTTTCTGGTAACATCTTTCTGGCAACCGTGGGAAGGACAATAGTGAGGAAACCCCCGACCCAAAGGCTAACTTTGGGCAAGTAGTGGGATCTGATAACATCTTTCTGGTGAACCACAGAAGGGACAATACTGAAGAGACCCCCTGACCCAGAGGAAAATCATCTGCATGCACCAATTGGCTGACTTGGGTAAGTGGGGTGCATATACCCAGGTAAAGGATGAGATTGGGTTAGAGACCCAACTTAGGGTAGTTAAAGTCTCTAGAGGTTAGAGTCCTTCCTAAGATTTAGGGGATTAGCGGCCCTTCTGAGTAAAGATCCTCTCAGCTAAGAATGGGTTTGGCATTATGGGATGTTAACTGCTATTCTCTTTGGATTAATCTACCTTGCACTCTCTGCTGACGGCTGTGGGTGACAGAATTGGGCATGTATGGGATTATGGGACGTGGGGAGCTTTTTTCTCTCCTTAAAGAGGGAAACCTGAGAGCTGATGGGACTGCTGTACAAGATCCCTTTGCAACTGACAAATGACCGCCTGGACTTTTCAGTGTCACTGCAATGGGTGGATCTTTCTCTGGCTTCCCTGAACTGCTCACCTTCTCCACCCTGCTGCAGGCAATGCTTTTCTCTTTCTACTTTCCCTTTCCTATCTTTTCTATTGCTCAGAGCTATCATCGTGCCCAGAGACCACATGTTGAAACTCCTGCTGGGAGGTTGGATTAATGATGATGGGGTCCAATCGGGGGTGTGTTTGAGCCTTGCCAGTTTGATGGAAGGCTTATTATTATTATTGATGTTGGGTGCTAAGCAGAGGGACTAAACTCTATGTTTTGTCACATGTATTTTACTCTGGCCAGAACAGAAAAAGATAATTTTCCTTTGTATTGCGGCTTGGTCCCAGGGCTGTGGTGCAGGCAGCTGGGTCACTAGGGCTGCTCAGGGAGAGGGAACCCAGAATCCTGGCATACTGGCAAAAGAGTAAGAATTTTTTGCCAGTCAGACTACTGGTCTATTTCTCTCTGTCTGTGTAAACCATTTGAATGAATGGTAAAAATCACTGTTTATCTCCTGTGTAAAGTTTTGATTAATGGGAAAAAGTATTTGTGAGGCTGATGTTCAACTGTAGTGAATTTAGTGTGCTTTGTGTGTCTTTCTGTATTGTTTTGTCACAAAGAGGGGTACCTCAGGATAGAATGAAGGCCTAGGACCCTATCAGCCTGCAGTTTAAGATGGCCCAGCAAACTGGTCAGTTACAAACTTTTCTGTAGGCCCCTGAAAAAAAAAAAACAACAACAACAACTGGATAAAGTTCCTTCTCATCTCATTTCATGTCCTTGGGAGCTTGACCTTGTAACCATGTTGCAGTACTTTCTCTTGGTTTCTGCCGTCACAGTCGTGGCCTAGGTTCAGAGTTCAATTCCTGGCTGGTTTATCTTCTATTTATTTATATGTATTATGTGTGTGATGCTATATATGAAAGAACTTTAATTAATTGGTTTAATAATAATAAGCCTAAATCAAATACTTTATCAGAAAAGTACAAAGTGTAATGCCTCTTAGTTTATATTACTTTAGAAACCTTTGGGAAATAAGAAACAGTTTTACATGCAAGGTGTATAAGAAAAGTGAAATGTGTTTTTGGTAAAAGATTATAAGAAGTCATGGGAATATAGATTTTTCTTCCTAAAGTGTCGAAGGATTGTTTTAAGTCAGATAGGGTAAAGCTGAAGGTGTGAGCAACTTGTGAAAGGTCTATAAAAATTAATCATATAAAAAAATTCTGTGTGTGAACATATTGGCTAAAGTTAAAGGAGTATTCAGTTTTTCCATAGACTGAACATTGGAATAAAAGCACAACAGAGCTTAGAGCACTGATTCGCTCTTAAACAAAAAATTGTAAAGGGTTATAAAAGGTATGAAAATCTTACCTTATGATCATACTAATTAAATTGGATAGATTTGTCTATAAGGTTGTATTAAGAATTGGGTTTAACATTAATAGTACACTAATATAAAGGTGAAATTTGCCTTCTTTGGTATAAAAATCATTCAGGAAGCACTGTCAAATATGAAATGGTGTTTGGATTTCTTTGGGCTGTGTTTGTATAAATTTGTTATTGGTATATGTTTCAAAATTATGGGAAACTCCTGTAATCCTAATATGACTTAGTGTATGTTTTTAATAGTTATAATTGTTAAATAAAATGTTTTTGAGTTTTTGCTTAAAATGTTTCTGATTCTTTGTTTTGTTTTTCAGAGTCAAGGAAACTTTTCTTGTGAGCTATTTACAGCTTTTAACAGTTGAGTAAAGTATACTCCTGTGAAAAAAATTTGGAGCATATTTGTTTCTCTCTACCTGATTTCTCCAAAATATGGAAACTACTTGTGAGCATTCTTAACTCATGCAATATAGTTATTTGCATAAGTGCAATAAGAATCTGTTTTCTTTTGCAACAAAACACAATTGGAGAAACTGGTTATTTTAGTGAGGCTTTGACTGGAATGGCATGCTTTCCTTTAAGGAATCAAACTTGACTTATAGAGCCAATAAAAGCCCCTTGGAAAACTGGCCTCATACCTTGTCTACACAGTTCCTGTGTATAGTTCCTGACCTCTGGTAAGTAAAGAATGTCACTTTGTGACAGTCCCAGGAGCCCCAAGTTATCCTGGGACCTTAAGAGGAGAGACATTTACCCAACTCATAGGAATTTTAGGGCACAAACCCATAGCAGGGATCAGCCCTAAAAAAGTCTTATCTGAGATTCTCTCTGTGGAACAGAGTTCCATCAAAGCCAATTTAATAAGAGCGTATGTGGAAAATAATTATTCCTGCTACACTTTATGCAAATAAGCCAAGTATAATAAAGCAAATCAGTTTACCGTGATTTGTTTTTAGTGAAAATGGGAAACTGTAGAGAGAAAAAAAGAAACATTATGCTTTAAGAACTATGGTACCCTTGTTATTCTAGTCTCAGTGGTTTTTCAGGTTTTTTTCCTGCAATTTAGACTAACGCTGCTTATTTCCGTGAAGCAACCAGTGATCTCTGACTACAGTTCAGAAGAAAGAAGAGGGATGAGTAATGTCAAAACCTGGGTCAATATTCTAATTCTGGACACGTTGGAATCAACTAGCAACCCCATATCGGCTTGGTTCCAGCAGTTGCCAATTCATGGAAAACTCTCTAATTTAGTATACTTGGGATAATTTTGCTTATTTTGCTTTAGTGTTATGGAATATATTGCTATTGCACTCTTTGTGTATGAATGCAGGATAAGCTTATTATATGTTTTCTAAAACTGAACAGTTATTAATCTTCCAGATACCACCTTTTGTTGGAACTCAGTGTTATGAATAGCCCTTGACATACTGACTCTTTCTGACTGAGATCCTCTCTACACCAAATAGAAGAGATCCTAATAGTTAGGCAGGAATATCATCACCCCTATTCAGAATGAAGAAGTTACAGAAGATGGATCTTTGTCCCTCTGCAACCTTTAGGATTAAGGGTTCTATTGTAAAAGGGAGGGGGGATATGTTGGAGACATTTGAACCAGAGTAACATCATCTTGAATAGGGACTGGGCAAAATAAGGCTGAGACCTACTGGGCTGCATTCTCAGACTGTTAGGCATTCTAGGTCACAGATTGAGACAGGAGGTCGGCACAAGATACAGGTCACAAAGAGCTTGCTGGTAAAACAGTTTGCAGTAAAGAAGCCAGCCCAAACCCACCAAAACAAAGATGGCGACAGGAGTGACCTCTAGTTGTCCTCACTGTTCCACTCCCACCAGCGCCATGACAGTTTACAAGTGCCATGGCAACATCAGGAAGTTACCTTGTGTGTTCTAAAAGAAACAGCATGAATAATATACCCCTTGTTTAGCATATAATCAAGAAATAACCATAAAAATGGGCAACCAGCAGCCCTATGAAGTATCCATTCTTTTATTCCTTTACTTTCTGAATAAACTTGCTTTCAGTTTACTCTATAGACTCACCCTGAATTATTTATTGTGTGAGATCCAACAACCATCTCTCGAGGTCTGGATCAGAACCCCTTTTCGATAACATGTTCATCCATAGGAGAGAACACACTGTTTAAGGTTAATTTCCAGTTGCTCCTCACTGGATGTTGACAGCATAGTATTTATAGCTATGTGTAATTATGCTCAGCAAAAATCCTCAAAACTAAGGATTATTCTTTTTAAGAATATAGGGAGGTTATTAAGTATCAATAATAATAAATAATAACAAGAATTAAAAACCTTGTCAGTGTTAGAAGTGTCAATGCTTGTTCTTAGAACAAGTATTAAAAACATTGTCCCATCTTCAGAATATGAGAATATTCTCAGTAATCGTTCCCATTGTCTTTGCACCAAGGAATCTGCCCCTAGACCCATATTAGATATTTTAGGTGGTAAACAAAACACAACAGAACAAAAACACAAGTATTTAAAGAAGGGTACTGTTATTCTAAATACCTCTTGTTATGTAAACAGTACCCCATGAGAAGGTCACATTGTCAGCAGGGGGGTAGCTGGCTCCTGTAGTCAGACAGAGCTGGATTCCAAACCTTGCTCTTTCATTATCCATGACTTATGCCAGGCACTTAGCCTCTGTAGATATCATTTTCCTATTTGTTTCAGGGATATGTTGACTACCCATGACTGCTGTGACAAAGTACCACAAACTGAGTGGCTTAGAAAAACAGACATTTATTTTCCCACAGTTCTAGAAGCTAGATGTCTGAAATCAAGGTGTCAATGGAGGTGGTTCCTTTTAAGGAGTCTAAGGGAAACTCTGTCCCATGCCTCTTTCTTCACTTCTGATGACTGCTGGCATTCCTAGGTAATCCTTGGTTTGTAGATGAATCGCTCCAATCTCTGCCTCTGTCTTCTCATAGCATTTCATCCTGTGTGTGTCCAAATTCCCTCTTTTTGTAAGGCCACTGGTCATACCAGATTAAGATCTGGCTTATCTTAACTTGAATACATTTGCAAATGCCCTATTTGCAAATATGATCACATTCACTGGTGGCAGGAATTAGGACTTCTACATATGTTTTGGGGGAACACAATTCAACCACTAACAGGGATAATAATCAAATACCTTCTTCAGAGCACTGCAAGACGGATTAATTAACGCATTAATGCAGTTCGCTGGGAATAGGTTTGTGCCCATGGCAAAACATTTTTTGGCTTCCCCAATATGCAGTATGTGTGGCTTGGTAATATAGGCAAGCTCTGTTCCTGCTCCACACCACCGGCTCCACTACCATCTACTCCACTTGTTATCTTGGCAAGTTGTTATTATCATTATCACAAATATTACTGTAATGTTGCCCTCACATTGCTGCTTCTGTGTGAGTGTGCTAAATCCTGTGCAAAACTTGATGCTGTCCATGAACTTGCTCTCTGTTCTAACTGTTCCAAGTTCTGCTTGGAAGTGGCATCGAGCTGGTATGAACTGGAAATCTGAATGGCTGTATGAACACAAAGACAGATGGCAGGATCCCCATTGGAATGTGTGGCCAGCACATGGCTGCTATTTGTTTTCACTCTCGAGTAGTCAGCAGACACACTGTGACTGTACTGCAGCTGCAGTGAGATTTACTTCCAGAACTTTTCAGGACTGTGGGGCAGCGCATGGCAGGGGTTACTTGGACAGGTGAAGTCCTAAGAAGGAAGCAAAGAATCTTTTCATTCTTTGGGAACTCAATATAGGAGGCAAGTTTCCTAGTAAATGAGTAGATGTATTCTAGTTTTCAAGATAGGCTTGCAAGCCAAATTTCTGCTTCCTATGTAATTCTAACTTTAACCGGAATTTACCCAAACTAATAATCAAGTTTCTTTGCGTCCCTTGCAGTGTAGTTCAAAACTGGCCCCTAAGCGTTTTCAGATACATCTTGCTTTTTCTTGACTCTCGTGTTACCAAATTTCTTGCACTCCTGACACATGCACAATTTTCCAGGAATGAAATTTCAGTTTACTTCGCCTGGATAATTTCCACCTTCTTTTTTTTTTTAATTTATTTATTATTATTATACTTTTAAGTTGTAGGGTACATGTGCATAACGTGCAGGTTTGTTACATATGTATACTTGTGCCATGTTGGTGTGCTGCACCCATCAAAACTTGTCATTTACATCAGGTATAACTCCCAATGCAATCCCTTCCCCCTCCCCTCTCCCCATGACAGGCCCCTGTGTGTGATGTTCCCCTTCCTGAGTCCAAGTGATCTCATTGTTCAGTTCCCACCTATGAGTGAGAACATGCGGTGTTTGGTTTTCTGTTCTTGTGATAGATTTTCCACCTTCTTAATTTCAACTCAGGTTTCTATCTTTCCCAGGGAGCCTCCTTCACACCCCACCTCTTCCCTGCTTCCTGGGATCCTGGGCATCTATCTTATTATTTACCAAGTTAAATTAAACTTTTTGACCTTTATTCTGGACGATATTTTTTTCATTTTGAGTCTAAGGGTTGATGAAGTAGTTAGAGTTCAATAACTGTTAGTTGGATTAAATTAGACTGAATTTCTTAAGAATGATTTTAAAAATACCTCTCCGTCTGTCTCTCTGTCTCTCTGTCTCTCTGTCTCTGTCTCTCTCTCTCTCTCTCTCTCTCTCTCTCTCTGTTTCTCTACCTCTTTCTCTCTTGGGAGAAAAATAACCAAAGATGTAAAGTCCTATTTAGTCCTCTTTCAAGGAATGAATGTTTTTCTTTAAATAGGGTGGACATAAAAAATTTCTAGAGAGCAAGAGGTAGACTAAACTATATCTAAAAGGCATTCATTCATTTGATAAATATTTACTCAGTATCTTCCACTGTATCTTCAACGTAGGCATTGAAGATACAAGATGTAAAGCTTTGTTCCTAATTGTAAGAAGCTGTCAATCAAAGGGTGAAACATGTAAAGAGATAATTTTGGTATAGTAGATGAGAAAACCAAGGAGTTACCCCTATGATGGCATAATCAAAGGTTCAGACGTTTCCAAAACATGGGAAGGAAGTCTTCTTCTAATAGCACCTAAATAAAATTCTGTTTCTAATGTCTTACCATCCATACACTTCATAACTATGTCTAATTTTGTTTGCACCCCTACTATTCCACTTATATAGCTATGTTAAAGTCAATAATAACCTCCATGTTGTAAAATCCATTGATATTTTTCTTTTTATATTATTTAACTTATTAGAAAAATTTAACATAGTTTCTCATGCTCTTTTAGAAATACCCTCTTCTCTTGGGTTTCTAAGATATCCCACTTTCTTGATTTTTCTCCAATGCCCCTGATGACTCTCTTCCCCATTCTCCTTTATAGATTCCTGACCCAGAGGCAGGTTGGCTGTGAAGCTGATAAAAGCATAAGTTTTAGGACCCCTCCGTTGCATGGACCTCTTCCAAAACCCCAAGAAAAGGCTAACATGGTCACATGTTTTAGCAAAATTTGCAAAAGTAAAATATTTTAACCGCAAGGGTTAAAGCAACAGTCATTTTTTCACTCCAGCTTCCCCATCCCTCTTGCCACAATGTTCAGTGGTGTTAGATTGTCTGCAAGCATTTTGGGAATCCAGTCACAGGGAGTTTGGGTGGAGGATATCTTTCCTTTGGATTTAGTGGGTTACATGTATGCGATACATATAATCATGTCATGTTAATGAGGCTTTTGCCAAACATCCCATTGGGCAACTCGCCTGCTGCTAGGACGTGAGGTCACAGGGCCAAAGGTAGCATCGTGACATAAATGTGTCTATGGCCCCAACACTGGGTAAATATTGGTAGTATAGAGGAGAAAAATGCTAGAAGAAAGACCAGATTACCTTTCTATTCTCCCAGTGGAAAATAATATTATAAAATCTTTGTTGTATGAAAAATAATTGAAATATGCAGGAAAAAATAGAGAGAAAACTATTTGAAAGTGGATCAGGCAGTTAAGACTTCCAAATATTAATCAATTTTCCTGCATTATGTGATGTTGGTGGTATTTATCCTCATTTTTACACCTGTAATTTATTGCTATTAATTTATCATTTTAATGTGTCCAATTTTATGTTATAAATTTTTATTATTTTCCTTGAAGAAGGCCCTGTAAATTACATAATCCCATAAAATCTAAGTTCATTATTGAGTTGCCCATACCTGCCCTCTTAGCCCACTAATGCTTACATCCTTTCCTAGGTAATATTGTTCCCATGGTTTTAAAAGCCATTTATATGCATATGCATCTCTGTTGGTTGATTTGGATCTGGCTTTGATCACAAAAGAACTAGAACCTGGAATATTTTTAAATACCTTCTTTATTTTTGTTAAATTTTTAAAAATTGAAAGACTGACAAAATGGGCTATGAACTCTGGTTCCAACTCAGTATGACCCTTGGAAAATGGGCCAGCCTCTTTAATTCCCCTCATGTCGTCTTTGCAACATTTTATGTCACACAGGCTGATCCTGAAGAACACAATTAAATACTTTGTTTCAAGGCTTATGATGATTGATAAATAAACAGTTCCTTTGTTTTTATATGTTGAACTAAATTAAATTAGTACAACCTGCCAACCCATTTAGCATTTGAATTTTAGGGAAAGGAAGCAATTCTAGGGGAAATAGTGTTTTCAAAAGCGGCTGTAGAGACATGAAAGTGGGTTGGGATTGACTGAAAGAAGACAGATTTATTGGCAGGTTTGTGAGTCTGGGAATGCTTGGAAGAGGTTACTGATATTCTTGAGATAGAAGAGGGAGTCCAATTAGTAACATAGATACACTTTGAATTCATTCCAGTGGGTTATTGTACTGATTCTGAATCATCAAGTACTTTATTATGTATCTATGTATTATTTGCTATAGTTAACTCTGGTATCAATTCTTTTAGAACTGTGGTTCTTATACACACCCTGTCTTTCAAGCATTTTCTCCCCTATCTGTTAAAGCCCAGAGAACAGCAATAATTTTAGGTCAGTACTCAGACTTTCCTAGTCATTATGCTGTCCACAATTGGACTGGTACCCTGCATAGGTACTGAACTGGCCTCCATAGGAGGAATGCAAGAAAAGGAAGTTTGAGGAGGCTATATTAAGAATGGGATATGGTTGGATTCACTTCAGGATAAAATCCTAATAAATAAGAAGCAAAAGTGAGAAGAAATCAGAGTATGTGATCAGATAATTGATATTTTGCAGAGTAAAAGGAGGGCTGCTGCAAAACTGTGCATCACTGCCCATCTGAATGTGTTCTGCCTCTTGCATGCTCATGTGCTTGTGTCTTCCTGTCTATGAATCATTATGTGTCTGTGGTGTTTCTACATATCTATATGAAGAATAAGTGGGTTGATCCAAGTGAACTCTGAGGCCTCTATTGTGTCTGGAATTCTATAACTCTGTCATTTTGTGTTTTTATCTGTGTTCACCTGTATATTATTGTATATGCTGTCATAAATGCATCCTGGGTATTTTTTGCTCTGTACCTGCATAGTTATAGTGGAAGTTAGTAGGAGGAAGTTTTTCCTCCAACCTTATGACTTAATTAGAGTTAGATAGATGAATGAAAGAACTTCTCCCTTGTTTTCTTGCTTCCTGGCCAATCTTGGAACTGCCAAAACTTGGGAATTTTTACAGAATGAATCAAAGGTGATTTCACTTGTGATTGTTAATTTTTGTATCAACTTGACTGAGCCATGAGGTGCTCAGATATTTTGTCAAGCATCATTTTGGGTGTGTCTGTGAGGATGTTTTCTGGGTAAAATTAACACTGGAATCATCAGTTTCAGTAAAGGAGATTACCCTCCCTAATATGGATTGGCCTCATGCAATCAGTTGAAAGCCTGAATAGAATAAAAAGGCTGAACCTTCTGTGAATAAAAGGGAACTTTCCCTGACTTACTGCCTTGAGTTGGAATATCAGTCTTTTCCTTCCTTCAGGCTCAAATGGAAACATTGGCTCTTCTTAGGGCTTGATTTCGCCAACTTTTGAACTGAAACTTACATCACCAGCTCTTCTGGGTCTCCAATCTGTTGGTTGCACATCTTGGGATTTCTCAGCCTCCATAATCACATTAGTCAGTTCCTTATAATAAATATCTTTACACACACAGATACACACACACACAGATACACACATACACACACACACACACACTCTCATTGGTTTTGTTTCCCTGGAGAACCCTGACTAATGTAACACCTAAGAAATCTGTGAGAATGAATGCAGTGGGTTTCTGAAGGCCTGCTTAGAAATGGGGCTTTGGGAGTGACTCTGGGGAATTACAGACAGAGAAACAGAGGGCCTAAGTGATTCACAGTCACCTCCCACCTGGCTTAATTTCAAGGAGGGAGGTGATTCTAATCATGATTATAGTAGTTTAGATTTTGCCTGAAATACGTCCATGGGAAATTTCAAAACCTATGTGAGGAGACTGCCCCTGAATGTTGTGTAGCTAAACGTGGCCCATACAGGAATGAAATTCTAAACCCTTGAAATTTAACTTCAGATTTCCTTCCTTATTTTTTGGTGAGAGCTAAATCAGTAGAGTGTAGTGGAAAATTTGCTAGACTGAAATGTAGACCATGTGCTCCAGCTCTGCCGGTTTCAGCCAAGTGGAGGCTGTTTTGGCTCCTTGGGATTCACTCAGTTCTCTCATCTTTGATGTTGAGATAACACATGCAGGTCACAGTGTTGCTGTGCAAGTTGGGCAGACTAAGGAATTAGAAGCTGATTTCTGAACTGGGATGGACTGTTGATGTGAACATTCACACCCAAGGATTTTTCAGGAATAGTAAGCAGGTGTTATCATGGAGTTGAAGAAGTCCTGGCAAAGTGAAAACTGAAGTGTTGGTGCTGCCTTATCATAAATCAGAATCTGATATGCAACCTTTTAGATCTGTATCAGGGATAAGTGCAGGGTCAGTGACTTGTTTTAACTTCCTTAACCTCTTTAAATCTCAGTGCCTTCTGTATAATGACCATGGTAATGTCTCCCAGCCTGCCTCTGGGATTCCCAAAAGGACTGAGAGAAATGTTGGGGGCCAAAGTTGGTGAAAGTGTAATTTAAGAGATGATAGATAATATAGTAATAAATGTACATAAACTCTTTGATCCAGCAATTTCCTCAGATATATCATTCAGAAATACTCAACATATACCTTCAAATATATACACACACATATGTTCATTACAGCATTCTTTACTAGAGCAGAGAAACATCCTAAACAGTCATCAATCATAACTGTTTAAGTTAATAAGGGTTTATAAGTCAAAAGAAAATATAGTGAAACTTTAAGAACAATAAAGTAGATCTATGTGTACTGACATGAAAACATATCAGATAATATATATATATTTATTCAGATACAAACACATGTATCTGCATGGAGAGAGAGTGTGTGTGTGAGAGGGAAAGGACCAAAAGAAAATCACAAAACTGTAACATATAGCATAATCCTCTTTATTATTTTTAAAGTTCCTGTGTAAGTATATCGACACATAAGAAAGGAAATGCATAGAAAATCTAGAAGGATGCATCAAGCTCTTAATGATGGTTACTTCTCTGGGTGGGTATTGGGATTTGGACAGAAATATAGAAAAGATTTTTCACTTTACCCCTATATTCTTCAGTATAATTATATATTTATAATTATATATCCATGTAAGCAAAATGTAAAGAAAATATATATATATTAGTGTTTAAAACAGATAACATATATATAAGTGTATATATGTTATATACAAGTGTATATATGTTATCTGTTTTAAACAACACTAATATTATATATATATATATTTCACATCACCTAAATGAGTATATTTCCAATGATTTATTCCAATAATCTCACTTGTGTTTTAGCTTTTATCTATTTTAAAAATAAGAATAGACTACAGTGAAAATGCCTCTTTATTGGGTTTGTGCATTTTGTCCTTTTTATTTCTTATTCTCCTCTCATGTCCCCTAAAACAGTGCTTCTCTAATTCCATGCATAAAAATCAACTGGGGGGCTTGTTAAAGCACATATCTGACCCCCAACAACAAAGATTCTGATGCTGTTAAAGGCATTCCGTTTTATAAGAAAAGCAAAGCATAAAAGTTTGGAAAATTTGCAGCCTGAAAATGTGACAGAAAAGAAAATCCCATTTTCTGAGGAGAAATTTAGGCTGGCTGCAGAAATTTGCATAAGTAACAAGGAGCCAAATGTTAATCCCCAAGACAAGGGAAAAATGTCACCAGGGCATGTCAAAGGTCTTCACAGCACCCCTCCCATCACAAGCCCAGAGACCTAGGAAGAAAAAATGGTTTCATGGGTTGGGCCCAGGGTCCTTGTGCTGTGTGTAGCCTAGAGACTTGGTGCTCTGTTTCCCAGCCACTCCAGCCATGGCTAAAAGAGGCCAAGGTACAGCATGGGCTACTGCTTCAGAGAGTGGTTGCCCCAAGCCTTGGCAACTTCCATGTGGTGTTGAGCCTATGGGTTCACAGAAGTCAAGAACTGAGGTTTGGGAACCTCCATCTAGATTTCAGAGGATGTATGGAAATAGCTGGATTTCTAGGCAGAAGTTTGCTACAGGGAGGGCTTCTCACAGAGATCCTCTGATAGGGCAGTGCAGAAGGAAAATGTCAGGTTGGAGCCCACAAAGAGAGTCCCTACTGAGGCACCACTTGGTGGAGCTGGGAGAAGAGGGCCACTGTCCTCCCAGACCCCAGAATGGTAGATCCACTGACAGCTTGCACTGGAAAAGCTGCAGACACTCAACACCAGCCCATGAAAACAGCTGAGAGGAAACTCTACTCCACAAAGCCACAGAGGTAGAGCTGCTCAAGACCATTGGAACCCACCTCTTATATCAGCGTGACCTGGGTGTGAGACGTGGAGTTGAAGGAGAACATTTTGGAACTCTAAGATTTGACTGTCACCACTGGATTTGAGACTTGTATGGGGACTGTAGCCTCTTTGTTTTGGCCAATTTCTCCCATTTGGAATGGCTGTGTTTACCCAATGCCTGTACTCTACCCCCTCCCACTGTATCTAGGAAGTAACTAACCTGCTTTTGATTTTAGGCTCATAATTGAAAGGGACTTGCCTTGTCTCAGGTGAGACTTTGGATTGTGGACTTTTGAGTTAATGCTGAACTGATTAAGACTTTGGGGGACTGTTGGGAAGGGATGATTGGTTTTGAAATGTGAGGATGTGAGATTTGGGAGGGCCAGTGGTGGAATAATATGGTTGGCTGTGTCCTCACCCATATCTCATCTTGAAATCCCATGTGTTGTTGGAGGTACCCGGTGGGACATAACTGACTCATGGGAGCAAGTCTTTCCCGTGCTGTTCTTGTGATAGTGAATAAGTCTCAGGAAATATGATGGTTTTAAGCAGAGTTCCCCTGCACAAGCTCTCTCTCTTTGCCTGCTACCATCCATGTAAGATGTGACTTGCTCTTTCTTGCCTTCCACCATGATTGTGAGGCTTCTCCTGTCATGTGGAACTGTAAGTCCAATTAAACCTCTTTTGGCCGGGCATAGTGGGTCATGCCTGTAATCCCAGCACTTTGGTAGGCCAAGGTGGGTGGATCATGAAGTCAGGAGATCGAGACCATCCTGGCTAACACGGGTGTGGTGGCGGGTGCCTGTAGTCCCAGCTACTTAGGAGGCTGAGGCAGGAGAATGGTGTGAACCTGGGAGGTGGAGCTTGCAGTGAGCCTAGAGAGCGCCAGCCACTGCACTCCAGCCTGGGCGACAGAGCGAGACTCCATCTTAAAAAACAAACAAACAAACAAACCTCTTTCTTTTGTAAACTGCTCAGTCTTGGGTATGTCTTTATCTGCAGCATGAAAATAGACCAATACACTTTAGAAATGAGAAACAGAGACCCAGAGAGATTCTATGACATATCCAAGGTCACAGAGTTTCACACAAATGAAAATGAGTACACATTAGTTAAGGTTTTATCCCCCCACTTCTTTTGAAAGAAGCCTTCTGCACCCTTTAGCCAATCAGTGTGACAGTATTCATGGCGTTTTTCATTACTGCAGTTCTTGTGAAAGTTAATTTAGTGTTCAGGGCTCTTTTATGCCTTTCAAAACATACCATAAAGCAGAATTTTTATTTTAGTTATATGTTGGACTGGGCTACCATACTAGTAAACGCTTCCCTGTTAAATGAATCCTTTTATAATATTTTCACAAAATTTATTACTTTCCTCAATTCTGTCTTCCCCTATTCAGGAACCATATCATTGTCCCTGTCTTTTAACATTTTTTAATTTAGAAGATTATTTCCTCTGAATAGTCTCTTCTCTTTCTGTTTATTCCCACCTTCACCCTGAAACTTAATTGTGTGTTAAATCTCTCGTAACCTTGGCATTCCTAAATAATTTAAATGTAAAATAATTGGAAATGGGGATAAATTAAGGTATTTTTTAAAAAGCTCTTATAGAAAGTATTTTTTGGGGGTCAATTTCTAATGTACCCTTGATTTGGACAACATGTTCCAGGGTAGATTTTTCAATTTCATAAGACAGTGTTGGGAAGAAATAAAATGGTATGTTCCAGTCTTTCTACCTTCTCCCCTACAATATAGTATTCTGATGTTCCAGCTGCACAGAAGAATCTGAAACTAAAAGTTAGAACCCATTTTTCAAGGAAACTTGATCCCCTACCAGGGCTCAGTGACATATTTCTGGACTACTTTGTGACCAGGGATTCTTTGACATTGTAAGAAACCATATAGCACTTGCAGAAAACAACCTGGAATCTGACTACAGAAGGGGGTTAAACTTCATTCAACTCTCAACACTTTTAAGCTTAAGGTAGAATTCCTTGGAAGCCCCTTGTTTGTCCACATGGCCTAGATCTAGACCAGCATGCATTCTTCAAGGATGCCTTTCTCATTTAAAAATGATCCCTTGCCCTCCAGACAGGAGACAGGATCTTCTAATGCCCTGAATATTTTATAGGTTTATATTTGTTGGTTTAAATTTTTCATGCCTTATTTTGAAAAGGCGTCTCTGCCCCTGCACCACTCTCTGGACTTCATCCACCAGATGTATGTTGTTGAAAACAGATAGATCCCTGTGTACTGTACTGGATGTAAATAGAGGGTCCATAAAATCAAATGCCAAACAGGATCAGGTACGTAATGTAAATGGGTGTGGCAGCTCTGATGATGACTGAAGTGAGCTGAGCTGTAGAGCACATGTTCTGTCAAAAGAGAGGAGGGAAAACATGAATGTCTGTGTGAAATGTCCCAATTCAAAATGGAGTTTGCTAAATCAAACTTCTTTTAAGAAATGTGAACCAAATCTTATAAACTGGATTTGGCTTATGGTCCTCTAGTGTGTGATTTATGTTTATAGATTAGCTTTTCCTTTATAGGTTATATAAAGTGAATGAAACAGTGATGACAATTATGTGAATGTACAGTATTAGAAATTACTATTAAAGGAATGTACCGTCTTTCTCAAAATAATTTTTCTTTACTTTCCTTTGCTTTCTTTTCTTCTATCTCATTTCATTCTTGCTTTCCTAAAATAATACAAAGGACTTTCTCTAATGCCAGTCAGCCATGTATATGTATATATACACACATATATGATCATGTATTATACAATATTATCTATGTTAAATGAATACGAAATGCATACACATGCATTTATAATGTCATACTACATTTCATATATCATATAAGAACTATCATATATAATAATCATACATTCATGAACGATTTGAAATATACTATTATTTGCAGTCACACATCTTCCATCTTTTATTTGGAAATAAGATATTTGGCAATGAAGCATTTAGAATACAATTGTAAACTTAGAAATAAATGTTAAAAAGTCATCATAAAACCTCTGTACTTTCTTTGCAAAGAAAGATGATGTTTTCTTCTAGACAATCATGTACAACATAAGGCAGCACATTGGAAGCAGCACATTGGACAGGTGTGGTGACAAAGATGACTTCTTAGCAGCCTGCGCATCCCACTTTCCAAAAGGAGGTGGGCATGCTTTCAAGCAGAGTCTTAACTGTCGGCTTGCAGGCCCAATTACAATGCTCTTAAATGATTTGAATGTAATGCCTTTCCAGTTTCACGGCCCTCACCACTCTAATAGGAGGCCCAGCTTTCCTTATGTACATTACATGCCCAGTCTTTGAGGTCATTTGCATTTGCAACCCTTGTGTTAAGAGCATTACAAAAGACACAGCAAAGGTTGTGTGGCATCAGAAAAATGGAAGAGGCTTTGAAAAGGCCACCTCTGCAGTGCTGAGTCCAAGAAGTATTTTGCAGAGGAGTAAATATCAACTTACTTTTTCATTTGCAGAAATCTTTGGCACCTCTTGTTGAGCACCAACATTTCAGGGTTAGACAAGAGCATGTCTCATTATACGTTCCTTTCTTTCTTTCCATAGGAATCTTTCCTTTCTTTTCTATGGCAGTGACCCCTAACCCCTTTTCTTTCGGTTACTTTCACTCACTCCAAGCCTGGATGAGGAGTGAGAGTCTTTTGACTGACCTTGTCCTGCTGTTCCTCTGAATGCAAGTATTCTCATTTTTTAGACATGGGGTGTGTGTGTGTGTGTATGTGCACACGTACACTCATTTCTAATTCCTAAGACAAAGCTTAAGAGGGATAATGACAAAAATAGGCAAAATAGAAGTTACACTACTTGAACAAATTAAAATTTTATTTTAATTCTAGCCAGCCTTTTCAGAATGCCCTTCCTACATAGTACTGAAAACTTTTAATAACATAGCTAGAATTTTATTTTAGATGTGCTAGCATAAGCTACATAGACTTTAACTCAAAGTAGAATCAGAATAGAACTGCTACTAAGCCCAGTGAAACACTCTATTCCTAATAAAACCTATTTATTTACCTTGCTCCTGAGCTTGAGCCCTTGTGCTTGCCCCCTCAAGGCTCTTGAAGTGCAGAATCACTTTCTACCTGCCTGGGTGCTGAAGGTTTGTGTCTGAGGGTTCCAAGCTATTCCGTAATCATTTTTGTAGACATCTCTTCCAACCCTCAGTGAACACTCAGGGTAAAAAGGCTGTTTTCTCTCTGGTCTAAAGATTCCTCCTCTGGACTTCAGACTACCCTATGGTCACATTTCTGGAAACTCAACTAGTGATCTGCCTTGGAAGTCATGGGGTCTCCACGTCATGCTGTGTCTCACAATGACTAGAGTGTTTTATTAAATGTGTCAATTACTACTTTTAGAACCCAGTTCTCTGATGAACCATGCCTGATGTTTCTAGTTCTACTCCAGAGGAATAGTGGTCAATTTAACCCAGACAAATATAGCTGGACGTCGGTGATTTAACACAACATTTTCTAAGACATGTTTTGTAAAACCCTACTAATATTCCACAATGAAATGCATTTCGGAAACCTTGAATACTGTCACCCTTTTGGGAAAGTCATCATTTACATAACATATTAAGGGCTCTGAAATCTTCTTTAGTAAAGACACCTGATCAGTTTTTGATGCTAAGTATGTTCCAATTTAATTGGCCATGGAATCATCCCCCTTCCCACCGCTTCCCACCCATAGAGTGACTTTTTAATATCATTTAATATCTTAAAGACCACTGGTGCAGAAATGTAGACACTTTCTGGTGTCATCTTGCAATACTACTTTTGTTTCCAATCAATGCCTTCTTTCACTTTCCTAGGTGACTATTTCACCCCATCATCTCTCTCCTCAGCTTCCAATAGCCCTTCCACTCTCTTCATTCTGGACTGATGACTTCATTCTCACTCCAGTCACTGAGAAAATAGAAGCAATCAGAAGAAAACTTCTCTATCCACTCATTACCAAATTTTGCACATTACTTGCACCTGTGCTATAGATTCAGCCTCCTCTCCTGTTATAGTGAATCAATTGCCTGCACTCTGATGTGAGGTTAGCACTGCAGGTGTCATGATGAAGCTCATTCCTTTTTAGCTGCTTGAGAACTTTGCTCCTCCAGGGATGCCATTTCTTTCCTGCATCATTAAATTCCTCCCCCACTACATTATTTCCCAACATACAAACATATTATACTGTCTCTTATATCAAAACAAAACAACAAGACAAAACCCCTCTCTTGATTCCCATATACCTTTCCAGTGAGTACCCATTTCCTCTGCTTGGTGTACAGGAAAATTCTTGAAGGAGTTTGCTATACTCAATATCTCTCTTATCTCTTTTCATCGTCTCTATAATTTTGCCCTCAGGAACAGTTCTTATTTGACATGACCCTCGAGGTTGATAAATCAAACAGCCAATTCTCAGTCCTCATTTTCTCATACTCAGGCTTTGAACCAGTTAATCATTCCCTCCTTCTTGAAGTTCCTTTTTTCCCATGAGTTGAAAGAGATCTAGATGGTTACTTATTTCTGGCACAGAAGGCAGCATGACTTTCTTGTTTGCATCGGTTCCTCTGTCTCCCAGTTCCATGAAGGTGTTGCAAAGGCAGCCTAAGTAGATGCTGTACAACACTTTGTTGGTGTTCCAGCCTAAGTAGATGCTGTACACACCTTGTTGATGTTCCAGCTTTCGAGCTTTGAGTTTAGAAAACTCCAATCTTTTAAAGTTGTTGACAACAAACCTGCCTGACCTTTGACCCACAGAAAGAGGTGATCATTTATTACCTTGGTCAAGAAACAAATCTGCCCTTTAACCCAGAGGGAGATACTGTTTTAGCTTTCAAAGCTGTTTGGTATGCAAACATCTTTAAAAAGGTCCTTCCCAACAAAGTTCTCACATGTAGAAACAACACAGAGAATTGTTTCTCAACCAAAACTCCCACCTGGAGTTCTCCTTTGGTATTTATGTGGCTTTCTCCTCCCTCTTTTCATTCAGATCACTTTCAGCTGTCACAGGCCTTCTTTGACCACCTCCCCTTTTCTTCTTTGTTTTTCTTTGTAGCACTCAGCCCTATCTGAAATGATACTGCATATGAATTTAATGCTAGGTTGGCTATCTGCCCCATTCAGATGCAAATTCCAGGTGCCCAGAACTTTGTTTTGTTCACTGTTGAATCCCAGCTCCTGGAAGAGTATTTGACAGGGTAGATGATCACTAAATTGTTGTTAAATGAATATATGGATAATTCTGTTCAGTAACCCTGTCTACCTCCTTAGATTTTTAGAATGAATCACTCAGATGTACCGTCCCCATGCAAAGAAGTAAGACTTTAAAAATTATTCTTTCAATATAAAAAAGTAGCTTAGCCACAAAGGGAACATTAATGCATACACTTTGTACAAAAGGAAGAAGAGAATAATTTGTTAATGTATCCCTTTGTGAACCATAAGTGTTCTCTGAACCTTGAATAACAATAAAGAGACATGTATATTTTAAAATTATTTCCAAGGAAAGTGGTTAAATATTTTAGAAAACCTTAAATCTTTAAGAGAAGGGCTTCAGTTATCAGGAAAATTTACTAACAAATATAACTGTGTGATTATCTTAGTTAATTAATGAATTATGCTCTATTGCATTATCTGGTTCAGTCATTGACAGAATATACTAAAAATAAACAGAATGCCTTTGCTGTAATCTAGCCTTGTAGTTAGATTAAAAACAACAACAATGACAACAAAAATTCACGTAATTTTCACTGAATCTTGTCATATATGACAGCCATGTGTCCTACCCACACAAGCCTTAGCAAGTGCTTTTTTTTTTTTTTTTTTTTTAAAGTATGTGTTATCTTGCCTGATTTATTTTAAGATCCAGGTTCTAATTGTATTCAGATAATAAGCCAGGTGACCTCGGTTGGTTTATTTGATTTCTCCGTCCATTTAGCAGTCACTTTAGTCTTGAGTACAGATTAGAAGAAAACTTCTCTTCTTTCAGTTCTCAAGCCTATTAAGGTTTTGTTGTTGTTGTTGTTCCAGTAGCGTTAGCGAGGTGTGAAGTTGATGAGCTCCCACCCTCTGTACACTAGTTCCTCAATGGATTAGAAGCTCAAGAATAGGAAGATAACATTTCAGTAGCAGCAAACCCAGGAAGCGGAGCATCGTGGTCTCTGCCTGAATCACTGATTGAATCATCTGTGTGCCTGGGACAGTAGGCAGGCTGATTTCAGGCCACCATATGTGTGTGAGGCCTGGCTGTGTTCTTCTCCTGGACTTTCCTCTGGGTGCTAATTGCTTTAGTGAGAGAAACTGTGCAAAGCAATTAAACAGCCCCCTTCTCTCACAGTCCTAGCTCTCAAAAACTAGGGGCTGGGACAGGGCTCCTGCTCTCCCAGTGGGTTGCAAATTGCTCAGAATGAATAAATACATTTGTTCACTTTTCAAACTGTGACCAGCCACCTGGTCTCTTGTGTTGCTCTCAGAGCAGAGAAGGCAGATGACGGGCTCCTCATTGCTGAACTCCAGCCCATAAAAATGCTTCACCGCACTCTGAGCTATTTTTGCAAGGACATCTGTTGCCAAAAAAGAATTTTAATTAAGCAAAAACACATCTCTGTTTTGTCCATGGCAAGGAGGCTTGTGAAAGCTTTCTTGTCTCAGATGCATGCTAAATCTGGAGAAATGGAAGCCTTAAGGTATTTTGTGAGGGACATTTTGCTGCTCAATTTGAGGGACACAACAGATTTTCCATGGGAAGGAAATTATTGGAAGTGCATGTTTGCACTTTTCAAAATAAGGCCCAGACTGCATTAATAATTAATTGTACATAATATAATCTGACATGTTACCCCACGGTTTGATAAAGTCGAAAGCTATTTCCACAAGGCAACTTGCCAGTTCTTTTGCTCTCTTCCAATCTTCTTCCCAGGTGATATTCATCATTTTAACATCAAGCTTCCAGAACACCACATTAACACATAAATTAGAGGACCTGGTGCTGTGCTGGCTGTTATAACTAGTCTAGATGTAATTGTCCAATCAGAAAGGGGAAAAAAAAAAAGTAAAGTGATAAATGAAGTCAGAAAGCAGGTTGTAGACATTAATACTACATAAATTGCTTAAGATTGGGTTGGAGAGTGGGGAGGCAGCCTATCTCTAGTTTTCATAAATGCAAGTATATTGAGTGCTTTTTTCACTCTTCAAACACTGACATAATAGCAGATACAAATTCTTCATATATGAAACTGATTCTGTAACCATATACCCTTCAAATCCCTTAAGTGCCTTTTGGGGCACCCTCTCTGGCAGCACAAGCATATCAGACAAGCTGACTACAAGAGGGGCACTTTCAAGGAGCAGGTCCCGAGGGGCATTGCTGGGCAGCATGGCAGGATGAATTACCTGATAATATTAAGGTTGTTTCTAACCACTTCTATTAGGGGTTGGGGTCACTCATTTGCCCTCTCCGAGGGTGGACAGAGATCATCTAAGGCTGAAGCAGAAGGAGCTCATATTTCTACACGATAGGATCTTTGCAGACAGGAATCTAGCTGTTACATCAAGGACGGGAATACAGAATCTCATATTATACAAGAAACTTACAGTGTTTCTTTCGACTCTGAAATCTTTCTGACAATTCAATACCCACTTTTTGAGATTTACTCATCATTAGGAGTGGCAGGGGGAAACAAAGTGTTATTTATTTATTTATTTTTAGTTTTTCCTTTCTAAGGATGGTGGCCATTTTGTTTGTGATTGCCAAGATACTCACTGTCCCCCTGCCCCCACCAATTCTTAACAAGATTAGTTTTGTTCTACCTAATGCATAATATAAAAAGCATGAATCTCCCAGGTCCTAGTCCCCTCACCTAAATAAATATTTATGGAATTAAAGTGCATATTACTAATCCTTTCAACACTTGTCAGTTTTATAATGATTCTTCTGAGGGCAGTGATGATAACTGCTTGTGCAAATTTAATTTAAAGTTTGCTTTCAATGTCATTTTCTTTAGGCTTGCCATTGCAAGTTAAGAAGAAAAGAAAAATATATTAGCTAACAAAACTGCCAAATCCCAGGTTAAAAGCTTTAGAAACCACTAAATCCAAGGCCTTAATCAATGTCATCAGAACTCAGCCTGTTCTTCTATATGCTTTCCTTTATGATGACATTTTCTCAGGCAGGCCTTTCTATTTGATGGTGTCAAGCAGCTCCTGCCTCAACTTACTCTTGCAGCACTTCCTTTCTGTTGATTCCAGCAAAAAACTAGACTCTAAGTACCCTGGTGAGAGCACAGACTGATGTGGACTGCCTAGGTTTGCATTCTGACTCATACTGAGCTATCAAATAGCTCACTAGCTATTTGATCTCTTCCAGGAAATTTATACTCTATGCCTCAGTTTCCTTATCTGCATATTAAAGATAATAGTAATTCCTACTTTGTAGGCTTGTTAGAAGTATTAAATACATTTAATGCATGTGCCAAGCATATGAGATTTACTACTATTATATACCATCCGTGAAAATTAATACTGTGGCTGGGGTATAGAATGCATTGATTGGACAAACCTGAGTCAAGTATCTTCTCTGGAAACTAGGATGTGATCTTCTCACACTTAAATCAGAAGGGTGAAGAATAAAAAGGGAGTTATTCCCTAAAATAAATCTGGGAATCTCTTATAAGGCCAGATAACTGATGCCAACGACCTTAGTAATTTATTACTACTAGCCAAGGGATTCTACAGTATTGGCATTGCTTAGAATCTAATCAAACAAAATAGTGGAGGTGAAAATGTTTTTAAAATAACAAAACACAGTAAGATCTCAATGTGATTGGGTCATTGACTTGCTCTAGACACTCAGTAAAAGCACACACTGTTCTAAATCCTAAAAATGGATGTGCAGCAGATTTGGCCTTTCTTATCACAGACTTCACCATATTATTGAGAACACAGACACTGAGGCACAGCAAATAACTGACTTGTGTTCAACAAGAAACAAGGGCAAAAGAGTCTTATATAAATAAACAGTGGTGAGGTCGGCAATTAGGAAGACATCAGAGTAGCTAGTTCTAATCATAAAAGATTTATTAAAGGAAATCATTTGCTAATGGAAATTCGAAACCACAGAATAAGGCAATATTGAATTATTAACCCCCCAAAATAACTTTTCCACACCCGCATAATACTGAACTTGAGAGATTTGTTGCATTGAATCTAGATTAAAGGAACAATTCAACCACTTCCCCAATCATCAAAACCTTTTACCTGGCTTAGGCACTGTGGGCACTTTTCTCAGCTAAGTTGTGGAATATAGTCACATTTTTCTTTTAGGATTAATCATGAAACCATACTGATTCCTTAGTGGGTCATCGGAATCTTTTGGAATAATGCAAAAAGGCATGAAAAAAAAAAGCCTTTGTATATAACTTCAGCGTTAGTTATCACTCCCTTATCTTGCTTAATGTTTTTTCATGTATGACAAGTGACCCACTCTTTCATTTTCTGAATAATAGGCAAAAGGAAAAGTTAATTTTTTTTAACTGATTGAACATGAATACTCATGTAGGTCTTTTGTAAGGCAGACTGCTCAGCTAATTAACATAGTAACATCAATCAATATGATATTTAGGAAACTATGTGCTAAGACATCTGTCTACTGACTTGTTAAAGGTAAGTCAGCACACAAGAGGTGAGTCGTGGGAAAATTGTTTTTTCTCAGAAGCAATCTACATAAGAAGCACAACATGGTCTTCAGTTAGCCCCTGCCCTTGTAGCAGAGAATGTTTAGTCTCAGATGTCACACTTAGTGGGAGCTGCCAAAGTCATTACATAATTATAGTCTCCAGCTACACTTTGTGTAGTTTAATAATTTTAAAATAGCATATGCTCCCTCCTTCTTCCTTACAGTAATAAGGTAAGGAAAAGGGAAGCAGCAGCTGTGCTTAAGGGTGGATGGTTAGGGATCCTCAATGGCCCTCATACAAAGACTCTCAATAAACTGGCATTCTCAATAAAACAGTGCATTTGCTCGTGAGCAAGATGGCCGAATAGGAACAGCTCCAGCCTCCACCTCCCAGCGCGAGTGACACAGAAGATGGGTGATTTCTGCATTTTCAACTGAGGTACTGGGTTCATCTCACTGGGGAGTGCCGGACAATTGGTGCTGGTCAGCTGGTGCAGCCCCATCTGCGAGAGCTGAAGCAGGGCGAGGCATCACCTCACCTGGGAAGTGCAAGGGGAAAGGGAATCCCTTTAGAAACTGAGACACACAACACCTGGAAAATTGGGTAACTCCCACCCTAATACTGCGCTTTACCAAGGGTCTTAGCAAATGGCACAACAGGGGATTATATCCCACCCTGGCTGGGAGGGTCCCACGCCCACGGAGCCTCCCTCATTGCCAGCACAGCAGTCTGAGATCTAACTGCAAGGTAACAGCGAGGCTGGGGGATGGGCGCCCGCCATTGCTGAGACTTAAGTAGGTAAACAAAGCCACTGGGAAGCTGGAACTGGGTGGAGCCCACTGCAGCTCAAGGAGGCCTGCCTGTCTCTGTAGACTCCACCTCTGGGGACAGGGAATAGCAAAAAAAAAAAAAAAAAAAAAGTGGCAGAAACCTCTGCAGATGTTAATGACCCTGTCTGACAGCTTTGAAGAGAGCAATGGATCTCCCAGCACGGAGGTTGAGATCTGAGAAGGGACAGACTGCCTGCTGAAGTGGGTCCCTGAACCCTGAGTAGCCTAACTGGGAGACATCTCCCACTAGGTGCAGACCAATACCTCACACCTCACATGGCGGGGTACGCCCCTGAGATGAAGCTTCCAGGGCAAGAATCAGACAGCAACACTCTCTGTTCAGCAATATTCTATCTTCTGCAGCCTCTGCTACTGATACCCAGGCAAACAGGGTTGGAGTGGACCTCAAGCAATCTCCAACAGACCTACAGCTGAGTGTCCTGACTGTTAGAAGGAAAACTAACAAACAGAAAGGACACCCACACCAAATCCCAATCAGTATGTCACCAGCATCAAAGACCAAAGGCAGATAAAACCACAAAGATGGGGAAAAAGCAGGGCAGAAAAGCTGGAAATTCAAAACCTGAGAGTGCATCTCCCCCTCCAAAGGAACGCAGCTCATTGCCAGCAATGGATCAAAGCTGGATGGAGAATGACTTTGACGAGTTGAGAGAAGAAGGCTTCAGTCGATCAAACTTCTCAGAGCTAAAGGGGGAACTATGTAACCAGCGCAAAGAAACTAAAAATCTTGAAAAAAGAATGGAAGAATGGATAGCTAGAATAATCAATGCAGAGAAGGCCATAAATGAACTGACAGAGTTAAAAACCATGACACAAGAAATATGTGACAGAGGCACAAACTTCAGTAACCAACTCCATCAACTGGAAGAAAGTATCAATGATTGAAGATCAAATGAATTAAATGAAGCGAGAAGAGAAGTCCAGAGAAACAAAAGGAAAAAGAAATGAACAAAGCCTCCAAGAAATATGGGATTACATGAAAAGACCAAATCTACGTCTGATTGGTATGCCTGAAAGTGAGGGGGAAAATGGAACCAAGTTAGAAAACACTCTTCAGGATATCATCCAGGAGAACTTCCCCACCTAGAAAGGCAGGCCAACATTCAAATTCAGGAAATACAGAGAATGCCACAAAGATACTCCTCGAGAAGAGCAACTCCAAGACACATAATTGCCAGATTCACCAAAGTTGAAATGAAGGAAAAAAATGTTAAGGGCAGCCAGAGAGAAAGGTCAGGTTACCCATAAAGGGAAGCCCATCAGACTAACAGCAGATCTCTCGGCAGAAACTCTCCAAGCCAGAAGAGAGTGGGGGCCAATATTCAACATTCTTAAAGAAAAGAATTTTAAACCCAGAATTTCATATCCAGCCATACTAAGTTTCATCAGTGAAGGAGAAATAAAATCCTTTACAGACAAGCAAATGCTTAGAGATTTTGTCACCACCAGGCCTGCCCTACAAGAGATCCTGAAGGAAGCACTAAACATGGAAAGGAACAACCGGTACCAGCCATTGCAGAAACATGCCAAAATGTAAAGACTATCGATGCTAGGAAGAAACTGCATCACCTAGCGAGCAAAATAACCAGCTAATATCATAATGGCAGGATCAAGTTCACACATAATAATGTTAACCTTAAATGTAAATGGACTAAATGCTCCAATTAAAAGACACAGACTGGCAAATTGGATAAAGAGTCAAGACCCATCAGTTTGCTGTATTCAGGAGACCCATCTCACATGCAGAGACACACATAGGCTCAAAATAAAGGGATGGAGGAAGATTTACCAAGCAAATGGAGAACAAAAAAAAGCAGGGGTTGCAACACTAGCCTCTGATAAAACAGACTTTAAACCATCAAAGATCAAAAGAGACAAAGAAGGCCATTACATAATGGTAAAGGGATCAATTCAACAGGAAGAGCTAACTATCCGAAATATATATGCATCCAATACAGGAGCACCCAGATTCATCAAGCAAGTCCTTAGAGACTTACAAAGAGACTTAGACTCCCATGCAATAATAATGGGAGACTTCAACACCCTACTGCCAACATTAGACAGATCAGCGAGACAGAAAGTTAACAAGGATATCCAGGAATTGAACTCATCTCTGCAGCAAGCAGACCTAATAGACATCTACAGAACTCTCCACCCGAAATCAACAGAATATACATTCTTCTCAGCACCACATCGCACTTATTCGAAATGACCACATAGTTGGAAGTAAAGCACTCCTCAGCAAATGTACAAGAACAGAAATTATAACAAACCATCTCTCAGACCACAGTGCAATCAAACTAGAACTCAGGACTAACAAAATCAATCAAAACTGCTCAACTACATGGA
This sequence comes from Macaca fascicularis, assembly GCF_037993035.2. Lineage (NCBI taxonomy): Eukaryota > Metazoa > Chordata > Mammalia > Primates > Cercopithecidae > Macaca > Macaca fascicularis. The sequence goes on along the minus strand of NC_088386.1, from coordinate 42,757,784 downwards.
AACTGGACAACCTGCTCCTGAATGACTACTGGGTACATAAAGAAATGAAGGCAGAAATAAAGATGTTCTTTGAAACCAATGAGAACAAAGATACAACATACCAGAATCTCTGGGACACATTTAAAGCAGTGTGTAGAGGGAAATTTATAGCACTAAATGCCCACAAGAGAAAGCAGGAAAGATCTAAAATTGACACCCTAACATCACAATTAAAAAAACTAGAGAAGCAAGAGCAAACACATTCAAAAGCTAGCAGAAGGCAAGAAATAACTAAGATCAGAGCAGAACTGAAGGAGGTAGAGACACAAAAAACCCTCCAAAAAATCAATGAATCCAGGAGCTGGTTTTTTGAAAAGATCAACAAAATTGATAGACCGCTAGCAAGACTAATAAAGAAGAAAAGAGAGAAGAATCAAATCGACGCAATAAAAAATGATAAAGGGGATATCACCACCGACCCCACAGAAATACAAACTATCATCAGAGAATACTATAAACACCTCTATGCAAATAAACCAGAAAACCTAGAAGAAATGGATAATTTCCTGGACACTTACACTCTCCCAAGTCTAAACCAGGAAGAAGTTGAATCCCTGAATAGACCAATAGCAGGCTCTGAAATTGAGGCAATAATTAATAGCCTACCAACGAAAAAAAGTCCAGGACCAGATGGATTCACAGCCAAATTCTACCAGAGGTACAAGGAGGAGCTGGTACCATTCCTTCTGAAACTATTCCAATCAATAGAAAAAGAGGGAATCCTCCCTAACTCATTTTATGAGGCCAACATCATCCTGATACCAAAGCCTGGCAGAGACACAACAAAAAAAGAGAATTTTAGACCAATATCCCTGATGAACATAGATGCAAAAATCCTCAATAAAATACTGCAAACCGAATCCAGCAACACACCAAAAAGCTTATCCACCATGATCAAGTGGGCTTCATCCCTGGGATGCAAGGCTGGTTCAACATACGCAAATCAATAAATGTAATCCAGAATATAAACAGAACCAAAGACAAAAACCACATGATTATCTCAATAGATGCAGAAAAGGCCTTTGACAAAATTCAGCAGCCCTTCATGCTACAAACTCTCAATAAATTCGGTATTGATGGAACGTATCTCAAAATAATAAGAGCTATTTATGACAAACCCACAGCCAGTATCATACTGAATGGGCAAAAACTGGAAGCATTCCCTTTGAAAACTGGCAGAAGACAGGGATGCCCTCTCTCACCACTCCTATTCAACATAGTGTTGGAAGTTCTGGCCAGGGCAATCAGGCAAGAGAAAGAAATCAAGGGTATTCAGTTAGGAAAAGAAGAAGTCAAATTGTCCCTGTTTGCAGATGACATGATTGTATATTTAGAAAACCCCATCATCTCAGCCCCAAATCTCCTTAAGCTGATAAGCAACTTCAGCAAAGTCTCAGGATACAAAATTAATGTGCAGAAATCACAAGCATTCTTATACAACAGTAACAGACAAACAGAGAGCCAAATCATGAATGAACTTCCATTTATAATTGCCTCAAAGAGAATAAAATACCTAGGAATCCAACTTACAAGGGATGTAAAGGACCTCTTCAAGGAGAACTACAAACCACTGTTCAATGAAATAAAAGAGGACACAAACAAATGGAAGAACATACCATGCTCATGGATAGGAAGAATCAATATTGTGAAAATGGCCATACTGCCCAAGGTAATTTATAGATTCAATGCCATCCCCATTAAACCACCAATGACTTTCTTCACAGAATCGGAAAAAACTGCTTTAAAGTTCATATGGAACCAAAAAAGAGCCCACATTGCCAAGACAATCCTAAGTCAAAAGAACAAAGCTGGAGGCATCACGCTACCTGATTTTAAACTGTACTACAAGGCTACAGTAACCAAAACAGCATGGTACTGGTACCAAAACAGAGATATAGACCAATGGAACAGAACAGAGACCTCAGAAATAATACCACACATCTACAGCCATCTGATCTTTGACAAACCTGAGAAAAACAAGAAATGGGGAAAGGATTCCCTATTTAATAAATGGTGCTGGGAAAATTGGCTAGTCATAAGTAGAAAGCTGAAACTGGATCCTTTCCTTACTCCTTATATGAAAATTAATTCAAGATGGATTAGAGACTTAAATGTTAGACCTAAAACCATAAAAACCCTAGAAGAAAACCTAGGTAATACCATTCAGGACATAGGCATGGGCAAGGACTTCATGTCTAAAACACCAAAAGCAATGGCAACAAAAGCCATAATTGACAAATGGGATCTAATTAAACTTAGGAGCTTCTGCACAGCAAAAGAAACTACCATCAGAGTGAACAGGCAACCTACAGAATGGGAGAAAATTTTTACAATCTACTCATCTGACAAAGGGCTAATATCCAGAACCTACAAAGAACTCAAACAAATTTATGAGAAAAAAACAAGCAACCCCATGAAAAAGTGGGCAAAGGATATGAATAGACATTTCTCAAAAGAAGACATGCATACAGCCAACAGGCACATGAAATAATGCTCGTCATCACTGGCCATCAGAGAAATGCAAATCAAAACCACAATGAGATACCATCTCACACCAGTTAGAATGGCAATCATTGAAAAGTCAGGTAACAACAGGTGCTGGAGAGGATGTGGAGAAATAGGAACACTTTTACACTGTTGGTGGGACTGTAAACTGGTTCAACCATTGTGGAAAACAGTATGGCAATTCCTCAAGGATCTAGAACTAGAAATACCATATGACCCAGCCATCCCAATACTGGGTATATACGCAAAGAATTCTAAATCATGCTGTTATAAAGACACATGCACACGTATGTTTATTGCGGCACTATTCACAATAGCAAAGACTTGGAATCAACCCAAATGTCCATCAGTGACAGACTGCATTAAGAAAATGTGGCACATATACACCATGGAATACTATGCAGCCATATAAAAGGATGAGTTCGTGTCCTTTGTAGGGACATGGATGAAGCTGGAAACCATCATTCTCAGCAAACTATCACAAGAACAGAAAACCAAGCACCGCATTTTCTCACTCATAGGTGGGAATTGAACACTGAGATCACTTGGTCTCTGGAAGGGGAACAGCATACACCAGGGCCTATTATGTGCAGGGGTAAGGGGTAGGGATGGCATTGGGAGTTATACCTGATGTAAATGACGAGTTGATGGGTGCTGACAAGTTGATGGGTGCAGCACACCAACATGGCACAACTATACGTATGTAACAAACCTGCACGTTGTGCACATGTACCCTAGAAGTTAAAGTATAATTAATAAATAAATAAATAAATAAAACAAACAAACAAAAAAAAAACAGTGCGTTTGTAAAGCAAATAAAGTCTCTAGTCAAAGCTCCTCCCCAAGTCACCACAAATAGACATGCAATCTAAATAAATAGCATTGTGTTACCTATGAAAACATGATTTCAAGGCAGATTCCATAGTTCTCTAGATCCAACCAGTAAATTCTCCACTGCCCCTCTAAATAGAAAGTATGGGGCTGCTATTGGAAAGAAGCAAATATTACAATAAGCATTTTATGATTGCAAAATCTGAGACTGACTTGTGCAAACTCAAATAGATCTTTCCTGTTGTATCTATTCAACTGTGTTACCCGTGTCAGTGCTTAGAACAGTATAGTGTAGTTTTAATTTAAGGAACACCATCAAAAACAGGATATATAGGGCATTACTTAGCTACTTATGGGATTAAGATATGAATAGGATTTTTGAGCCAAATTACCGAAGGCTGTGATCTTTTAAGATTCAAGTTGGGAAGGTCAGACATCTAGAATGGTGAGGTAAAAGCCTCCAAAAATTCACTTCTCTATAAAAGCAAAAAGAGCATGGCAAAATAGTCAAAATCAACATTTTTGTAGCTTTTGAAATTAACCAAAGGCTTAAAACAATTTACAGAGAGTTTATTCAAGAAAACTAGATAAATCTTGATAAAAACATTGAGTTTGGTAGAGATTTGTTTATTTATTAAATTATGGTAAAAACACATAAAATTTATTATTTTAGCTATGTACAATACAGTAGTGCTATGTTACATTGTTGTGGAATAAATCTCCTGCAAAACTGAAAATCTTTACCCATTAAGAAACTACTTCCTGCCTCTCCTGACCCTGACAACTGCCATTCTACTTTCTGTCTTTATAAAATTAACTACTTCAGATATCTCATTTAAGGAAATCATATAGTTTTGCATTTTGTGACTGGTTTATTGCATTTTGCATAGTGTCCTCAAGGTTTTTCCATGTTGTAGAAGGTGGCAATATTTACTTCTTTTTTATGTACCATTTTAGGTATATAAAACTTTTTCTTTATTCATTCTTTCCTTCATGGACATCAGGGTTGTTTTTACATCTTAGCTTTTGTGAATAGTGCTGCAAATACCTCTTCAGGATCCTACTTTCAATTCTTTTGGTTATATACCTAGAAGTGGGATTGCTGTATCATATGGTAACTTGTTTTTAATTTTTCGAGGATCTACTATATTGTTTCTTACTGTGGACATGCTATTACCACCAACAGTTCACAAATTATCCATTTTTTTCCATATTATTACCAAAATTTCTTTTTACTGTTTAAAAAAACAGTTGTTCTTTTCCTTTGTTTTTGTTTATTTGATAGTGCCATCCTTATGTGTATGAAGTGATATTTCACATAGTTTTGATTTCAATTTTTTTAATGATTAGTGATGTTGAGCATCTTTTCATACGTTCATTGGGCATTTGTATATCTTCTTTGAAGAAATGTGCATTCAGGTTCTTTGCCCATTTTAAAATCATGTTTGGTGGTGGTGGTGTTGAGTTGTAGAAGTTTTTATGTGTTCTGGATATTAACTTCTTATGAGATACATATTCAGAAACATTTTCTCCCACTCCATAGGCTGCCTTTTTATTCTATTGATTGTTTCCTCTGGTGCACAAATGTTTTTAAATTTAATGTAGTCCCATTTGTCTGAATTTGCTTTTATTTCCTGTGATTTTGGTGTCATATCCAAACAAAATCATTCCAAATCCAATGTCATGAAGTTTTTCCCTTGGAATTTTTATAAGAGTTTTATAGTTTTAGATCTTTGTTTAGGCTTTTATTTCGTCTTGAGTTATTTTTTATGTATGGTGCAAGATAAGGGTCCAACTTCATTCTTTTGCATTCAGATACTTAGTTTTTTCAACATCATTTGTTAAAGAGACTGTCCTTTGCCCATTGTATGATCTTGGTACTCTTTCAAAGGTCATTTAACCATATGCATGGGAGTTTATTTCTGCACTCTCTATTTTGTTTCATTGGTCTGTATGTCTGCCTTTATGCCAGGACCATGCTACTTCAGTTACTGCAACTTCATAATAAGTTTTGAAATTAGAGAGTGTGAAACCCCCAATTTTATTCTTTGGAAGATTGTTTTCTCTATTTAGGGTTCCTTTAGACTCCATATGAATTTTAGTATTTCTTATTTTTTTCTGCAAAAAACACATTGCAATTTTGATAGGCATTTCATTGGATTTGTAAATCACTTTGAATTGAATAAGTAGTTTAACAATACTAATTATTCTACTTCATAAGCACAGATGTGTATTTATTTGTGTCTTCTTTAATTTCTTTCAGCAATGTTTTGTAGTTTTCGGGGTACAATCTTTTGTCCCCTTGGTTAAGGTTTTTTTCTAAGTATTTTATTCGTTTTGATGCTATTGTAAATGGGATTGTTTTCTTAATTTTCCTTTCAGATTGTTCATTGTTATAGCATAAAAAGCAGCTGAATTTTGCATGTCAATTTTGTAGCCTGCAACTTTATTGAATTTGTTAATTCTAATAGTCTTTTTGTAGAATCTTTCAGGTTTTTTATAAAAAGTTATGTCATCTGAGAACACATCATTTTATTCCCTCCTTTCCAATTTGGATGACTTTTATTTTGTTTTCTTACCTAATTGCTGTGAGTAGGACTTCCAGTATTATGATAAATACAAATGATGACAATGGGCATTATTGCATTGTTTCTGATCTTAGAGAAAAAGCTTCCCGTTTTTTACTATTGAGTAGGATGTTAGCTGTAGGGTTTTAATATATGGTCTTCATTATATTGAGGTGATTTCCTTCTACTCCTAGTTTGTCGGGTATTTTATAATAAAATATTATTGAATTTTGTCAAATGCTTTTTTTCTGTATAAATTGTGATAATCTTGTGATTTTTTTTCCTTTCATCCCATTGATTTTCATCTGTCAAACTATCTTTGCATTCCAGGAATAAATCCTACTTGGTCATGTTATATAATCCTACTTGGTCATAATGTATAATCATTTTAATTTGTAATTTGGTTTGTTGGTATTTTGTTGAGGATTTTCACATCAATATTCATCAGAAATATTGGTGTGCAGTTTTCTTGTAGTATTTTTTGTGGCTTTAGTAACAGGATGATGCTTGTTTTACAAAATGAGCTTATAAGTGTTCCTTCCTGCTCAATTTTTGTTTGAAGAGCTTGAGAAAGATTGTGTTTAATTCTTCCTTAAGTGTGTGGAAGAATTCCTCAGTGAAATCATCTGGCCTGGGCTTTTTTTGTCATTTGTGGGAGGTTTTTGATTACTCACTCAATCTCCTACTGATAATTGGTTGATTCAGATTTTCTTTTTTTCATAATTCAGTCTTGGTAGATTACATATTTCTAATTTGTTGGCATATAATTATTCATAGCAATATCTTATAATCCTCTTTATTTCTTTGGGAATAGTTGTAATATCTCTTTTTTATTTCTGATTTTAGTTATTTGGGTATTCTTTCTTCTTAGTTAATCTACATGAAGATTTGTCAACTTATTTCATCTTTTCAAGAAACCAATTCTTAATTTCATTGACTTTGTATTTTAATTCTTTGAAATTCTTAATTTCAATTGTTTCTTCTCTAATCATTTTTATTTCCTTCCTTCTGCTAACTTTGGGATTCATGGATTGACTTCTTTCTCATTTCCTTTTGTGTATCTTTTACAGGTATTTTCTGTGTGGTTTTTATGGGGATTACATAAAACATCTTAAACATACAACAATCTGTTTTAAACTGGTGTTGACTTAACTTGAATTGCGTGTAAATACTACTTCTTTAAATCTCTGTCCCCAAACATTTTATATTATTGATTTTGCAAATTAAATCTTTTTATACTGTGTATCCATTAAAATAAATTTATAGTTTTAATTTCCCTTTTAAATACTATACCAGAATTAGAAGTAATTTATGCATCAACATTACAAAACTATAGGATTCTATGTTTGTCTGTGTCACACATGTACCAGAGCACTTTGTATTTTCATATGCTTTTATGTTGCTATCAGTGTCCTTTTCTTTCAACTTGAGGAGCTTTCACTAGCATTTTTTTGGAGTGCAGATCTAGTGGTAATGAACTCCCAAGGCTTCTGTTTATCTGGGAAAGTCTAAATTTCCCCATCATTTTTGAAAGAGTTTTGTCTGATGTAGCATTTTTGTTTGGCTTTTTCTTTTGTTTTGTTTTCCAGCATTTTGAATATATCATCTCACTCTCTTCTGGACTGTAAGGTTTCTGCTAAGAAATCTGCTAATCTTACGGAATTATCATGAAATGTGACAAGTTGCTTTTCTGTTGTTGCTTTGAAGATTCATTTTTTGTGACTTTTGACAGCTTGATTACAGTGTGTCTTAATACAAGCTTCTTGGGTTTAATTAGTTTGAGTTCATTAAGCCTCTTAAATGTGAAGGTTCATTTTCTTCACCAAATTTGGGAAGTATTTGGCCATTATTTCTTTACTGGCCTCTTTGTCCTGTTAGCTCTTGCCTGTCCTTCTGAAATTTTCATAATGTATATGTTGGTGTGCGTAATTGTATCCCACAAATGCCTTAGGCTTTCTTCACTTTTGTTCATTTTTTTTTTCTATTTGCTCCTCTGCCTCAATTATTTCAAATGATCTGTCTTCCAGTTCGCTGTTACCTTTTTCTGCTTGATCAAATCTGCTGTTGAACCCCTCTATTAAAATGTTCAACTCACCTATATTCTTAAGCTCTAGAATTTGTTTTTTAAAATAGTTTCTGTCATTTTGTTGATATTTTTATTTTGTTCTTGCGTCACTTTTCTGATTTTGTTTAGTTTTGTGTGTTCTCTTTTAGTTCACTGAACATCTTTATGACAATTATTTAAGATTTTTCTTTTAGGAAGCACGTAGCTCTTCATTTCTTTGGGTTAAGTTTTTGTAGTTTTATTTTTTTCCTTTAACTGAACCATGTTTCTCTGTTTCTGTGTATAATTTAAAATTATGTGTTAAAATTTGGACATTTGGAAAAAGTCACCTTAGTTTTTACTGTCTTTTTACAGGGGAAGACCATCGCCAATCAGCCTAGCTAGATATGCTGGGGGCATCTGAAACCTTTTCTGGGGATGTATCTTTTCTGGGCTTGAGCATGTAATCCCCAACTAAAAGGTTTTGTTCCTATTTATTTTTAAGCGCTATAAAATCTCTTGCTCCTTCTGTTGTCTTTGTGCAGTAACATTGTCTCTCTAAAGCTGCAACAAGTTGCTGCACTGGCCATTATTCTCAGTAGTCTCCAGACATTCAAACTATGCTGGTTCCTATCAGTGCTCTCAGTCAGGCGAGACAGAAACTATTCCTTTGTCCATTCCCCGAAAACCAAAATTGTTGGTACACAATTTTTTCTTCTCTTTCCTTCCCAAGTTAGAAGCTGTGAGTTGGGAGTTTTCTCCTAATAGTAGTACACTCCACTTGCTAGGGACGGGACTATAACTTTTCTTTTTATATTTTTTAATTTTATATTTTTAGATTTTATATTTAATTTAACTTGAATTGCATGTAAACACTCTATTTGTTTAGATCTCTGCTCCCCAAACATTTTATGTTATTGATTTTGCAAATTATATCTTTTTATACTGTGTATCCATTAAAATAAATTTATAGTTTTAATTTCTCTTAAATACTATACCAGAATTAGAAGTAACTTATGCATCAACATTACAAAACTGCAGGATTCTATGTTTGTCTATATTATACGTGTACCACTTTTCTTTTTATATGCTCCTTTTTAAATTATTACACTTTAAGTTCTGGGATACATGTGCGGAACTTGCAGGTTTGTTACATAGGTATACATGTGTCGTGGTTTGCTGCACCCATCAAACCGTCATCTACATTAGGTATTTCTCTTAATGCTATGCCTCCCCTTGTCCCCTACCCCCTGATAGGTCCCAGTGTGTGATAGTACCCTCCCTGTGCTGATATGTTCTCATTGTTCAACTCCCACTATTGAGAGAGAACATGTGGTGTTTGGTTTTCTGTTCCTGTGTTAGTTTGCTGAGAGTGATGGCTTTCAGCATCATCCATGTCCCTGCAAAGGACATGAACTCATCTTTTTTATGGTTGTATAGTGTTCCATAGTGTATATGTGTCACATTTTCTTTACTCAGTCTATCATTGATGGACATTTGGGTTGGTTCCAAGTCTTTGTTATTGTGAACAGTGCTGCAGTAAACATACACGTGCATGTGTGTTTATAGTAGAATGATTTATAATCCTTTGGGTATATACCCAGTAATGGGATTGCTGGGTCAAATGGTATTTCTAGCTCTGGATCCGTGAGGAATCACCACACTGTCTTCCACAATAGTTGAACTGATTTACACTCCCACCAACAGTGTAAAAGCATTCCTATTTCTCCACATCCTCTCCAGCATCTGTTGTTTCCTGACTTTTCGATGATCACCATTCTAATTGGCATGAGATGGTATCTCATTGTGGTTTTGATTTGCATTTCTCTAATGACCAGTGTTGATGAGCTTTTTTTCATATGTTTCTTGGCCACATAAATGTCTTCTTTTGAGAAGTGTCTGTTCATATACTTTGCCAACTTTTTGATGGAGTTGTTTGTTTTTTTCATATAAATTTGTTAAGTTCCTTGTAGATTCTGGATATTAGACCTTGGTCAGATGGATAGATTGCAAAAATTTTCTCCCATTCTATAGATTGCCTGTTCACTCTGATTATAATTTCTTTTGCTGTACAGAAGCTCTTTAGTATAATTAAATCCCATTTGTCAATTTTGGCTTTTGTTGCCATTGCTTTTAGTGTTTTAGTCGTGAAGTCTTTGCTCATGCCTATGTCCTAAATGGTATTGCCTATGTTTTCTTCTAGGGTTTTTGTGGTTTTATGTCTTACATTTAAATTTTTAATCCATCTTGAGTTAATTTTTGTATAAGGTGTACGGAACGGGTCCAGTTTCAGTTTTCTGCATATGGCTAGCCAGTTTTCCCAACACCATTTATTAAATAGGGAATCCTTTCCCCATTGCTTGTTTTTGTCAGGTTTGTCAAATATCAAATGGTTTTAGATGTGTAGTGTTATTTCTGAAGGCTCTGTTCTCTTCCATTGGTCTAGATATCTGTTTTGGTACCAGTATCATGTTGTTTTGGTTACTGTGGCCTTGTAGTATAGTTTGAAGTCAGGTAGAGCGATGCCTCCAACTTTGTTCTTTTTGCTTAGGATTGTCTTGGCTTTTATACGGGATGTTTTTTGGTTGCATATGAAATTTAAAGCAGTTTTTTTCTAATTCTGTGAAGAAAGTCAATGGTAACTTGATGGGGATAGCACCAAATCTATAAATTACTTTGGGCAGTATGGCCATTTTCACAATATTGATTCTTCCTATCCATGAGTATGGAATACTTTTCTATTTGTTTGTGTCCTCTTTTATTTCACTGAGCAGTGGTTTGTAGTTCTCCTTGAAGAGATCCTTCACATCCCTTGTAAATTGCATTCCTAGGTGTTTTATTCTCTTTGTAGCAATTGTGAATGGGAGTTTACTTATGACTTGGATCTCTATTTGTCTATTATTGGTGTATAGGAATGCTTGCGATTTTTGCACATTGATTTTGTATCCTGAGACTTTGCTGAAGTTTCTTATCAGCTTAAGGAGTTTGGGGGCTGAGATGATGGGGGTTTCTAAATATACAATCATATCATCTGCAAACAGAGTCAATTTGACTTCCTCTCTTCCTGTGTGAATGCACTTTATTTCTTTCTCTTGCCTGATTGCCCTGGCCTGAACTTCCAATACTATGTTGAATAGGAGTGGCGAGAGAGGGCATCATTTTTTTGTGCCGATTTTCAAAGGGAATGCTTCCAGCTTTTGCCCATTCAGTGTGATATTCACTGTGGATTTGTCATAAATAGATTTATTATTTTGAGATACGTTCCATCAATACCTAGTTTATTGAGTGTTTTTAGCATGAAGAGGTGTTGAATTTTGTCGAAGGCCTTTTCTGCATCTATTGAGATTATCAGGTAGTTTTTTTCATTGGTTCTGTTTATGTGATTAATTACATTTATTGATTTGCATATGTTGAAGCAGCCTCACATCCCAGGGATGAAGCCAACTTGATCGTGGGCGATAAACTTTTTAATGTGTTGCTGGATTCGGTTTGTTGCTGGAGGATTTTTGCATCGATGTTCATTAGGGATATTGGCCTGAAAGTTTCTTTTTTTGTTGTGTCTTTGCAGGTTTTGTTATCAGGATAATACTGGCCTCATAAAGTGAGTTAGGGAGAAGTCCCTCATTTTCTATTGTTTGGAATAGTTTTAGAAGCAATGGCAACATCTCCTCCTTGTACCTGTGGTAGAATTCAGCTATAAATCCATCTGGTCCTGGGCTTTTTTTGATTGGTAGGCTATTAATTACTGCCTCAATTTCAAAACTCATTATTGGTCTATTCAGGGATTTGATTTCTTCCTGGTTTAGTCTTGGGAGGGTGTACGTGTCCAGGAGTTTATCCATTTCTTCTAGATTTTCTAGTTTATTTGTGTAGAGGTGTTTATAGTATTCTCTGACGGTAGTTGGTATTTCTGTGGGATCAGTGGTGACATCTCCTTTATCATTTTTTATTGTGTCTATTTTATTCTTCTCTCTTTTCTTCTTTATTAGTCTGGCTAGTGGTCTATCTATTTTGTTAATGTTTTCAAAATCCAGCTCCTGGATTCCTTGATTTTTTTTGAATGTTTTTTTTGGTGTCTCTATCTCCTACAGTTCTGCTCTGGTCTTATTTATTTCTTCTGCTAGCTTTTAATTTATTAGCTTTTGCTTCTCTAGTTCTTTTAATTATGTTTTAGGGTGTTGATTTTAGATCTTTCCCACTTTCTCCTGTGGGCATTTACTGCTATAAATTTTCCTCTAAACACTGCTTTTGCTGTGTCACAGAGATTCTGGTACATTGCATCTGAATGTTGTTGTTCTCATTGGTTTTAAATAACTTCTTTGTTTCTGCCTTTATTTCATTATATACCTAGTAGTCATTCAGGAGCAGGTTGTTCAGTTTCCAAGTAGTTGTGCAGTTTTGAGTGAGTTTCTTAATCCTGAGTTCTAATTTGATTGCACTGTGGTCTGTGAGACTGTTTGTTCTAATTTCCATTCTTTTCCATTTGCTGAGGAGTGTTTTACTTCTAATTATGTGGTTGATTTTAGAATAAGTGCTATGTGGTGCTAAGGAGAACGTATATTATCTTGATTTGGGGTGCAGAGTTCTGAAAATGTCTATTAGGTCCACTTGTTCCAGAGCTGAGTTCAAGTCCTGAATATCCTTGTTAAATTTCTGTCTCGTTGATCTGTGTTATATTGACAGTGGAGTGTTAAAGTCTCTCACTATTATTGTGTGGAAGTCTAAGTCTCTTTGTGGATCTCTAAGAACTTGCTTTATGAAACTGGGTGCTCCTGTATTGGGTGTATATATATTTAGGATAGTTAGCTCTTCTTCTTGATCCCTTTACCATTATGTAATGCCCTTCTTTGTCTTTTTTCATCTTTGTTGGTTTAAAGTCTGTTTTATCAGAGACTAGGATTGCAATCCCTGCTTTTTTTTTGCTTTCCATTTGCTTGTTAGATCTTCCTCCATCCCTTTATTTTGAGCCTATGTATGTCTTTGCACATAAGATGGGTCTCCTGAATACAGCACACTGATGGGTCTTGACTCTTTATCCAATTTGCCACCAGTCTGTGTCTTTTAATTGGGGCATTTAGCCCATTTACATTTAAGGTTAATATTATTATGTGTGAGTTTGATCCTGTCATTATGATGCTAGCTGGTTATTTTGCCCATTAGTTGATGCAGTTTCTTCATAGTGTCATTGGTCTTTACATTTTGTTATGTTTTTGCAGTGGCTAATACCAGTTTTTCCTTTCCATATTTAGTGCTTCCTTCAGGGGCTCTTGTAAGGCAGGCCTGGTGGTGACAAAATCCCTTAGCATTTGCTTGTCTGTAAGGGATTTTATTTCTCCTTTGCTAAGTTTGGCTGGATATATAATTCTGGGTTGAAAATTCCTTTCTTTAAGAACGTTGAATATTGGTACCCACTCTCTTTTGGCTTGTAGGGTTTCTGCAGAGAGATCCTCTATTAGTCTTATGGACTTTCCTTTGTGGGTAACCCGGCCTTACTCTCTGGATGCTCTTAACATTTTTTCCTTCATTTGAACCTTAGTGAATCTGACGATTATGTGCTTGGGGTTGCTCTTCTTGAGGAGTATCTTTGTGGTGGCTTCTGTATTTCTTGAATTTGAATGTTGGCTTGTCTTGCTAGGCTGGGGACATTCTCCTGGATAACATCCTGAAGTGTGTTTTCCACCTTGGTTCCATTATCCCCATCACTTTCAGGTACACCAATCAAATGTAGGTTTGGTCTTTTCACATAGTTCCAAATTTCTTGGTGGCTTTGTTCATTCCTTTTCATTCTGTTTTCTCTAATCTTATCTTCACACTGTATTTCCTTAAGTTGATCTTCAATCTCTGATAGCCTTTCTTCCACTTGATCAATTGGGCTATTGATACTTGTGTATGCTTCACAGAGTTCTCTTGTTGTGTTTTTGAGTTCCATCAGGTCATTTATGTTCTTCTCTAAACTGGTTATTTTAGTTAGCAGTTCCTGTAACCTTTTATCAAGGTTCTTAGCTTCCTTGCATTGGGTTAGAACATGGTCCTTTAGCTTGGAGGAGTTTGTTATTACCCACCTTCTGAAGCCTACTTCTGTCAATTCATCAAACTCATTCTCCTTCCAGTTTTGTTCCCTCGCTGGCGAGGAGTTGTGATCCTTTGGAGGAGAAGAGGCATTCTGGTTTTGGGAATTTTCAGCCTTTTTACTCTGTTTTTTTCTCACCTTCATGGATTTCTGTATCTTTGGTCTTTGCTGTTGGTGATGTTTGGATGGGGTTTTTGTGTGGTTGTCCTTTTTTTTGGATATTGATGCTATTGGTTTCTGTTTGTTAGTTTTCCTTCTAACAGTCAGGCCCCTCTTCTGCAGGTCTGCTGGAGTTTGCTGGAGGTCCACTCCAGACCCTGCTTGCCTGGGTATCACCAGTAGAGGCTGCAGAACAGAAAGATTGCTGCCTGCTCCTTCCTCTGGAAGCTTCCTCCCAGAGGGGCACCCACCAGATACCAGCTGGAGCTCTCCTATATGAGGCATCTGTTAACTCAGAGCCAGCAGGCAGAAATGTTTAAGTCTGCAGAAGCTGCCCCCAGAGCTACCGCTTCCCCCAGCTGCTCTGTCCCAGGGAGATGGGAGTTTTATCTGTAAGTCCATGACTGGGGCTGCTGCCTTTCTTTCAGAGATGCTCTGTCAAGAGAGGAGGAATCTAGAGGCAGTTTGGCTACAGTGGCTTTACAACCCAGTGATGGACTCTGCCTAGTCCCAACTTCCCAGCTGCTTTGTTTACACTGTGGTGGGAAAACTGCCTACTCAAGCCTCAGTAATGGTGAACACCCTTCCCCCAACCAAGCTCGGGCATCCCAGGTTGACTTTAAACTGCTGTACTGGCAGCGAGAATTCCAAGACAGTGGATCTTAACTTGTTGGGCTCCGTGGAGGTGGGATCAGCTGAGCATGACCACTTGGCTCCCTGGCTTCAGCCCTCTTTCCAGGGGAGTAAATGATTCTTTCTTGCTGGCATTCCAGATGCCACTGGAGTGCAAAAAAAAAAAAAAAAAAAAAAAAATTCCTGCAGCTAGCTCACTGTCTACTCAAATGACCACCTTGTTTTGTGCTTGAAACTCAGGGCCCTGATGGTGTAGGCACCTGAGGGAATTTCCTGGTCCATGGGTTGCAAAGAAAAGCGTAGTATCTGGGCTGCAGCACACTGTTCCTCATGGCACAGTCCCTCATGGCTTCCCTTGGCTAGGAGAGGGAGTTCCCCAACCTCTTGTACTTCCTGGATGAGGCAATGCCTCATCCTGCTTCTCCTTGCCCTCCATGGGCTGCACCCACTGTCTAACCAGTCCCAATGAGATGAATCGGGTACCTAGGTTGGAAATGCAGAAATCAGCCGCTTTCTACATCAGTCTTGCTGGGAGCTGCAGACAAGACCTCTTCCTATTTGGCCATCTTGCCTGGGAATCCTTTTTACCTGTTTTAATGCAGTTCTATTGACTTAGTGCTAGCCTGGACTGCTGCAACGTCTTAACTGGTTTCTTGTTTTCTCACAAAGGCTATTTGGTCTAAGGACAACAATATACTTATTGTTGTTAAGTCAGTGTTTTCAAGGGGAAAGAGGGCCAAGGGCCTCCTATTCTTCTATCTTGTTGACATTGGTTTTACTAAGTTTTGTGGTTTTAATCTTCCCTAGTGCATTAGCTCTCTCCTCAGTTTCATGGTAATCTTAAAATCTAACAGCCTTGCAATCACTATAGTCATGAAAAACAGCAACCTAACAGTCACGAGAAAGGACAGAATGAGTCTGGACTACCCAAAGTTTTCATTCCCAGAGAATTTTCATTATTTGACATGTATGGGAGTTCCCTGGAAACCACCACTTGCAGAATTTGTCTTTATTTGCATTGCTTCAGGGCTTACTCGATCAAACAGCTTTTCCTCAGGAGCATTTATCAATAAAATCAGTGTCAGTTGTTTAACATGTAAGCTGCAGAAGCTGGCAATAATAGTTGGGACAAACAGGAAGCAGATCAAAAAACATAAAAGAAAAGACAGGGGAATGAGATGCCCATAGGAAGCTTTGAAAAACTAGCACACGTTTCTGAGAACTTAGAAGGAAACATACATGTATAGGCTTGTGCACATGTCCAGGAACGCCCCTATTCTCTTACATCTGGTTGATGTTGAGGCTTTGTATAAATAGGAAGTGAAGCCTAAGGAAGATGTATAAACTATCTGCTGGAACATTGAAGTTGCCTCAACACAAACACAAAGAGCTCCTCAGTAAAGATTGGGAGACTTACTGGTTTAAGTCATTTAAGAATCTTTCTATTCAATCACAGCAGATCATTAAGCTATAAAAGAGACTTCAGTGCCCACATACAATAAAGGTTATAGACTTTAAATAATTAGTTCAATAATGTCATTTAACAAACAAACATCAGCAACAGCAGCAGAAAAAAACAATAATTGCAGCAACAACAAACTGTATCAATAAAAAAATCCTGGATGACTCGGCTAAATTTCCAGACCTGGTATGTTATTACTGAGACAGTCAAATATAAAGATGTCCCCGGAGACTCTCCAACCAGCCTGTGCTCTGGAAGGAGTGCAAATGGGTGTAGTCTCAGCAAGTTTGCATCATTTGTAGGGAGGAGAAGCCTAGCTCCTATTGTTTCTCGATGGTAACCTGAGATTCAATCTGTGAGACGGGAACCTGGTAAGAGGAACCTCTCTCACTTTGCTGACTTTTTTTTTCCTTTCTGCCCAATAAGTTCCATTTTTCTCACCCTTCTATGTGTCTATGAGCCTGGTCATGTGACAAGGAACCCATTTTTAGCTGGACTAAGGAGAAATTTCCACAACATTACTATTTATAATGTCCAATTTTCAAAAAAAAAGTCTGATACATATAAAGAAGAGGAAATCGTGGCCCATAAACAGAAAAAACAGTCAATAGAAAATTCCCCTGAGGAAGTTTAGACATTAGACTAAATAGAAAAATAATTTGAAGTAACTATTTAAATATGTTCAAAGAACTGAAGAAAACCATTGCTAACTAGCTAAAGGAAAGTATAAGATAGTGTCTTATCAAATAGAGAATATCATTTAAAAAGTAGTAATTATTTTAAAAACAGAAATTCTGGCCAGGCGCAGTGGCTCAAGCCTGTAATCCCAGCACTTTGGGAGGCCGAGACAGGCGAATCATGAGGTCAGGAGATTGAGACCATCCTGGCTAACACGGTGAAACCCCGTCTCTACTAAAAAAATACAAAAAAACTAGCCGGGCGAGGTGGCAGGTGCCTGTAGTCCCAGCTACATGGGAGGCTGAGGCAGGAGAATGGCGTAAACCCAGGAGGCGGAACTTGCAGTGAGCCGAGATCCAGCCACTGCACTCCAGACTGGGTGACAGAGAGAGACTCCGTCTCAAAAAAAAAAAAACCAAAAAAAACCAAAAAAAACGACAGAAATTCTGAGTAAAATAGTAATATGATAAGTGAAAGAAAAGTAAAGCCTTTGGAAGGGCTCAACAGTGATTAGAACTGGAAAATTTCCAAAATTGGATGAAAAAAACAATCTATACATCCACAGAGCTCAACAAACTCTAACTAGGATAATTCAAAGAATCTACACTAAGACACATTATAATCAAACTGTCAAAAGACAGAGATAAATAGGGACTCTTGAAAGCATCAAGAGAGAAGTGGCTTATCACATACAAGGGACTCTCGATGATGACGGATAATTTTTCATGAGAAATTGTAAAACCAGGAGGCAGTAGGATGATATATTTAGAGTGCTAAAAGAAAAAAGAGTGGTGGCCAGCAAGACTATCCAGCAAATTTTATATCCAGCAAAACTATAATTTTAAAAACTATAAAAAAAATTCGACCAGGCATGGTAGGTAGCTCATGCCTGTAATTAATCCCAGCACTTTGGGAGGCCTAGGTGGGCAGATCACGAGGTCAGGAGATGGAGACCATCCTGGCTAACATAGTGAAACCCCATCTCTATTAAAAATACAAAAAATTAGCTGGGTATGGTGGCATGCACCTGTAGTCCCAGCTACTTGGGAGGCTGAGGCAGGAAAAATACTTTGAACCTGGGAGGCAGAGTTTGCAGTGAGCAGAGATCACACCACTGCATTCCAGCCTGGGTGACAGAGCGAGACTCCATCTTAAAAAAAAAAAAAAAAAAAAAAAGAAATTAACATATTCCAGATAAACAAAAACTAAAAGAATTACTCCCTAGCAGACCTGACCTATAGGAAATACTAAGAGGAATCTTTTAGGCTAAAATGAAAGGATATAAAGCAGTAGCTCAAATTCACATGAAGAAACAAAGAACACTGGTCAAAGTAAATATGTACATATAAAAGAAAGTATAAATGTATTTTTGTTTGTAATCCTTTTCTCCAACCTAATTTAAAAGACTATTACGTAAAGCAATAAAGTTCTGTTGATGAGCTCATAATGAACACAGATTGAATATGTATAATAATAGCACAAAGAAGGGGGGAAATTGAAGCTATATAGTCATAAAGATTTTACATTTGAAATTATATTTTATGTATTTTAGTTATATTATATATATGTTCTTTGAAGTTAAGTTGGCATTAATCTGAACTAGGTTGTTATAAATTAAGATGTTAGTGATAATCCTCAGGGCAACCACTGGGAAAATAACTCAAAAATAGAGTAAAGGAAGTGACATAAAAGTTAAACTTGTACACTAGAAAACACCTATGTAGCATGAAAGAAGGCAATAATAGAGAAATGGAATAAAAAAGATAAAACACAGAAAAACAGAAAAATGAGAAGTACCAATCTTAGCTTATTAGTAATTATGTTAAATGTAAATAAATTAAACAGTGCAATCAGAAGTCAAAGATTAGTAGAAGAAATAAAAACACATTATCTAACTAAGTACTGTCTATAAGAGATATACACTTTAAAGATACAAATAGGTTGAATGTAAAAGAATGGAAAAAAGATATGCCATGCAAAGATGTGGAGTGGTTATACCAATAATCAGACAAAATAAAATGTATGAGAAAAAATTACTTGAGATAAGAAAGGACATTTTATAATAAAAATGTCAACTCACTTGAAAAAATAGCAATTACAAACATCGATGCACCTAAGAAGAGAGCCTCAAAATGCATGAAGGAAAACCTGACAGAATAGGAGAAAAAAAGAGATCATCCTACAGTAATTGCTAGAGACATTTTTTTTTAAATGTTACTTTCAGTAATGGCAAAAACAACTAGACAGAAAATCAAATGAAATGATGGTCAATATTATTAGTCATAAGAGAAATGCAAATCAAAATCACATTGAGATACTAGTGTATACCTACTAGGATGGCTAAAATAAAAAAGACAGATAACCACTAGTGTTGGTGAAGACATGGAGTAATTGGAGGCTGCATACATTATTGGTAGAATCATAAAATAGTGCAGTCACATTTTAAAATACTTTGGCAGCCCCTTGAAATGTTAAACTTAGTTCTGGTTATCAGATCAAGAATATTGAAAACATATGTCCATATAAAACCTTTGCATGAATGTTCATAGCATCACTATTCATAACAGCAAAACAATAAAAACAATTCAAATGTTCATCGACTGATAAAAGAATAAACAAAATGTGGTATATCTGTACAATGGAATATTACTCAGCCAAAAATTGGATGAATTACTAATATATGATATGACAAGGATACACCTTGAAAGCATTTTGCTATGTGAAATAAGCTAGGCATAGAAGTCCATATATTGTATAATTCCATGTATATCAAATGTCTGTAATAACAAAAATAGATAATAGATTAATGATTGTAATAGGATTGGGGGAAGAGGTATGGAGACTGTAGTGATGAGATAGTCTAAATCACTTAGTGGCGATGGTTGCACTACTCTGAATGTACTAAAGGTGCTTCATTTTACACTGTAAAGGTGTGAATTTTATGGTATGTGATTTACACCTCAAAAAAACTGTTACTTAGAAAAGTTTTACATGGGACTGAGAGTTTCACTGTTAGCTTGTGTACAAGAAAACTTGGTTGATCAAACAAGCAAATGATTCTAGTGACTCAGTAAATAGTGACTCAGCAAATAGTGGTATTTATTTTCTACTAAGGAAATGGCTATAATTACAATGATTACAATTTGAATAGATTACTTATATAAGTATTACAATAGTTTCTCTCTTTTGCCCCTAGATGTGTTTCACTCTCATTGACTCTTATTGCTTAAGTGGGTAGATTTACATAAATTACACAATGTAAACCCTTTCAACCACATTTGGAACAAGGCTTGTCAAGGGCAGAAACGAAGGCATAGGCTTATCTTGGTGGATCACAGAAATAAGCTAGCTGCACCTCCTGTTTGATAACTATTTCTTACACACCCATTTCTCAATAGGCATTCTCGAAGAGTTGAGAGATATAATTCTATGAGTCAGACCCAATAAGGAGAACCAGGCCAAGTTCATGTTGCCCAGAGGAAGTATCTTAAATTTTCTTTCTTTTTTTTCTGGCACCTTCATATGATTCCTATCTTGGGAGTATAAAACTGTGTGTGCCAACTTTTAACAACTTTTATGTTCTTGAGAACTTAAAAAAAGGTCTTGGCAAGAAAATCTGCAAGTATAATGATGGACCCTGAAAGAAGCTGGGGTGGGGTTCAGTGAGGGAAAGGAAAATCAAGAACTAAATGTAAGACTCCTTGCCACAAAACTATAAGTAGAACACATACTTTTCTAGATTTTTGCCTTGATGATACTCTACTTCCCAGGAAGAGTCAGTATGCACTTCAGCAGCGTGAAAATACAAGGTGGTTTGAAAGCTGGGCACTATTTTGATGTTGTAGTTTTGTTACATATGTATGTCTGTTATTCAGGTTTCTAAATTTTTTCTTAAACATTTCTGAGACTGCTGTTCAGACGAAAAGTTGAGTTCATGGTGAAGTTTTGTATATTTTTGTTATTAATTTGTTATTAAGACATTGCTATTAATATGTCATTTTTACATAGTTTAATATAGATATATGTCAATAATATAATATGAATATATAAATAATATATAATAAATATATGATAATACTTAAGTATAGTATATGTAATTAAATACTACATACATATATAAATAATGTATGTAAACTATATATACATTACATATGTAAATTATATATACACACATATACATATACACACAAATATGTGTGTATATATACTTACGTGTATGTGTGTGTATGTATATACACACATTATTTGTGTGTGTACGTATACATGTTACTCAAGAGATGACTATCAATTCAAAAATTATTTTTGTGGTCAGTAGGATTAAAAAAGACTTTGTGTTTTTGATATGGAAATGAGCTAAAGACACAGCAAAAGTATCTTTGAAAATATGAAATTGGCATTCACGTTCAGAGGGCTGATTAGAGTCCCATTACTTTGGAGGTTGAATGTACTGATTCACCACTGTGATCAAATTTCTCCTTTCTCATTGGTTTTCCTGTGGGATTATCAGCAACTTCTAGGGAGCCCACATAAGGAACTAGATCCTAGGGAAATAATTATAGTCAGAGACAAAAAAAAAATAAGCTTTAGACTTTCACTTTCAGAGTTACTATTACTGGGGATCCTGAAGGTCTTAAAGACTAACATCTGCAGGCTAACAGGAACAAGTAAGGAGGCAGAACAGAAACACAAGTGAATGGGTGTTGGTTAGGAAGGTGTCAGAGGAGAAAGGACTGAAACTGAATCCGAGACGATCTAGGTTAGGGTCAGGGATCCAGGAAAAGAAAGGGCTCAGGATAGAACCCTGAATCAACTAATAGAAATCCAGAATGAGCCGTATGCAGTGCTGGTGGGGAATAGGATTAAGACTGAGAAGTTGAGGTGATGAAGCAAAGTATAATCAGGATTTAGCTTCTGTTTAAGGCTAGATTAGAATCTAGGAGTGGATGTTATAGGTTAGCAAAATCTGGAATTAGATGCTGCGAAGGTGGATAGAATTCATAAAATGGAAGGGGCATGGGCTATACCTACTGAGATTTATCTCTGCTTTTCTGGGGATCTTGGAGAACTATGAGATTGTGTGTGAAAATGTTATCATCACCACCATCATCATCATCATAACCTCAACCATTTATTCATACTTATGTTCCAGAAGCCAAAAACTTACAAAAAATGTCTAATTTAATCCTGTACTTTAAATTTTATCTCAATTTTATATTTAAAAAAACCCAGATATCACTGATGGTTTGAGGATTAGATAATATATTCACAGGCACGTAGGCAGTAAATAATAAAGCCCAAACTCAAACCTAACTATATTATCTGTGTTCTTAATAATGGGACACTCTACTTCAATAGCACCTCTCCTCCATTAGTATTCAAGAGGATAAAATGCAATGGAAGCTGCATGAAGCATAAGATAAGCTTAGCTTACCACTCGTCTCGGGTAGTCACTGTAGTTTAAAGGTGAAGGGGTAGGAAGATGTGAGAAAGGGATTGATGTGCTATAGAGAAAACACAAGCAGAGCTTATCCTGCTCATTAGATATTATACCCATTTTAAAATGCTGCCTATATACCTGTATCCTGATTTTGTGTATGTGGGGATAAGAAAGCATAACCTATGTCACGTCTTTGTCACATAACCTCAAAGGCAGTCAGAGCTGGAAGGGTTCTCTCAGATTCTGCAATCCAACTGTCTTACTCTATTAGATGACTTCCAAACTCAAGCTGAACAGAAACCTCCTCTATTAAACCCTTCCCAACTCCAAGGCCCCAGAGCAGAAGTAGTTTCTCTTCCTTTGGGGCTCCACATTTTTCCCTTTGGCTGTGAGAGTACTGGCTGTGAGAGTATTTTGTTATGCTTTGTTGTTCACATTGCTACCCTGTTGTTATTGAGATTGCAAACTATCTAAAGGCAGAAATTCTGACCTAATCTTTTTCTTCTCAGTACTTATTACCTAACACAGAGGGACATGTAGTTATCAAAATGTACTGAATTGAATTTTATGACCAATCTAAGTGCCAAGATGTTAAGCAATTTGCTCATGTCACATGTAGATTTATAGCCAAGACCAGGAAAGATTTCTCCTACTGGTAGTTTATGTTGGGTATGTATTTGTCTCTGTCTCTTCGTTTCAAGTGTGTGAAGGTGGGGAGGGTTGCTTAATGTGGTACCCCAGGCATGACTTTCTAGTCATGTTCCTTTGAGCATAGCGCTATCACTCTCATGTTATTGCTCAGTACTATTTATTTTATTTAAATTTATTATTACTTTTTGTTGTGTTGGCATCTATAGGGCAAGGATAGAGTTTTTAAAATTTACTTAGCATATTACCAAGGACAAGGCTACTCTACTGCCTCTTGTCTTTGATAAAAAGATGGGAACCCTAATTTAGGAAGGGCTAAATTTATTTCTATGCAATTTCATGGGGAACTGGTGACAATTTGGAATTAGAATCTAGTTTTTTTTTTTTTTTTTTTTTTTTTCTGAGCTCTCACAGCATTAAACCATCCCTGAATAGCCTCAGAAAGCGCTCTGAACAAATACATTATGACTATAAATGCTTAGGAAAAAAGTGTCCACAAACAAACCAAAAAAGACCTTATATGTTTGTATATAACTGTGTATGCATATGTTTTTATGAGTTTGGAGAAATGTGCAGAGGTCACTCTATATTGGCTTTTTTGAGGGAAAGTGGTGGTATCAGAGGAAATTTCATTTGGAGGTTATTGACTTTTAAAATTCATATTTGTGTGGTTTCACAGAAAAATTAATACATTTTTGCTTTAAATTCTGACTGACTGAATTTGACATCTGCACATGTTCTTTTCATTTAGGCCCACCTAGTAACCTCCTTCATTATAAGGAGCAGAGACAACTCAGGCTAGCAGAAGTAAAGGATGCTTGCTGAGACTAATGATGAGGGAGCCACATGACATCATGAGGACCCAGAGATGGGACCAGCGGGACAACCTGGCTTCACAGAAACTTAAACCTGGGGTTGAGACTCTGGGTTAAGAACACTTTCAGGATTTCAGAAAAACCACGCAGGACTCATTCTCGCTCTCGGTATTAATAGTTACACTCTCTTGCGGTGTTTCCATTCCTGCTCCACTACCAAGTAACAAATTATTCCCAGTTTCTTAGTTAAATTTCCTAACAGGGAGAGAGTATTGGCTTAGCTTATATAATATCTTGAGGGGGAGGGCTGTCATACCTTCTAAAACATTATTTTCCTTTCTAGCCTAAGTATGGGATACAAAGTTGTCTGTCTGTCAGGTGCACCCCTTGGTACAACCTGTTGTCTGGGAAGTGGACTCATGTGTTGTAAATCTCATGGTTATCGGAAGAGAGAGGAAGGCTGACTAGCTCTTGAGTTTGGTAAACCCATCCAGTGCTTATATTTCTTGTGTGCTTTAGCTCCTAGAGAAGGGAATAATCTATACATGTGTCTCACTTGTTATTTCTGGGTCAATAGTTATTTGTTGGCTGTCGTTTTCTTTGTTTAACTCTCATTGCATTCTGGTGAGGTTGACTCTATTTAAGTTTGCTACAGTCACTAGACTGCAAGCTCTCTAAGAAACAGGAATGTGATTGCTTAATGTGGTATCCCAGGCATGTAGTATTGGGCCCAGCTCATGGAGATCTTCAGCAAATATTTGTTGAATGAGTGGATGGCCTGTAGGACAACTGTGATAATTCCTGTTTGTTGAAACACAATGTTGTTCAATTTCCAAGAGCCTGAGTTCCTTCTTCTGTTAACCTGTAACTGGTATTTGTCCTTTGTTAATGATTCTTCAAAGCAATGTCGGGTCTATCAGGTCTTCAGGGTATTGACAGGATTATTAGTATCTTGGAAAATGGTTATGGAAAGATGGCAGTGACCAGCAAGGCAGGGCTGGGCAGGCCTGCATGAGGTGGGAGGCTGAGTAACTTGTTGGGGTTGGTTGTGTAACATGAAAGGCAATCCACCTATTTGGAAATGTAATGTGAAAAGGAGGCTATGAAGATAATATCTGTTTCTATCTCTGATTTAGAAAGCTCAAAAACAGCTGTCAAACTCTGCTTGGGCCACATTCACATCCTGCCCGTGATATGAATCTTAAGGGGGTGATACCCACACAATCACGGAATTGTTCCAAGCCGCACAATAAGCTTGTCATAGCCTTGGGCTCTCACGCATGTTCTGACGGCTACATGGAGATGCCGGAATAGTCTGAGAGGCCATTTTCTCTCTACAGAGTTTTCAGGACATTTCTCAATGCCACCTATCAAAGCTTAGTTTCTTCCCACGGTACCTTGCCTGGGAAAGTGTTATTCGGGGTGCACTTGGGTGGGAGGCATGACGTCAATATAAAGTCACAGACTGCCTAAAGGTCAAAGACTTCCCTTTGCCCCAAGTCTGCTTATGCTAGACCAGTCAATCTGCCTGTTCTCTAGCCTCTTAGGAAACATGTCAATAGCATGAAAGAACACAGAGCCTACATCTGTTTTAGCCAGGATCGCATAAAGGCAGCTCACAGTAGCTTAAGTCAATGACATTTCAGGAAGCATTTTTAATTCTGTCAGTCCTTCTCAGGGTCTGCCTACCCTACATGGCATATATCACAGATGGGAGAGTAAAGGAAATGGAATGGAGATTAAAAGAGTTGATTATTTTTAAAGATTGTACACAGTTATTGCCAAGTGGTCATGAATGGAGACAATGATATGGATATTGTACAAGAGAAATTCTTGACTTCCTTTGCCTCAGCATTCTAGACAAATAAGGCAAAAGAATTGTACATAATTATCAATGATTATTTATTTCTCAATAGCTTTGTGGTTAAGAGCATGAGCTTTGCTGTCGTAAAAACTGGGTTTGGATCCAAACTTCAACACTTACTAACTGTGGAGTCTTGGCTAAGTAAGTCCCTTAAGAGCCTGAATTTCCTCACATGTAACAGAGATAATCAAATCTCCCTTGCATGTTTCTTGTAGGATTAAATACATTGAAGTAAAGCAGCGAGGGCAGTAGATGGTATGGTGATAGATCAATAAGTAGAAGTTTGTGATATAATTTCACTTGAGGAGTACTGTCTTAGCTCGGATTTGCCTGCCCTTTTTCTTACCATTACCCAGGTTTCTATAGTGCTTTTGATTGATAGGAACTTTCAGAGAAACACTGAGCCAGGGCTTGGTCCCCAGTGAATATTAGACACCACCATTGGCAAACGATCTAGGGAAACAGCAAAGCCTTGTTGATGCATTACTTCTGAATCCCATAATGGCTGATGCCAGTGCCTCCTTGTAAAATGTGGATTTACCCACTCTCTTTACCTCAATTTGGTTTGAATGATTTAGCAGATATACCCACAGATGTCTCTCACACTTGGACCTACGTATTACCATATGCCCTGTGTACCACAATAAAGAACTTTCTTGCCATTTGAATTTGTCATAAATTGCTTTAAGTGTTTATTGATACTGATGTCATTACTCATCAGCTTTGCGAAGTTTTGGCCACTGATTTTTAGTGTCCCAACTATGAAATGTAATTATTCGGTTTTGAGCATCAATTCTAGCCATTTCAAACCCTGAATTAATTAATTGGCTCTCCATAAATTTCTTGATATATAAGACCAAATACTTTAGTTGTGAAATGATTTATTTTACTAACTACCTTATTTTTATGAGGCTATGTATGGCACAGTATAGTGATTAAGAGCACAAATGCTAAGGCGGATCTTTCAGGTTCTAATTCTAGAAACATCACTCTTTACTATATATGTGACCTAAGAAATGTACTTAACCCCTCTGGACCTCAATTTCCTCATCTCCATAGAGTGCTTATATGGGTTAAATGAGTTCATATATGTAAAGCACCAAACATAGTAAGTGCTAAGGAAGTGTTAGTTATTATTATTATTGTTATGTGTATAAAACAGGCTGGCCTCTCCTCTTCTGGGTAAGAGCACTAATCAAATTGTAATCACTATCTTGGTAGTATTTAGTTCTAGAACCCTAAAGGGAACCATCTGATGAATGCTCCTGCCGGCAAGTAGGACTAGGGGTTAGACTAGTATCTGCAGAGCTGAGGTTGGGAAAGAAACTTCTTATACCCAGAGCTGTGGGTTTGCTGGATACAAGACAATGTGATGTGCTGAAAGTCATTGGGGTATTTGAGAAGAGGAATCATACAAGTCACAAAAACAAATTTGGGGCATAATATATAAAACTGGTGTGGCGAAGGCCATGAGGGTGAAGAAAGAGTCACGGACATTGCAACAGAGGGTCATGGGCTGACTGCAGGAGCTAGTCTCAGGATAATTCTTACTGTTGCATGGGTGGGTTGACTACATTCAAAAGAGAAAGAGCAGCCATGATTATCCAACAATTATTTTCTCTGTTAGGTTAGGTTTGACATTTCCCTTAATTCCCTTAATTCATGGAAATCCTTGGCATATTGTAACGTATTCTTGACATTAAAAAAAAAAGTTTATCTTGGCAATTCCTATGGCCCAGTAAATCAGGTTCTAAGCTGCTCATGGTGCCCACAGGGGTCCAGGATTTCTTCAAACAGTAACTTAGTGTTTGTGAATATAGAGAACTTTGCATTATATTCTTTGTCTTTGTTTGTTTGGGCTGCTATAACAAAATACCATAAATTGAGTAGCTTATAAACAATAGAAATTTATTTCCAAAAGTTTTGGAGACTGGAAAGTCCAAGATCAAGTCACTGGCATATTTAGTATTTGGTGATGGCTCACTTCCTGGTTTAAAGCAGGAAACTTCTTGCTGTGTTCTCACATGGCAGAAGGGAATAACTAGCTCTTTGGGGTTTCTTTTATAAGGACACCCCTATCACAATGGTTCTACCCTCATGATCTAATCACATCCCAAAAGCTCCGTCTCCTAATATGGTTACCTTGAGGGTTAGGGGTGTGTGTATGTGTGTGTGTATATATATATATATATATATATATATATATATATATGAAATATGTTAACACAATAGCATTCTCCAATACCTGGAAAATAACAAATAGCTTCTAATTCATGGAGACAACAGATTACATAAATGACATAAAAATTAACCTCCTACACGTGCTACTATAATTAAGTATATACTATGTGCTAAGTGTGATCATTGTTTTTATCATCTCATTGATTCCTTAGATAAATTCAATGAGTCAGATGTTATTAAATTCATTTTTATATAACTGATGTGTTCCTCAGATAGATTATATTATTTGCTTTAAGATACCAAGAACTGACTTAGGTGAAGATAGATCACTCTGGGGTAGGCTGGGGGCAAGAACAAAATCAGCAAGGTCAATTAGATGACTACAGCAGTAGCCTACATGTGAAATGGTGGTGATGTAGACCTAGGTAGAAACAGTGGAGATGATAAGAAATTGTCAGATACTGGATACACTTTGAAGGTAGCACTAGCAGGAATTCCTGACAGAATAAATGTGGATAAGGAGAGAAAGTAAGGAATCAAGAGTGACTTTAGTTTGTTGGCCTAAGTAAGTAAAATAAAAAAATTACCACACCTGAGATGAGAAAGGCTTAGAGGAAGCAGATTTAGAGGGGTAGGACAGGAATTCCACTTGGGGCTTGTTAAGTTTGTGATGTATATCAAACATCCAAGTATACATGTCAAATAGGCAATCTGAAATTCAGGAAAGAAATTTTGAATGAAAAGCACAAGACCCTGGGTAAAGAAATCGCCCTGAGAGTATACATAGAAAAGAGAAAAGAACCAAAACAGATCCTTGGGCCACGTCTCTTAGAAATTGGGGAAAAAGGGAGGAGACAGCAAAAGAGAATGGAAAGGAGTAGCTACTGGAATAGGATGGGGGAAAAAAAAAGATTCTGGCAGCCTGGAAGCCAAATCCAAAAAGTATATTAAAGAGATGAGTGTAATCAATTGGGTTAATACACTGCTCCTGATCTATATGAAGACTGAGAGTTGACCATTAGACTTCACAACATAGAGTTCACTGGCGATCTTGAAAGTAAATGTTTGATAACAGGGGTGGATGTGGAAATCTTTGAAAGAACAAAGAGCTGACTGGAGTAGTTTTAAGAGAGAATGAGAGAAGATTTGGAGGTATGGTGGGGCGGTGACACAGATTTAATTACTGATTGTATAAAGTTGTATACATCCACAGAAACTGGGGAAGATGTATGTGAGAGCAGGATTTTGACCTTGATCTCCTGTCCAGTTCATTATGGCACATTTTTGAAGAAGTTTTTATGAATTAGACCATATATATTTAGTTTTTTCCTCCTTCTAGCCACTACCAAGGAAGTCACATTTTAATTGTGCATTCTGTCACAATTTCACCCTAAGTGGAGATACTGTGTTGGGAGTTGGCCATATTATGGTGCTAGGGGTGTGTGTGTGACTGTAGACCCTGCTCTGACAGAAAGGCAACACAGAGTCCACTCTCAGGTTTCCTCTGGTTGGCTTGGGGAGTGAAAATAAATTTTCCACAGAATAGAGTCTAAAATGGTCATCAAAATAAGATTGATGGTTGTTCTGTAGCCTGTGAGACTAATATCAGAAGCAGGAGTTTCCAGTCAGGAAATTGAAGAATCAAGAGAATAAGGTTTGGCATAGCTTTCTTTTGAGTCTGTTTGTGAAAGGAAAATCTGAGAAAAAAAATAGACATCTAAGGCTGTTGCTTATGACTGTGCTTCCAAAAATAATGAGTAAAGAGCTATGTGTACCGATGCTTCTCAACTTTCAATGGAGTTACACCCCAATAAATCCATCATAAATTGAAAATATCATAATTCAAAAATACATTTAATACACCTAACATGCCAAACATCATAGTTTAGCTTCACCTACGTTACACATGCTCAGAACCCTTATATCAGCCTACAGTTGGGCAAAATTATCTAACATAGAGTTTATTTTATAATAAAGTGTTGAATATCTCAAATCACTTATTAGATACTATACTGAAGGTGAAAAATGAGGATGGTTGTATCAGTACTCAAAAATAGTTTTTACTGAATGTGTTTTGTTTTTTTACTGTCATAAAGTTGAAAAATTGTAAGTTGAACTGCTGTAAGTTGGGGACCATCTGTATATGCTAAAGGATGAGTAGACATAGTCTAGTAAGGCCCTTGTTATTGGATTTGAGAACTTGACTATATTGTCATCAATATGGTAAGTGACTTTTACAAACAACTGATGGACCATTTCACTAATTTCAGCATTACAATCACTCTTTGCTTATTAAACTGATTTAAATGTAGGGAAGAGTTGCCTTATATATTTATAGGGTCTCTTTCAGATTATAAATCAATTAGGACAAACAACAGAGTTCTTTCTTTTATTAGTTTCAAATTCATCACAATTCTGAATTTATTGTGCTTTCAGTCAACATTTTTAATAAGCCCTCTTAATAAGTGAGGAACAATAGGAGATGGGGCAGGTGGATAAAAATCTGTGGCAACTGGGCTGGTAATTGGGAGTGGTTGGGCAAAAGTCTTTCTTTGGCTGTTGTTGTAACAACTGTCAGAGGGTGCTGTAGGTGATTCTTAAGATTTCATTTTTTAAAAATTTCCTCTTGAAGATTAATCATTGTTTGCCAAGTTTTTACCTGAAGAAATTAGTTTCTCACTGAAACTTAAAGAAAAACCCTGTATCTTGTGTACCTTACTTTGTGGTCAAGTTCATACCCTTATGCCTGCTTATCAAATTAGCATTTATGAACCAACTAGAGTTCACAGTATTTATTCCAAAGCCTCACACCAACTATTACATAAGTAATAAACTAATAAAGTACTACCTTTGTTTAAAAGCTGTGATTTTCGCCTTCCATTTCCTGGATTTTATTAAGTAATCGACAAATATTGAAATAAAGAAAGAAATGCAAACTCTTAATAGCTGTCTACATTTTACACAGTATGAATGTATCATTCTTTGCATTTTAAAATATATTTTCTAGTAATAAACATTTAGGTTGTTTCCAGTTTTTACTACTACAATGCTATAATGATTAACATTGTTAATGTATCTTTTTAATTTGTAGTTATTCTTTATATTTTATTGCCGTTAATCCTTTGTTATATATCTTGCAAATATATTCTTTTAGACTTTTTTCCTCATTCTTACCTTTGCTTGTCTTGTTAGATCTTGTTGATAGCATATACCAATCTCTGATACAAACAACATTATAACTATTCATTCAGGGACTAACACTAAAATTTACAAAACAGCTAGCTAAGTAATACACATTTAGAACTAATGATCAATTAATGCATAGCTCTACTTCTTTGTCTTTATACTAGGTGTCTTGCCTAACATTGTTTATTAGTTAATGATATAATCAAGGGTCTCATCTAATTTGTCTAAAATAACTTTAGGAAAAGTCCAGGGTCTATTAATATTGGAAGAGCATGCCTATCTCTCAGAGATGGTGTGAAAAATTATTTATAACACAATGAGAGTTTTAAGCTCTTGGAAAAACAATATTTTTAAAAACAATAATGGTTGATATTGATTTAAACATTAATATGATTATTTTAATATGTTAAAACTTTTAATGTTTAATTCATCATTTATCATGTCACTATTCTACATTACCCATTTAGTCTTTCCATTTGTATTTTAAATCTCAGAAGACTAAAGGCTGCTGGACTGAAAACCTGTCAGAGGTGGTCATTAGTATTGTAAATTACACCCTTATCTGCCCATCATTATGCAATGGCTTCATTTCTCTATATATGAACTTCAGAGATGTCATCAGGATGGTTGACTCAACGAGTCTAGCACTTGTCTTCTCAATAAAGAAGGACCAAAACAGAAAGTAGATTACCATACATAGAATAAGGCATCAGAGGAAAATGCTGGAATCAAGCAGTGACAGGGACTCTCTAAGGCATGAAAGCTTGATTTGATTTGACTTTTTTCTATTTTTCTCTACTATTTTTTTCTTGTTTCCAGTAGAGCTGAAAGTCATGGACACTAGAGATGGCAGCATAGAGAGTGAAGTGACACAGCTGGCAGGATAGGCTCAGAACCAGCAGGGACTAGGGACTCCCCACTGCAGGGAATAAGTAAGTAAGAGATGCCCAGAAATTTGTATTCTCATCACGGACATCTGCATTCCTAACTACAGGAAATCTCCTCTGCCCTCATAGACCCTTAGCCTAGTGTGGGGAGCTGCCTGGAATTCATGAGATTGCATTATTCCAGAGAGGGAATTCATGCTGGCTCCATCCCATAGAACCCAAGCTGCTGAGGCACAGAACCATTTTGAGAGTGGAACCATCACTGTATTATATCCTACCTGACAGTTCATTATCTTCTGTATCCCCATGTCCCAGGGCCCCATCAGCGTCTCCCACATTCACCCAGAGGACTGCAGCATTGTGGTTCCTGCTGGATCTGAGGACATGGCCATGTTGCTGGCACCCAAGCCCATGCAGTACTCTACACACTGGGAATCAGATAGTCCATCACATCAGGGAGGTGGCCTCCACAACATAGGGAAACAAAGTATGAACTTACCAGCACCTAAAAGCAGTGTGCCTGGGGCCACCATCACATACATTGACTCTGCTCCCCTCCAGCAATTGGGCCATTATGCATTCCTATGCCTCACCTGGAAACCTTGGAGTTGGCCTGTTCACCTTACATAAATAATACCAACACCCAACTATCCCAGCCTCCCACCCCCCACCATGGGCACTGCTGACACATGTGCACACCTCCCAGGGGCCCAGGGAATGGTCTGACTACCCGACTGCTGATATTGCTGGGGCCCACATGCCTGCCTTGGTGTTCGAGGACCAACTCCCCATCATCACTGCTAATGTCCAGTGTCCCACCTGGGGACCCAAGGAGCAGACCACCTGGCCCACCAGTACCCATGCACCCCACCTGGAAACCTAAGAGTCAGCTGGCCTGGAACCCAATGTTGCCATTGCTGACACTCACATGTGCCATCTGGAAACCTGAGGGCCTACCCACCCAGCCCACCACCCCCACTGTTGGGTTCTTTGCATCCTGCCTGGGATAGACCACAATAAAATAATGGTCGAGAATTTCAGCACCCCACTTTCAGCATTAGACAGATTATCTAGATAGGAAATTAACAAAGAAACATTGGACTTAAACTGCATTATAGACCAAATGGACTTAAAAGACGCAAAACATTTTATCCAACAGCTGCAGAACATATATTCTTCTCATCAGCCTGTGAAACATTCACCAGGAAAGACTACATGTAAGGCCACAAAACAAGTTTCCAAAAAATATCTAAGAATCAAAATAGTATCAAGTATCTTCTCAGACCACAATGGGATAAAACTAGAAAACCAGACAAGGGTGCAACAAAAATGAAAATTACAGGCCGATAGTCCTGAAAAGCATAAATGCAAAAATCTTCAATAAAATACTAGCAAGGCAAATTCCACAACACACCAAAAAGAAAATACACCAGAATCAAGTGGGATTTGGGTAATAACCCCAACAGGCATAATACCCAATACCATAATACTGCATGTTAAAATCCCAAAAGATCGAAATCCAAAAAATATAATTCTGCAAGAAATAATTTAAAATTTATTTCTAAAACATTTATTTACATTTTTAAATAGGAATTTTATTTGAAATAGGAATATATTTGAAAAATATAAAAACACAGAACAATTCATAGGTCACTTAACCCAATAAAATAAGGAATAACACACATATTTTATCAAACATAAACACTCAGGTATACTAATGACAGTTGCACAGGTCTAACAGTTATGAGCAGGTGAACTGTATTCATATAGAAATAGATCAAAAGAAAATGTATAAATATATGGTATGGCTCTCCTTGGCTGGTGAATATGGTCACATTGATTTTTTATGTGACAGCCCTTTTTGAAAATTTTGTATGATTTGAGGTAAACTGATCGAGGATTCCGTATTACATTTTCCATATTCTGTGCTTGCTGTGCATCTGTGTTGTTTTGAGTATGCAGAAATCCATTCCACATGCATTCATATAGAAATCACAAATTTGGTGGAAATAATACCAGTGATCTAATGGCAACACTGTTGCATAAGTGTCTTCTTATTTTACTGTGCACATAATTGTTTTCAAGCCAGTTAGTAACTTCACTGCCTTACTCAGGCAAATGAAGCTTTAATTCATTAAAATCTGGAATTTTATCAGCTGAAAGGAATGTCAATGTAGACAAATGATGTATTTTTTAACTGGAGTTTTTGTTATGTTCATATGACATGGTCATTCCACTCATGTGACATTTTTACCAGATGCAAATAAAGATAACAACAGAGTAATGTTTCCACTTAACATGATGCAACTATCCTGTATACAACCAAAACACACTACTCATGTCCTCATAATTTGGCTTTAGGGTTTTTAAAATTCAGGATTTCACACTGGGATTGTGATTTTCAGGATTTCAGGTGTTACGGATTTGAGACTTTCAGGATTTTGACATTTAGGGATTTTTATCTTTTTGAATTTCAACATTTAGAATTATGGTAGGTGGGATTGTGTCTTTCAAGGTTATGATTGGCACTGGATCAAGTGGGATTTATCCCAGGAATACAAGGATAGTTCAACATATACAAATCAAAAAGTATTATACACCACATCAACAAACTGAAGGACAAAAACCATATGATCATCTCATGAGATACAGAAAAAGCATTTGATAAAATCCAACATTCCATCATGATAAATAAGAAACTGGGTATAGAGGAAATACTTTAAAACAATAAATACCATATATGAAAAAGTCCATGGCTAACATCATACTGAAGAGTAAAAAATTAAAAACTTTCTAAGTTCTGGAACAAGATAAACATTCTCATTTTTACCACTTTCATTAACATAGTACTAGAAGTTTTAACCAGAGTAATTAGGCAAGAGGAAGAAATAAAGGGAATCCAAATTGGAGAGGAAAAAAAGTCCTTGTTTGCCCATGCCATGTTCTTTTATTTAGAAAAATCCAAAGACTACACCAACAAACAAAAACAAAAACAAATAAAGTTAGATCTGATAAATTCACTATAGTGGCAGATTAGAAAATTGACATACAAATATCAGTAGCATTGCTGTAGGCCAACAGCAAACAATCTGAAAAAGAAATCAAGATATCAATTCCATTTACAATAGTTATGAAAAAAAAACTAGGAATAAATTTAACCAAAGAAGTGAAGTAACTCTACAGTATCAACTTTAAGACAGTTATGAATGAAATTGAAGAGAACACAAAAAATGGAAAGAAATCTTATGTTCATGGATTGTAAAAATTAATATTGTTAAAATGTACCCAAAGCAGTCTACAAATGTAATGACATTCCTGTCAAAATACCAATGACATTCCTCATGGAAATAGAAAAAAACAATCCTAAAATTTGTGTGAAGGCACAAAAGACTCTGAAGAGCCAAAGCAATTCTGATCAAAAAGAACCAAGCTGGAGACTTCATACTCTTTGACTTCAAATATACTACATAGCCATAGTAACCAAAGTAAATGATACTGGCCTACAAACAGATACATTAACCAGTAGAACAGAATAATGAACGCAGAAAATAAACCCTGCATTTAGGGCCAATTCTTTTTTTTTTTTTTTTTTTTTTTTTGCCAAAAATACTAAGAGCATATTTTAGGGAAAGAACAGTCTCTTTAATAAATGATGCTGGGAAAACTGGATATCCATATGCAGAACAATGAAACGAGACCCATTCTATCACCATATTACAAAATAATGCAAAATGGGTTAAATACTTATATGTAAGATCTTAAACTATGAAACTACTAGAAAAAGTACTGGATAAATTCAGGACATTTGTCTGGACAAAGATGTTTTGTGGTAAGACCTCAAAAGCACAGACAATAAAAGTAAAATTAGACAAATGAGGTTACATAAAGCAAAAAGCTTCTGCACAGCAAAGGAAACAATCAACAGAGTCAAGAAAACCCTTAAAATGAGAGAAAATATTTTCAAACAGTCCATCTGACAAGGGATTAATGACCAGAATATGTAAAGAAACTAAACAACTCAACAGGAAAAATATAAGATAATAAAAAGTGAGCAAATGATCTAAATAGATGTTTTTCAAAAAAAGACATAAATAGCCGACAAGTATATGAGAAAAAGCTCAACAACACCAATAGTCAGGGAAGTGCAGATCAAAACCACTATAAGAGATTACCTCACCCCAGTTAAAATGGCTATTATCAAGAAAACAAAAAAATAACAGATGCTGGTGAGGATGTGGAGAAAGGGTAACTCTTGTACACTGTTGATGGGAATGTAAATTAGTACAGCCAGCATGCAGAACAGTATGAAGGTTCCTCATAAAATTAAAAATAGAATTACCAATTTCACTACTGTGTATATATCCAAAACAAAGGAAATCAATGTATCTGCACTTCCATGTTTATTGTAGCTCTATTTGCAATAGCCAAAATATGGAGTCAACCTAAGTTGATTCCATCCATTCAACCGATGAATGGATGAAGAAAAAATGTAGTATGTATGCACAATGAAATATTAGCCATAAAAAAAATCCTTCATTTGCAGCTACATGGATGAGACTGAAGGACATTATGTTAAATTAAATAAGACACACAGAAAAAGACAAATATCCCAAGTTCTGTCTCATATGTGGGAGCTAAAAGAATGGATCTCAAGGAGGTAGAGAGTAAAAATTGCCAGAGGCTAGGAAGCGTAGGGGAAAAGGAGGATGAAGAGAGGTTGAGCAATGGCTACACATATACAGTTGTATAGAAGGAATGAGTTCTAGGGTTCAACAGCACAGTAGGGTGACCATTGTTATCAATAACTTATAAATTCCAAAATAACTAGTTGAGAGGGTTTAGGATGTTCTCAACACAAAGAAATTCTAAATATTTGAGATGATGGATATCTTAATTATCCTGATTTGGTCAGTAAACATTGTATGCATGTATAAATATATATGCAATTATTATGTATCAGTAAAAATGTTTAAAATTTAAAAAGAAATATGATATAAACAGGTAGTTTATATTGTATTCCAAGAAAACCCTTGGAAAAAGACAAAAATGAATATATGAACTTCATTAGGATCAGATATTAATCAAATTCTCTCAGAAGGCAAGATAGGTGTCAGTAATTTGGTCTGTGCTGCTCATACAGAGAATCCTTGGGTTAACTGAGTGATGAGTTAAGAGCAGAATCCTTGCAGGGTTAACATCAAACATCTATCTTTTCTTTTTACTTACTCCCAAAACCATTAAAGCCAGGAACAGGATTTGGGTTGTTGCAGGAAACATGCTTCTCAGAATGAAACTTAACTGAGGGCTGAGAAAGAGATCAGGGACAATTGGATGATGACTCTTCCTCCTCCTACTCGCAAGAGAGTGCAACCCCAGGGACTTTTAAATTTGGTTCAATAATTAACAGAGCCTCACATCTACAAACCTCTTCTTAACTGGAAGCATAGCAAACATAGATTATATAAGTTCTTCTTCAATAGGGATATAAGCCCAAATATAAACAGACTATGGTAAAGCACAAAATTAAGCCTTTCTACATCCTGAACAGACAGTCTCACTGCCACCATGTCCCTTCTGTTAGGCCCAGTGATATCCATCAAAGGATGCGGCACTGATATTCCTCATCTTTTCATGCTCTTTGGTCTCCTCATTTGCACCAGATATTGGAATCTTTGCTAAATAAATCAAGAGTCTACTGTATGAATGATCTGCCTTTTTGTGGAAGCCAAACACACCTGAAATGCTGAGATGATGCTTAAGTAAAGTTGCCTTGCTCCACCTAAGTAAGACCAGTTATGAACCTGATTTTTTAAAGCCTTTGGATCAGGTACTGTAGTAGTTACTTTCATTCTTAGTAAGCAAACCATAATGTACCTTGGTATGTCAATGAAGCCTTTTAGACTAAGCCTCCTAGCACACCTTGTAGGAAGGGGTAACCATATAACTAAGATTGATGGTTAAAATGAAAAAGGAAAATTATTTGGTAGGCTTCCAGGAAGTAAAAAGGAGGCAGAAAACAAGGGCAAGCTTTTGCATACATACCAGCTGCAATTGATTCCTGTAGCCTAGAAGTGGCTATGACAAATGTAGCTCCAACAACTATCCTAGACTTGCAATGATATTGGAAGTCACATCCTGGAGATGGTTGGACAGAAGAATAGAGGGGCCTGTGTCTCTATGGACCACAGAACTGTTAATTAGTCTTGGACTGTCTAGCTCTAGAGTTCTTTTGAGGAAGAGATAAACTGACACCTTGTGTAAGCTATTTTTAGTTTTTCTTTTACATGCAACTTTGTTTTTTCATTGCAAAAGAGAAACACAGTAGCCAAAAGATGGAAATGTGTATTCATTTAGTCCAGGAGATGCAGTAGTTTTCCCTTTAACTGTTCATATGTAAAACATTCTCAACTTGCTGTTGTCATACTAAGACAACTAATTTGATGCTGTAACACCAAATATGAAAGAAAGGCAGTTTTTGTTTTGAGGTTGTGACTCTACTTTTTTGGATTCCTGACCATGTTATATTTTGATTACCTTTGGAATATCTAGGACAAGCAAGGACAAAAACTACTTTCTACATTAATCTTCTCCTATTTCTCTTATCTAATTTCCATGGGCAATATTGTCTAAAAGTACATCTGCGGCCAGTAATTGGTTTGTTATTCAGTTTTGATACTGGCCAGGTCACCAGTCATTAATCAACTTAATAATCCCCCACCTCCTAGAAATTATAAAAACACAGCCACACAAAAACATTGGGGTTGTCTGGTTGTATTGTTGGGGATAGTGGCATACACCCACGCAGCCATCAGAGGCACAGCATCCTCTGCATCCTTTGGCTGTGTTGCATCGAGAGGTGCATGAGCAAGCATGCGTGGGGTCTGGGGTCCAGCCACTGCGCACATCCAGGCACTCTGGCTGCTGCAGCATTGGGGGAAACTCCAGGCGTCAGCACAAGCACTGTCTCCGTGCAAGCCCATGGCTTGATCAGGTGCAGTGCAAGCAGCTTCTGCTCTGGGCAACCACATCTGGATGAGGGGAATGTAGTCATTCTCAGAAGCTTGGGGACATCAGAAACCACAGAGCCCCAAAGAGGGTGTCACAGCCCTGGCTCGGTGAGCCCCTAGGTCTGGGTTCCCCAAAGGACCACAGCTCTTTTCTCCTTCTCATCACCTGCAACATAGTGGGGGTGGGGCATGTTTCAGCCCTATTTGTTACAGCTCTTTCGGTCCCTCTATTTGGTGGGTCCCCAGTTCTCTGCCTGTGTCCAGGAAAAATGAGGTATCCAGACAACTGGAGGGTGAGCAAGGCAGAAAGGAGCTTCACTGAGCAACAGAACAGCTTTCAGGAGACCCGAAGTGGGTAGCTCCATTCCTTAGGCAGGCGAGGAGTGTCTACCTCTCAGCAGAGAGGAGATCTGCAGTGAATAACTCCTTCCCACAGCTGGTAGTCCTGACATCTGAGTCTGGCTGGATCTGGGGGTTTTATGGGCTCAGAAGGGAGGAAGTGTATGATGATTGGCTCATGGACAGCCATCAGCAGGCCCAGAAAAAGCACTGTGAGTTCTCCCTCCAGACTGCAGACTCCATTTGGAATAGGCAGCCTGGCTTGAAGGTGAGGTTTCACTTGGGACCCACCCCTTTCTGCCCAGGAGTCTATTTGCCAACTGCTGCCATCAACATGCTGTCCTTGGCACTCAGGCTGTTTGCGCCAAGGGGTGCTTGCAGGCCTATGCCAAACCACCCTCAGACCCCCTTTGGCCTCCCTCCCATGCTTGTCTGGTGCCCAGTGTCCAGAAGGGGCTGGGGCAGCAAGGCGCTGGTATGTCAGCACTGGCCTGAGCACACACACACAACTGGGTCACGACAGTGCCTGACACACCCAGCTCAGCCACAGCTTTCTCTCACCCTGGAGCGGGTGCCAGGAGTGGGGAGAGGCGAGGCAGCGGGAGCAGGCACTTCTAACCCTGTGGGGAATTGGGGGCTTCCTGGGACTCCAGGAGCCCAGGAATGCCCAGTCGGCAGCTATGGCTAGGTGGCTTAAGTTGAGCATGGGGCTCCTGCTGCTTGATTCAATAGGGGACAGGGCTCCTGCCTGTTCCTGGCCCCCACCGGCTCTGCGGAACACACATTCCTGGCTGCTCCTCCCTGCTGCAGCCAGCATTTTTGCAACGGCTGCTCCAGACAGGTCTTGGCTGCCATCATTACCAGTTGACGGTATGTGGGGGGTTGGATGAATCACTGTTGGATGCACAGTGAACATCTGGAAATACCACAGGGCAATTACCGCAGCAATTCCTTATCTCTATTAGTGTGTTATTTTAGTTAATTTAAACAAATTCTGCTGCTTTTTGCATTTTCTTTCATGTTGGCAACATGAAGTTAAAAAATGTTTCATAGTGTTTAACATGGAAAATAAAAGTAAAACACAAAGTAGTACTGAACTTTTTGGTACCTCTGAATTGGGGGAAGAAAAAATTGACCTTGTCCTGGAAATGACTGGTGGGCTGTTAAATTACTCTATGTAGATGACATATATGCACATGCATGTGTGAGTGTGTGTGTATAAGTGCTCATTTTATCATTGAATTTCCAT
The DNA here is from genome assembly GCF_037993035.2 of Macaca fascicularis. Lineage (NCBI taxonomy): Eukaryota > Metazoa > Chordata > Mammalia > Primates > Cercopithecidae > Macaca > Macaca fascicularis. Next base: position 42,717,183 of record NC_088386.1, on the reverse strand, counting down.
TTATTCCTGAAGGTGTCTTTTTCAATGTTCTCTTCTGTGTATGCCTTGCTTTTTTCTATTTTTCTCTTTAGCTATCTTTCTCCTTGTGAGTTTTAGAATTTCTTAATATTTATGAATTATTATTTCTAAGTTCTTTCCTCTAAATCCCATTCTCTTTCCTTGTGCTAACAATAGTTCTGTAATTTTGTGCTATCTTTCCCTATCCCTCTGCCATAATCTTTTTGTTCTGTCTTCTGAATATAAGGTCATGTTAGTGAAGTACAAAATATGTTGTATTTTCTCTATTAAAAAAGATGTACAGTTTGAAGTAGCTGTCTTAACACATTAGCTCTTGTCTCTCCAAATTTTAATACAATGGCACGTATAAATATAAATATTTTTATAACATCATATAAAAGCAGATGGGATATTCTTATATCAAAAAAATGAGTCATTCCTGTAATATACCAGCAAATGAAATCAGCTGCAATGTATATGAACTTTAAGCCTTTAGTTAAGTAGAATTCTAAAGTAATCTAAGGTCAGAGAATGTGGAGGCTGGGAAAAGGAGAAAGCCATAGAGAGTTGGACAGTAGAACAGTTCTATTAATACCTTCCTCTTGGATTAGCTGGCTCCACTATTTGTTGGGTGTCAAGTTGCCTCACTTGCCAGATACCTTTGACAGTTCTGGTGCAAGAGATTCCTGGAATGGGTACTTCAGGCTATCAAACCAGGTAGTTCTCTATCCGACTTATACCATCTAGGAGGAAAGAAAAAATGATACTTACATGACAAATGACCAATACATGGTAAGAAAACCTGCTAAATTTATGTACTCCTTTTTACTTTCCAGATATTTGCATAGCCCAGGTTCTTCCAATCAGAACCTTCATTTACCCCTAATGAAAGAAATATTTTTCACTTGGACTTAGGACATATATATATATATATATATATATATATCATTTTCTAGGATAAGTCAATCTAGGCCTTCATTGTAACCTTGATTATGAATCAATCTAGACTGTCACTACTCAGGCAACAACAAACAAAATCAGGCAACAACAAAAAAGAAATAAAAATATTAAGGAAAACTATTGATAATGGGAACAAATAGTTAAAATAACATAAATATAATTATTACTGCTACATACATTTTTGGAGACATGAGGAAATATATTAAGCTTACTAAAAACCAACAAGAAAACTAATAACAACAATAACAACAAATTGCTCTAATAAGGAAGTTCTCAGAATTCATGAAACAATCTTAAAGACACAATAATTGATTTAAGACAACATGTAGAAGGTAAGCTGAATACCAGAATGAACAGAGCCAAAGTATGAATCCATGAAATGAAAATAGAATGAAGGAATTCTTCTAGAATGCCACAAAAAGGTCAAAGAGATAACAGATACAAAAGAAACATTAGGAGATATAAAAATAGATATGTTAATTTCATTATTGTTGTAAAGAGAATTTCAGAAGAGATAGAGGAGAAGCAATACTTAAAACGTAGTGGAAGAACACATTCCTTAGCTGTGAAAACTGGCTAGCCATATGCGGAAAACTGAAACTGGATCCATTCCTTACACCTTATACAAAAATTAACTCAAGATGGATTAAAGACTTAAACATAAGACCTAAAACCATGAAAACCATAGAAGAAAACCTAGGCAGTACCATTCAGCACATAGGCATGGACAAAGCCTTCATAACTAAAACACCAAAAGCAATGGCAACAAAAGCCAAAATTGACAAATGGGATCTAATTAAACTAAAGAGCTTCTGCACAGCAAAAGAAACTATCATCAGAGCAAAAAGGCAACCTACAGAATGGGAGAAATTTTTTGCAATCTATTCATCTGACGAGGGGCTAATATTCAGAATCCACAAGGAACTTAAACAAATTTACAAGAATAAAACAACCCCATCAAAAAGTGGGCAAAGGACATAAACAGACACTTCTCAAAAGAAGACATTTATGCGGCCAACAAACATATGAAAAAAAAGCTAATCATCCCCGATCATTAAAGAAATGGAAATCAAAACCACAATGAGATACCATCGCATGCCAGTTAGAATGGCCGTCTTTATTTTTTATTTTTTTTATTTTTATTTTTTTTGAGACGGAGTCTCGCTTTGTCGCCCAGGTTGGAGTGCAGTGGCCGGATCTCAGCTCACTGCAAGCTCCGCCTCCCGGGTTTATGCCATTCTCCTCCCTCAGCCTCCCGAGTAGCTGGGACTACAGGCGCCCACCACCTCGCCCGGCTAGTTTTTTGTATTTTTTAGTAGAGACGGGGTTTCACCATATTAGCCAGGATGGCCTCGATCTCCTGACCTCGTGATCCGCCCGTCTCGGCCTCCCAAAGTGCTGGGATTACAGGCTTGAGCCACCGCGCCCGGCCAAAATGGCCGTCTTTAAAAAGTCAGGAAACAACAGATGCTGGAGAGGATGTGGAGAAGTAGGAACACTTTTACACTGTTGGTGGGAGTGTAAATTAGTTCAACGATTGTGGAAGAGAGTGTGGTGATTCCTCAAGGATCTAGAACCAGAAATACCATTTGACCCACCAATCTCATTGCGGGGTATATGCCCAAAGGATTATAAATCATTCTATGAAGAGACATGAACATGTATGTTTATTGCAGTGCTGTTCACAATAGCAGACTTCGAACCAACCCAAATGCCCATCAATGATAGCCTGGATAAAGAAAATGTGGCACATATACACCATGGAATACTATGCAGCCATAAAAAAGGATGAGTTAATGTCCTTTGCAGGGACGTGGATGAAGCTGGAAGCCATCATTCTCAGCAAACGAACACAGGAAGAGAAAACCAAACCTGCATGTTCTCACTTATAAGTGGCAGTTGAACAATGAGAACGCATGGTCACAGGGAGGGGAACATCACACACTGGGGCCTGTCGGGAGGTGGGGGGCCAGGAGAGAGATAGCATTAGGAGAAATATCTAATGTAGATGATGGGTTGATGGGTGCAGCAAACCACCATGGCATGTGTATACCTATGTAACACACCTGTACCTTCTGCACATGTATCCCAGAATTTATAATAACAAAAAATGAAAAACAATTTGGAGGGATATCTGAATGTCAACAAGGAAAACAAAACTAAATTTCAGAAGGTCTATGATAGAAAATCCTAAAACTTCAGAGGGGAAACTTCTAGTTTGTTGTATAGAGTAATCCTCAGACTGGCATCAGACTTCTCATCTGCAGCACAGGTATTAGAAAGGAAAAGAAGGCCAGGCACTGTGGCTCACGCCTGTAATCCCAGCACTTTGGGAGGCCAAGGCAGGGGTGGATCATGAGGTCAGGAGATCAAGACCATCCTGGCTAACACAGTGAAACCCCGTCTCTACTAAAAATACAAAAAATTAGCTGGGCGTGTTGATGGGCGCCTGTAGTCCCAGCTACTCAGGAGGTGAGGCAAGAGAATGACATGAACCCGGGAGGCGGAGCTTGCAGTGAGCCGAGATTGCGCCACTGCTCTCCAGCCTGGGCTGCAGAGCGAGACTCTGTCTCAAAAAATAAAAAAATAAAAAAATAAATAAATAAAAAGGAAAAGAAAAGATTTTCTTCAAAGCACTTGGGAAACATAATTTAGAGTGCAGATTTTTTTTCGTATTGTTAAAATGCCATTTAAGAATAGAGGCCAAACAAAAGATGCTCAACAATATAAGATTTCAGAGATCACCAACAAAATAATTTTAAATGAGTTACTGAACATATACTCTAGCCACATTTGGAAATAACATTCGAAATCTTTTTCTAAATAAAGATGTTGGATTGGTGAACATGAGAAATTAAAGCATGCTAAAAATTTTATTTTGTTTAGGATGAAGATTAAATAATATTAATAGTAATTGGAAATACACTAAATATGCTTTAAAAAGTGAAAATCATAATAAACAAAGAAAATAAATTATTTCTATAATTCATTGGTATGAAAGAGAAAAAAGAAAAATAAAAAACATTCAATTGTCCTAAGTCAATCCACAGTAAAGTCAGGGATAAGACAGTAATGCCTATCAATGTTATTGTTCCAATTTGTTCTATAGAACTTAACTAATATGAGTTTACAGAACATGAATATTAGAAGAAAGAAAAAAAAAGTGTCAGTATTTGCAATGTTATGATTGTTTACATAGAAAATCCTGACAAAATAATTGAAAAACATTAAGAGTTCAGCAAAATTCCCACTTATTGGTTCTATGAACAACAAGAAAATAGCTTCACTATAAATGAGCAATTACCAATTAGGAACTGATAGAAAAATATAATTTTAATGAGTAATAAAATTATAAGATATATAAGAAGGAGCTTAGTAAAAGTTGTTTATTAAAGGTATCAAGTTGATTAAAAGATAAAACAGAAACGTGAGTAAATGGACAAAAACGTGATATCTAGATGTAAGATTGACTATCATAAAACTATCAGTTTTCAAATTAATCTGTAGTTTTAACTTAGCTTCAATCAACATCCTTCTGGCAGTGCTTTCTTTTTTAATTTCACTTTTTATATTGAGTTCATTTCAAGTTTATAGAAGTATTTACAAAAATAGTACAAAATCCCCATATAAATTTCAGTCAGCTTCTTCTTAATGTCTTACAGAACCTTAGAACATTCATCAAAACTAAGAAATTAACCTTGGTAAATACTATTAAGTAAAGAACTTCTTAAGTTTCACTGATTTTTCTCTTTTAGAATTCAATCCAGAATATCACACTGTGTTGTTGTATTGCCTTAGTCTCTTTCAGTCGGTGAGCGAACCTCATTCTCTTGTCTTTCATAACTTTGGCACCTTTGAGGAGTACTGATCATGTTTTGCACACTGTCCCTCTGTCTGGGTCTGTCTGAAGTTTTCTCTTCATTAGATGGCAGGTTATGCATTACTGGGATGGATCCCACAGAGGTGATATGCTGGAGTGCATCATCCCAGGCTATGCATGAGGTTGGTTTGTAATGCTGGTGATATTAAACTTGATCACTTGATTAAGGTGGCATCTGCCAGGATTCTGTACTCTAACATAAGTATTTACTCCTTCATAATGACAAATACAATATCAAAACAGTGCTTGAGTGTTTTTTATTAATCTTTACAGTATTCACTAAAAACACTGTTTTTAAAAATCACCTAATAAACTCCTTAAAATTATTAAATTATGATCATATGATTCATTTATTTCACCCTCAAAACATTTAGCTTGTTTCTGCTTAAGTTTTTAACCACTAATTTTAGTAACCATTGGTACATCTTGCTGGCAGTTATGCTTGCTGTTGTGTTCTAGCAGTGATTTTCTGTTTCTGTCATTCTTTTTATGTTTATTAATTGGTATTCTTCTGTAAGAAATAATTGCCACATTTATTTATTTATTTTCATTTTATCTGTATAGTATAGAGTCATGGATATTTATATTGTCTGTATTATAATACAATATTACTATTACTTATTTTGTTGCTCAAGGTGTTCCATCGTTGACCATTAGGAGCTTTCAGGTTGACTTTTATAGTTTTTTGATAAGTTTCTATCCTTTTGCTTTTGACCACTTCTTATTTCTTCATTTTGAAAACATTTTTATTTTTAATTTGTGGGTACATGGTGTTTGTATTTATGGGGTACATGAGATGTTTTGATACAGGCATGCAATGCATAATAACCACATCGTGGAAGATGGGGTATCCGTACACTCAAGCATTTATCCTTTGTGTTATAAACAATCCAGTTACACTCTTTTGATTATTTTTAAATGTACAATTAAGTTATCCTTGACTATAGTCACCCTGTTTGCTGTAAAATGCTAGATCTTATTCATTCTTTCTAAGGGGCACTTCCATACTTTCTGGCACCACAAGATGCTTCAGGTTCGCCTTGTATTTTATGTGCCTTGGCTTTTAAATAAACTAGTTCTCCAATGGGCCCTGATTCCCTTTATTATAGAATAGTGTTTAGAAACCACAAACTGGGTACTAGGTATGCTAATTGCCACTGAGGTGTCACTACTTTGAGTTCTTGTCACTAGGCAGAGCTAGGACACACACACACAAACACATTGGTGTATATAGACTTATTTATGTTTATTTTTCTATCTGTGTATCATCTGTCTACCTGTCTTTTGTAACCACATGTCTGTATTGATACCTCTGCCATTTTTCTAGCCCCACGGGATTCATTCTAGTCTTCTTCATTTCCTTAATTGTAGCTACTTGCTCTATGTCTCCTTATACACAGTACATTTACTTATTTGTTCAAGTCAAGCATAAAAACAAAGGAGAACCAAAATTTTTACCCTGTACCCCTGTGAGAAACAATTTCCCAACTACAGCATAGTGTTTGAGTATGGACTTTCCATCTTTAGCTTTATGGTATCCAAAGTACTGTTCCAAAGTTGCTTAATCATCTTGTTTCTTCCCATTCTCTTTAATATGATAATGTGATTTATTTATAATATAGAATCATTTGTCATAATTCACATTTCATCTTTCTTCCTCCCACATATATATGTTGGCTGGTTTAATTTTTTAAAAATTCATATGCATTAAAGAAGACAAAAATAAATGGAAAGACATTTAATGTTTATAGACCAGAAGAATTAATATTCTTAAAATATCTGTGCTGCTTAAAGCAATATACAGATTTAACATAATCCCTATCAAAATTTCAATGGCATTCTTCATAGAAATAGAAAAAAGAATTTTTAAGTTTGTAGGGAACTACATACAACTCTGAATCACAAAAGCAATACTGAGAAAGAAAAACAAAGTTGGAGGTATTATACTTCCTAATGTAAAATTGTATTACAAAATTATATTAATCAAAGCAATATAGTACTGTTATAAAAACAGAAACATAGACCAATGGAACAGAATAGAGAGCCAAGAAATGAACACATGTAGTCAACAAATTTTTGACAAGGGTGCTAAGAAGACACAATGGGGAAAGGATAGTGTCTTCAATAAATGGTACTGGGAAAACTAGGTTTCCACATGCAAAAGAATGAAACCGAATCCTTATCTTGTACCAGACCAAAAAAAAAAAAAAATCAACTGAAAATAGTTTAAAAATCTAAATATAAGACCTGAAATCGCTCCTAGAAGAGAACACAGAGGAAATGCTTGAAACTGGATGTTGGTAATAATTTTGTGAATACCACACCAAATAGCCATGCTACAAAAGCAAAACTTAATAAATGGGATCACCCCAAACCAAAACCTCCTGTACAGCAAAGGAAACAATCAACAAATTGAAAAGGTAACCTATGAACTGGGAAAAAATATTGGCAAACCACATATCTGATAAGGGGTTTATATTCGAAATTTATAAAGAACTCTTAAAATTTAATAGCAGAAAACAAATAACCCAATTGAAAAGTGGGCTAGAAACCTAAACAAACATTTTTTCAAATAAAACATTAAAAAGGCTAATAGGTATATGAAAAGTGTAAAATATTACTAATTATCTAGAAAATGCAGATTAAAATGACTATGAGATATCACACATTAGGATGACTATTACCAAAAGACAAGGTACAATAAATGTCGGCAAAGATATGGAGAAAAGGGAACCCAGTACACTGCTAGTAGGAATGTAGATTGGAGCAACCATTATGGAAAACAATATGGGGATTCCTAAAGAAATTAAAAATAGAACTACCATATGATCCAGCAGTCTCTCTTCTGAGCATATACCCAAAGGAGATAAAATCTTTACCTTTTAAAGCTATCTGCATTTCTCTGTTCACTGCAGTATTATTCACAATAGCCAAGTTATAAAAACAACCTAAGTGTCCATAGATGGATGAATGGAAAAAGAAAATGTGTACATATACATATTCCATTATATAATGGAATATATATATTAATATATAGTGGAATGTATATATACACATTTTTAAATTTATATATAATGGAATATATATGTATATAATATTCCTATATATGAATATGTAGGAATATAATGGAATTATATATATATGAATATACAGGAATATAGAAATAGAATGGAACATTGTTCAGGCTTGAAAAAGAATGAGATCCTGCCATTTGCCACAATATGGGTGGACCTGAAAGACATTATGCAAAGTGAAATAAGCCAGACACAGAAAAAGGTTGCATTATCTTGCTTATACATGGAAGCTTTAAAAAAAGGTCAAATGTGCAGAGATAGAGAATAAAACAGTGGTTACCAGGGGCCAGGGAGGAGAGAGGAAATGGAGAGATGTAGGTCAAAGGATATAAAGTAGCAGATAGGTAGGACGAACAAGTCTAGAGATCTAATGTACATCCTCTAATGAGGACTATCATTAATAAAATTATACTGGGGATTTTTGTTAAAATCCCCAAATTTTGTTAAAATTTCTGTTATTTTGTAAATAAGAGTGTAGCTTTTTTGGTCACACACAAAAAGTAACTATGTGAGACGATGCATGTGTTAATTTGCATCACTATAGTAACCGTTTTACTATCCATATGTATCCCATAATATGTTGTAAACCTCAAATATATACAGAAAATTTATTTAAACCATTTTTACATGCAATATGTTTCACCCTTTGTATGGTGTATAGTTTCGTAGATTTTAGGAAATGTCAGAATCTACCACCATATTTACCCGTAAATTCCCTTATGTAGACAACATCTCTTCCAAACCCCTGAGACTGGCAAACCACTGATTCATTTTCTGTCCCTTATACTTTTGCCTCTTCTGGTGTGTCATATAAATGGAATCATGCACTATGTGACTTTTGGGTCTGACTTATTTCGCTTAGTAAAATGTATTTATGATTCATGTATATTGTGTGAATCAATGGTTTGTTATTTTTTATTGCTAAATTATATTCCGTTGTATGGCTATTTCATAGTTTTTGTATTCATTAGTTGAAAGAGGTCTGTTTTTCCCCAATTTTTAGTGTTTGTGAATAAAGTTTCTGTAAACATTTGTGTATAGTTTTTTTTTTTTTTTTTTTTTGATCTGTGGGTTAGATGCATATTTCATTTCATAAGAAATTGCCATACTTCTGATTTCAAAATGGCTGTAGCATTTGGAATTCTCATCAGCAACTTATGAAAATTCTAGTTCCTCCATGTTCTTGTCAGTGCTTAATAATGCCAGTTTTAGTTTTGGAGGTGGGGAGGCATTCTAATAAGTGTGTTGTGGTATCATTTTGTAGTTTTAATTTGTACTTCCCTAGTTATTAATGATGTTGAATAACTTTTTAGAATTTTTTTTTTTAAGTTCAGGAGTATGTGTGCAGGTTTGTTACATAAGTAAACTTGTGTCATGGGGGTTTGTCATACAGCTTATTTCATCACCCATGTATTAAGCAGAGTACACATTAGTTTTTAGTTTTTTTTCCCCAAATCTCTCCTTCATCCCACCCTCTGCCCTCCAATAAGCCCCAGTGTGTATTGTTCCCCTCTGTGTTCATGTGTTGTCATCATTTAGCTTCCACTTATGAATGTAAACATGCAGTATTTGGTTTTCTGTTTCACTGTTAGTTTGCTAAGATAATGGCCTTTAGCCGTTATCCATCCTTGTCCCTTCAAAGGACATGATTTCATTCTTTTTATGGCTGCATAATATTTCATGGTGTATATGTACATCTTATTTTCCCAGTCTATCTTTGATGGGCATTTAGGTTGATTCCATGTCTTTGGTATTGTGAGTAGTGCTTCAGTGAACACATGCATGCACGTGTCTTTATAATAAAATGATTTATATTCCTTTGGGTAGATACCCAGTAATGAGACTGCTGGCGTGAATGGTATTTCTGTCTTTAGTCTTTGAGAATTGCCACACTGCCTTCCACAATGGCTGAACTGATTTACACTCCCACCAACAGTGTATAAGGGTTCCCTTTTCTTCCCAACCTCACCAACATCTGTTATTTTTTGAATTTTTAGTAATAGCCATTCTGACTGGTATGAGATGGTATCTCATTGTGGTGCTTAGTTGTCATCTAGTAATCATCTTTACTGAATTGTTTTTTCAGATATTCTGCCCATTTTTATTAGAATGTTCCAGCTTTTATTATTGCATTTTTAGAGATTTTATATGTTCTGGACATTAAGTCTTTTCTCAGAAATGTAATTTGCATATGTATATATATTCTTAGCCGATGGCTTGTCATTTCATTCTTTTTACAAGATCCTTCAGGTATAAAAGATTTTTCATTTTTAGAAAGTCCACATTTATCATTTATTTTCTCTTGTGAACTATATTTTTGTCCTAACCCAGTGCCCTGTGGGTTTTTTCCAATGGTTTTTAATGAAGGCTTGTGTTCCTCAGTGGAACCAGGGGAGGGGATAGGGCAGTGTTTCTTGCTCCTCTTGTGCAGCTGTTATCCCCACACTTCTCAGCTCTTTCCAATCATTTCTGTCAGTGCACCACGTGGGGTCCATGAAGCGATAGCCTGCAAGACGTGTGGCCCTCAATGGGTTTCATTTTGTCCTGCCAGCCCACACTCAGCTTTTACTATTTTTTTCAGCTATTCCAGCTTAACTTTTTGCACCATGTTCGCTGTCTATGCCAGGTAAGTGAAAGCTCGCATCTCCTTTCTTCCTGCAAACCTCATCTTCCCTGAGATGTTTGATTATTGTTTTGTCTCACCTCTCTAATGGGTTCAAGAAAAAGCACAAATTTGAAGTCTGGCTCTTTTTCATTGCAAGGGTAAAAGTGACCTCCTTTTACTTCTATGGCTCTGGGAAGCAACTGGAATTATATCATTGGGATTTTTGAGAAACTAGAATAGCTGATTTCTAGTAAATGGAGAAGAGTAGCCAAGAAATGTTTAAAAAGAAAAATAAAGCAAGATTTGTATTTCAAACGTTGTATTACAAAGTTACCTTATTATATTTTCAATAACATTATTCTATGTGATACAGCTACCTTAATTGAAACAGTGTGATTTTGGTACAGAAATCAGCACAACAGATCACTAGAACAGGATTGATTTTTCAGAAACAGGCCCTATAAATATGATAATGTAATACATGATAAATGAGATAATTCAAATCACAAGAGACACAAATTATTTACTAAAAGATTTAGCAACAATTGACTATCCATTAAAATAAATTATATTTTCTATATTATAATATTCACAATATATTCCAAATATACTAACGGTCTAATTATAAGGTAAACTAAGAACAAAGGTATTATATGTACGAAATTATAAAGACAACACTTACGTAATTTTGGCATAGGGACAAGCTTTCTAAAGAAGGTTCAAAACCTAGACACACAAAGAAAAGGACTGAGCATTTGAACCAACTAATAATCCAAATTTTAAAACTTCTGTATAACACAAAATACCATAAATAGAGTTTTAAAACAGTGACAGGACAGGAGAAAATATTTGCCTTGTCTATATGACTCCACAAGTTAATACAAACATTACTAAATAGCCAAAGGAAATTATTGACCAAAGATGTAAATTAGCAGTTCACAAAAGAATTGAAATGACCAGTAAACAGAGGAGAAGCTACCCAGCCTCCTACTAATCAGAAAAATATAAAATAAAAAACTGATGAGATTTTGATTTTCACTCATAAGGAGGCCAATTTTTAAGCAAATTTATAAATAATTCTTATTGATGAAAGTATGAGGAACCGAGCACTTTTATATGCTGTTGATGAGAAAGCATGTTTAAAGCATGTTTGCTTTTTTAGGAGTTTAACTGAATAGTATTAATCACAGTTTAACTTATGCACTCCCTGGATTCCTTTGTCATAAGAAAAATATCCTATGTGAGTTTGCTTATGCAATTCAAGCAACTTGTTGACTCAACTGAAAAATTCAATTGAAAAAAAATTCAGCAAAGACACATTAGCTTCAAGTGAGTCTTGATAAGCAAGCACCCAGTTTCCTGCTGATTCTCTGTTCTCCCTTTTTTCCTATGCTTACCTCCACCTGTGATCTGGAGATGATGCCATGAGCTGAGTTATGTCCCCTTCAAGAGTCATATGTTGAAGTCCTAACACCTAGGACCTCAGAACGTAACTGTATTTGGAGATAGGGTCTTTAAAGAGGACATTAAATTAAAATGAGGTCCTTAAGGTGGGACATAATCCAATATGACTGGTGACCTTATAAGGATAATTAATAAATGAGGAAATTCGAACACAGATACACACAGAGGGAAGCACACAGAGGGATACACACAGAGGGAAGACGATGTGAAGACACAGGGAGAACATAGTCATCTTTAAGATAAGGAAAAAGACCTGGCACAAGTCCTCCCCTCATGTTCCTTAGAAGAAACTAATCCTGCCGACACCTTGGTTTCAAGCCTCTGGAACTGTGAGAAAATAAATTTATGTTGTTTAAGCCACCCAGTTTGTGGTTCTTTGTTAATGGCAGCCCTAGCAAACTGATACAGATGGTATCTGACATCTCCCAGGGCTGCATTTTTCTTATATATGTGCAAAAAAGAGTAAGTATCTCAGAATTATTATCAAAATTCCTGAGTTTCATTTGATTAGAACAGATTTAAGGTGTGCACCATCTTCTAAATCCATCAGTCTTATCAGAGATATTAAACGGGCTTAATTCATTGCCTTAATTCACAAGCTCTACTACTAGAATCTGATTCCCAGACGAAAAGAGGTTGAGTGGAATATGAGGGTTGATGTAAATGGGAAGCAAAGAAGGGATGCCAGGTGAATGTCTTCTCTGTTCTTTGACTTGCAACCACTCTTCTCACTAACTGAAGGAAATGCCAACATATGTGTCCAAAGGGCCCATGTGAGCTTTTCATTATGCTATTTTTGTTACTGTGTAAAACTGGAATCAACCTCAATGACCGCCAGTGAAATAATGACTGGCTAATCTGTGATAAAACCACAGAATGGATTAGCATGCCTTCTATGCAAATGTTAAAAATAATAAATTATATTAACATAGTTTGAAATGGAAAGATCTGCATGACGAAAATAAAAAATGTGAGTTCTATACAATATCTACATTATGGTAATAATTATAAAAAAGCAAACTTATTGTGTTTTTGCATGTACACATAGGTATTTATGTGCATTTAAACATGTCTAGAAGGATATCCATCTAACTGACAACAATGGTCATGTCAGAGGAGAATTAGGGTAATTGATTATGGGAGCTTTTGCTTTATTTGTGGTTTTTGGCTAGTTATGAAAATACACTTGGGTAATTATTGTTTGTGAAACTAAAAAATAATAAAGTGCTTAGTACAGTGTCTGTAATATAATGAGTACTTACTAACTCTTAGCTATTATTATTAAGGATAGGTGGGCATATCCCAAATCACATTTCTGCCTATGTATATATATTAGAGAAGGGAAAACAGTGCCCAACAACTAGATTACATATGTGTGTTACATTTACACGTGGGTGTAAATGCACAGTATAGATATAGAAAGTCCCTCACCAAGTTGGTGACCAGATTGCCATTGTGTGGGAGTATACAGAGTAGGGAGGGGAGAAAGGTGGCCTCTGTTTTTATTCTGCCTGTTGTATTTTAACTTTTCACAAATATGCATTGTTTTGGTACCATTTGAGATACTCAAACCTACTTATGTAATCCTTGGTTTGCTTCTATAATCTATATTCTCATTTACTTAAAAAAGAATCTCAGCAAGGAAGAGCAATGTGCAAAAGCATTAATTTGAGCCCTGTTTGTGTTCCTATATTTCAGTCTATTAAAGGAGAATGAGGATTGTTTGTCAAAGCAGGGCCAGCTGGGATTCTTTGGCTGACTCCCAGATGCGACTGTGAAGAAGCGGATATTGGGTGCTCTCCCACCTCGTCAGGAGCCGCGTTCTCCTGCCTGCTCTTGGCACCCCCTAGCATCCTGTGCCCTGCTAAGGTGTTAACTGACAACTGACAGATTTTACTAAGAGCCTACTCTTCCCAGTAGTATTTTCACTTCAAAAGTTGACTTAAAAACTTAAAAAAAAAAAAAAAAAAAAAAAAAGAAGTCCTCTGAGAGTCAAGGCATAAAGTTTTTTCACCACAGCTCATAAATAGGATCACAGCTCCACGATCTCCAAGGCAAATAAACAAATGCTCCCTTGACCCTGGAGATGCCATTAGCTACCATCCCATGTTTATCAATTTTCAAGCAAATTTTTCAATAGGAAATTTTATTGTCTCTTCTACTAACTGTCCAGTCATTACAACGCTAATGAAATCTAGCTTTCATCTTCTCCCCTCAAATTGCACTCTTCAAGATCACCATTGTTAAGATCTAATTTCCAATTCGAGGGACTTTTCTTCAGTGTAATTCAGTACTCTTTGGGAGAGTTGTGTTGCAGCATTATAGTTTTAAATTTGTCTGTCTGTCTCTCTCCCTATCTTGGTGGTGTAGTTCTTTATGTCTGAGTCTCTGCCTCAACCATCTTCATAAGACTGTTGTCTTACATAATGCTTAGCCCATGTTATTGCTTACAATATATTTGCTACTTGATATCTGTTGAAAGACTAAATGATTTGGGAGGACCAGTGCTGGTCACATAGTTGAATTGAATAAAACTTGTGCAAAGGCCTGACAGGCAGTGGAAATGTTAGACTGAGGGAGGGATTTTGAGCAGGTTAATTCATCTATCACTCCTTTAATAATTCTACCTACTCACTCTTAAGATTGGCTCTGATTGCACAAATTAGGAAAATACAAAGGTGTACCCTGGCTGGAGCAGGAACCAGAGTTCATTGAGGTTTGATTGAAAGAAAAGAGTGGCATCTACAGTATAACACTGAGTAAAGCATGGAGGTCAGAGAGGAGGAGAGAGTTATTCTGATAGCAGAGCAAGAAAGTGATTCTTGTGCCCAAGGTTTTAATCAGACGTTATGTTAGGTAGGTACAAAAGTAATTGTATTTTTTGCCATTCCTTTTAAGATGGCAGAAACCACAATTACATTTGTACGTACCTAATCCTCATTCCTACATTCCTTTTATTGGCAAAAACTGCAACTACTTTTGCACCAACCTAATACTCATCTCTACACCCCAAAGACACAGGACAAACCTTTTCAATAATGTAAATACACATAAATTTCTGACGCAGTGGAAGTGAAGATGGCCTTTAGTCACTTTTAATGGCATATCTAAGCAAGTCCTGAGTCCTGCTGAAGAGATAGGCATAGCATCTCAGCTTTGCACATCCTGAGCTCTGCTGAAGAGATAGGTACAGGATTTCAACTTTACACATTAGTTTTCAAAACACTGTAGTAAAAAATCCTGCTCCTGAACATCCCCCCACTGCTCATACATCCCCTCTACTTATTGACCCAGGGACCTCTTGTTTTTGTCTTACTACAGTTCAAATCCTGTTTTGGGGGTGCTGGGAAAGGATAGTGCATAGGGGAGAAGGGGCACACCACCCAAAGGATAAATTTGCTAAGGTGAACTACCAGTAACTTTCCTTCCATTGAACACCTCCAAAATTAGACAGCATAATTTTACATAGAGCCTGCCCTGAGTGTAATAGAAATAGAGCCATTGTAATAGAAACATGTCATAAGATCAATGTCTCCCACTTCTAAAACAAACATCTTGGCTGTGCCTCTGTGTTTGTTTTGGCTTCAGAAGCTGAGTCCTTTATCAAACAGTAGGAGACTATTATCTGGTGATAATGTATTTTGATTCTATTGTTATCTTAAAACTGGTCTATTCTGGGCCCATCCTTCTGGTATGTTTGTTTAATGACATGTTTAAAAATCTTTGTAAGAGCTGTATTAAAATGACAGATATTTTGTGTTGCCAACATAAACCACAATCTCCAAGGCTGATGATAAACTCCAGTCCTGGCCTCAGCTACTATAGGCTTTGAAGCTCTTAGCTGCTTTTCAAATGTTGGCATTGCTGTCAATCATTCTGTATCAAACTTATAGTTTGTGTGAGGAAGCCATTTGTTAAATTGCAGCCTCCTAGACTCAAAGAACATTTACCAAATGCTTTCAGATAAAATGCCATCTTATTCTGTAAAATAGTGGGAAGCTCGCAAAGGGAAGAAATACCTGAGGGAAATAGCAAATTGCAGGAGAGAAAAGTGACATAACACATTACTCTATTCTCTATTGCACTTTTGATAAGAACTGAGAACAGCACTTAATTCCCCTCTTTTCTATGTGTGTTTGTGTTATTCATTTGACAAGATAAAGCTCTTTGGGGCAGGGTACAGATACCACACTGGTAGTCTCAAAATTATAAAGGAATGGCCACCCCACCACGGCAACTCAGTGTGGTAACTCCTGAGCCAAAGGAGCATCTTTCTGGATTTTCCTCATATTCTATAATCCTTTCCTCTGCTTTTGAGTGACCCTACTCTTCTCTAAGACTAGAAGGTCTTCTAAACTATGGGAAAATGTATGGCAGAGATTGTTAAAGGTCAGTGAATATTCCTTTTTTTTCCCCCAACACTATCACCAGTCTCCTTCTCCAAGGTTGCCTGGTAGCTGGCCCCATAGTCCCATTATATTTTCATAAATCCTTTTTGTATTTACCCCTCTCATCCTGTTATTATAGTCAAATATGCAAAAGATGCAGATTGAGGATTCCCTCTGAAGTGCCAACTCAAATGTCTATCATTGTCACCTGCATTTTAACTTACAGGATCTAAGCTAGTGGTTCTCAACCAGGGAATAGCACAAGTGCACAAAGTGGTGAGTGAAACCTGAATAATACATCTGTCAATACACAGTACATTATGTTTGTTTATATATAATATGATATAAAATTATTTCTTCATGTATCTTTTTCAAATGTATGTTTGCAGTAGGTGAAACAATATATTACCAGTTAATCACTTCTATACACAGAAATGGAAATTGCAAATCATCTTGCAGCAGAGTTCTCTCATTATAGGAAGATTTACTTGAGTAATTCTTCTTAGTTAAGCAGTTGCTAGGCAAGAAAGTGCCATTGTGCTGGGGGAATCTTATAAGAGAAACAATTTTGGTCCCTGGCCTCTTGGTTTTCAGAGTTAGTCTTTGGGGAGAAGGATGAAGAAAAGCCACGATATTGTTTGTGAAGGATAGGTGTAAGATTCTAACCTCCTATCTCTGAGATTAGGAGTGATGGAAACCTACCTGGGTGGACAACGCTAGTTGGTGCTAAAGGATGCCAAAAGTCCTAGAGAGGCTCTCACTATAAGTTAAATGGCTGGCAACCTCATCTCAGTATAGATTCTGGTGCTTTTGTAGGAGATTAGAGCTAGTGTGGCATGTGTCCGAGCCAAGATATACCTGCAGGCCCTGCCACCCTTTGGAGAAGAATGAGTGAAGGTACTAGTTATTGGGGGAAACCCCACCCCCGATATTCAATGTGGGTTCTTTTTCTATTTCCCTATATGTCGGCTTGTCTGAGAAATAGAAAGAATACAAAAGAGAGAAATTTTAAAGCTGGGTGTCCGGGGGAACATCACATGTCGGCAGGTTCTGTGATAACCCCGAGCCGTAAAACCAGCAAGTTTTTATTAGCAATTTTCAAAAGAGGGAGGGAGTGTACTAACAGGGTGTGGGTCATAGAGATCACATGCTTCACAAGGTAATAAAATATCACAAAGTAAATGGAGGCAGGGCAAGATCACAGGACCACAGGATGGGGTGAAATTAAAATTGCTAATGAAGTTTTGGGCACACATTGTTATTGATAACATCTTATCAGGAGACAGGATTTGAGAGCAGACAACCGGTCTGACCAAAATTTATTAGGCAGGAATTTCCTTGTCCTAATAAGCCTGGGAGCACTACAGGAGACTGGGGCTTATTTCATCCGTTCATCTTCGACCATAAAAGACAGCCGCCCCCAAAGCAGCCATTTCAGAGGCCTACCCTCAGGGGCGCATTCTCTTTCTCAGGGATGTTCCTTGCTGAGAAAAAGAATTCAGCGGTATTTCTCCTATTTGCTTTTGGAAGAAGAGAAATGTCGCTCTGTTCCACTCAGCTCCCTGGCAGTCAGAGTTTAAGGTTATCTTCCTTGTTCCCTGAACATTGCTGTTATTCTGTTCCTTTTTCAAGGTGACCAGATTTCATGTTGTTCAAACACACATGCTCTACAAACTATTTGTGCAGTTAACACAATCATCACAGGGTCCTGAGGTAATATACATCCTCCTCAGCTTACAAAGATGATAGGATTAAGAGATTAAAGTAAAGACAGGCATAGGAAATCACAAGGGTATTGATTGGGGAAGTGATAAGTGTCCGTGAAATCTTCACAATTTATGTTCAGAGATTGCAGTAAAGACAGGTGTAAGAAATTATAAAAGTATTAATTTGGGGAACTAATAAATGTCCATGAAATCTTCACAATTTATGTTCTTCTGCCATGGCTTCAATCTGTCCCTCTGTTCGGTGTCCCTGACTTCCTGTAACACTAGGAGTCTTGTTTGAGGAACTGTAGAGTTGCTGACAGGAAAGAGAATGACAAAGGCATCACTGCACACTACATTCGTGTTCCTTGGGCCACAGGGTATTATTGTTCAATAGCAATCATTCAACACCAATATGGCAGTGGTCATGAACTGGTAGGATTTTACAGTTCTTTCTCCACTTGGTGTTTAGAAGGACATGATATATTTTTTCCAAGTAAGCCCCAGTATTATCTAATAGGATTCATGGAAATTTTGCTAATAGAAGCCTGTGGAAATTTGATGATAAATTGAAAAAAAAGAGTTATTACTATATTTGTATCCCAAGCTTATAAAGTGGATAACACTACTTGAATATGCATACTACCATGATTTGAAATATTCAATATTATTTAAGCACATTATTGAATACATAATAGTCTTTTGGAATTTTGTATTTTATTAATCAGCAGATACCCCATGGGAATTTGAAAGTTTATCAGTATAAATAAGGGATTCCTATTATCACAGGGAATTACTAAATTAAGAGGAGTAGCAAGCAAACAACCTTAAACTTGGTATGAGTTTTCCCTATTGTTTCTACTGCTCAAAACTCGTAATAAACACATTTTTAAAAGGCTGTGCTTGCTCCAGGGGGCAGTCATTAAGGAAAGATCTGGACTGCATTTTACTACTGAGGGAAGGGAGAAATTCTATTTGAAACAACCAGTGGGAACTTGTTAGTCTTTAGAGCCCTTAGAAGAAAAGCAAGAGGTGACAAGTAGCCAGATGTATTAGTTTGCTAGCACTGCCATAGCAAAAACCACAGATTGGGAGGCTTAAACAACAGAAATTTATTTTCTTAAAATTCTGGAAGCTGGAAGTTCCAGATCAAGATGTTGGCAGGTTTGGTTTCTCCTGACGCCTCTTTTCTTGACTTGAAGATGGATCCCTTCTTTCTGTGTCCTTACATGATGGTCCCTTGGTCTGTACATGTCTCTGTCCTCATTCCTCTTCTTGCAGAGACACCAGTCATACTGGATTAGGCCCCACCCACATGACCTCCCTTTGCCTTAATTATCTCATTAAAGACCCTGTCTCCAAATCTAATCACATTCTGAGGTACTAGGGATTAGGACTTCAACATATGAATTCTGGAGAGGGACACGACTCAGCCCATAACACCAAGAGAGACTTTTGAGACAGGCCCCAAATGATAATTACAGCAAGGTTCTAGGATTCATAGTTTTTCTTCCTTGGGACTTGATGCCATGTTCTGAGCTCCCAATAGCCCTCAAGTCTCTGAAATCTCAGCCTTTGCTGTGTTGGGGCAATGCTATTCAGCTCCTGTTGGAAGGTGAAGGAAGAAGGAGACATAAGGAAGACACTGGCTCAGGCATACCGACTTGGAACTGGAAACCAATTTTAACATGGAAACACTTTTTTATGTCATGATCATTTTGTTTTAGATTATCTTTTCGTATATATAGATTTCTTTTAGATTTTCTTTTCAGATATGTAATTGGATAAAATGGCTTTCTAGAATTGGCTGATTGTTTACCACAATAACGTTGTATATATGCTTGCTAACTTACAAAAGGTCAAACAACTATTATTGATAACCTAGTCATAGATCCTGTACATCCTTTACTTTTGCCTTTGATATCGATTATAATGCTTCTTAAATATGTTTTGATTGATTACTTTTTGACTCACAGAGTTTTTGTAAAACATCTTCAGGCTGCCTCAGGCTGTGAGCAATTCTGGAGGATGGTCAAGTTATACAAGAAGGAGAACCGACTTTACATACTTCTTAAAAATTCTGGTAGTCATGACTGTGGTCAACTAGATTGAGCAGAGACATAATCAACATCAAATTCATGAATTCATGCAAGAATCCTTACAAGAAAAATGATTACACTTTTTCTCTTAACAGAAACAGCTGGTGTCAATGATGTGGATGGCTGAAGTTTTATTTGTATGACAGTGGTTGGTATAACAGCCCTTCTGCTTCTTACATTTAAAATACCCCATAGAGAAGCTTGCTGCTGAGAGAATGGCAAGGCATGGGCCTTAAACTCCACAAGAGGCAGAAATCCTGGGAAAGCTCCTCTTCTTGGATTGAACGAGGGAAGGCTGTTTGGTTTTATTGTGTTTTTTTTCTTAATTGAACCCTCCCGTGACTTAACCATTTCCAAGAGGACCTGTAAGATTTTGATAAATATAATTGCTTTTCATTTTTACTGAAGAAATAATAAGAGAAAATGGGCAAAAAAACCCCAAAAAAACAAACAAAAAAAACCCCTGAAATGAAGGTTGGGTTAGTCTTAGTGAAGACTAAGATATTGAATGCTTTTAATTTGGTTGTGGTTGAAAAAGTTTTCTTAAGTTTCTTGGGGAAATTTACTCTCAGAAGGGATTAAGTAATTATATGGCTGAAATAAGATTTTAAGGTATTAAAAAAATAAAGCAAGGTGCTTTATGGACCTCTCCATAAAGAAGAATAAATAATGATAATACAATTAGTGGCTACTTGCAATCTGCTAGGTATTGGGCATACATTATTTAACTTAATTCTTACAATTCTCTACAAAGCCTATTCTTAGCTCTATTTTTATATTAAGAAAACAGATGATCCAGGAGGTTAAATAACTTCCCCATGGTCACAGAGTTAGTGTGGTAAAACCTGAATTTGAACCCAGAATATTTGGCTCTAAAGCTGGTGCTTTTAATTGTGCCCTTAACTATTGCACTATAATGTCATTGCTTGACCCTAAATGTTTCGTTCAGTCTTTTGATCTAACTCTTCTCAGCCTTGACTACTTAAGAAATAGAAAATAATGTAAATTTACCCTCCTCTACCTTCTTTTTTTTCACATTATTTGGCTCCATAATCTATATAACTCACCAGTTCTTGCTTCATACCTTACGATTTTGAGGAAATCAAGCAAAGAAATAAGACTTTTTAATACCTGTTCAAAATCCAGTGTGTTTCATCATTCATTCACATCTTCATTGATATATGTGACCACTCATCGGTCACATTTAGAGCAGCTAATTTGCGTAGTTTTAAAGTACAAATATCGATTCTTTTAAGTAGCTGTTCCCTTCTTACTTTTTAAAATTATAATATTATCTCTTCAAGTAGATATTTCACAGAAGAAAAAGTGAATATATCCACATCTATCTTCATTTGAAATGTGACAAATCGATGTATCCTGGAAACTCCTCTGTTTTTTCAGTTGGTTTTCATCATGATGTGACTGGAAATAGCACTAGATTACAATTGGATTACAAGAAGTGAGATTAGAATTTAGCAATAGGTTTTTAATTCTTTTGCTACTTTGGATGTATAAGAAAAAAGACAAGGCCATGAAAAATTCTGACTCAAAGATAGAGGCTGTATATTCAATATTATTTACAAAAAGTAACATTTTAACGAACTAGATGACTTGAGGGATGGAGAAAGTGCTTGTTAATGGACTCTCCTGGCAGCTTCAAGATTATTCATTATGCTCTTTATTTCAATCTTATGATGTTACCATGAAACTTTTTGACTATTCTCTTTTATGATTGATATCTTGGAGTATACCAGACTCATTGTCTGAATAGCAAAGAGAATATAGAATTTAAAAATGTAAATAATACTAATCCCCAACAGAGTCATATAAAATGGAACTTGCACAGTGCAACTGCACTTTAAATTTATCCCTTTCCGGCAAGTGTCTGCTCCATTCAGTTGAAACAAATAGTCAGTGGCCAAAGAAGTAAGGTGGTTGTAGCAGTACAATATCTGGTTGTGATATTAATAGTACTTCATATTAGCTTTGAGTGATAGTATTTATGGAGTTATCCTTTTTTAGCATATGTGTGTTTTTAATAGAAGCTTGACCTTAGAAAGAAAAGATATCCCCAGAATCTTTAAAATTGCAGCAGCAACAATATAATATACTTTCTACATTCAGCTTGCCATGACTTATTTCTGCCATCACAACTGAAATACTTTCTTTTGATGAAGAATTGGGAGAAAAGAATAACATCCTTTAATTTTATGCAATAATGAGTGCTATGACAAACTGTTAATTGCTAATATTTTTTGTAGCTATTGTAAAAGGGATTGAATTCTTGATTTTATTCTCAGCTTGGTCATTGTTGGTGGTTAGCACTGCTATTGATTTGGGTACATTGATTTTGTATCCTGAGACTTTACTAAATTTATTTATCAGATCTAGGAGCTATTTGGATGTGTCTTTAGGGTTTTCTAGGTACATGATCAATCATTGGTGAACAGCGACAGTTTCACTTTCTCATGTCCAATTTGGATGCTCTTTATTTCTTTCTCTTATCTGATTGCTCTGGCTAGGACTTCCAGTACTACGTTGAATAGAAGTGGTGAAAGTGGGCATATTTATGTTTTTCTACTTGTCAGGGGGAGTGTTTTAAACATGCCCCCATTCAGTATAATGTTGGCTGTGGGCTTGTCACATATGGCCTTTATTACTTTGAGGTAAGTGTCTTCTATGCTTATTTTGTTGAGGGTTTTTGATAAAGGCATACTGGATTTTATAAAATGCCTTTTCTGTGTTTATCTTTTTAACAGTATCTGCAAAAAATACAAAATAGTTAGGAATATGCTTAACCAAAGAGTTGAAAGATCTCTACAAGGAAAACTACAAAACACTGCCAAACGAAATCATAGAGGACACAAATGAAAACACATCCCATGCTCATGGGTGGGGAAAATCAATATTGTAAAAAAGACCACACTGCCTAAAGCCATCTACAGATTTAATGGAATTACTATCAAAATACCATCATCATTCTTCACAGAATGAGATAAAAGCAATTCCAGAATTCATGTGGAACCCAAAAGGAACCCACATATCAAAAGCAATACTAAGCAAAAATAACAAGTCTGGAGAAATCACATTACTTGACTTCAATTTATATTACAAGACTATAGTTACCAAAATAGCATGGTAGTGGTATAAAAATAGGCATGTTGACCAATGGAACAGAATTCAGAACCCAGAAATAAAGCCGAATACTTACAGCAAACTGATCTTTGACAAAGCATACAAAACATAAATTGGGGAAAGGATACCTTATTTAATAAATGGTGCTGGGAGAACTGGCAAGTCACAAGTGGAATGAAACTGGATCTCCATTTCTCACTTTATATAAAAATCAACTCAAGATGGATCAGACACTTTAAATCTAAGATCTGAAACCATAAAAATTCTAGGAGACAATATTGGAAAATCTCTCCTGGACATTGGCTTAGGTAAAGAAATTAATAACTAAGACCCTGTATTAGATCGTTCTCACACTGCTCTAAAGAACGACCTGCAATTAAGGTAATTTATAAAGAAAATAGGTTTAATTGACTCACAGTTACACAGGCTGTACAGGAGGCAGGTCTGGGGAGGCCTCAGGAAACTTAAATCATGGCAGAAAGACTAATGGGAAGCAAGTACTTCTTCACATGGCAGCAGGAGAGAGAGCAAGGGGGGAAGTGTTAAACACTTTTAAACAATCAGATCTGATAAGCACTTACTATCATTAGAAGAGAAAGGGGGAAATATTGCCCTATGATCCAGTCACCTCCCACCAGATCCTTCCCCCAACATGAGGAATTACAATTCAACATGAGATTTGAGTGGGGACACAGAGCCAAAACTTATCATTCTGCCTCTGTCCCCTCCCAAATCTCATGTTTTTCACATTAAAAATACAATCATGCCTTCCTAACAGTATGCCAAAGTCTTAACTCATTCCAGCATTAACTCAAAAGTTCAAGTCCAAAGTCTCATCTGAGACAAGTCAAGTTCCTTCCAGCTATGAGTCTGTAAAATAAAAAACAGGTTAGATACTTCCAAGATACAATGGAGGTACAAACATTAGGTAAATAGACCTGTCAAAAGAGAGAGAAATAAGCCAAAACAAAGGGGCTACAGGCCCCATGCATGTTCAAAACCCATCAGGGCAGTCATTAAGTCTTAAATTTCCAAAATAACCTCTTTGACCCCATGTATCATATTCAGGTCACACTGATGCAAGAAGTGGGCTCCCAAGGCCTTGGACAGCTCCACCCTGATGATTCTGCAGGATATAGCCCTCACCGCTGCTTTCATGGGCTGGAATTGAGTGCCTGCATTTTTTCAGGCTCACGGTACAAGGTGTTGGTGCTTCTACAATTCTGGAGTCTGGCGAATGGTGGCCCTCTTCTTACAGCTCCACTAGGAAGTGCCCCAGTGGGGACTCTGCATGGGGACTCCAACCACACATTTCCCCTCCACACTCCTCTAGTAGAGGTTTACCATGAGAGCTATGCCCTGTCAGCATACTTCTGCCTGGACATCTGGGCATTCCCAAGCGTCCTCTGAAATCTAGGTGGAAACTCCCAAGCCTTAACTCTTGTCTTCGGCATACCCACAGGCCCAACATCACATGGAAGCTGCCAAGGCCTGGGGTTTACACCCTATGAAGCAATGGCCCAAGCTGTACCTTGGTCCCTTTTAGCCATGGCTGGAGCTGAAGTCACTGGGACACAGAGCACCATGTTCTGAGGCTACATGGAGCAGCAGGGCCCTAGACCTGGCCCACAGAACCACTTTTTCCCTCCTAGGTCTCTGGGCCTGTCATGGTAAGGGCTGTTAGAAAGGTCTCTGAAATGCCCTGGAGGTATTTTGCCCATTGTCTTGGCTATTAATATTAGGCTCCTCTTTACTTATGCAAATTTCTGCAGCCCTGAATTCTTCCTCAGAAAATTGGGTTTTTCTTTTCTAACACAGTGGTTGAGCTGCAAATTTTCCACACCTTATGCTCTGCATCCCATTTAAATATAAGCTCCAGTTTCTGGTCATTTCTTTGTTCATGCAAATGAATATAGGCTTTTAGAAGCAACCAGTTCACTTCTTGAATGCTTTGATGCTTAGAAATTTCTTCTGCCAGATACCCCGAATCATCTCTCTCAAGTTCAAAGTTTCACATATCTCTAGAGCAGAGGCAGAATGCCACCATTCTCTTTGCTAAACCATAGCAAGAGTGACCTTTGCTCCAGTTCCCAATAAGTTCCTCATCTCCATTTGAGACCACCTCAGCCCGAACTTCACTGTCCATATCACTCTCAGCATTTGGGTCACAACCATTCAACAAGTCTCTAGGAAGTTCCAATCTTTTCTTCATCTTCCTGTCTTCTTCTGATTCCTACAAACTCTTCCAACCTCTGGCCATTACCCAGTTCCAAAGTCACTTCCACATTTTTAGGTATCTTTATATCAAGGCCCCACTTCTGTGGTACCAATTTTTCTATTAGTCTGTTCTCACACTCCTATAAAGAACTACCTGAGACTGGGGAACTTATATGAGGTTTAATTGGTTCACAGTTCCATAGGCTGTACAGGTGGCATGGCTGGAGAAGCCTCAGGAAATTATAATCATGGCAGAAGGGCAAACAGGAAGCAAGCACCTCTTCACATGGCAGCAGGAGAGAGAAAGCAAAGGGGGAAGGTATTTTAAGCAAGGTATCACGAGAACTCATTATCACAAGAACAGCAAGAGAAAAATCTGCCCCTATGATCCAATTACCTCCTACCGAGTTTCTCCCCCAATATTGGAATTTACAATTCAGCATGAGATTTCGGTGGTGTTATGGTTTGGCTCCATGTCCCCACCCAAATCTCATCTTGAATTGTAATGCCCACATGTTGAAGGAGGGACCTGGTGGGAGGTCATTGGATTATGGGAGTGGTTTCCCCCATGCTGTTCTAGGATAATGAGTGAATTCTCATGAGATATGATGTTTTAAAAGTGTGGTACTTCCCCCATTTCTCTCTCTCTCTACTCCTACCACCATGTAAGACTTGCCTTGCTTCTCCTTCACCTTCTGCCATGATTGTAAGTTTCCTCAGGCCTCCCCAGCCATGCAGAACTGTGAGTCAATTAAACCTCTTTGCTTTATAAATTACCCAGTCTCAGGTAGTTATGTATAGCAGTGTGAGAACAGACTAATACAGGTAGGGACACAGCCAAACCATATCTGACCCCAAAAGCAAATGCAATAGAAACAAAGATAAAATAAATGGAACCTGATTAAACTAAAAGGCTTCCACACAGCAAAATAAATCATCAGCAGAGTAAACAGGCAACCCACAGAATAGGAGAAAATATTTACAAACCATGCATCTGACAAGGGACTAGAGTCCAGAATCTACAAGGAACCCAAACATATCAGCAAGAAAAAAAAACAAAAAAAAAAGCCCATCAAACAGTGGGCAAAAGACATGAATGAACATTTCTGAAAAGGAGATATATAAACAGCTAACAAACCTATGAAAAAAAATGCTCAGCATCACTAATCATCAGGGAAATGCAAATCAAAGACACAGTGAGATACCACCTTACTCCTGCAAGAATGGCCACATTTAAAAAGTCCAAAAACAATACATATTGGCAGGGATGTAGTAAAAAGGGAATATTGCAAGTGATCTCCATATTAAGGAAGGCTTTTTCAGTAGGACAGAGCTGTGGCTAAGGATTTTGATTATCCTCCTTCAGGAACAGTTCATCAATGAAGTCTGACAGTATAATATGTGACTTTATTATTTAGCTTAAGTAAACCAATTATTCAAGTTGTCATCATATCTCCAAATCCAGGAATCCATTTCTTCTTTTACATAACTTTGGCTATTTTCACTCTAAATTAATTTCAAAATTTAGCCCTCTTAAGTTATCTGACTTTTCTTTTCTCTGAATTCTTGGTTTCATTTATGACGATACCTACCCCACACATAATTATGAAAGCTAATTTATTATGAAGGCAACTGAAAGCATATAGTACAGCTCCCAGCACCTTTTAGACATTCAATAAATTATGTTTGTGCTTTGAATACAAATATCTTCTTTGAGGTATTTTACCATTTTATTTTACATTTTTGATGACTATAGGTACCATAGCATACTTGATTTTCTGAATAATTTCATCCCAATTTCAAACGATTATTCTCATTTTCAAATACTCATTTGCATTTTCTTCTAAGCCAGCAGACCATCCTAAAAATTCAATTTTTCAGCATCAAAACTACATCTCCCAGATGCTTTTACATCTCTGAGACAAAAAGCATTTTTCAGACTATGGTATCTGATTTCTAGTTATAGAAAATATCCATTAGTACTTAAAGTATGTACAGAACAACTCTTTATTATAAAATTGGAAGTGATGTTTGTCATAATGTTGCATTACAAGTATTACAGTGAGATATAGTTACTTTAAGTATTGTAGGTGGCACCCACTACTTTTCTTTTTGTATTACAGTTACTTGTCAATGTAGATATTATATTTTTCATATTGGCCTCTAGTTTCCATATGAAAATGGGCAGTGTCTTACTCATCTTTGTATTCTCTAGGTACTTGGTAAATATGCATAGAAAAAATGGAAAAATACCCAAGGAAGTAGGTTCTAATACAAAGAGGATGAACTTAATTTCAGAATGCTTCTTTTTTCATCATCAATTGAAAAAAAAGTCACATCAATCAAGGTGTTAACATAAAAGATGCACTGTTATTCCAGAAATGTGTTCAGTAGGAGCATCCTTCTCCTAACTATTTCTTGGCTATATTTCTGATAGAGATATATGTTAGTGGATTAGTAAAGCAAGCTATCTAAAATCGCTGAAACATCTGTCATTGTTTGTCTCCTTGGTTATATTAATTCTCGTAGTTTCTATGACAGTGGATAAAAGTTCTTCTTATGTCATCTTGTAACTGACTTAATTAGGGTCCTATATGGGCTTCAGAGAAGACAGTGGGATCTCCTAGGTGCTGTAGAATTCTAGTCAGACATATTTTGAGGACAATCTACATAGACTAAATCACAGACATTTTGTTGGAAACCTTTATAATTCCATAATTGTTTCCTTTATCCTTATATAACCATATTATCATTGAACCTCTGAGTAACAAATAATGTTTTCCTAATGAATGAACCTCTGTAGGTAATTTTCTATATATTTTGCATGAACACTTTTAATGATAGAAAACCTGCTCCAACAAAAAGCAGCTTTATGGAGCCCAGATTTGTCTCTCTATAATCTCCACACCTTGGTTTCCTCTCTGTAGTCATGCAAGTGTAACATACATTTTCTTACTTCCTTCTGAAAATGTCTTAAAATATTATGTGACTTGCTACAGTAAGGATGGCAGTGAACCAAGCGATAACCCTTTTCCTGGTCTCTGAAATTTCATGAAATATCATCACCCTGTTTGGATCTTCTTTATATACAGCAATATGAAATGACATTTTCTTGTATTTTCACATTTGTAGGTCAGTGACATTCCATCTCTTAATTAGTGTTCTGTTGCAGTTGTATGAATATAGATTTGCTTCCTTGGCCTTTTATTGGCGATTAACTAAGAAGTTCTTCCTAAGACTATTAAAACATTCCAGTTTTCTTCTTCATCTTCTTGTTTTTTACTTTTATTAAAATTTACAAAATTTAAAAATGTAACATTACTAAAAATATGATATATCCACATAGTCATTAAGGAGAAAGGGACTGCGGAGGTTTCAAAACATGTCTGCAAATTCTTTCATGCCATTCCCATCAGTGGTGAAGTCTAATTCTTTTCCCTTTGAATGAAAATAGAATGCAGTGGAAGTGCTGCTCTGTGAATTCTGATATGAGGGTCTAAAAAGTAGTGGCTCAGCCTGACTCCCTCTTGGGACACTTGCTCGTGAAACCCTAACACCATACTTCAAAGACAAAATCTTTGAACACATGAAGAGGAGTCAGGTAGATGTTCTGAGATACAGCTGCTAGCTGAAGTCCCAGGCAGCAACCAGCATTAACCACCAGGCATGGGAGGAAGCCTTTGAGATAGCTTCTGCCCCAGACACTATCTGACTGCAACCTATGAGAGACCCCAGTGAGAAATAACTAGCTAAGACCAGGTACCCCTCAGAACCCTAAAAGATAACACCAATAGATGACTGTTGCTTGCATATGAGGCTAAGTTTGGAGTAGATTGCTATGCCACTAAAGATAACCAGAAAATATTTTAGTGCCACATAGGAAAATGCTGTAACTAGTCCGAAAACATGGGGTATTAACTTTGTAAATAAGACATAAGCAATAGTTGGAAGAGGCTAAAATTTGTTGGTATAGTTTAAAGGGTCTTGAGGAATTTGTCAGTGAGAATCTAAATGCAAGTGAGTAAACAGTTATTAGTAGCTGGAGGAAAGTCTAATTTCTTTTCCTTTGAATAGTAATAGAATGCAGTAGAAGTGATGCTCCATAAATTCTGAGATGAGGTCCTAAATGGCAGTGCTGCTTCAGCCTGGCTCTCTCTCCACATACTTACTCTTGAAACAAGGGTTCCAAGATGGAAAAGAGACCCTTGTTATGTAGTGGTGGGAAGCTTAGCAACACTATCACCCATTATAATTTAGAAACTAAATGTAGTTAATGAACTGGATGATCTGTTTAAGCAGATTTCTAGGCATAGTGTTGAAGATTCCCCTGATTTCTTCTAGCTGCCTATAATAAAATGAGTAAAGAACCAAAGAAATAAGAGCTTAAAAATAAACTGTTAAATATAAAGAAGCCAGGACTTGGGTTTCGAAATAAAACAGTTTCTCATTCCCAACCTCTCCAGATGGTAAACTATTCTCAAATTAGGAAATAGCTTTCAGGCAAAGATCAAATCCAGGGCACTGTCAGGAAAACACAATCTAAAAATGACTTTAAAACACTTTCTAAGACTTCAGAAAGATTTAAGGTGGTGCCTCATATACCTTTACAGATAGATAAAAAGGCTATCTAAGAATTTTAAGACCATGCATCACAGTTTCTTTCTTTTCATTAAAAATTAGGGCTTCTAATAATTTTTAGGGCACTGTCCCCTAAAAATGTTACCAGGAGCTCAAAGTAGAGAAAAGTTATATCAAAACTATTTGAATAAATGGTTTTTGCTAAATGGAGTGAACCCTAAAAGGGATTCATAGAAAATCCATAAAAAATTTTAGATAATAGTACTAACAGAAACACTGCCAGCATGGACTAAAAGGAAAAGTAACAGTAAAAAATGAAGAGATCTCGGTACCCCCAAACTTCTTGGGAAGGAAACAAGTGAGGAAGAATATTCAGCTGTAATAATAGGTTATGTTTTAGGTGAAAGGAAGACAATTCAAAGGGTGGAACCAAAACCCAGAAGATGGAACAAGGAGCCGTGGAGAATCATTACAAGGCACTAGGAATAAACCCTGGTCAAGGAGCTGGGAATATGTGCTTGGCTGGATTTCAGAATTACAACCGACTGTGACTGTTATGCATTTCTCATTTTACTTTTTCTTTATTTTTTTTCTTTTTCTTTCTTTTCCTTTTTTTTTTTTTTTTAAATACAGGGGCATATATCTTATGTCTCTCCAACCACTGTATTTTTGGTGTGTGAGAGGTACACAGTTTATTTCCTAGTTCACACGTATTCAGATCCAGTACTTGAGAAAACAGGATCAGACTGAAGGCCTGATAGATTAGATTTTACAAGAAGCAAGTGATTTTTGCATGTGGGATAATGTAAATAATCTTGGTCCAGAAGGTGGACCTAATTTTCCTTTCCTTAAAAATGACTAGGCTTAATGACTCACTTGTAACAAATAGAAAGTTGCAGGGTGAGTTGCAAGATTTTCAAGGCTAGGTGTCCCAAGTCTCTCTTGAGATACTTGCTCTTGGAATCCAGCTCGTGCCATGTTGTAAGGAAATTCAGGCCATTCAGAGAAGTCGTTTGTAGGTATTCCAGCTGATCACTCCAGCTTAACTCTCAGTTAACTAATATGACCCACCAGGCAAGTGAGTAAGAAAACATTCAGGATGACTGCAGTCATAGTTACCATCTGAGAGAGACATAAGAGGCCTCAGGAAAGAACCATCTAGTTGAGTCCCATCAATCTCTGGAACTGAAAGAGATAAAAATAGTAAGTGATGTTCTTTGATGCCATTAAGTTGGGGATAACTTTTTTACAGCTGTAGGTAACTAACAGGGGCTGATCTATGTGAACTTATCCAGAGCAGTCGTCAACATATAGTATTAAAATAAAGAAGGTGCAGAGGTGAGTGCATAGTATGCAGCTGTTATTATTTTGTTGTGTTTTTTAAGTATATCACTTGAGACTTTTCCGCTTGCCTCAAATTTGGTAACTAGGATGTAAAGCTGAGAATGAAGGGGCTTTAATTATTCCACATTCAGAATAGAGCTGAAAACAATTGAGATTATATCCTTCTGAGGGCTTATCTACTAAAAGCTGAATGACTCTGCTGTGCTAGCCAGCTTACCCTTACATGGCGATGATTGGGAGGGTTTGGGCAGGCATAAAAAAAAAAATTGACAGCTTTGCATCATAAAGTTAGAAGTAACATATTGGACCTTTTCTCTTCTTTCCCATGGAAGAAAGAAGAGGATTGCTTCTCGAATCCCAAATCCCTTTCCCATTCCAAATGAGGACTCAAAAAGATTTGCTTGTAAACACTGAGTGGCAAGCAAGAAGGATGATTGGCATGTTTTCTTGAACTGGGCAATCTGCTTATGCAAAGGAGTTTCTGACCTGCCCTCTGTACCCATGTAAGTGAGAGTAGAAGAGTTTTGGAGAGAGGCAGACGATTGGGGAGAGAGAATGGCAGTGAGATAGTCAGTTCTCTAGTGTTTATCCTGGAAAGGATGGGTAACATGGACATGTGGAATGTTGAACTATCTTGCTGGTGCACCATCACTGAAAAAGAGGTCTCCAACAGTAAGATAATATGAGATATATTGTGGGATGTTGGTAAAGAAGATGTGGAAGAATTCTGATTGAGGCCATATCTACACTGAAAGAAGGGAAGAGATATTGCAACTTCTTGCTGTAAAGCCTGGAACTCCCTGCCACATGCACACACAAATAAAAAAAATGTACCTATCAAAAATATCATGGTAGATGCCTTTGCTATACACAGAGCTTAGCCAGCCAGTGAAGCTAGATAAACAGAAACAGCTAAAAATATTTACTATCTGGCTCTTTGTAGAAAGTCATTGTCAATCTCTGGTCTGAAAAAATTGACATCGCATACTAATTAAAAGAAAATTGGAGTATCTATGTTAATATCAAACAAAATATGTCTTAGGGCAAAAAATATTTCCAGGAATAAGAGAGGTCATTTAATAATTATAAATGAGTCAATTTATCAAGAGGACAAGCAAATTCTAATACTTGGTATATCTAATAATAATGCAGTTACAAAATATTTGGTAGAATGTTTGTAGAACTGCAAAGAGAAATAAACATATCTACAATTATAGTTGGAAAGTTTCAAACCATCTTAATAATTGCTAAAATACAAGCAGACAGAAAATTAGTAAAGATATTGAGAACACAAACAGCATTATCAACCAACTTGACCTAATTGACATTTATAGACCATTCTACCCAATAGCAGCAGAATATACACCTTTTCCAAATGCATACAAAACTTTTTTCAAGATATATCATATTCTGGACCATTAAGACATTACTCATTAAATTTTTTAAAAACCCTTTAAGTAGTACAAAATATACTCTCTAATCACAATGGAATTAAGTTATAAGTCAAATAGAGTATATTATCTGAAAAATTCCCCAAGTATTTATTTGTAAAATAAGTAACACACTTCTAAATACCTATAGAGTTAAGAACAAAATGAAAGGAAAATTAGAACCTATTTTTAACTGAACAAAAATGAAAGTATGACATATGAAAATTTGTGAGATGCAGCTAGAACTTAGAGAAAACTTTTCTATCATTATATGCCTTTGTTACAAAAGACAGGTCTTAACTTGAATATCTAACCTTGTTCCACAAGAAACTAGGAAAAAAGAACAAATTAAACCCAAAGTAAGCACAAAAAAAGGAAATTAGAAAAAAAAGAGCATAAATCAATAAACCAGAAAACAAACAGAAGACAGACATAAACAAGGATATCACAAGTTACTCTTTAAAGAATCAATAAGATTGATAAACCCCCTAGCCAGAATGATCAGGAAAGAAAAAAAAAAGATAAGAATTTCCAAGATCAAAAATGAGAACATGCTAGACATATATGCAGACATATAGAAATGTAGACATATTATAGAAAATGAGAACATGTAGTCATATAGGAATCAAAAGACAATAAGGAAATACCACACAAATATGTTCATACATTTAATAACTTAGAAAAAGCAAACACATATCTTGAAGGGCACACATTACCAAAGCTCACTCAGAAAAGAAGTAGGTAACCTGAAGGGTTCTAAATCCATTAAAGAAGTTGAATTTTTAAGTAAAAATATGTGCACAAATAATGCTCCAAGTCTTTATGGTTTCAGTAGTGAATTAGACAGAATATTTAATAAAGGAATATTACTAAATCCACAAACTCAAGAAACTGGAGGGGTAAAAAGCTTTCCCAATTTGTTTTATGAAGCCAGCATTATCCTGATAAAAACAAACACACAAAAGACAGAAAAATGA
Organism: Macaca fascicularis; assembly: GCF_037993035.2. Taxonomy (NCBI): domain Eukaryota; kingdom Metazoa; phylum Chordata; class Mammalia; order Primates; family Cercopithecidae; genus Macaca; species Macaca fascicularis. The sequence continues at coordinate 42,683,329 of NC_088386.1, read as the reverse complement.
AAGAACTACAGACTAATATCTCTCATAGACACAGATGATTGCATTCTTAACAAACTTTTACTATATCAAATTCAACAATACATAGAAATAATAGTATATCATGACCAAATAGTATTTATTCAAGGGATGCAAGTTTGGCTATCCATTTGAAAATCAATCAATGTAATTCATCATATTAATGGACTAAAAAAGAAAAGCCATATGGTCATCTAAATAGGTGCAGAAAAGCATTCCACAATATGCAATAATTTTTTTAATTCCGAAAAGTTCAAATAGAAATTCCCTCAAGCTGATGAAAAGCCTCTATGAAAAACCCAATAGTCAGTATCAGTTTAGTGGTGGAAAACTGAATGTTTCCCCCTAAGACTAGGACCAAAGCAAAGATGTCCATGCCCATAATTTCTATTCAACACTGTACAGGAGGGTCTAACAAGTATAATAAGGCAATAAAAAGAATGTAAAGGCATCCTGATTGAAAAAGTAAAAGAAAAGCATTATTTACTTGTAATGGCATAATTGTGTATAAGGAAAATCTTATGGAATGAATCGGAAATGCAACTAGAATAGAGTTAGCAGGGTCACAAGATACTAAGCCATTATAGAAAATATATTATTTTTCTGTATACTGGTAACAAGCAATCAGATATTTAAATTTTGAAAATACCATTGATAGTAGCATCAAAAATAGGAAGTTCTAGGTTTAAATCTGTCAAAAATGTGAATGAACTCCACACTAAGAAGGACAAAATACTGCTGAGAGAATTAAGGATGAACTAACTGAATTAGTTAAAGATATATACCTTGTTAATTAATGAGTAGACTCAATGTTAACATGGCAACTCTATCCATATTCATCTGTAGCTTTATTACGATCCCAGTCAAAACTATTCAAGCTATTTTTTTTGTAGAAATCACACAAAGATTTTAAAATTTATGTAGAAATACAAAATACCTAGAATAGTCAAAACAACTTTGAAAAAGAAGAATAAAGTTGAATAACTTAAACATTATTTGATTTCAAGACTTGTTACAAAACTACAGTACCCAAGTATGGATCATTAGAACTGGATAGAATACTCAAAATAGGATCACACATACAGTCAATTGACTTTTTACAAAGGAACAAAAGCAATTTAATTGGGGGGAAATTATCATTTTCTGCAACAAATTAGAACAACTTGACAGACTTAGAAAAACAAAAAGCAAAAATAACCCTCCTCTACAAAACCACCTTGGACCTTACTTCACACCACATACCATACCATAATTAACTTGAATTGGATCATATACCAAAATGTAAGAGCTACATATACAATTACTGGAATGTAACATTGGAAAATATCTTAAAGATCTTGGGTTTGGCAAAACTTTCTTAAATATAATGCAAAAAGCATGAACTATTAAATAATACAATCAATAAATGTATCTTAAGCAAGTTTAAAACCTTTGCTCTTTTAAAGCCACTGTTATGAAAATGCTGTTATGAAAACAGCAGGCAACAGACTGGGACAAAATACTTGCAAGTCATATACCTGACAAAGGACTTGTTTCTAGAATATGCTGATAACTCAGAAGTTAGTAATAAAAACACAAATAACTCATTTAAAAATGGACAGCATATTTAAACAAACCCTTCACCAAATATACAGATGGCAAATAAAAACAAGACTGTGTGCTCAACATCAATTGTCGTTAGAAAATGCAAATTAAGTCCTACTGAGCTATTCCTTCATACTCATTAGAAAGGCTAAAATTGTAAAAAGTTTGACCATATTGAGTGTTGGCATGGCTGTGGAGCAACTGGAACTCGTATACACCAGTTCTAGGAATATGAAATGGCATAACTACTTTGGAAAACAGGTTGCCTTTTTTCTAAAGTTAAAATATACATTCTACCATACAACCCAGCCATTCTATTCCTAGGTGTTAACCATCATGAATGAGAAAATATGTCCACAAAGACTTGTTCATGGATGTTCGTAGTCAGAAACTGAAAACAACCTAAATGTCCATCAACAGGCGAATGGATAAACAAATTGTAGTGCATCCAGAATGTGGAATACTACTCAGCCATAAGAGTGAAAGAACACTTTTTACATGCAATAACATGGATGAATCTCAAAGTAATTGTGATAAGTGACAGAAGCCAAACATAAAGGAGTACATACTCTAGTCTTTCATTGATATAATATTCCAGAAAATATAAACTATAATGAGAGGAGGCACATCAGTATTTCCTTGTAGATGTGGGTAACAGGAGGGAAGGATGGTTTACAAAGAACTACCAGGAAACTTTTGGGAGTGATGGATGGGTTTATTATTTTGATTGTACTTATGACTTCATTAGTGTTAAAATATATCAAAGTTTGTCAAAGTGTACATTTTTTATATGCAGATTATTGTATCTCAATAAGTTTGTTATTTGAAATGACTAAGTTTTGTTTATCGAAGGACAAAATTCAGTTAAAAGGTAAGCTACAGACTGGATGAAGGTGTTTGCTACACATGCACTTTACCATGGACTTATAAGTAGAATATATAATGTGTTCCTATAAATAAATAAGAAAAATATACAGGGGACCCCTTTTTTGATTGGACAAATGTTTATGTAGGTACTCCACAAAAGAAGATACTCAAATATTTAATAAATACAAAAAGTTGCTCAGCATTATTTATTATCGGGGAAATACAAATTAAAACTACAAAGAGATACCCATCAAGACAGCTAAAATTAAAAGAACTAACACCACCAAGTCTTGGCAAGGATGTGAGACAATTGGAACCTTTATCTAGTGCTGGTTTGATGTTTATTGTTATAATCACTTTGGAAAATTGTTCGGCAATATCTCTTAAGTTAAACATACATATACCCCACAACCCTGTAATTTCAATTCTGGGTATTAACTAATAGAAATGATTGTTGATGTCCACCCAGAGACATGTAAATAAAGTCTATAGTAGTTTTATTCATCACAGCACTAGTCTATAAATAATCAAAAGCTCAATTAATTTTAGGATGAGCATATAATAAAAATATACATGCTAACAGAAAAAAATAAACCACTGTTCACACAAGGGCATGAATAAATTTTATAGACATGTTGAATAAAAAAGATAGAGATAAAAATATGCATACTAGGTTATGCTATTGTGTTAGTCAATTCTCGCATTGTTATAAATATCTGAAACTAGGTAATTTATAAGAAATGAGGTTTAATTGGCTCATGATTCTGCAGATTGTATAGGAAGCCTAGCACCAGCATCTTCTCAGCTTCTGGTAAGGGTCTCAGGAGGCTTACAATCATGGTGGAAGGCAAAGGGGGAGCAGGCATCTCACATGGCAGGAGCAGGAACAAGAGAGAGAGAGCAGGGGTGAGAGCCAGGTGGCAAACTTTACAACAACCAGATTTCAGGAGAACTTACTGACGATTGTGAGGTTAGCACCAAGCCATGAGGGATCCACCCCCATGACCCTAGCACCTCCTACCAGGCCCCACCTCCAACCCTGGAAATTACAATTTAATATGAGATTTGGCAGGGACATTTATTCAAACAATGTCAGCCATTCATATGGAGTTTTTGAGAACTACTGATTAAAAGAGGCAAAAGGAAATTTTATGGGACCTGGAAATAATCTAGTTACATGATTATGTATTTTGTAAAACATTATCAAACGGTACTTTTAAGGTTTTTTAATGCTTTTTGTTTTATGTAAGTTATTTCATTTAGAAAAAGAACTAATATGTATAAATCCCTACAGGTGTCAACTCCTCAAAAAACTGAATTTAAATAAATATATACACATATACATACATATAGACACACATAAACTTACAGATAAAAAAGCAGATACTTGCAGATGTGCAAATAGAATATTTCTGAAAGGATGCATAAACCATTGATCACAGTAAAAATGGAAACTGTTTTGGCTTTTCAAATCACGCCCTTTTGCATCTTTTGAAATTTCTATCCTGCACATGTATTTTCTGTTCTAAACAAGAAATAAAGGGGAGCAGCAGGAAGAAAATATTCACCAAATAGTACACCTATCCCCTAGTGTCTGCTTCCCTTGTATTAATCTTTTGCTTCTATAATCTAGTGATTGACATAATTCAGAAAATGTTTAAATGACCTAATTTTACATGTAGAAAATTTTATAGAATTTTCTGATGTGTGGAATAAATTTTTACCATAAATGCTTATAAATATAAGAACACAATCAAGATTTGCTGATAGAATTGTTTCCCAGTACATTCATAATACCATTGAGAGTCCCTTCTTCTTCTTCACAAAATGTCAAGTAAGGCAAAAGAAGACTTCAGAGTATTGGTCTCATTATTCAAGGAAATGCTGCAGCGTGCTTCTCCTCTCATTATTAGGAGGCTGAGATTTTGCAGTACACGTCAGATGAGCTTTTCTGTTTTCTCTACCAATTCTTTGAGCCTTCTTCACTTTTTGCAGAGGCATAATTTGGGACTTTATTTGGCCAAAAACTTAATTAGTAGTAAGAATCCCAAGGCTCAAGATGGCCTAAATATCTGTTAAAGGCAAATTCAAAGAACTGAAATCATTGATGGATTTTGGGAAATTGCTGTACATTGACCTTAGATGTATTCTCCAGGTAAGTTTAAATCAAATTGAAGAAAAGCATGTGAGTTTCCTTGCATTGGCTCCAGCTAAGAGAATCGTATGCCTGTATGGCCCTTCCAGGGATGTTAGGAGCCAATGTTGAAACTGTACTTTAAAGAGCACCAAAGTTAAAATTCACAAGCTAGGGAACAACTTGTTTTCACAGCAATGAGAGCTGGCATTGCAAACACTTCTCTGTGGTGACTTACATACTTATTCAGTGATTTAGACTGCTTCTCTGGCACGGGTCAAATGGCATATTAACATGGGATATAATCCTTTCTCACTCTGTAGGCAATGGCTCAGTGTGATATTGGCACCATATTAAGCTTCATTAACCCTACAACACGTTGCCTTCTTACTCTTGGCACTCTCCTGCAGGCTGCAGGCAGTAACCCATGAGTAATCTGATTACCTACAACCGACTGTAGCCGCATGGAATGGAGGCTGACTACAGAGTGGAACACAATTATAGTCTTTTGAGATTCAATTAGAAAGCTGTTGGTAAAGCTTCGTTCAGAATTCTGAAACTGACTCCAATAACCCCTTGTGAACTGCACATTTCTTTAAGGGCCCATAGTAAATAATGAACTTAAAAAGCTTTACCTGTTCCTCATATGTCTTTTAGAATTTGTCCTCCTCAAGTACATAATAAACCAGGTTTGCAGTTGGAAACAAGAACTGTTTCCACAGATTCTACCTGGGCTATTTCTTGCCTTCTCCAAAAGGGGAAACTTTATTTATCTCTTCCACAGAGTTATTCTGTTCTTAGGCTTCTTTATGAATGGATATTTAAAAGAAATGCTACTTAGCATGGAGCAGACATTATCAAAGGATAACTGTCCTTTAAATAAAACCTGAGGTTAAGAAAGATTAAGCTTCACATTTAAAAAACCAAAATCAAGACAAAGATGTTCTAGACTGGATTATGTCATTCTGGGACATATCATAAGCATCAATTATGCTAGATATCATATCCATAAGATGTCATTCTTTTCTTGGTGGTGGTCTGAATATATAATTGTGCATTTAAAATGAAGTAGTTAAAAAATGCATATTGGAAGACGTAGCACTCAGTAAGAAGATGTTTCAAGTAAATTAAAACGTATTTAATAATAAAGTGTTTGTTTACTGTATTATTTTTGTCCCCAAACTTGATTCATCTTGTTTATTCAATGTGAGATTTATTTAATTTTTTTCTTCTTCTGGGAATTATGAGTTTTGGAGACAGATTTGAGCTTGAATCCTGGCTTTGCCACAGTCTAATAACTAAATTAACTCCTTGGGAGTTATTTAATTTTTTTGAACCTCAGTTTTTTTCTCTTCTGAAAAAGGGGATAAAAATACCTTCTGACAGTGTTGTAATGATTAACCAATAGCACAGGATGAGGGGGTCGGCACAGAGTATGAGACAGAGTAAACACTCAACACAGTGCTTTTGTTTTTTATCGATTTTCTAGATCCCACTGGAAACTTTACAGGCTTGCTCTGAATTCATATCTTTGTTTTTGTCACTATGTATCCAATATCAGGCATTATTACAAAAATATCCATTTTATATCATGAAACTGGAGGAATCATCACTAATTATTGAAGTGCATTGCTTTAAGGCATTTACTTGAGTTCCTGAATTTCAGTAGGTGGTATCTGACTTTGAGTGAATATGAGATTTTTTTTTTTTATGCTCACTTTCCTTTCTTCATAGGAAATGTGAATATACAATCAGTAAATTAAATTCAATCAAGTTCCAAAAAACTCAAGCTAACATTTCTGAGTAATGCCAGTTCCTTGGCCTCTGTGAGGTGAATTCATAAAAAGTCTGAGAAATGTAGACATTTTCAAATCTGAAAGTTGAATACTTACAAATGCTCAGAATATATGAAAATCTCTCTACTTGACTCTGCAAGTGTACAGCTAGAAAACTACTGTATGCTAAATGCATTCTTGATAATGTTGAAAGGCATGACTAAGGAACTCCTTTCCTTCCTTGACTGCACATTACCCTGTTTCTGGTGAATCCCCACTGGTACTGGCTCCAATAGCAGAACTAGTAAGCATTTGATAACTAGCGATGTTGGATACCATGTCACCCATTAGTGTCCATGAGTCAGATGGCTTAGTTAGGTCCAGCAATCACTTACGATTAATTTAATCAGACTTGCATTTATCATTTTGTGTTCCAATGTGATACATTTCACTTTATCATTATCCACAGTGAGTCACCCTGTGTCAAAGGAACTGGCCAAGCACAGCATTCATTATTAATCACCAAGGTTTTAGAGACAATTTTCCAAAGTTTTGCCAACACATTTTGCTAGAGTTCTGTTAACATAATTAACTACAGCTGGGTTATTAATACAGGAAAGCCAAATGGAGCCCTGAGGTTCCAAAGTGTCTTAAATTGACCTGCTTTTCCAAGAATAATCCTAAAAACAGCACTGGATACACCCCCAGGCATGGGCGGGCATGGCTGGAAGAGGAGGAAGCTGGTATGCATTATTTTTAGTTCTTATTTTTCACTTGACCCTTAGGCATGTTCACATCACCAGTGGGAAATCTAGATCAATAACAGTTCAGAGGAGGGAAATTGAAGGTCTTAAGTGGTTGGTTTAAATTTTTCAAGCATCTGATAAAATAGGCTCTTAGAGAAAGTATAGAAACTCAATTGGTAGATTGTTTGGTCAATACTGTTCATAACTCTCATGAAAGTATTGTCATTCTTTTCTTTTTTCCTTTGTTTGCCTTTATTTTTATTTTTATTTTTTTGTCTCCACTCCTGCAGTAATGTAATCAGCAGGACAAAACTTGGCAACAAATTGGTATTCTCACTAGCTTTCACATTTTTTTCCCCATTTTTATGTCTTCTTTCATCCATAGCTAAGACCTTATTGCCACTACCTGGACTAACAGATTTAAGACTCCTCTGTGCCTCCACAGAGATATGGCCTTTGTAACCAACTGTATTACTCCTGTCAATGCATTTGTCTCTTTCTCGTGTAGATCTCTTTTAAAACACTACCTGCTGCCTCCAGGAGTCTGTTCTTATTCTTAGGTCAGTTTCAGTGCATTCTTGTGTTTCCATTACAACATAACCTGCCTCTTAAAATATTGATAAGAATGATTTAACTGAAGCTTTGTTTCATGAAGAGAGTGTCAAATTCTATTGGATCCACATAGTTAAACTGCCTCCACAAGCCCTTGAAGTATCTCCGTTCTTCTCCCAAAATTGCTCTTTCAAGGCACTGCTTCATCCTTTCTTATTCTTGTTTAGAGAACTTTTTTGTTGTTTCTCCATTGCATTCTCACTTCATTTTCTAGTTCAGCAAAACAGAGCATCTGCCTCAGTATCCATGCTAGGTGGGACAGGGGTAGGAGTGGTGGTACAAACAACAAATCATTTTATTGTAAATCACGTATACGTTATTTCTTTTTAACCTTCTCAACACTCCAATAAGAAAATGAAGTCTTGGAGAGATTTAGTACCTAAGGTCAAAATTACAGGGCAGAACTGGGATAGAAACCAGGTGAGGCTGGCTCTGAAGTCCTTCTCCTTCCCAGTAAACTAGTATGTGAGGTTATTTTAGGTGATGGTTAAGCTGACTTTCAAAAATTTTAGTAATTATGTATTTATTGTAATGCATATTTTAAAATATAGTACAGCAAATGTGATTTTATAGACGCTATTTCTTAATTTAACAAAAATAAGCGAGTTGATTCAAAGTTGTTTTCAAATGCCCTGTTATTGAAATGGTAGTACCGGTGGCCCATGGATATGAAAGAATATTCTGAGGATGCATTCAAATAAAGTTAAAGAAATGCCATCTTTGAGCACACTGAATTATAGTTCTGCCAACTGCTCTCTAAGAGTCTCCATACTATATTTAATTGAACAGTCTTTGTGCTTCTGTGCTACCTTTTCCATCCAAAATGTTCACCTTGCTCCATTTCTTGCTGAAATCCTGTTTAGTGGTACCCCCTTCAGAAAACCTTTCCCAGTTGGCCCTCTTCTTAATATCTTCATTCATACACTGACATGGCACTGAATAGTTCCTCTTTTAGAGGATAGTCGTTGATGTATATTTTCGCTTCTATTCACCTTGCGATCGAACACTTCCTCATTTACATTTCTTTAGCTTCCTTTCTCATAGTTCATTCCATAAAGTAGAAAGGGACCTAGTAGAAAGGTGATATAGGGAAGTGTGATGGTTAATTTTATGTGTCAACTTGACTGGTCTAAGGGATGCTCAGATACTATAATCATGGGTGTGTCTGTGGGGGTGTTTCTGGAAAAGATCAGCATTTGAATCAGTAGAGTTAGTATAGATGGCTGTTCCCAGTGTGGGGTATTATCTAATCAGTTGAGAACCTCGATAGAACAGAGAGGCAGATAAAGGGTGAATTTGTTCTCTTTGAGCTGGGAAATCCAACTTCACCTGTTCTCTTCTGCCTTCAGACACTGGCATTTCTGATTCTTGGGCCTTTGGACTGGGGCTTACATCATTGGCTCTCCTGGTTCTCAGGTCTTTGAGTCTGGACAGGAACTACACCACTGACTTTCCTGGGCCTCCAGCTTGTGTAAGGCATATTGTGGAATTTCTCAGGATCCATAATTACATGAACAAATTCCTCATAATAAATATTTTTCTATATATATACACAGATTCTATTGGATCTGTTTCTATGGAGAACCCTGACTAATGTAGGAAGGAAGTCAGGGATACTTGGGTTTAAATGCGACCCCCTTCAACTTATTAGCTGTGGGACCCTGGACAAACAGAATTTGAGTCTCTGTGAGGATTAGGAAGCTTAATATATGAATATAACATGAGCATTACATCTTACCAGAAAGTCAATACATAGTTGTACTTTTTGGTTTCACTATCAACAAATGTCTTCTGAATAAATAAAAAATGTACAAAATAGGTTGACATAAAAATTGTATTAATTTATTGAAACTGCACTCCTGATTGTTACATGCCCTTGCATATAATTTGGGTATTACTCAGATAAACAATATTTAATAAAAGTATCCATTTGCCCAAATGCTCATAAATTTATATTAGTCAGAACTTTTTTGGATGCACATGACTGAATACTAACTCAAACTAGTATTAAAAAAATTTTTTTAAAGAGAGAGAAAAGGGAGATTTCATTTAGACATAGCTGGATCCAGGATCACAGGTAATGTCTCCAGGGCTCCACCTGTCTCTCTCTCTCTCTTTCCTTTCCCTCTATGGTGGTTTTATTTGTGGGTAGTTTGTCTCTAAGTGCAGACAGTAAGACCTTCAGCAGCACTGGGCTTACCTAACCCTTTCAACTAATATTCTCAGGTGGAAGCCTCTCTACCAGCATAAGTATCAGTTCTATTCAAGGTTCATTTCCTTTAACTGTAGCCTTAGTAATCTCATTAATCCAAGTGTCTTTTAATATCATCTCTCTGGGGTGACTCCCCAATTAACTCTTCAGTCCAGAGCTTTCTCATGAGCTGCAGACTGAATTTATACAACTGCTTAATACAAAATCTCCATTTGGATGTCTAATAGACAGCTCCAACTTAATGACCCACAAATTTCCATTCTTCCCCATGAAACTTGTTCTACCTATAGCCTTTATCTTCTCAGTCAATAGCAATTTATCTTGTGCACAGTCCAAAAGCCTTGGAATCATTCTTACATTTTCTTTGCTCTTATAACCACACATTCAATCCAATGTGAAATCCTCTTGGCTCTATACTTAGTATGTATACAGACCAATTCTTAGCATTTTCATTGCTACCATCCAGGCCCAAGCCATCATTACCCACCTGGATATTGCATTAGCCTTCTACTGGTTTTCAGTTTTTACCCTTGTTTACACTGAGACCATTGATAATCTTTTTATAACCTGGTAAGCGAAGTCACTCTCTTGTTCAAAACCCTACAATGGCCCCTCCATTTCTTTCAAAGTAAAAAATCAAAGATTTGGAGTTGCCTGCAAGGCCCATGTAACTTGGCCCTTGGCCTCCTGTCCCTCTCCTTCTGTTCTTCCCTTGACTAGCCTGCTTCAGATCACAGTCTCTTGATCTTCCTAGAGCCTGACCAGCCTGACCAGCACTCTGGTCTAGTTTAAGACATTCACACATACTATTTGTTCTGCCTTTCATGTTCTTACTCCAAGGATTTGTTTCACTCAGTTTCTTAGCTCCTTCAGTTCTTCATTCCAATACCACTTTCTCAACCAGGCCCTGCACCTATTTAACCCATGGCGATCTGCATCATGCCAACCAAAATGGCATTCAGATTTCCTCTTTTTGATATTTTTCAACAGTCCTCTACATTTTAGTTTTCCCTACATTTCCACTTACCTGTATTGCTCTTGAAGTTTCCTTCTTTCATAGCACTCATCAATTTCTAACATACTATATCATGTATAGTAGGCCCTTCATAACTGTGGATTCTGCATACTTGGATTCAAATAACTGTGGGAAAAAAATTGCACTTGTACTAACATGTACAGAATTTTTCCTTGTTATTATCCCTAAATAATACATATCGTAACTATTTATATTACATATACATTGTATTAGGTATTATAAGTAATCTAGATATGATTTAAAATATACAGGAGGATTTGCATAGGTTGTATGCAAATACTCTACCACTTTATATAAACGACTTGAGCATCACAGATTTTAGTGTCTTCAGGAAGTCCTGAAATCAATCCCCCATATTTGCTGAGGGACAATTGTACTTTTTCTTTTTTCTTTTTTGAGATGGGGTCTCACTCTGTCACCCAAGCTGGAGTGCAGTGGTGCAGTCGCAGCTCACTGCAGCCTTGACCTCTTGGGCCCAAGCTATTCTCCCTTGTCAGCCTCACAAGTAGCTGGGACTACAGGCACATGCCATTCGCCTGGCTAACTTTTTGATTTTTTGTAGAGATGGGGTCTCACTTTGTTTGCCAGGCTGGTCTCAAACTCTTGGGCTTAAGCAATCTTCCTGCCTTAGCCTCCCGAAGTATGAAATTACAGGTGTGAGTCACCACATCCAGCTTGTACTTTTTAACACGATTATTGTTCGCTATCTTTACTTGATGGAATATAAGCTACATGCAGTCAGAGATCTCTCTCCATTTTATTCCCTGATGCTTCCTAAATTAGTTCTCTATCGCTGAGTAGCAAATTATCAACAAATATAGTAGCTTAAAACAGCACACACTTATTGGTTCACAGTTCTCCAAGGGTCAGAAGTCTGACATGGTTCAGCTGGGGTTTCTGCACAGGGTCTTACAAGGTTGACATCAAGGTTTTGGCTAGGCTGGGCTCTTATTTGAAGACCCTAGGGAAGAATCCACTTCTAAGCTCATCACCATATTGATAGAATTCAGTTCCTCCCTCCTTGCAGTTGTAGGACTGAGGTCTCCATCCCTTGCTGACTGTCAGACAGAATCCTCTCTCTCAGCTTTCCAAAGACTCCTGTATTCCTTCTCACAAGGGGCTCCTCCATTTTCTAGCCTGCAGTGCTACACTGAATCCTTCTTAAACTTTGAGACCTTTCAACTTCACCTTCTTCCCCAACTTCTGTTTTTCAGGGCTCATGTGTTTACATTGGGTCCACCTGAATAATATAAAATAATCTCTCTATTTTAAGGTCAATTGACTAGTAACCTTAATTGCATCTGCAAAGTCCCTTTTGCCATGTCATATAACATGTGCACAGGAGTAACATTAGGAAGAGCAGGCCATGGCCCCGAATTCTTCCTACAACACTTCCCAAGCACCAAGAACAATTCCTTCCTGGCACGTAGTAGAGGTAAGTGAACATTCAACAGTGGACACCTGAGCTAGAAGTTTTGCTTGAAGAAACTTGGATGTTTGCTTGTTGCATTTGGAAGAAAAGTTTCTGAATCCTTTCAATCTGTTTGTGTGGTAATATAAAGAAGTGCTTGTGATTTGTTTTCATCTTTGAAGGAGAAAGAATCAGGAAGTGAGAGAGGAAGGAGACAAGAAGAGAGGGAGAGCCAGGGAGGGATCCTGGTTTGGCGAGAGTAAGAGAACACCCAAAGCTATCTGCATGGGAGCCTCTGACTTTTGGTTTCACAAAAACTGAAAATAGAAATTTTTCCACCTTTGTTAATATTGCCAGTGCCAAGACTGTCACACTTGGGTGCCAGATGTGGTTTTCCAGGCTCTTGGAGCTGTAATTGCTTAACAAACCAGATACTCTCAGAGGTTTGCTTGTACCTACAGTCACGTATTTGTGCCTGTAATAGGAGTTCTAGTAGATGTGGCATGCTCACAGGGGCAGCTGGGAACTATGAGGCTTGGGATGGAATCTGGATTTTTTTTCTTTCTTAGCAATAACATTATCATTTTATCTTTATTACATTTAAACACAAGATATTTAAACTTAAATATGAGAAATTACTTCATTTCCTACATGAATGCCTAAACTCCATTGGGAAATTGATTTGGTAATTGTGATGATGTTTGACTATGGGAAAACTTTAGATTAATTGAAAATGATAAATTAGTCATTTTTCAGCCTTGTGTTTGGCTTCACTCAACCGTAGATATGTTGCCAGTTTAGAACTTTTCTTCTCCTGAGTGAATTTTCAGAGTTCAGGGGTCTGTTCAAAGTACAGGGGTCCAGCTGGCCAAACATTTATTCCTGTCTGGCTGTTTCTAGCGGTTGAACATAAAAACCATTTCCCTGACTGAGTCAACAGCTTTGGGTGCCCTCCAGAATTATTGTTCTGCGTGGCCTTTTCACCTTCTGATGAAATTATGCGGAAAAAAAGAACTTGACTTTGGGAATCCATAGGATTACTTAAGAAAAAAATCATGATTTTTTTTTCTCTCTTCTCTTTCTAATTTTGTCACTTCTTCCACTAATTCTTATTCATCAAGTCATTTAACAAACCTGGGTTGAATGTTTCCCTAGATGACAGACACGAGCTACACATTTGAGAGACAGATTTGGGAATAGGTTTGGTACAGTTTGGTTGATTTGAATCCTCCAAATCTCATGTTAAAATGTGACCTCCAGTGTTGGAGGTGGGCCTGGTGGGAGGTGTTTGGGTCATGGGGGCAGATCCCTCATGAATAGCTTGGTGCCATCCTCACAGTCATGAGTGAGTTCTCACTCTATAAGATTATGTGAGATCTGGTTGTTTAAAAGAACCTGCACGTCCTTCCTCTCTTTCTTGCTCCCTGTTACCATGTGATATACTGGTTCTCCCTTTGTCTTCCGCCATGACTGTAAGCTTCCTGAGGCTTCACCAGACGCCTACAGATGCTGGTGCCAAGCTTGTAGAGCCTGTAGAACCATGAGCCAAATAAAACTCTCTTATAGATTACCCAACCTCAGGTATTCCTTTATAGCAATGCAAATGGACTAACACAAGGTTCAAATAGTTTCAATTTGTTGACTGAAATATGGTGAAGAAAGTTGGCTAGGAATGAGGGAAGAGAAAATGGTTTTGGGGAGACAGGGGAAAGAACTCTTGGACCTAGAGCAGGAGTGGCCAAACTATAATCTCTATATGACTCTCAAGATTAAGACTGTTTTGCATTTTTAAATAATTATAAAAAAGACAAAGCAATAATAAAAATTTTGTGACACATGAAAATTTTATGAAATTCAAATTTCAGTGTCCATATATAAGGTTGTTTTGGAACACAATAATGCTCATTTATTGTATTGTCTCTGTCCACACTGGTAGAGTTGAGTAGTAGTGATACAGGTAGCTGGGGCCTGCAAAGTATAAAATATTTGTTATCTTGCCCTTTACAGAAAAAAATTATCCAACCACTGGACTCTGAAAAGGGATTAAGAAAGAGGATTGAACTCCCATTCATCCTTTAGGAACTGAAACAAAATAGCAACTGTAGAGCAGCAGGCTGTAGTAGATGACAGAGAGCTAAGGCTCATGGGTTTATAGATTGGATTCATAGCTGGTCAGAAGAAAGGAAAGGGAAATGACACATCTGGCCATGAAAGGAGAGGGGTGAAGCATTCTGGGGCTTAGTCCTGGCAATGCATGGATGCTACTTCCTCAAGTGACAAGCAATCTGTGTTTTATGCTAAAACGGTAATAGAAGTTATTGGAATTCTTTAGTGACAAGGGATAGAAATCCTATTCTAAACCAAAAGAAAATGTATTCTCTCATATGTCAGGTTTCAGGGACTAGAGCTCATTCTCCAGGCCTTGCTGGCCTGTGTAACTTCACTTTGCAAGCATGCTGTTTCCATGTGGCAGGTAAGATGGTTGCCAGCCTCAGGCTCACAGCTGTTTTGTTTAGAATAGTCTTAGTGAGGGCTTGGCATGTTTCACATAATCATTCTTGAATCACTTCTTGAGGATGAAATGAGAATAGAGAATTCTGTTTAGCAAATCTAGATGACTACAGGAAATGGATTCTGAGCTGGAAAAAGGGTTTCTGTTACCAGAAGAGTGGATAAGGTTCTGGACAGACAATAGACATCTGTTTCAGTGAGATGGTGGTGGAGAAGTAGCACTGGTGCTGCTAGCAGAAGGATGGATGTGGCATCTTGGGCAGCATCACCAGCAGTAAAAATGCAACATCATTGGGCATGGTTGGACAGTATCTCAGTAGGTGGGTGGGCCAAGAACTCAAATATAAAATAGAGACTGGCTGCGTATTGTGAACTGTTTTTGAAATCATGAGCATACACTAAAACTAGGAAAGGGGCCTTGGACAAAGCCTGAAGTGACAGGGAAGTCTAGCAACAATTTCAGATTTGTGATTATGAAATCCTTGCATATAGTCTCAGGCTAAAGTAGTTTGTAGAAATACCTGTGACACAGAGATGAATGTGGCTGGGACTTTCACAAAGTGCAATCTGTTTCACTTATTCTAATGGATAGAAACATAGATAAACAGCTGTAATTCAATGAAGTTTAAAAATGCCATAATGGAGTTACATGGTGAGATCTTAGAAGGTATAACAGAAAAGATAGTGTTTGGGTTGGGTCTTCTGGAAGAGTTACCTAGAAGGTCAATCAGGAAAAGTCCTTAGGCAGATAAAACAGTATGTGCAAAGGGATGTGCATTTCAAAGAGCAAGTAGCAAGTAGCTCAGTGTGGCTAAAGAGGAAAAGGTTGAACTATTCCACAATTACTTTTGTACCAATCTAGTAACATTTATTGAAATACACACTCTGTCCAGGCACTACTCTGGGTGCTTTAAATCTCTGTCTTGTTTTATATATAGCATAACCCTGGCTATGGTAAAGCCAGAAGATGAGGTTAGATACTTAAAAGAGGGGTGCAGGATGATGAAGGCTTCTTGTGGGGGAAAGTGGTTGGAGAGTAATATTTTTAATGGAAGCAGAATTTAAAAGAATTGGCATCTGATTATTAGGGAAGGTAGTAAGTTCAGATTTGGAAAATTTTAGTTTGTGATGCCTGTGTGATAATCAAGTGGCAGTGTTTAAGTGGCAGCTAGAAATATGGATCTAGCTCTTAGAGAAGTATTTCAGAAATTTTCCATCCACTTTTCTTTTGCTATCCCTGGGAGCTCAAAAAAACCACTGTAATTGCTCATTATGAAGCTTGAGAATTTCTCTAGATCTATTTCCTCTGACTATTTACAGCATACATTTTTTATTCATTAGCCGTCCTGACTACTCATGCACCTTTAATTTTCTGTGGAAATATCTGTATGATAATCTCTCATCCTGGATCTGAACAACAGCTTTTGCATTAGCCACTCAGTGTTATTTTGCAATTCTTTGCTTATTCCTTGGATTTAGCAACCTAGTCTTTCTTGGCTCCTTGATTGGATCTTGGTCTTCTGTAGATTCTATTTTTAAAATCTGATCAATGGCCAAAATCATCACAAAGATGACCATTATTCTACCTTTTTACCATCCATTATTTTTCCTAGGCTTCCATGGGTAAGGGAACAATAGCTAATATTATATATTGAGAATAATAATTGAAGTCCCATGAGTGTTTCTAGTGTGACACATGGATCACCTACTGCATGAGAACCAACGGGAGAGCTTGTTAAGAAAGGAAAGGAAAGGAACAGATAGGAAAGGAAAGGAAGAAGGGAAGAAGGCAAAGGAAAGGAAGGCAAAGGAAAAGAAGGCAAAAGAAAGAAAGAGAGACAGACAGAAAGAAAGAAAGAGAGAGAGAGAGAGCGAGAGAGAGAAAGGAGAGGAGAGGAGAGGGAAGAAAGGGCTAAAGAATATGGAATCTCTGGGGGGCAAAGTCCAGAGTCTGTTTTTTTTATTTTTTTCCTAGCACCATGATGATTCTAATGCACAATCTTAAATTTGTGAACAGATTTAAAGCAAGAAGAAAATAAACCTAGAGTGGAAACAGGACTATTTAAAAAATGAGAAGTTGAGAAAGTTAAAAATGATATTTTCTTTATAACATGTTTTGCTGAAAAAAAGATTAATACAGATTGATTAGACAATACTTAAAAATAATGAAAGATTTATAAATATAAAATCAAGGCAACTCATAATTCCACATATAGACTTAAAATTAACATTTTGGTAAATGTTCTTTTAATTTTTTTCTAGAGTTTTCCTATTATGTACGTATATATGGGTAATGAACTTAAATTTCATCTCTAGATTGTGGTGTTCTTTTCTCACTCAACATATCACATGTATTTTTGAATTTGATTTAAATTCCTCAAAAGTATTTTTTGAATATATATATAAATATATATATACACACACACACACATATATATGCACAATGTCTATCTTACAGACATATTCTTCTAATATTGACTACTATTTGTGTTTGTGTCTAGGCCATTTTGCTAATCCTCTTAGTCCAGCCTGAGAAATGGGCTTCTTGCCTTCTCTAGCTTTGTGTTTCTGAGGATGAAGCAGGCCTGAGATTCTATTTGAGTTCAAATAAGTGATGATATAATCAAGAGCAATTTTAGCAACACTATAATGGGAACAGAAACTGGATTTAAAAAATAAAAATGGTTGAGGTGATGGGTATTCCAAATGCCCTGATTTGATCATTACATATTGCATACAGGTATCAAAATATCACATGTACTCCCCCAATATGTACAATTATTGTATATGAATAAAAAATAAATATAAATAGAACTCAGATTGGGGAAAAAAGTAACCAGGTTGAGAAATGAATGAAAACTAATGAAGCTGTGGCTGAGAATATAAATTACTTTTTCAAACAATAGAGGTAAAGGAAAATAAGAAAAGACTGTGACAGCTCAAAGGGAAACAAGAAATAAAAACATTGTTTTGGAGGTCAGAGATACTTGAATATGTCTGTTGATTGGAAAGAATGAGTGGTTAAAGAGAGAGAGATTGAAACTACAAAAAGAAGTTCTTGAAAATCAAGTTTTTAGGCCATAGAGGATAGAAAGCGTGAGTGTAGATGGAAGTGTCAGCCTTGGAAAGGAGAAGAGACAAGGCTTTCCCTGAGCTGGAAAAGACAAATATATGGACAAATGCAGTGGGGTGAACAGGAGGGACTTTGATGTATTCTTGCATAACAATACAACCTTGGCATCAGAAGGAAGGCTTCTGCCAAGCATGAGGAGGTGAAACTGTGAAAGGGAAGGGAGATTGCCAGGAGTGGTGATGGGCATGCAATGTGGTAATGGGAGAGTGAGGAACTAAGTGAAAAGAAAGGGGCCATAGAGGATGAGAAGCATACAATTTTACTATTACTAACAGGATAGCCTTGTCATTTTCTTCCGAGATGCCAGGTAGGCAAAAGAAAAAAAAGGAAGGGTGGTTCAAAAAGCAGATTGCTATAGGGTTAATTGAGTAGAGGCATTGAAAGATGGCACTATTCTTTTTCCCTCTCGCCTAGATTATTCTAGTGACAGAATCTAACTCATGGGCTATGACCCTGTCTTTCCAATTGCACAGTTCTCTTACATCAGTTTAGTTATTCAATCATCTACAAACCCACTCATAGATAGCCAGGCACTGACTCTCCTCACAGTTGTGAAACTCTTATGTTGTTTTATAACTCTGCCCCCACCCCTACAATGCACATTCACTCACAACTGAGGATGTATGTGTGGCCTATGATCTTGGTATGTCTCATGCTGTACCATTTTTCACTTTCTTCTTCATATCTTCTGACACTTGTATTGAAACCAACCTGTTTATAAAACAGTACTGGGTTGAGGAGCCAGTTACTCTGGAAAAAAAAAAAAAAAAAGGAGAGGACATGAGGAAGAGTTTGGAGAATAGGGTTGCCTAAGAAAGATACAATGAGGCTAGAACCTATGGATGGACAAGATCAGGAAGAAATTCCTCATGTAAAATCAGAATGGTGATGTTATATGTTGAGTTGTTTAGCTTTCTGTGCTGTAAAATGATTCATATAATCATCGGTACTAGTTATCATGTGCACACACAAAGAATGAGTGGAAGATGGGAGGATGAATTACAGTTTTTTCATTTATTAACTGGTTGCTTTACTTGGGCACATTAGATTCTGTCTCAGCTTCCACATTTCTGAATAGGTATAATAACATTTACCTTGTAAGGCTGTTGTAGGCCCCTCAATAGATACTATTATTCTTGCTCCCAAGATACTATTATTCTTGGCATGTGATAGATGAACCATGATGGATAAACTAAAGTATAAGCAGGTATTGGCAAATGTATTCATGGTAATGATTATTTATATCAATTTTCCTGCTGGGAAATCTTTTCAACTTTATTAGGGGTCTTGAGTGCTTGAGTTTGAAGAACTTCTTACCTATTATGAGAGAGTTTTGTTTGTTTTGTCTGTTTTTGTTTTGCAGTGCAAGTCATATCTTGTAGGCAGGGCATGGCTAACTGGTAAGGTGGAAGGAGAAACTGCAGGGTCTAAGACCTGAAACTTGACTTACCTGAAGGAGTGAAGCACGTTATGGGGATAAACTTACTTTTAGGTATGGGGACAGAATCCAGTCTAGAAGGCAGACCAATATTTGAGGTGTGCAGCAAAAGACTCTTGGTCTGCAGCCCAGGTCATAGAGGCCCAATAGGAAGTGCAACATTGCCTTGGTGGATGGAGCATGGTAGTGATCAGTTGCAGAAATCCCAGAGGGCAGTGTTTAGCATTTAATCAGATCGTTCAGTGGCTATTTTCAGGATAGCTTATCAGCAGAAGACAAGCTTTTGGATCAAAGTGGCTGATAAGCCTTAAGAAAGAACTCAAAATTCTTATAAGTTCTAAGGTGCAAAGTCTATGAAGTCAGGACAAAAACTTGTCTATGAGAAATCAGATTAGGGAGAGAAGGAGATAAGATCTTATCACACGATGTAATTGAAGCTGAGGGTCAGAGCTGATTTTGTAACAAGAATGACAAGATGCTGAGCATTGTGTTGGAGCTCTTGAAAGCCCATCCTCCTTCCCACATTCCCTTGATTCCAAACATGAATACAAACCTAAGGTCATTACTAGTCCTAGCATATTTGCTCTTAGCACATAGGAACCCTGCAAATAGAAGGCAGGTAATTGAATGCAGAGGCAAGAAAACTCCAGAGGTTGGGAGCCACGCTAGGCCTAAAATGCTTCTACCTTCCACATGTGGCAATGGGAAGCCAGACCTGGGAATGAGCCATTAACAGTATCAGATCTGTAGATGGCAGCTCCATACAATCAACAGACATTTATGCTATTACGTGTCCATTTGTATCCAAATTCCTCAACATGACATGAAAAGTCCTTCACAGCTCAACCTTTCCAGTCATATCTCCTCTCTCTTTCCTCCCTGCTGTCTGGGAAATGCCTATTCATCCTTCAAGACCCAGCTAAAGTGTCACCTTCTCTGTGGAACTCACCTAACTCCCCCAGGCAGCATGAATCACTCCTCCTCCATGTTCTGCAATTGGAGTTCATAGTGCCCCTTATAATTTATCACATTATATCATCTTCATCTCTTTACACCTCCATCTGTCCCACTAAACACTGAACTCCTCCAGGGCAAAGACTGCTTTATTCATTCTTGCTTTCCAGCACCCCATTTTATTCTTGCTGCAATTTTATGTGACTGCTCAAATAGTATACTTTACCCCAGAGTGTGAAAATGCCCAAAGATATCCAGCTAGTTTGGAACACAGCTGAGATTAGAAATCCAGGTCACCTGGTTTCTAATTCAATACTTTTCCTACCACGTTGTTCTACCTCCCCTCTAATGATCATAGTGATCTTCTAAATTTCATAGCACCCTTAGAAACATTTAGACATTGATTCACTTATTGAAGTTTACATCATTAATAAAACTTTGTAGAGGGGACCTCATTGCCTCCTTTTAAGATTCCTAAATTGAGGTGGTTAAGTGAATTTTTCAAAGTCTCAAAGCCAGTCATTGAAAAATGCTCTAACTTATGCTTATGCTTTTACTACCAGACCACCCTGTCATTTAGTAGACATTGTGAGCTATTTGACATGGTTATCAAAACAACAGGCAAAAACCTGCAAGAGTATGCTGATCACTGCTTGAATTGTTATTTACTCTTTCTGCAGTTGTAGAAAAAAGTTAGATCTCTCCCTAGAGGGATTTTACTAATGTGGGTGACTTATCAATGTTCTTTTTTTCACATAAATGTCGTAGGAGTTAAAAGTCAGGAAGCTGGAAACAGGGGACCACCTAAGGCATTGTGAATTCTTTCTCAATCAGAGTCTTTGTCTAACTGGCATAGCTATTTGCTTGACATAAGAAAGCTTTTTACTGTAGTATATTTTAAAGAAAGGCATTTTCTGTTAGCACTCATTTCCCTAAAGGAACTTTTTATTGGGAATCTGGGATGAAACACTATTCTTAAGGTATATGCCCAGTGTGGATAAGTCACATTTCATTCTTGTTTACAAGGACAGGGTTCTGCATAAGACCATATGGCACCATGTGGACATATTAAAGGCAACAGTTGTTTCATAAGTTATTCTTTAATGCACTAAATAAGAGCCCCAGTGACTTGAAAGGTTATGTCTTTCTCAATTTCAGTATAAGTGGTGTACTCTATTCTTAGTCCCTGTAAAAGGTTTTCTTCTTTAGAGAGGACATGTTTGCTAGCAACAAAAGATGCTCTCTCAAAACCATCTAGATCTCAAATATTTATATAGTTAAGAAAATGTCTGGAATAAAATATTTCCAGCCCATTGCCCTGATGTACTGCATTTAAAAATATCATGCTAAGTCTAATTAGTTACACATGTAGAAATAAATGTGGGACTCAGTAATTTTAAGATTTTTGTACACTTTTTATAATGAGAATAGGGAATAGAATTTCTCAATAGAGAACAGGAGTAGGGGTCTGTAAGCTTGCAATTATATAGAATAACCCTGGTGTTTATGAGCAGATGCAGTTGTATGGTTAATCCCAAGACTCACTGAAAGCCAAGACAGACTTAGGTATTACTACCTTTACTTAGAGGAGGATGTGTATATGCATATCTTATAGAAAGAATGTTTTTATTTTCCCTCCATGAAGATTTTGTTGCTATTAGCTTCAAAAACAAATGGGCAAGGCACAGACATATATTTGTAAGTAAGACGCAAAAATCTTCCTTGGTCGAATTTCATGAGGTTTTGAAATTTATTTATGTTAGGAAAAGAGAAAATTGGGCTAACATTGTGTACCAAACACAATTCATTGGCAAATGTATGGCATTTTTTTCTTTAGTCATAATGAATTATTTGTTTGAATTAATTTTTTTTTACTTCGTTTGATGTAGTAAAGGAAAATGTGTTTGAATTGCTTCAAGAATGTCAGAAGATTGATATGGCAGACTGATTGCAAAAATTGATTACAATTATTCCCCTCACTCCCACATAGTCAACTCTTGCAAAGTGACTTTGCATTTCCTCTCATCAGAACATAATTTCTTTCTTAAACTGAGATGGCCTCATGGTTTGCTTTGGCCAACAGGATATGGCAGAAATGATGATGTGCTGATTCTGACCTTAAACCTCAAGAAGCTTTGTGTGCCTCTCTTCTTCTTCTTGGACATTTACATCTACCATGAGAATAAACCCAGGCCTGTCTGCTGGAGAGCAAGAGACCAAACGGAACAGAGTTAGTCAACCCAACTGAGACCTTCCTTAACTAGCCAACTCCTAGCCAACCTGTACCTGATCACAGACACATGCATAAGCTCAGTCCACATCAGCCAATTTAGAACCACCCAGTCAGCCCACAGACTTCTGAGCAAAACTGAATGGTGTGGGTGTCCCTGAGGTTTATGTTTGCTTATTACATAACATTGTTGTGGCAAAGATAAATGATAAAGTAAATATTTTTATATGTTGACACTTTCAATCATGATATAGAAGCCCCTCTTGTTATTGAAACTTTCACTTAAAAATGTACATAGATAAATGAAATGCTACATTCCAAAGAAAAAATGTGTCAACTTTGCTTTCCACCAACAGATAGTGTACTATGCCCAGCATATAGTAGCTTATTGACCATACCAACACATAAACTTATAGGTAGCCTTTCAGAAGACAATCTGTTTGTGGCCCCTCTTAAGTTAGCCAAGATTTCCTCTCTTCTCTTCTCTTCTCTTCTCTTCTCTTCTCTTCTCTTCTCTTCTCTTCTCTTCTCTTCTCTTCTCTTTTCTTTATCTTTTTTTAAGACAGAGTCTTGCCCTGTCTCCAGACTTGAGTGCAGTGGCGTGATCTTGGCTCACTGCAACCTCTGCCTCCTGTGTTCAAGTGATTCTCCTGCCTCAGTCTCCCGAGTGAGTAGCTGGGACTACAGGCACCCGCCACCATGCCCAGCTAATTTTTGTATTTTTAGTAGAGATGGGGTTTCACCATGTTGGCCAGGATGGTCTCGATCTCTTGATCTTGTGATCTGCCAGCCTCAGCCTCCCAAAGCACTGGGATTACAGGCATGAGCCACTGTGCCCTGCCATAGATTTCCTTTATTCATAGTAGAAATATAAACCCAAATTATTTTATAAATTAGCTAATATTTCTTTCCTACTAAGACATTAACCTCTCTCCAGGTTTTTTGATACTCATTGTTTTTCCCTCTTTTCCTACTTCTGAAATCATGATAAAATGTTGCTCTAAGGAAGAATTTATCCTTTGGAAGGAGGTATTTTATACATCTGATAAACCATAAGGTTCTTTCTAGTGCAAAGCCAGATAAGCAAGTAAGCCATTTTTACAGGAGAATTTACTTTTTAGAGCAGAATGTGGGCTGATTTAACAGTCTAGAAGACAAAAAAATGAAACTAGCCAAACAGGGTTGAACAATGGTTTAGCTGGATAAAGTAGAAGCCAAGGGAATCTGGAGGATTATCTGAAACCCAGAAGACATTCAAAAACTATGAATTCATAATGAGGAAGTGGCTTTTCCAGTTATCTTACTAATATTTTATGAAGAACCTTAGAACTTATAATTCAGTGATTTTGTCTTTTATTTTAAAAAGATACTAAAACAATGATTTATCCAATTACATTAATTGACAGTAATTAGTAATAAAAAGTGTAATCTCTATTTCTGTGCATTTTGTGGTTCACTTGGAAAGATGGAAAACACTGGCACAGGGCAACATAAGGAACTTTACCTTGTGTTCAGCAACACAAGCAAGTAAATACTGGAAAAATCAAATCCATGGCATTCCAGAATAAAGGAGTTAACAGGGAGGTATGGGATTGTACACGAAGTCTAACTTAGCTAGAAAAGCTAAGCTCTAGTGTGTATATTTGTGGGGGGAGGAAGAGGGGGCTTAAGAAAGTGAATGTCAGTCTTTTTCAGTAGGTAGAAGTACCTCAAATCCCTCAAATTATACTTAGTAAGTGAAAGAAGCACTTTGCAATTTACACTCAGTCTCTTAGCCTCTGGAAGGAGTTTATGCAGCTTTCAAAGGTAAATAATTTAGACCCAAGGGAAAGCTTACACATTGAGAGGATCTGCTCCAATGTTTGAGATGCTTCTGGGAACATCACTTTCTTAGACAGTAGAATACTAACAAGCCAATAGTGGGAAAGTGAAAATTAACTTACAGGCGACACTGGAATTGCCAACTACTTTGCCTCTTTTAATTTTTTTTTGTCTTCCTGAAAAAGATGAATTTGGTACATGGTAATTAGCCACTCTGCTTTGCTTCCTCTTTGCAACCTGATGGGCCTTACCTTATGGAACAATTGATGTTCTGCACTGTAGACATTTCTTGACAAATGGTGAAAGCGTGTGTTCACCCAGATGGATAAAAACACCACCAGTAATGACAGGAAGCAATGTTGGAGGGCAGGATTGCTGTGGATGTGCTGTTCCGCCAGTTAAGGTGTTGGGAGGTTTATTCTTTCTTTTTCAAATCTTTTGGGAAGGTGGATACAGCAGTTCAAGAAAAGAGATGCCATGATTCTGACAAGTTAATTTAGCTTTCACTTCTGAGTATTATATGTATAGCAAAGAAGAAAAACCTTAATTTTCTTTGTACTGTCTGACAAAAAAGAAACACAAGATAAATGCAGGCAGATTCTTTCAAAGGTGTCCTTATTACTGATTCCGAGGTTGCAGAACAGAGGTTTTATAAGCCTAAATCAGAACAAATGAAAAGTCTCAGCATCTTTTATCTTTCTGTAATTTACATATGTATGTACGTATATCAATAGATATAAGAATGTTATTTACCAAAATGTGAAAGCTGAAAAACTCACATTTGGGTTCCTCCCTATGGTAGGCTTCCTCTATTTCTACTTGATTTCACCAGTGTGGAAAATAAAATTTATCCATTGTGGGGTACAGAATTTTGGCCCCCATGGTCTTCACTCCTTGGTGTTATACCTGTGGTCATGTAACATGGCAAGTTTGCAAGTGTGCAGATGTAATTATGCTTACTAAAGAGTGAATCTTAAAATGGGCAGTATCCTAGATTATGCAGGTGGACCCAACATAATCACATGAACCTCAAAAACAGAGGAGGAAGTCACAGAGATTCAATGTATAGAAAAGATTCAATGTACATTTCAATATTAATTTCACGATGAAGGGAGTGATATGTCAGGAAAAGGAGGACCTTGGTCCTACAATCACAAGGAACTAAATTCTGTCAATAAACAATGGGCTTGGAAGAGGATCCTAAGTTCTGGATAAAATTCACAGCCCCTGATACCTTCATTGTATGTCAGTGAGATTCTAAATGAGAATCTAGCTCTACAGGCTAGAATTCTGACCTGTGAGCTAATAAGTGGGTGTTGCTTTAAGCTGCTAACATTGTGGTGATTTGTTATGGCAGCAATAAAAACTGATACATTCAGATTTTACACAAATTATTATCTTACATGTAAAGTGACCTGGTTATAATTTGTTATCCTTTTGTTGTAGAAGCTATATGCTACTGTTTCAGTAAACCTACTGTGATGGTTAATATTAGGTGTCAACTTGATTGAATTGAAGGATACCTAGATAGCTGGTAAAGTATTGTTGCTGGGTGTGTCTGTGAGGGTGCTGTTATAGGAGATTAACATTTGAGTTAGTGAACTGGGAGAGGAAGACACACTCTCAATGTGGATGGGCACCAACTAGTCAGCTGTCAATGCAACTAGAACAAAGCAGGTGGAAGAAGGTGGGATAAGCTGGCTTGCTGGGTCCTCTGACTTTCATTTTTCTCCCATGCTGGATGATTTCTTCTATTCCTCCTGCCTTTGGACATCAGACCCCAGGTTCCTCAGCTTTTGGACTCTTGAATTTACACCAGTGGTTTGCAGGGGGCTCCTGGGCCTTCTACTACAGACTGAAGGCTGCACTGTGGGCTTCCCTACTTTTGAGGCTTTGGGACTCAAACTGAGCCACTACTGGCTTCTTTCTTCCTCAGCTTGCAGAAGGCCTATGGTGGAACTTCACCTTGTGATCATGTGAGCAAATTCTCTTTAATAAACTCCCTTTCATATATACATATATGCTATTTGTTCTGTCCCTGTAGAAAACCCTCACTAATGCACCCACCTAATTATAGATACTGTGTATACAGATAGATATAGATATATGCATATATGCATATGTGTGTGTGTGTATATATACACACACACACACACACACACACACATATATGCATATGTAGACAAACAAGTTTCCAAAAGAATTCATCCCCCCTACTCCCTCAAGTGGGCCTTCAAGTGAGTTCTGAGTTATTTCTTAATTGAATCGATTCGGGTGAATTGAGAGGCTAACTGAATTTAAGGCCTCTTGAAACGGGATTCTAGCTGGATAACTGGGGTCAAGGATTGGAGATCTAGGAAGAGAGACTACAATGGACGTCCCTGGCTTACTGCCTAACACTGTCTCTCCTTCTTCCTGATATAGAATCTTTGTTTGTCTTTGCAACACCTACCTTCTACAGACACCATGTACAGATTTTACCCTTAGTCATATGGTTTGGGTGGGACTGAATTCACCCCTACTTCCAGGGATGGACCTTGATTGTATTAGGCCAATCTGAAAACTACTTACTTATGACCACAGTGAATGGTTTAGGAGTGGGTCCATAGCTCAGTCCCCTGTCAATCAGCTCATCATATTACATTGCCCTGAATTGGTCCAAGGATATCGGTCCATGTTCTAAGTTAGTCCATGTAGAGTGAACCTAGAAGATTTTACTGACGATGTTGGAGTATAGACTCCTCTGTTACCTACTTATGACCACAGTGAATGGTTTCAGAGTGGGTCCATAACTCAGGCCCCTGTCAATCAGCTCATCATATTACATTGTCCTGAATTTGTCCAAGGATATTTGTCCAGGTTCTAAATTAGTCAAGTTAGAGCGAACCTTGAGGATTTTGCTGAGAATGCTGAAACATAGACTCCTCTCTTCTTTGCAAATACAAACAAAGAAGCATGCAGTCCCATTGTTGCCAGCAGTCATTTTAGGACCACAGAGTGAGAACCTGCTTGCGATTAGGGTCGGCATCAAGCATCAAGGATGTGGAGTGGAGACAACAACAATGCAGAAACAGCATCCTGAGCACTGTTTGGCCTCTGAGTGAAGTCTATTGTGCCCCTGGACTCCCGTAAATAAGTCAGTATGTTTCTTTTATTCTTTGTAAAATTTAATTTGTCTGGGTTGGGTTTTCCATTGCTTGCAACTAACATCTCTAAATTGCAGAATGCCAAGGGATAGATAAGTCAAAAATATACAACTCTTACTGCTTCATGTTGCCCAGGACTAGCTAGGAATATATGCCTCTTTTAACATTTTGCTTCATCTAGTATCAGAATCCAAGTTGTAATTCCCCGCCGAGAGCAACTTTTCTCTGAGTAAACAGTGCTGTGAGATAGTGAGAATCTCACATATTTCTTTTGCTCATTCTTTTTAGTACGTGCTTTCTTTGATCATGAATTTTGTTTGTAAGTAACATACTTTATTCTTTACACAATAATTCTCAAGTGATTATTCAGAGAAAGTTGATGAGAAATGAAGATGAACTACTGAGGAGAATAAACTGTTTGGCAGACTTCTCATTTGGGGGGCTGCACTTCTTGCTGATATTTTTCTCTTTTTTGAGACAGGGTCTCACTCTGTCATGGCTCATTGCAGCCTCAAACTCCTGGGCTCAGGTGATCCTCCCACCTTGGCCTCCCAAGTACCTAGGACTACAGGCATGTGCCACCACGCCCAGCTAATTTTTGTATTTATTGTAGAGATGGGGTCTTGCCATGTTGTCCAGGCTGGTCTAGAACTCCTGGGCTCAAGAAATCCTCCCGCCTAGGCCTCCCAAAGTGCTGGGATTACAGGCATGAGCTGCCATGCCCAACTTCTATGTGGACTTTTATGTTTTGAGCTATTCAATTGATCCTCTGTCCTTGCATTTGTCCTGGATCCATATTTCTACCTGATATATTTCTCCTTCTCATTTCCACAGCAGATTTTGCAAAATAGTGAATGAAAAATCTCAAATGTGCTAGTACTAGCTGAAAATAAAAACAAAAGATAATCTTGATCTCCTGTTGCACATCCACCTGACAATTTGCCCTGAAGTAATCCAGAGAGGTGAATTGAGAAATCTGTGTCACTCATACACATATTTGAACAGAACTGCCAAAGCTTGTCTAGGCAAGTTTTCTCACTAGGTAAAAATCTATTTAGGACAGAACCTGGTTCATTTACTGTCAATGTCACTTCATGAGAGTATGTACATTCACACATGTGAATTGTACACATTCTATACAAAAAAATTCTTATTTATGGCATAAGTCCATTTATTTTCAATTATAAACTATAATAAATGACTTTATATTAAAAGGAAATTATAAAATAAAAATAAATTAGATTGATGGTAGACCCATATGTGTTCTTTCTACTTCAAAACCCTTTCTTATGAGGGAGAAAATTATTTAGTTTACAATAACTGATAAAATACTTAAAGTACACATACCTATGAAGAAGGTAACACAAACACAGACCTCTTTAAAGTAAGATTTAGTGGCAGTTAAAATTTCTTTCCTTTAAAGAAAGCTTAATAATGGGTGTGATGATGAAGACCCACAGAAATAAGTACAAAAATATGGAAAAGGGAGTCTTCCAGAAGTTTGAAACAAATTTCAGTTCTGATAGTAAAATTATTTTTTATACTTTATCTTATGACAACAAATTGAACTGTGACTATTTTTTTTCCAACGGAAATCATTTGTCAAGGACTGAGAGGATAGTCAAATCCATTTCCCGTATTTTGTGGTGGTTGCTATATCCTCTCCTAAGTATTGCCTAATGCAGGATTAGAACTGATGGAGGGAAAGTAGATTTGTCCTTAGAACCTGCTTACAATTTTTAAATTGAAAACTCTTCTTTAGATGATTAACTTCTAACATTTTAACCTTGTCAACTTCCTCCTTAATGCCTCAAGCCAGTTTACTCAAATATCACGTTGGATATTAGCTGGCCAATTTAGTCGGGAGGCATTCTGTTAACCAGTGTTCTTTGCAGTAGCTTTTCTCAGGATCTTTACTATGTGCATGTACATTGTGAATCTCATAGAGAGATATGGTGTATCTAGAGATTTCTAAGCCCATAGATAATCTTTTTTATTTATTCCAGAACACCCAGTTATAACATATATGACATTAAGTGTTTCTCAAAAAACAATTGGAGATATTTTCCTTAATAGCAAAAGGAAAACTGTGCTATTGTCACTACTTTGCTCTTCTCCAAAAAGTTGAGCTTCTGTCTGACTCTTTTCCACCTTTTTGACCACAGTTCACAAAAGAGATCAGAGGTGATGGTGCTTCCTAGCAGTCCAAACCTATCTACAGTATTGAGCAAGACAATTCATAGCAAAACCCAAACCCAAGTGGGGTTGGTAACAATACCTTTCTTATCCCAGAGATTTCCTTCCACCAAGCAAGAGAAAGATTAGTTTTTCTCCCAAATTTCTCCCTCCACAATTAATTTTGCAACCCAGAACAAAAAAAGAACAGAATATCAAATAATTTAGAGTGAGAGATAAAGAGCGATACCTGGTTTTGTTGATCCAGTCAAATCCATTTTTTCAGAGTTAAATAGAAAATAATAACAAACTGACTAAATGTGAAAATTAGATTGCTTGGTTCCCATAACAAAGTAATCATTTGTTTTCAAACCTTGCGTTACTTATGTTGATACTCCTGGCTTTTTGCTTCTTGCTCATTTCCTTGGAAATCAGTATTTTTATTCTTTGAAACATTTTTTTGTTTTGTTGGATTGGTATAAGTGCTGTTGTCATATCAAGTTCGCAGCTTTTATTACCTAGAAGTGAACACATGCTATTCAGACAGTATGTGGTCAAAAGTATTCAATCACAATGATCAAGTATGGTTAAAATAAAAAATCAAAAAGTCAAAGAATTTTAGAAAGATGAGCCTAGAATATCCATGCTGTGCAAGAGAAGTGAGTTCTCAGTTTAGGGGTGTGTGTGTGTGTGTGTGTGTGTGTGTGTCAATGTACACGTACTCACATGCTACGAATCTGAAGGAAGGATAATAGAAACAAAATTGCTGATAGCTTCCTAAAGGACAGAAAAGTCACCATGCTGTGTACCTGTTCTTCAGCTGTATATTAGACTGTAAACAGAATCAATAAAAGAAGGCTTCAGTGAGACTAATTTTAATGCAATGTAAGTAAGAATAAGAACTGAACCTAGATCTCCTGATGCCCTGTCCAGTGCTCAGGAAGAATGTTAATAGTCTTCCTTCTCCTAGTCTTATTTCTTTAATGTTATATTTTCAATTCCTCTAAACTGATTGGCTATGTTAATTGTGCTCAGTGAAATCTGCTTTTATCATTGTCATAAGAGAGTTCTAATATCCACAGGCTTACACAAATTAAAGTTATGTTATAACTTTCTCATGCAGTTTCCTCCTTCTGTTTTCCCAATTCCAGTGAGCCACCTCTCAGCTAAGTTTGCAGTCCCCTTATTTCTAATTGTTCTGTATCCAAGACATCCTCTGGAACAATGACTCATTGTTCACAGTACTGTTTTTTCATGATGTTTTACCTTGAGTCCTTAACTCACCTTAGAGTAACTTCATTTATTTTGAAAGGGGACTGCATAGTTTATAAACAATAACTTCATATTCCTTATCACTGATAAGCTACCTTAAAAGAGATGGAAAGGACTCGGAGTTAAATGTAGCCCCTCTGCCTCTATTTTTTTTCTTATAATTTCCTTTTGTTTCTTGTGCTCAGTTCTCCATGAAGAGATGGTTGAAGCAGTCTAGTTTTTAGCACTGTCACCAGGGCTGTATGTTAAGTTCAAGTTGTGGTTTTCCAAGAAGGGCCCGACTTTGAAACATCAACATTTAGACTACTGTATAGAAAAGAATAATAGAAATGAACCACTTGGGAAAGCAATTGGGTTAATTACTGACATTAGACAATATGGGCAATTTGTAAATATCATGCACTTCTACTACCAGCTCAACAGAATGTAGTTCAAATGTGCTGAGCTCTGTGCTCTGGTAGCAAATTTTCTTCCTGTTTATGTAAAACATTGGCTTGCATTTTGGCCAGTGCATGAAGTCTTGTGGGACTCCCCTAAGTCTTTCAACACATGCAAAGTGAAGAATTAAGAATATCCATGCCAGGTCAACACACATCTTAATGATTCTGTCTTAAATTCTTTCTCCATGTATGGACCAAAACCAAATGCAGGGCTCTGTTGATTTTTTTTTTTTAAGTTCCAATGAAATTAACGTGGGACACTGTCCCCTAGAATCTAAAACAACAACAATGCCAAAAGCCCTTCAAACCCTGAAGCCGTGAAAAACACAAATGAGTATGTGTAATGGTCAGAATTGTTGGCACTTGAATTAAGAGAAGAACTTAGATATCACTAGGTTTAGATGTATTCAAGATACTGAAAACTATTTTCCATCTTAAATTATCAAAAGGATGAAGTGTTAGTAGGAGTAAAAAGCCTCAGAAGGCAGTTGGACAAAAATGACTAGTAATGGACTGACAGCAAACTGGTAATTATATAAAACTGGAAAGTTTTAAGAAATATTTGGTTCATATATCCTGAGTGTTAGCTTTGCATCTGGCTCACTGTTGTGTAAGTGTCCTCCCCCAATATCTTTTGCAATACTTGGTCTAACTATTTATTTTTCTCAAGTTTGGAAAGGAATAGGGTAATAAACCACAAAACAGAATTCAGTTATGAAAAAAAATAGTCTCCTTATTAGTACATTTAGGAAAAATGGTTCATAAGTTATAAAATAACTCCTCCCTGGAAATACTTTAAATTAGATTCCTTCTACAAAGATGTGCATGGTGGAGCTGAAATTGCTAGTGTTTACACCGTAGTTGACATGCAGAACTCTCTGAAGGTCTTGTTTGGTACCTCAAAAATCTTCTGCGCCATCTAATGGAAACAATGCAAACTGCAGCTTGCTTTGAAGGACAGGAGCTTCAAATTCTTCACAGATCAAGGCAGAATAGATGAAAGTTATAGAATGTAGTAGATCAGATACCATCCTCTAAATGTAATGGCTTGGGGGAATTGGCTCTCAGTTGTATAGTGTACACAATTCAAACATGCCTAGGGTATTATGATTTCACCATGCAAATATATTAAAATACAATGTATCTATTCATAGTGCATTTAGTAACAGACAATGGAGTGAACTCGTATGATTTGCCAAACCAAGATCCAGAATATTCCAGGTTTTATTTTTTTAAGTAAGTATTCATTTCCAAGTTTGTGCTGTATTTCTTTGTCATGTCTATGCTACAGGTACAATGTAATTTAATTTTCAAGGTGTTTACCACATTCAAAAACTGTAAATGTCATGATTCATATGTCAGAATCTACAACTAGAATTGTAGACTCAAATGCAAACATGGATGCAGAGGTAATTGAAGTTAAAAGGGAAGAGAATGTGGTGGAGTAAGTGGGCTGTCTTGACAAAGTGGAAATCATACTCCCTGGGTTCAATGAGTGATACTCAGCAACAGCTCGTTGTTGTCGGGCAATACTGTCCAACCAAAGTCCAAAATCTGTACTCTTCTGTATATTTCCTTATTTTGTAAATACTTGTTCAGACCCATAAATACATCCATGGTCCAGAT
This sequence comes from Macaca fascicularis, assembly GCF_037993035.2. Taxonomy (NCBI): domain Eukaryota; kingdom Metazoa; phylum Chordata; class Mammalia; order Primates; family Cercopithecidae; genus Macaca; species Macaca fascicularis. The sequence continues at coordinate 42,650,191 of NC_088386.1, read as the reverse complement.
ATGACCTAGGTCTAAGAGCCATCATTTGTGATTGCAGGTTTCTCATAATCCAAGGCAACACAATGAGAATACAGCAGTAAATCCCACAGTTACTGGAATCATTTGGAACACAAATCCTTTGAAAAATAAGTGCTCTCATACTTTAATTAATATGCAAAGATTGTTTTAGCTGTACATGGCAATGGAGAGTATCAAATCACAGATATTGTCCAATCTTTCTATTACTTCTGGCCAAGTAGTTCTAAGGCTAAACTTCACTGAATCCATAGCCAAATCATTGCCTGTACAGCCCTGAGATAAAGGCAGCTGTCCAATTTTGTCAAACCACAGTTTCTAATATTCCAAACCCTTGAGTTGGAGACAAGCTCACCCCAATGACAAGTGGCTTCAGAGGGCCAACGTTTGAAAGGTATTTTCACGTGATTATCAAGACACGTTTATGTTTCTTGGGCAAATAAAGGAAAGGAACAGCTAGCACTTCATTAGAATTCAAACCTGAAGAAAACATAAGGAATAATGAAAGACGTAAGAGACGTTGGCTATGAATGAACCCAATTAAAATCTGGTTTTTTTCCTCCTAAGAACATTTTAGATTTGAAATTGTTGTTGCTTTCATACATTTCCTCTGCTCATCAGAGTCTGTTGCTCTCTACCCCACTATTTTGAATGATTTCTATAGATGTAGTTCATCTAAGTAATATGGGTTTGCTGGTTTGCCCTTTTTTTTTGTTTTTTGTTTACTTTTGTTTTTTTTTTTTGAGTCGAGTCTCATTCTGTCGCCTAGGCTAGAGTGCAGTGGTGCAATCTTGGCTCATTGCAACCTCTGTCTCCCAGGTTCAAGTGATTCTCCTGCCTTAGGCTCCCGAGTAGCTGGGATTACAGGTGTCCGCCACCACACCTGGCTAATTTTGTGTTTTTAGTAGAGACAGGGTTTTATCATGTTGGCCAGACTGGTCTTGAACTCCTGATCTACCTCAGGTGATCTGCCTGCCTCTGCCTCCCAAAGTGCTTGGATTACAGGCATGGGCCACCGTGCCTGGCTTGCCCCTTTCATAGGCTCACAGAGCCTAGGAGAACATCCTTCCCTAGCCTTGGGGCAGATGAACGCCTGATCCAGACACTTTCTAACAATGCCTTTCATGACTTATTGGCATCTTGCAGATCAAAATGTCCCATCTTAATAGCCAATGTTGACCTCCCTAGTCAATGTTTCTTTCATAGAACTGGATCCTCAGTTCAGGAAACACTTATTTGTCCAAAGTCCAATACATATTGAGAACTTAGTATAGTATTGGGCATGTGGTGTCTTCAATAAATGTAGGTAATTATTATTCTCATTTAAGGACTGCCGGAAGAGCAACTCTTCTGCACTTTATAAGAAGCAGTTCAGGACTCTGCAGTGCCGCAGGAGCTAGCAAAGGTCAGATCTACCTCCTTGTATGTGGTGTCCCTGGTGTTTTGTGGGGATGGACACCCATGCTTCATCAGGCATTGAAGAAGGAGAAAACAGTAGTGTTGAGCCATTCTAGCTAAAGGGACTGGTCTAACCATTATTATTATCATTATTAAAATATTTCAGCCAGGCAATATTGGCTCTCACCTGCAATCCCAGCACTTTGAGAGGCTGAGGTGGATGGATCACTTGAGCCCAGGAGTTCAAGACCGGCCTGGGCTACATAGCAAAAGCCCTTCCCTACAAAAAAATACAAAAATTAGCTGAGCATGGTGACACATGCCTGTATTCTCAGCTACTTGGGAGGCTGAGGTGAGAGAATCACTTGAGCCCAGGAGGTCAAGGCTGCAGTGAGCCATGATCACACCACTGTGCTCCAGTCTGGGTGACAGAGTGAGACCCTGTCTCAAATATGTATATAGTTACATCTATATATTTTATATTCATTTCTTGCCCATTAAATGTGAAGTATCTTAAAGGCAAGAACTATGTCTTTTTCCTTTGCAATGTTCTGTATCCCATGTCAAGTTATATATGTAAAAGGTTTTCAGAAAATGAGTGACAAATGAGTAAATGAATATGATGTCACTTATTTCAGTTTTATTGTAAATACTTGCTTTGGCACCTCAGATGATTAATGCATGTATTGCATATCATATTCTATTTGTTGTAAATTGATATTCTTCTATATAGAGGTTAGGGTTCACTGATGGCAAAGCATTACAATCTTAGTAAAATATAGAAATCAGTGAACTAATGTTTACTAAATAAATGAATTCTGTGCTTGTGTTGACCATTCTATGAGATTTAGTATTGCTTACTTAGTAGCATATTGTAGTAGTTAGCAAGTAGCCTAGATAAGGTTAAATTATTAATCTTTTTCTTTAATACTTAAATGGGACAATTGGGTAGTTTTTTTGTTTTGTTTTGATATGGAGTCTTGCTCTGTCACTCAGGCTGGAGTGTAGTGGCACGATCTTGGCTCACTGCAACCTCCACCTCCCGGGTTCAAGCGATTCTCCTGCTTTAGCCTCCCGTGTAGCTGGGATTACAGGTGCCCATCACCATGCCTGACCAATTTTCGTATTTTTAGTAGAGATGGGGTTTTACCGTGCTGGCCGGGCAGGTTTTGAACTCTTCACCTCAGGTGATGCACCTGCCTCGGACTCCCAAAGAGCTGGGATTACAGGTGTGAGCCACCACACCTGGCCCAGCTGGGTAGATTTTAAAGCATATTCAATTGACCCTTGAACAACATCAGTTTGAACTACAGGGGTCCACTTATATGCAGATATTTTTCAGTACAAGTTAGACCAAGTGTGCCTGCCTCTCTTGCTGCTTCTTCCATCTTCTCCACCTCTGTCACCTCTGCCAACTCTGAGACAGCAAGACCAACCTCCTGTTCTTCCTCCTCCTCAGTCTTCTCAATGTGATGACAATGAGGATGAAGACCTTTATGATGACACACTTTCACTTAGTGAATTGTAAATATATTTTCTCTTCTTTATGATTTTCTTAATAAATTTCCTTTTCTCTAGCTTACTTTATTGTGAGAATACAATATATAGTACAAATAACATACAAAACATTGATTAACTCACAATATATGCTATTGATAAGGCTTCTGGTCAATAGTAAGTAGTTAAGCAGTTAAAAGTTGACTACTAATAGTAGTCAAAAGTTGCACATGGACTTTCTACCACACAGGGATTTGGTCCCCCAAACCCCCACATTGCCCAAGCATCAACTATAATTAGAAATGAGTATCTTCAAGGTCTAAACTAGTCAGGAATTTTTTTAGTACTTGTCTTTCAGATTTATGCATTTATTTATTTTTATTGATGTGTAATAGTTGTGCATATATTGGGGGAACATGTGATATTTTGTTACCTGTATGCAATGTGTTATGATTATGATCAAACCAAGATAACTGGAGTATCAATCACCTGACATGGTTATTATTTCTTTGTTTTGGGAACATTACAATTCTTCTAGTTAGTTTGAAATACATAATAAATTATTAACTATACTTTGCCTACTATACTATCATATACTCTTTTTCCTTTTATATAACTGTATTTTTATATCCCTTAACCAACTTATCTTCATTTTCCGTCTCTACTTCTTTTCTCTGCCTTTGGTGACCAACATTCTACTGTCTACATCTATGAAATTCACTTTTTCAGCTCTCACATGTGAGTGGAGACATGCAATATTTTTCTTTCTTTCCTGACTTATTTCCTGAATATAATAACCTCCAGTTCCATCCATGTTGCTGCAAATGACATGATTTTATTCTGTTTTATGGCTGAGTACTATTCCATTGTGTATATATACCACATTTTCCTTATTCATTCATCTGTTGATGGGCATTTAGACTGATTCCAAATATTTGTTATTGTACATAATGCTGTAATAAACATGAGAGTGTAGATATCTCTTCTATATACTGATTTCCTTTCTTTTGGCTATTTACCCAGTAATTGGATTGCTGGATCAAATGGTAGTTCTATTTTTAGGTTTTTGAGGAACTTCCATACTGTTTTCCATAATTGCTGTTCTATTTTACATTCCCACCAACAGTGTAAGATCATCCTTGCCAGCATTTGTTAGTTTTTGTCTTTTTGACAATAACCATATTAACTGAGGTGAGATGATATCTCACTGTGGTTTTGATTTACATTTCCCTAGTGATTGATGATGTTGAACATTTTTTATATACTTGTTGGCCATTTGTTTGTCTTCTTCTGAGAGATGTCCTTTTAGGTCTTTGACCCATATTTAAATCAGATTTTTTTTTTCTATTGAATTGTTTGAGTTCCTTATATATACTGATTATTAATCCCTTGTGAGATGAATAGTTCGAAAATATTTTCTCCCATTCTGTAGGTTGTGTCTCCACTCTGTTCATTGTTTCCTTTGCATTACAGAAGCTTTTCAGCTTGATGTAATCCCGTTTGTCTAATTTTGCTTTTGTTGCCTGTGCTTTTGAGATCTTACCCAAAAAGTCTTTGCCCACACCAATATCTTGTAGCATTTTTTCAGTGTTTTCTTTTACTCGTTTTATAGTTTCAAGTCTTACATTTAAGTCATTAATCCATTTTTGAGTTGATTTTTGTGTGTGGTTATAGATCGGGGTCTAGTATTCTTCTGCATATGGCTATCCAGTTTTCCAAGCACCATTTATTAAAGAGACTGTCCTTTTCCCAACGTATGTCCGTGATGCCACTGTTGAAAATGAGCTGGCTGTAAGGGTATGGATGTATTTCTGTGTTCTCTAGTTTGTTCCATTGGTCTTTGTGTCTGTTTTCATGCCTGATTACTGTACTCGGGATTTTCTAAATGGTTCATGTAGTACACTTTGCACCACTCTGACCCTTTAATCTTTTCTGACTTCTCATTTTTGCTGTTTCATTAATGAGGCCCAACATGCCAGATGTTATTTCGAGTTATGACTGAGTAATGACTCTTCACTAGCACTATTCCCTGTAGGAAATATTTTTGCATTAATATAAACTTCACCTTGTTCTGGACTCTTCCATGTACTATCCTTCAAGTCAGGTTTGATCTTTGGTCTTTTCTGGCACTGATAATAAGTTCTCCAATATTTGAATCTGAAATATTAATTTTCTCCAAACGAAACTCAGGCATAGGTTCTTCCATTCTGTTCTAACAGTTCCCAGTTTTTAAAGATATATTCTAACATCCTCACAACCTTCAACCTTGTGCAAGCCCAGTTCCCATTCCAGATCTAAGAAAAAGTCACACAAAAACAGTTTCTCTGCTCTAACCTTGTTAATAGAATGAAAACATATTTTATGAGGTTTGAAAAACTATTATCGTATTTTTTGCAAGGTACCCTAGGAAGTTCACTGTTGGGAGTTCAGTAAAATTGAGATTTACAAAATCCATTCATTCAAAATATGTAGTATGCCAAAATATTATGGGAAGATGGTTCCCAAGAGTGATTGATCTGATTTGAAGACTCAAGTGGCAAATGTTGCTGGGAAGAGAGTAGGGAAAGGCCATTTCTCTCAGCTGAATCATGGGCACTAGGGATTGGTTGAGAACGTTTGAGTGGAATGAGGCAATTCCTATGGAATGAGCCTTGGCCAGAAAGCACAGTGGTGTTGGACAGAGGGAGTGCAATATCCATGCCTTCAACTTCGTTGGAGCAAATCTCTCTTTTTTTTTTTTTTTTTTGAGACGGAGTCTCGCTGTGTCGCCCAGGCTGGAGTGCAGTGGTGCGATCTCGGCTCACTGCAAGCTCCGCCTCCCGGGTTCACGCCATTCTCCTGCCTCAGCCTCCCGAGTAGCTGGGACTACAGGCGCCCGCCACTACGCCCGGCTAGTTTTTTGTATTTTTAGTAGAAACGGGGTTTCACCATGTTAGCCAGGATGGCCTCGATCTCCTGACCTCGTGATCCGCCCGTCTCGGCCTCCCAAAGTGCTGGGATTACAGGCGTGAGCCACCGCGCCGGGCCTGGAGCAAATCTTAATTAGCCTGATTCTCTCTCTTTGGTTTCACTGTCTTCTAGATTTGCAAAGAAAGGCATTATAATATGAACACCTGAAAGCCACCTTTCTCCTTAGGGTTGAGGGCACCTTCTGTTGTACAGTGGAAACTATTAATTCACATTTATTCTCATAAAAGCATTGTATTTTTCTAGTTTAAAAATAATACATACCCATTCTAGAAATTGGGAACTGCAAAAGTACACAGAAGAAAATTACAATACCCAAAGTGGATAAAATAATTATTAAATATTTGGTATATTTCTTTTTGATCATTTCTTTATGTATCTTTTCACCTATTTATAATCATGCTATTCTACTTATTACTTAAAATGCAATACAAATTTTTTTATTCATTTTTAAATGCTTTTAAAGTATATTTGGGATACATTGCATGTCTTTATGATTTCGCTTATATAAACAGACTACAATTTACTTAATCATCTCCCTGTGTTACCCACAGAGGTTGTGATGGTTTGTTATTATGTTTTATTTTCTCTCCCTTGTATAATAGAAACTAAGTGTAACTTCAAATACTAAAGGTAGATTCTCCCATCCTGTGAGGTCATTAACTTGGAGTGAAAATTATACAGGAAGGATTGAGACAACAAAAGTTTGAGCGTCCATGATAAAGTTCGAAATTGGGCAACAATCGGCTTAGCTATGAAATCAAGCATCTGTTGTCAAGTTCTTTTTTTTTTTTTTTTTTTAAGACGGAGTCTCACTCTGTCATCCAGGTTGGAGTGCAGTGGCGCGATCTCAACTCACTGCAAGCTCCGCCTCCTGGGTTCACGCCATTCTCCTACCTCAGCCTCCCGAGTAGCTGGGACTATAGGCACCTGCCACTACGCCCAGCTAATTTTTTTTTTTTTTTTTTTTTTAGCAGAGATGGGGTTTCACTGTGTTAGCCAGGATGGTCTCAATCTCCTGACCTCGTGATCTGCCCGCCCCAGCCTCCCAAAGTGCTGGGATTACAGGCCTGAGCCACCGCGCCCGGCCGCCAAGTTCAAATTTAAACAAATCACATAGAAAATTATCTTTCTTTAAATGTTTTGCCAAGAGGATGTTTGGAAATTGGAATAGTTTAGTATCTTAAGGTAACTCTAATTTTCATTTTTTGTCTCTATGTTAAATGCTGTGTAATGTCTTCTTACAAAATTTCATTAGACGGGAACTCTGGTACTCTTCATTTATGCATATTCATGTTTTTATTTAAAATACTCTTAACAAATGATTCTTTTATCTTTACAATATAAATCCAATCCAATATTTATAGAGTAAAATAACAATGGGCATTTGTGTATTTTGTGTTCAACATATTGTTCATATTGAATTCTCCATAGACGGCAATAAGAAAACAATACCAACCCATCAATATTAAATACTGAATCTTAATGACAAATGAGTTATAATTGGATTCAATTGCAAATGGGTTTTTTTTCCCTCACAGCACAATTAAAACTTACTCACAGATTTTTTCATTAGAAAATAAAATCAGCTGCTTAGTTCTAAAAATGTATGATGACAAGAGCAAGGACATTTTTTTTTTTTTCTGCTAGTTTTGCTTCTTGGAGGCCGTAATACTCCGGCTTTCAATACTCAATGCAAGATATCATAAAAGAACAGCATTATAAACTATTTTAGACATTAATTGCCAAAGAACCTAAGGTGTCTTCCTTTTGAATATTTCTTGGATCCATAAACTTTGAGATTAAATCTAGAACAGATTTTTGTAGTAGTTAGTGCTGGCCTTAGCCCACCCTTCCCACTGGGCTTCTTGTTTTGCCAGGGACAGGAAAGTATTAAACATTAAAAAAAATTTACTGCCTTTATATTCACTCTCACAAAACAAAACAAACACGACTTCAAAATCAACCTGGAATCACTTCTCAAACATTTTGGTTGAAGGCTAACTTGAAAGACAGACAAGAGGGAGAGAGACTAGAGTTTGGCAAAGGTGAGACAGAAATTTATCTGCTTCTGGTAAGAAAAAGCCTCATTTCACTCTCTTGAGAGGTCTTGTCTAGACACTGATACCATCGTCCTGGTTGATGAACTAGTTAGAAATATTTCTGGGAGGCATTTTGCCAGGTCTTGGATGACCAAGATATTTGGCTATGCTAAGGGACTAAAAATATGGCTACCATTTTCATTCAAAGCACTATAGTTACATGTATATCTCTAGGCTAGTGTTTATTAATTTAGCTTTCTGTAGTTTTGTGTTTCCTTTCTTGTCCTTTAAATTCTGTCTTCTAATTGGTACCAATCTTACTGAAACCGTTCCGGAAAATTGAGGAGGAGGGAATCCTCCTTTACTCACTCTATGAAGCCAGTATCACCCTGATACCAAAGCTACACAAAGACATAACAAAAAAAGAAAACTACAGGCCAATATTCTGGATAAACATAGATGCAGAAATCCTTGAAAAAAAAATACTACCAAACCGAATTCAACAGCACATCAAAAAGATAATACACCATGATCAAGTGGATTTTATTCCGGGGATGCAAGAATGGTTCACCATATGCAAGTCAATAAATGTTATTCATCACATAAGCAGAATTAAACACAAAATCCATATGGTCATTTTAAAAGACACACAAAAAAGCATTAGATAAAATTCTGCATTCCTTTTTGATAAAAACCCTCAACAAACTGAGCATACAAAGAACATGCTTCAACATAATAAAAGTCATATATCACAGGTCCACAGCCAACATTATACTGAATGGAGAAGAGTTTAAAGCATTCCCTTTAAGAATTGGAACAAAATGTCATTTTCATGACTCCTATTCAACATAGTACTGGAAGTCCTACTTAGAGCAATCAGGCAAGAGAAAGAAATATAAGGCCTCCATCCTGGAAAAGAGTAAGTCAAATTATCTCTGTTCACTAGTGATATGATCTTGTACATGGAAAGCTCTAAAGTGTCCTAGGTTTGATAAATGACTTCAGCAAAATTTCAGAATACAAAATCACTGTACAAAAATTGATAGCATTTCTATATACTAATAACAATCAAGCTAAGACCCAAATCAAGAACTCAATCCCATTTACAATAGCTACAAATATAAAATAAAATAACTAGAAACACATTTAGCTAAGGAGGTGAAAGATCTCTACAAGGAAAACTACAAAACACTGCTGAAAGAAATCATAGATGATGCACACAAATGAAAAAACATCCCATGTGAATGAATTGAAGAACTAATATTGTTAAAATGACCATACTGCCAAAGGAATCTAGAGATTCAATGCAAGTCCTATCAAATTACCAATGTCAGTCTCCACAGAATTAGGGGGAAAAAAAAAAAACAATTCTAATGTTCATATGGAATCAAAAAAGAGCCCAAATAGCCAAAGCAATTCTAAGCAAAAAGAAAAAACTAGAGGTATCACATTACCTGACTTCATATTATACTACAAGTCTACAGTAACCAAAACAGCATGGTACTGGTGTGAAAACTGACACACAGATCAGTGAACACAATAGAGAACCCACAAATAAAGCCACATATCTACAGCCAAGTGATCTTTAATGAAGCTGACAAAAACATACACTGGGGAAAGGACACCCTCTTTAATAAATGGTGTGGAAAAGTTGGATAGCCATATGCAGAAGAATTAAACTGGGCCATCTCTCACTATATACAAAAGTTAACTAAAGATTAATTAAAAACTTAAAGGGAAGACCTGAAATTTTAAAAAATCCTAGAAGAAAACCTAGAAAAAAACTCTTCTGGGCATTGGCCTAGGCAAAGAATTCATGACTAAGTTCTCAAAAACAATTACAACAAACATAAAAATACATAAATAGGATTTAATTAAAAAGATTCTGCACAGCAAAATAAACAATTAACAGAGTAAATAGACAACCTACAGAATGGGAGAAAATATTTATGAACTATGCATCTGACAAGAGCTAATATCCAGAACTTACAAGGAACTCAATTAGCTTAACAATAACAACCACCACCAAATAACTCAATTAAAAAGTGGACAAAAAACATGAATAGACATTTTTCAAAAGAAGGCATATAAGCAGCCAACAAAAATCTGAAAAAATGCTCAAAATCAGAGAAATGCAAATTAAAACTACAATGAGGTACCATCTTACACCAGTCAGAATGTCTGTTACAAAAAAGTCAAAAAACAACAGATGTTAGCAAAGATGTGGAGAGAAGAGTATGTTTATATATTGTTGGTGGGAATGTAAATTAGTACAACCTCTGTGGAAAACAGTATGGAGATTTCTCAAATAACTAAAAATAGAATCACTGTTTGATCCAGCAATCCCACTACTGGGATTCTTTTGGATCCCAAAAAGAAATCATTATATTGGCGAGGCACGGTGGCTCATGCCTGTAATCCCAGCACTTTGGGAAGCTGAGGCAGGCAGATTACTTGAGGTCAGGAGTTCAAGACCAGCCTGGTCAACATGATGAAACACTATCTCTACTAAAAATACAAAAAATTGCCAAGTGTTTGTGGCAGGAGCCTGTAATTCCAGCTACTCAGGAGGCTGAGGCAGGAGAATCGCTTGAACCTGGGAGGCGGAGGTTGCTGTCAGCTGAGATCATGCCACTGAACTCCAGCCTGGGTGACAGAGTAAGACTCCATTTGAAAAAAAAAAAAAAGAAAGAAATCATTATATCAAAAAAAATGCCTGCACTTATATGTTTATCATAGCAGTATTCACAATAGCAAAGTAATATTTTTATATATATACTCAGCCATAGAAAAGTATATATATACACACATATATATACATATATATACACACACATATATATATAATATACTCTCTCTCTATCTATCTATATAGCACTCAGCCATAGAAAAGGATAAAATCATGTCCTTTACAGCAAGAGCACTAGAGGCCATTATTCTAGGTGAGATAACCCAGAAACAGACAGTCAAATAAAGTACGTTGTCACTTATAAGTAGGAACTAAATAATGGGTGCACATGAACATACAAGGTGGAAAAATTAGACACTGAAGACTCCAAAAGGTGGGAAGATGAGAGGGACACAAGAGTTAAAAAATTACATCTTGGGTACAATACTTGTTATTAAGAGGTTGGATACACTAAAAGCCCAGACTTCACCACTAAACGATATACCCATGTAAGAAAACTGCACTTGTACTCCCTAAATCTATTTTTTTAAAAAAATAATTCTTATGTTCCTCTCAGTAGAATTCAAACACTGAGAAGAGATATCTCTTGAGCTATGTAAAATTTTAAATAAACTTCCATAGACCACGAGCGTCAGGGACTCAAAAGGAAAATGTGTGTGTGTACATGTGTACACCCATGTGTAGATTCTCTGCCTGATTAGTTTTTAAGGAAGAATGAAAATGACAAAAGGGGGAACTCTGCCACTGTTTCAATTATTTTTTCCCACTATTTTAACTGTAAAATCAGGATGCATTTTATTAAATTCTGCTTAAATGGAAACGGTGAGATTCTAATATTGAATGTGAAATGAAATGAAGATCTGCTCTGGGAGTTGATTATTATAAAAAAGTGAATTTTCAGGACTCTAGGCCAAGTTTTTGTTCTGAATTTTAAAAAAATAATCTTCAAATAAAAAACTTTTCTTAGTTTTAAAAATAGTATTATGATATTTAAGAATACTTAGTTCTTCAGTGGTGTGTTTGAAGCAAGGTCTCAAAAGCTTTAGAAGAAACTGGTGGATATCTTATTGAACTCTGAAAAGAGGAAATATTATAATCTTTTAAAAAGAAGAGAAATTATTTTATCCTTTACCAAAGAAAGATGATATTCTCAGTTGTAAATGAGTATAGATTTTATCTCTAAGTAGAATACTCCTCTCCTCCCATTCCTTTCTTTTCCCCTTGCCTTTCCCAGGTCTACCTTCCAACTGAACCCATTAATGAAAGAAAGGCCAAGGCTTGGGGTTGTCTAAAAAAATTATCAGGTGCATCATTCATTCACTCTGAATATTCTGTTACATTGTGCATTACAATACTCCTGTGCCTGGTTACCAGCAAAAATCCCATTCCAGCTGGAGAGAAATCTGTCCTGTCACATCTGTGAGAGCAGTGTTTTTTAGACCAAGTTTGTATGCATTCTAATTAAGTGATTTTCAGTAACTGTGGACTTTAAAATAAAAGTGACATTCTACTTGGTGGTCAAGTCATGTGGTTTCCGGTAGCTGGAGAAAATCTAATTCTGGTCACTAAATACATCTACAACCCTTTTGCACATAGAACTGTCATTGGCTTACCATCTCTAGGGAAAGCGTTTAGGGATTTTATATTCAAGCAAAGAATTAATTTATACTGATTTCAGCCCAGTTTTGGTTGGTTCTCCTTGGCCAGCAACTATTGGTATACTGTTTGTGATGGTAGGTTAGAGACCCAAAAGCAGTTTGTTGCTATGGAACTTAAGGAAATATCATAGCTGGTTTAGATGATGAACAACTTAGGAAGACACAATTTATCATATTGGTATAGGAGAGATCTGGTTAGAGTTCATAATGCAGCTAGACAAGAGGAGATTCTAGCTGTGACTGACCCACATTGCTTTGATTATTATTGAAGAGGCAAACTAGAAAATGTGGGGTCTGATGTTAGTGATACTTGATTTAGATGTGTAATAGGTGCCAATTTCAAAAATGGACACATCTAATAACTTTCTTTCTCTCTTGGTCCATCCAAAATGGATGAATGTAATAATAAAATCATTGCAGGGGAGAAAAACTAAGTGATTAAAATAATCTAAGGAGAATCAATAAAATAATTTACATTAATCCCAATTTAAATTGCATTAATCTTCCTCTTAGCCATTCCATCTTATGATAAGAAGACACTACCTTTTGAAAAGGGCATGAGCTAATGTGCTGGAATGGGCCCTTGGTGAATACATCTACTGAAACTTATTCTCTACACTCATCTGCCACATGGTATCTGTTGCTGCACTGGCAATAAATCCCCGGGGCTAGAGGATGAAAAACTCAGGGGGGTCTGGCAAAGTCTGGAATCAGAAATAGACCATCTGCCTCATGGAGAAATTGACAGGAATCTCAGAACAGATGCATGCACCTCTTCACCATGAGGCAGATGGATAAGGAGAGCAAATAGGACCCAAAGCTGATTCTGGGAGACAAATAAGTAAAAGACATGGGAGAAGCCTGGTTCTGAGGATCAAGCACAAATTCATTAGTCCAAGCTTCATAGCATTTCGTAGTATGGCTCCACTCTGGCTTTTTACTCCTATCCTTCACTACTCTCCCCAAACATCATTCCAGCCAGAATTACTGATTTAGCATCATCCAGACATGACTTTTATATCCATGACATCTCTGCCTCTTTTTTGGCAATGCATATCCTACCCGTCCTTAAAGGCTCTTTTCTCTGTGAAATCTTCCCTTACACAGCTCATATGGTCTCTTTCCTTCATTAATGTTCAGCATATATTGTGTATGCCTCTCATTTTACAATGACATTGAATTGTACTTGGGATAAAAGTTTAGATTTTTTGTTTTTTTTTTTTCACTGTTGTCCTATAAGATGTTATCTAACTAAACCCTATTTCTCTAATTTATCCTGAGTAAAACCGCATGGCCATACACCAGCTACATTTAGTTTCTAGAGGTATGGAACATGTTATGTTTCTTTCCACCTCATAACTTTGGCACAAGATTCTACTTGAGTATCAAGGAGAGAAAAGATTATTAGAATAATGCGATGGAGGAAACAAAGAGGTCAGGGAAGGCTGCATCTCAGGCAAAGCTGATAGCGAGATTGACTTAGGGATAAAGATGTGGGGAGAGTACTTTTGGGGACAGTAAGCAGAAGACATGGTGGAGAGCCAAGAGTTTCCAGGTGCTAAAGGGAGAACATTTAGTGAAGGTTTTGTTAATTGATAATTGACTTCCTTGATCCTGATGATCAGGTGTAGTATTTGCTTGAAGATGAACGGCTGGAAGCAACAAGGTAGAAAGGGAGAGGGAATCGTATTGATTGTGATGGGCCTGGGATATGTTTTGTTTTGTTTCCTGGTATTCAAAATGAACGTGAGCAGGTTTCCTTCAGTGTCTATTTTCTTGAGTTATTTTATTCTATAGTTGAGGAATATACCTAATATAAGTGGAAAAACACAATCATACCCAAGAAAGGTTAAGAAAGCCAGAATTAAAACCTGGGGCTTTCCCAGCTTTGGGAACATAATGAAATCCTGTTTCTACAAAAAAAAAAAAAAAAAAAAAAAAAATTGGCTGGGTATAATGGAGTGTGCCTATAGTCCCAGCTACTTGGGAGGCTGAAGTTGGAGTATTGCTTGAGCCCAGGAGTTCGAGGCTGCAGCAAGCCATGATCATGCCACTGCACTCCAACCTGGACAGCAGGTCAAGACTCTGTCTCTAAAAAGAAAATAAATAAATTAATTAAATTAAATACTAATTTTAAAAACCTGAGGCATTCTATATATTTTATTCAGAGACTCAATATCATTCAGTAGAAGCCAACTAGAAACAAGATTAGTATATGCCAAGTGGTTAGACCCTAGTCTCTCATTTTTAAAATGAGTGTCTCCTAGAATTGACAGCATATGTGTACGTGTGTGTGTGTGTGTGTATATATATATATATATATATACACATACACATATATCTTTAACACATTAATTATTAACTTCTCAAGTAATATTTTTTGATTCTATGTGTAACCATGTGCTATCAGGTTTCACCAGCCTGTGGATAGGAATAAGATTGCACTGGGACTTATACTACCTTCCATTGGAATTTCAGTCAGTGTCTCAACATTCTTCTATTACTTCTGTGAGATCTTGGCACTGTCCATATTTCCCCCAACTCCACAAGTTTCTGTGGTCCCAGAGGTGCTTCACTTATGTTTCTATATGAGGAAAAGCCTGCTGAGCATGGCTGCTCTAGTCAGATGTGAGCTGAACCCCTCTGACACCTGCTGTCACGTTCTCTAGAGTTCTGTGTCTTTGGTTTGCACAAATAACCTGGAGAAATTGTAAAATAATGTGAAAAAATAGAAGCCTAAGGTGTCCTCAAGTCAGCTGCCTAATCTCAGGTTAACCTCAATTCATACTCCTGTTCTATATGTTTACCATTAGATTTCAAAGAAATAAAAAATTTGAATAGAGAACAAAACTTTCTTGGAATACCCAATTTGAGATTTTTTTTGTGACACACCTCAGAAAGTATGTCCACCACCTTTGCAGCTCAGTTTCAAGCATTTCTAGGCAGCCAAAGCCTCCATTAATAGAACATATGTTCCATGAAATTATACGTAAACTTCAGGACAACATAATTATGGGGTCCATCCCATTCTTTGCCACTGACTTTGTAACATTACTGTTACAAAGATTACATCATATGTTAATAACATCTTAAAATATGAATAAAATAACTGTAATAGGAACCTAAACGATAGAGTATCTGACTCTATTATTTCTGATCAAGTGATCTGTAAGAGTAAAGATATTTCTGTCACTTCTGTCAATGAAAAGAGAAAGCTCTTGGTTATGTGCCATACTCTTGCATCATCTTGATTCCCCAGAATGGACTAAATCAATTGAAAGATAAACTCACTGTAGTCAGGCATATGCTGACATGTTGGCCCCTTCACAAAAGCTCATGGACAGATTTCCTCTAGACCCAAACAAACTATGTAAAGAGTCTGTTTTGATTCTTGTTAGCTTTGCACTCTCTCAGCAAGCTGCTAAGAAAATTCAAATATGGCTACTCTTTTGGAAAGAAATGGCATTCCAGGATCTTTCAGGGTTTTTTTTTTTTTAATATAAGACAAAGTTATTTTTACAGAACAGTGCTACTCTACAAAGCATTCTTGGAGCAGCATAACAGTTCTAGTACATCAGTTAACTTGGAATTTGGGTTTAATGTATAGTTTGAGAGGCTTACATGAATGAAAGATTTATGTATACCTTGTGCCTTGCTGTCATGATGATGCTTGGCTCACTATCTGTTTCTGAGGAGCCATATCCAAACACCAATAATGTCGCCCATGTGGCGTGAGCCTCACAATATTCCCAAAACCTAAAAGTCTCTCCGGTGATTAAAAATTAGAAATGTGCTGTTAATGCATACTTGTTCAATGAAATAATTAAACAAAATATGTGTGTTTGAAAAGCTAAAGGACAAATTAAATAATTTCAAGCCTCCCATTGTTCATTTGAAAACATATTTACATATTCCAGTCTTGGCAAAGGGAACTATCTGATAGAACTGCATATGACTATTTTATGAAATACTATTTTAAAAATGTTTTTAAAAATTTACATAGGTTTAATGAGATAATGTAATACCTACATATGTAGGTATTAGCTTCCCCATCAGTACAACTGGGACAATAAGACTTAGGATAAATAATGTTTTAAAAAATATGTGGTAATTAAGCTGCAGAACAAAGACTCAGCATGGGTTTCCTATATTTGAGTTCGCTTCCCCAAAATTCTGTAACTTGTTCTAGATGAAGGCACTGAGGTTAAAGAAAGTGGAAGGTTATATACTCGGGGCCCTCATATAAGGGTTTAGATATATACCCTGCTCTGCTTTAGTGAAAGTCTTGGCTACAGATACTCTTGCCTTAATGAGCCTGTAAGCTCAGAACATAGTCATTGGCAGAAGACTTTGTGCCAGGCACAATAATATAAAAATCAAGGCCTGGATTTTGTCTGGACCCATTTCACATTTCAAGTTGTGAAACTGTGAAATAATCCAGAATCTTTAGAGAGTGTACAGAAACATCATTCATTATTACTCTCACTCTCTGGGGGCCTTTTACTTAACAAACATGTTTCAAAGTGATTTTGCTTTTAACTTTAAGAAGTAGGAAAAAAGAAATACCCAACAACAACCTTGGACTTATTTTGATACCTGCTTAGAAAGATCTCAGCTTTAGAACAAATTAATAAACGTATATACCACCTTAGTTTTCCCACATGATTCCAGCATAGAAAAATAATGAAATAGCAGAGAAACTCCAGTTGTAGAATACACATAAATCTGAGGACTATAAGTTATTGTAGTACTGACTAGAACAAATGTATTTCTGGAAAAGAGTGGTGGTTTTCTTAAAACAGACAGACAAAAGAAAAAAAAAACACAAAAAAGATAGAGATAATTTTTCTGAGTCTAAGCAGCAAACTACCTATAGAACTATTGAGTTCTGAGTACTGGACTTTGGCTTCCTCGGTGGGCAATATTCCCTTGATGATCATGCTGGAAGATGTTATGGTTGATATGTGGAGTACTTCTGGAGTAAAATGTTCTATTTCTTCTTCAAGATACTTATGTTTTTTAATAATAGAGGCAGGGTCTCACTATGTTGCCCAGTGTGGTCTCCAACTCCTAGGCTAAATCAATCCCCCAACCTCTGCCTCCCAAAGTGCTGAGATTACAGGCATGAGGCACAATGCCTGGTCTCCACGATACTTTTTAATTGTATTAGTTTGTTCTCACAATGCTATAAAGAACCGCCTGGGACTGGGTAATTTATAAAGGAAAGAGGTTTAATTGACTCACAGTTCCACAGGGCTGGAGAGGCCTCAGGAAACTTACAATCATGGCAAAGGGGAAGCAAACATGTCCTTCTTCACATGGAAGTAGGAGAGAGAAGTGCCAAGCAAAGGGGGAAAAGCCCCTTATAAAACCATCAGATCCTGGAAGAACTCACTCACTCACTGTCATGAGAACAGCATGTGGGTAACCACCCCCATGATTCAATTACTTCCCACCAAGTCTCTCCCACAACATATGGGGATTATGGGAACTACAATTCAAGATCAGATTTGGGTGGGGACACAGCCAAACCATATGATTCCGCCCCGGCCCCTCCCAAATCTCACATCCTCACATTTCAAAATACAATCATGCCTTTCCAACAGTCCCCCAAAGTCTTAGCTCGTTCCAACATTAACCCAAAAGTCCAAGTTCAAAGTCTCATCTGAGACAGGGCAAGTCCCTTCCACCTATGAGCCTGTAAATCAAAAGGAAGTTAGTTACTTCCTGGATACAAGGGGGGCACAGGCATTAGGTAAATATACTCATTCCAAATGTGAGAAATTGGCAGAAACAAAGGGGCCACAGGCCCCATGAAAGTTCAAAATCCAATAGGGCAGTCATTAAACCTTAAAGTGTCGAAATAATCTCCTTTGACTCCATGTCTCAAATGCAGATCATGCTGATGCAAAAGGTAGGCTCCTATGACCTTGGGCAGCTCCACTCCTGTGGCTTTGCAAAGTATAGCCCTCACCTCCTGACTACTTTCACAGGCTGGCATTGAGTGTCTGTGGCTTTACCAGGCTCATGGTGCAAGTTGCCAGTGGATCTATCATTCTGGGGTCTGGAGAATGGTGGCCCTCTTCTCATAGCTCCACTAGGCTCCGTGTGGGGGCTTCAAACACATGTCTTCCTTCCTCACTGCCCTAGCAGAGGTTCTCCATGAGGACCGTACCCCTGCAGCAAACTTCTGCCTGAGCATCCAGGCATTTCCATACATCCTCTGAAATCTAGGCGGAGGTTCCCAAACTTCAATTCTTGTCTTCTGCACACCTGCAGGAGCAATACCACATGAAAGTTGCCAAGGCTGTGGGCTTGCACCTTCTGAAGCAATGGTCTAAACTGTACTTTGGCCCATTTTAGTCATGGCTGGAGTGGCTGGGGTGCAAGGCACCAAGTCTTGAGGTTGCACACAGCAGGGGGGTCCTGGGCTGGGTCCACTAAAGCGTTTTTCCCTTCTAGGCCTCCATGTCTATGATGGGAGGGGCTGCTGTGAAGGTCTCTGACATGTCCTGGAGACATGTTCCTCATTGTCTTGGTGATTAATATTTGGCTCCTCATTACTTATGCAAATTCCTGCAGCTGCTTGAATTTCTTCCCAGAAAATGGGTTTTTCTTTTCCATTGCATCGTCAGGCTGCAAATTTTTGAAACTTCTATGCTCTGCTTCCTCTTGAACACTTTGCCACTTGGAAATTTCTTCCGCCAGATACCCTAAGTTATCTCTCTCAAGTTCAAACTTCCACAGATCTCTCAGGCAGGGACAAAATGCTGCCAGTGTCTTTGCTAAAGAATTGCAAGAGTAACCTTTATTCCAGTTATCAATAAGTTTCTTATCTCCATCTGCACTCACCTCAACCCGGGCTTCATTTTCTATATCACTATCAGCCTTTTGGTCAAAACCATTCAACAAGTCCCTAGGAAGTTCCAAACTTTCCCACATCTTCCTGTCTTCTGAGCCCTCCAAGTTTCTAGGAAGTTCCAAACTTTCCCACATTTTATTGTCTTCTGAGCCCTCCAAGCTGTTCCAACCTCTGCCTGTTATCCAGTTCCAAAATTGCTTCCAATTTTTGGGTATCCTTATAGTAGCACCCCACACGCTTGATACAAAATCACTGTATTTAGTTCATACTCACACTGCTATGAGGAACTCCCCGAGACTGGGTAATTTATAAAGGAAAGAGGTTTAATTGATTGAAAGTTCTGCAGGGCTTGGGGAGGGGGGTGGCTCAAAAAATTTACAATTATGCTGGAAAGGGATGCAAACATGTCCATTTTCACATGGTGGCAGGAGAGAGAAGGGCCAAGCAAAGGAGGAAAAGCACCTTATAAAACCATTAGCTCTCATGAAAACTCACTATCATAAGAACAACATGGGGGTAGCTATTCCCTGATTCAATTACCTCCAACCGAATCCCTCCCAGGACATGTTGAGATTATGGGAACTATAATTCGGGATGATATTTGTGAGGGGACGCAGCCAAACCATATCATCAATCATATAGATGACTGTCATTATATTCACTAATGGAGGAAATTCAAAGAATAGAATGGATAATTTAAGGCTGTCGATAATTTAGATGTAACTTCTCCTTGGCATTGGAGTCTAAATTAACACTTTTAATTTGAATCATGGAATTTATAATATTTCAAGCAAAATACTAAAGCTTTACAAGTACCAGCATTGGTAACTTTCCAATTATGGCATACCACCCAAAACTGTTTGGAAATCAACTTCCCAGAAAATGAATCTCTGTTCCTTATTCCTTCTTACATTCGTTCAACAAGGATGTGCTGGATGTCCACTCTACACTATCATCTCTCCCACACACTGAGAGAATTTTACGACCATAACAAGCTTTAATTTCAAGGGGTCAAATGTTAGCTCATAATTAAAGCACCCTGATTTAATCCACATCTGTTTTCCTCTCCATCCCGAATAATCTTGCTTTACAAACTGGATTTGAGGCTAAACTTTCTCATCCAGTATTCTCTGCTTCAATTTCATCCTTCTAGTGAGGAAGTCTGCCTGGCATTCTCTTCTTACATTTACCCAGCTAACTCCTAATTATCCTATAGCTCTCCAACTAACTTCTAATTATCCTATAGCTCTGCAGCTAACTCCTAATTATACCACAGCTCTTGATTTAGATAAACTTCTTCCAGGAAGCCTTTCTTGATGCCCCAAGGCAGGGTTAGGAACACCTCTTAGGGGTTTGCATAATTGCCTTTTTACTGGATATAACTTCTTTTAGATTATCTTGCCTCCAGAGTCCAAATCATGTTGATTTTTATGCTTACATTGTGCCTAATGATGTTTGATAAGTGTTTGCTAAATGAAAGGATAAAGAAATAATTGATGGACACACAATTATTAAGTAAAATAGCACAGTCAGCAATACAAATCTCTAAGGGGAAAAGGTTCCTATGAAATAGTAACTCAGTCAAATAGCTTCCGTGAAGAAGAAAACAGAGAGAAAATATATCTGGCTCCATAGTTAGAAGGAAACTGTGCTTGACTTCAGTGTTTGCTCTATGGGATGTCAATCCAGGCCATCTGGAATGTGTAGCATTTTCTGGTTTTATTACTGCCTTTGAGATAGTGATTATTACACAATTGATTTTTTAAAATATTTATGGATTGTATTCCAGGAGTCTAGGATATATCTTTGCAGCATTCTAGATTTTCAAGACAAACTATAGCTATGATTACTCGAGATGTTGTGCACATTTTTCCCAATCATTTTGTCTTGAATGAAATTAATCTTATGCTCAACAGTCAGTTAGAGAAAATCAAAGACTCAAACAAAATCTCAATCTTGGTGTGAGGGCTTCTTCACCTATTTCTCTCCTCCCACAACCCCAGAAGAGACATCATCTTCAACTTTGTTTTTAAAGGTTTACGCGCATGAAAATAGGATGGGGACAAACGTATCGTCATCTGGTAATGACCTGATGTTTCTTCACTCCCGTAAGGTAGTTAGGCATCTGCTTGCTTGGCTCCTTTTCCTCCTCTACTCTCCCAAGAGAGGTTTTTCTTTTTCAGCCTTGTACCTAATCTTAGAATACAGAATCAAACAAACATAAAGAGAAAAACAAGGCTGAACAGATTGAAGGAAAAAAAGGATTCTTAAGAGCTAAGTCAACATTGCTGGGCTCTCTTTTGTTGTGGAGAATCCAGATGAAATGTCAAGTCTAGAGGAGTGTGAATAATAAGCCAGATAAAGTTCCTGCTGTGTGAGAAGGGGGAGGGTGGGGTGAAACAGGCAGGAAACGTGGGGAGGCTGGATGCCAGGAAGATTTTTGGAGGACTCCAACGAGAGATTTAGGTATGAAAGAGGTATTAGATGAGCAACGTCAAAGAGGATTATAAATGGGGATACCCTAAAGTTATGTACACATGTACTTTTTTCTAGGGAGGATATCTGTATCTTTCATAACATTTTTAAAAGGCTCTAATGATCCGAAAATATAAAAAGGTATTGACATATATTGCGTCATATGATTAAATATTCTGGTCTCAAAGAACTATTAGTAGGAGCTGTAGCTTGTCCCTAGAAACATTGCAATGAATGGAGAAATGTTCAGCATATATATGTATATAAAAGCACCCATTTAAATAATATAGGATTTGTATGTCTGAGCTGTATCATTCACTCCTTTGACCGTCCTTGTAGTAGGGAAGTGGGACAAATTAGAAAACCAGATTAGTGAGTACCTACCATGTAATAAGCCTTAAAGAAAGTATGTATAAATAAGGCCACATTTACATGTATGTTGAAATAATGATGGTCCAAAATCCTCATCTGCGTTACAAATTTGATCTCTAGTTCTTTCTGGAATTTTTCCCCTCCAAATTTTTCAAAACCTCCGGGGCTTGAGATTGGTGCCTACATAATAATTCTCTGTGTTTTTTCTACAGCCAAAGCAGAAACTCAGTCAAAGACTGAGCTGCAACAACACTGACCTTTCTGAAAGCCACGTGGAGGTACCAGAACTTTAAGTGGCCAGAACCTGTTAACCTTGGTCGTGGCATCAAAATCCTTTCTTCTTCTGCTGGCAAGAGCCAATGCTGCCTTTTACTGACAGCTCTGTGGAGTGGTTCTTGCATCTTGGGTTATTTCCTGCCATTGCCCATTGCAATGCAAATTTTATAAGAGGTATTCCAATACTTTGCTCATTCAGTTTTGACAAAATAAAAGGCTATCTGTTACTTCTGTCTTTTTAGTAAGACGTGTCCCACAGTGAACCTGTCTAGAGTGCAGAGTGCTATGGTTTTTTAGTGACACTGCTCTCCAGATCATGCATGTGTACACACACACACACACACGTTTTTTTCCAAAAGTACATCTGATACTCCAGGGTGACAGAATTATGGGGTTCTCTTTAAGCCACATGGTAGGCTTAGAGCCTATACTCCTCTACCTCCCTCATCCTGGAGGGCTATTTTTTATTCATTGGTCCCTACTCCTTACCCTGTAATGTGTGTTCCTTCATAGGAGTCCATTAGTATTTTCCTGAAATCTCACCTCCATCCAACAACTATTCCATTGGACATGTATTTCTACACATGTGTATCTCCGTGGAGTCTTGAGCCATGGCCTGACTCCTGGAGGAATGAGAAGAGAGTATTAAAAATAGCTTCACTTCCAGGTCTCCTGCGTAAATCACTGGTTGAAAATCAATATTTAACAGAATTAGCTAAAGATCTAAGCTACCATACAAATGGATGTTAGGGAGGGGAGTAGTGTAACTTCACTGTCCAACGGTAGTGAAGCCTCAGGCTCTTGATTAAGCAATTTTACAAAAGAAAACCTTCCAAATATGATACCATTTGTTCTTTTGCATAAACCAAAGTATGAGATGTATTTTCATTTTTGGCTTCTCAGTCTGTTTGACTAATTGTCTTTATACTGTTATCATTCATTTTTATATTTGGCAAATACATTCTTCTCATAATTTGAATTAATTAAAAATTAATTGAAAATGCATTGTTAAATATAATTCTTATTGTCTAATAATTTCAACCAAGGTCTAAATTATTTTTTCTTTAAATAAATTATTTATATTTTTAGGGAAAATCCTTCAAAACCTTTATTCCTTTTAATACAGAGGACAAAGGGAAAATATGAACAATTCTGTAAGAATTACAAGGTGGTCTAATATCTAATATTTTAATAAACTACTACCAGAAACCTCTATCTCAGAAAAGATATCTTACTAACATGCAAAAAACATTATAATGAATATCTGTTGCGGGTTGCTTAGAGGGAGGATGCATTTGAATACTTAAAATATTCAGTGGACTCAGAATAACTGATGTTTTAGGGTTCCACTAAGTGATTCTGAAATGTTTCAGAGCTCAGTGAAAGCTTTACCTCTCAGGTTTCAGCTTTGTAAAGAATAAGGACTTGTGTAGGCTCCTTACATCATTGTTTTGTAGAGGGTCAATTGTGTCTTGGTAGAATTTTCTCAGGCTAATGCATGTGAATCAGCTTCATCTGATCTTCCATGGTAGTTTCAGGGTCTGTGGAGAGTTCACATGATGGATGGACCACTCCATACCTTTAGGAAACCATCCTTACAGGGTTGACAAGAATTGCCTGCCAGGTACTTGTCAGAAATATAGTTATAATTAAATATTAATTAGGCTGCACTTTGGCCCACTTCCTTGTTGCTAAAAGTCAGGCAGCACTAGATACTGACCATCTGCATCTCCATTGTTTCTATTGATAGGATTTCTGACATTAAGATTTTAAGGCTGTTTAAGAATTGATTTGCATACTCATGGTTCCTATAGACAGGATCTGTGACATTTTGTTTAAGAGTTGCATGAGATGTTTTTCAGACCCTCAATTCCAACAACCAGTTTGAAGACCCTCACAGAGGAACAGGACCAGCATGAAAATACAGCTTCTTCATTTTCCTGTCTTCAAGAAAATGACTTCACCTTGTGGTCTCTGACCAATCAAGGGTCTCCACACTTTAGCCCACTCCAAAACCCTTAAAAACCCTACCCCTAAACTCCTCAGGTACATGGATTTGAGGTTTTCTCTTATCTCCTCTTTCAGAGACCCTACAGCTGCAACCTGGTGTCTTGGCTTTGTGACTTGCTGTGTGCATCAGGCAATGAACCTAGTATGGTTACATTTATTCAACTAATATAAGGAAGGCGGCATGGGGAAAATGTTTGTTGACTTGGTCATCTGCCTTTGTTATTATCTGTACCAGAATTAAGAGCCATAGTTTTATGGGAGACAGTGAGTTCTGAAACCGGTTGGGCCCTAGCATCTCTGTTGCTGTTTCTGGGCATGAAACTGAGCCTGGGTTCTGGGGAACTCTTCCAGAAGGAAATGGAGGGTGAAGAAGCCCCTTATGATCCAGGAAGTTGTGAACAGCACATGCTTGTCTTCTAATTTCTTCCTTTCCCTTTTACCCTTTAAGCATTTTAAAAACCGTTGCTTTGTTGTTATCATTGTTGTTGACTAATCAGATACTGAAAAGAGTATTAGCATAAAAATCATTGATACAATGTGTTATCCTTCCAGAGGCATATGCATTTTAAAAGAAGGTTGGCAGAGAAAGAAAACGTGCTTAACACAAAGCAATGCCTTTCAGTCTTCAGAGAGGTATTTTAGTCAGTAGAAAATACTAATGCCCACCTACCAAAATAATGCCCTAGACTTGCTTTAAAAAGACAATATTCATAATATACAGATTACAAAGAAACAGACATCCTCTAACAATATCACTAAGCTCCTATGGTAAATTTCTTTCCTGGAACTGACATTTACTAGCTGTGTGTTGTTGAAGAAGACACTTAGTCACCCTGAGCCCCAGTTTCCGGATCTTCAAATGAGAATCATTTTTACCCTACAGAGTTATTCTGAGGGTCAAATGAAATTCTGACTTACAAAGTTTTACATTGCCAAGCAAGGCTTGGTTGTGAGGAATACGAGCATTCGGCAAATGGAAAGGTTGCTATAGGGATTGAGCCATGGAAATTAACATTCTGGGAACAGCAGGACTACTGTACTCTATATTGAGTTTATAACTTATCATTCACAAACTGCCACAATGTGAATTAATTATAGAATTCAGTTGTGTGTTCTTATTTTGGAGATCTGAGTTATGGATTTCTACAGAGTCAATGTGACTATGGTAATTTCCCAAGACAGTCTTCACTGGAGCATGTCATGAATGATGCTGAGAAAGTAGCAGCATTAACCTTGGGCCTGTTTCAGTCTCCATCTTTCTAGATCTGTGTAGATGTCAGTCGTACAGGGGAACTTGGGAATATCCCCATATACAGATATGATATGGAAGAGTCTGGTAAGGTATTGACTGAGCTACCAGTGATGACCCTAAATGAGTCACTGGGCCACTGAGGGAAGGGGTGCCTGTGTTTCCCACATCAATATCATTGGTACAGACTTCTTGGATACATATGTTAGATCGTCTCTATTTCCTTAGTTTCAGTGGGATGTTTGGCAGGGCTTTGTTGTGCCCACTTCCTTTCCACCATGTAGACCCTGGATGACCTTTGTTGAAATAGTTCTTTGGGGGACATGATTCAGTCTTCACCCATTGCCCTGAATATTTCTCAGTGGAAGTTTTATTTTTATATCTCCCCAGCATCATTTTTGCCACGGATATCCATTCTGGTATATAATAATCATGGTTTTTGTTGCAAGCAACAGAAACCAATTTTGGCTAAGGGACTTTTTGGAAGGATGTCTGTGGGAAGGGTATAGAGCCAGGACTACCTGGACCCAAAAGTGGCAGATACAGGCAGACACCTGCCACAAAACTGGTCTATTTGAGGATGCCACTGGGAGTGTCATTGACCTTGGAAAATGAATTAATTTGAAACCATTGTGACTAATCTCTAATCCCATCCATTTTTGTCAGTCTTTGAAGATGTGAAGTCCTGGCAGGGCATCCAACTGCCTGCACAGAGGCAATATGCTATATCCTAGCAGGACAAGGAGGGTCAGGGGTTTTGGGATCAGATGAACTAACCTTTACAATCTGGTCTCATCACTTCCACACTTTGTGATCTTGAGCAAGCCCTTCATCTCACAGAATCTCAGTTCCCAATCCCATTTGATTGTTGTCAGAATTTAATGAGAAAATCAATTAAAACTCCTAGTACAAAGCCTAACACATAGTAGGCACTCCATATGTGGAATTATCACTGTAAGCTCAAAAAGTGAGGTATTTTCCAGAGACCCACAGGAGTTTCCAAATCCTCATATCAAGAATATTCCCACAGACACCTGTTTTTCTCCACATTTTTCTATTAATACCTATCATTAAAATTTTATCTCTTATTGGATGATTGTGTCTCATAATAAAATTAATCACTCTGATCAAAATGGTGAAAAGAAAGCAACGTTGAGTTAAAGAGATTTGACTGGTTATGCAGCATTCACTTACTTGGGCCCATAGACCTTGTGTTTGAAACACAAAGGCCCCAGCCAAATTCCAAATTATTTTACATTAATTACCTTTGGCTTGGAATAAATTATTAATAATCATGTCACTTAAATATGTGAGTCCTGTGAGTATAGTCTGCACTGGGTACAGAAATGTATAAGTCAACTTCAAGCACTCTAACCTACAGCTACACTGGACAAAGACTCTGTCGTTTTAAACTCCTTTTAAATTCTGGACTCAGAATTTTATGGCTTACCCCTGAATACGTTTGAATATTTCTAAATCAAGCTGAATATTCCAAAATGTCATGGCAAAAAAATGCTATTCTTTTTTATTTGATATATGTATATATTGTAAAATTATTACCACAATCAAGTTAGTTAACGTACCCATCACCTCACATAGTTAACTTTTGTGCGTGTGTTTGTGGGGAGAATATTTAAGATCTACTCTGTTAGCAAATTTCAAGTAGACAATACAGTGTTGTTTGCTACTGTACATTAGATCCCCAGAACAGAAATAAGCTATTCTGTTTATACATACATATGTATACATACACATGCATGTACATACATATACACATACACACATACACACACACACATAAGGTATAGCTAGTTTGAGTGCTAGAATATTGTATTTCTCAGTAATTCTAAGGTAAGAAAATCAAAGCCCACGGGATCAAGGAAAACAGATTCTGAGGCTCAGTTCATACCATTGCTCATCAAATTTGACTTTGTCATTAGTTTTATCCATGACGCTTTACAATCCCATGAGATGTCCGTCTACTGACATATCCTGCCCCACCTTTTGATGACAAATTTTCTCTTTCCTGGACGCTTGTATGAATGGATG
Source organism: Macaca fascicularis (assembly GCF_037993035.2). Classification (NCBI taxonomy): domain Eukaryota; kingdom Metazoa; phylum Chordata; class Mammalia; order Primates; family Cercopithecidae; genus Macaca; species Macaca fascicularis. The sequence continues at coordinate 42,622,632 of NC_088386.1, read as the reverse complement.
ATACCAAAAACTGAATTGGGGGTAAGTGAGGTAGTATGAAGATAGATTTTAATAGTGTATCATAGAACATAACAGTAGTTTCATCTGCTTTGTTTAACCATTATTTAACCAATCACTCAACAATAATTTATAGATTATTTACTTTGGGTCAGACAGTGCTTGTTTCAGGTGGTAGAAAAAGGTTGTAGTATACAAAGGTTTTGGTCATGCACCTCTATCAGTAAAAATGATTTTTGCTTTCACCCCTAATATATGCTATTTATATATTATAAACACTACTATAGTAGTATTTTATTAATATATATAATGTATATATATATTTCAATGTTTGCAAAAGTTGGCAATAAAAAGTAAGATAAAAATAGATGTTAATGTCAGTTTTTCTATTTCTTTTCGCATCTGGCCCAGTAGGTCATCTTGGCCATCCACTGTGATGCTTACACTTTATTTTGAAGACCACTGGTCCAAAGAGATTGGATGGCTCTTGACAGGTAATAAAAGTAGACTTTTGGACAATAGCCAGCTTTCCAAGGGAGGTTATGATCTCAAACAAGGAACAGTCTTGATCTGTGAAGTGTCTAAACCATATCTTGATAAGCTTGAAGCAAAACCAGTTTTCCACCCCCAGACTCTTACCAGGTGTTTACACACTGGCTCCACATTGTGCTGAGTGTGAAAGATAGTGCGGTGAGGAGGGGTTTGGCATAAACATAGATGTGAATACAGGGGTATTAAGGGGAGTTTGGAACTTAGAACTCAATTTCAAGCAAATAAATGGCCACTATTGTTCAATATTACAAAAGGTAGGAGTCATGCTACAAGAGTGCAAAAGGGCAGAATCCATCATAAATGTTATAGTCTTTCATGTAATTCAGAGCAAGGAGGATTGGAAGCATGGGTAGGATGTTGAGAAAGGGCCATTGAAAGGGGAGAGTTCCCTGGTTGTCCTTGTAGTATGTGCAACAGGGTTGTGGCTTGCCTATTGGATCACTGCCACTGCTCAAAGCCCTGATGGGAGGGGGAGCATGCAGGTGGGCAGGTGCAGGAACCAGGGCAAGCACTTTTGGGCTCTGGCCCCACAGCAGCATCTAGCGGTGGGTGTCTGCAACTCCGAAAGCCCAAGTGGGCACATGTTACAGTGTGCTCTTTTAGCCTTGCAATCGCAGATGGCTTAAGTGTTAACCAGCTCAATGGACCCTCTGCCTTTTCACAAGGGCAGAGGGCCAGTATGACAGCTTTCTGTTTCCCAAGCTCCTACCCAGTGTCCAAGAAGAATCAGGTCACACAAGGACTTGAAGGATGAATGCAGGGTTTTAGTGAGTGGTGGAGGTGACTCTCAGCAGGACGAATGGGGAGCTGGAAGTGGGGTGGAGAGGAAAGATGATCTTCTTCTGGAGTTCTGGCTGTCCAGTGCCTGAACTCCTCTCTGACTGCCCCCAGCCTGACTCCTCTTGGTGTTCAGATGTTCCTTCTCTTGTCTCTTTCTCTGCTGTGCCATTCTGCCATTTGTCCCCTTGTCTCCCTTGTCTGCTCATCTGCTCTTGTCTCCTTCTGGAGCCTGGGGTTCAGGGTTTATATGGGTACAGGATAGGGGGTGTGGCAGGTCAAAAGGCAACTTTCTGGGTGCTAAAACAGGAATGCCTATTCTCAGGGCCATGGTTATCCAGGCTTGAGGGTGGGGTCTTTGCCAGGGAACCACCCTCTTTTATCAAGTATTTCCCTGTCTCCTGGCTGTATCAGCATGGAGAAAAGCAGGTCTCAGATGAAATGTTTGGAGAGGAAGACAGGGCTCCCCTCAATTCCACATGTTAAAGTATCAGGCATAAATGTGGCCACAAGAGGTTCCACATTTGAACTGGTTATAAGAGAAGAGATGTATGACAGATTCCCTTCTTCCTCTATCCAAGCTCTGCTCTCCGCACTTCACCATCCAAGTGTTTCATTAAGAGGCTGTAGCTATTTTCGCCTTCAGCACAGGGAGGAGCTGATCTGTAAAGTTCCTGACAGTTTCTTGAGTCTTTCCTGGAGCAATATTTCTGTATTTGGGGTTGGGGATATGTCTGTAAATGACCAGATGATGTTTACTGGGGATAGGTGCCATGACATTTGGAAAAGAGGCAAGGATGGACATAGAGTTCTGAGGACTGATCAGCATCTTGCTCCCAGGAAGAAAAAAAATGAGAAAAGTACCAATTTCATTTTGTTTGCCTTATTCTTTTGGTGCATGTTTTCTGTTTCTGATCTACATGTGGACCTCTGTTTCATTATCTCTATGGCCCCTCCATTTTGATTGATTCAGAGGTCACTGCAGACTGCTTTACTCTATTCATCTCCCCAAATAGGATTCCTATGTCATTTACATTTTATCAAATCTTAAAACTAAAAATTGTCCAAAATGATGTTAATCTTTCATTGATATTTGAACTGCCAGATCATAATACCAGTTGGTAGAGTCACATTTAAGTTAAAAGAATAAAATATGTCATAAAATATCCCTGTGGTAATCCTGTTAGAAAAACTGAATCACCATAGCTAAATAGATTAATCATATTAAAACATAACCTTTGTTTTACCTGGAAAAAAGAGGGACATAATTAGATATTACATATAATTAAACTATATAACAAATATCAAGGCATCAGTGGCCAAATGATATATTGAAAGACTATAGGAGAGAAAGTCAAGAGACCCAAATTTCTTATCTTGTTCTTTATTAAGCTATAAAATATTTAGTCGTTTATAATACAGTTTTCTTGCCTATAAAATTAGATACATGAACTAATATAGTTTTCTTGCCTATAAAATCAGATACATGAACTAGAGTGTGAGAAGCTTTTTCAAGCATTAATATTCTATAATTCTATATTGTAATGGTATAGCTTATATAGTCTTGATATAAAATATTGTAATTCTCAATTTTCCAGGGGGAGAAAAAACAAATGAGCAGTGGCTCAGCTGAAAATTAGTATTCACAAAAGCAGAAATATCTGAAGGCAAGCTCCAATAGTTCCCCACCACCCCACCCCTGGAATAATAGCAGCTTTCTTTTCCTTGCATCTAGTCTGCTAAACCACCAATTCTATAGTAAGGGTAATTAGAAGGAGATATGTTTGCAAGAGAGTGCTGGGAAACATCCAGAAAATGTTTATTCCAAGGAAAAACAGAAACTCATGCAAATTAACAAGACTGTTGACTTTGAAAATAGCGTATTATTAATTCAGAGAGTACGTACTTAGCTTATAATAACTTAATAGTTTCAGAAAAGGGAAGGATGTTGCTTGCTAAGATATATCATTATTTCGGGAGGTGTGTTTTCAGAAATGCTCACAAGAAGAACGAGTTGAAACGAGTTTACCCATTTGTTTCAGCCCAGAGGGCTGTTTGGATAAATTCAGAGTTCAACAGGTTCTTACACGTTAGCTCAAAAACATTTGTTTGGGTAGGTTTGAAGTAACTTTTAAAAGGCCACAGTTTGGGCACCTTACTTTTTTCTCTCCAGTTAAAGTCAATTGCAGAAGTTCTCTTTTACTTATTTCTCTTGTCCTTTGATTTTTAGACTGTACTTCAAATGGTTATTGGCTCTATGAAAAACCATTAAATTTTTGGCTTATTCTCAAACATATGAGCCCCAGGTTGGAAATAACTCCCTTGTTTCAGAAAAGTAGATGCTATTGTTTCTAAATGATCCTTTTTCACTAAGGAACAGACTATAACGAATAATTGTCTTTCTTTTTCCACTGGTAAGTTATATGGAAATACAATTCTAAATTCAGCATTTTAAAAATATGATTTTCAAAGAATTACACATGACATTTTAAGGCCAGCAACAAGTTTAACCTTTAGAACAAATAAAACAACATGAACAATAAGCATGTAATTTCACAATGGAACACATTGCTTTCTGGCAGCACTGCTAACAATTGGCTACTGTAGGTTGTGCAATCTCTTCCAGTAATATGATTTCTATATATGTTGGGTCTGTTACAGTTAAAGGCTATAATCCAGGAATGTTAGACATTTCTGGTAATTTTTCACTATTATCCATCTTTTTTGGTAACAGAATAAACAATTAGTTTAAAAATGTGTATCAATATTTTACAAATAATCTAGTATCCTGTACCAATTGATTAATATATTTGGAATGATTCAAAAAGAAATGGATAATTTCTTTAAAAAAGCAAGTTAAGAAAAGCAATTTCCTAAGTCATTAAAGAGGAACTAGGATGTGGCACAGGAGGGAGATTGTGAAATCCACAGGTTCACTTATTTTGGAAATTGTAGGCAGACTCCTTAGAGAATGTGTAGGTAGCACTTTAGAAGGCCGAGGTGGGCAGATTGCTTGAGCCCAGGAGTTCGAGACCAGCCCAGGCAAAATGGTGAAACTCCATCCCTACTAAAAATACAAAAAATTAGCTGGGCCTGGTGACATGCACCTGTAGTCACAGCTACTTGGGGTGGGGGTGGGTGGCGGTACTGAGGCGGGAAGATTGCTTGAGGCAGGGAGTTTGAGACTGCAGTGAGCTCTGATTGTGCCACCGCATTCCAACCTGGGTGATGAAGGGAGACCCTGTCTCAAAAAATAAACAAATAAATAAAATAAAAACTTCACTTTTGGTGAATTTGTTTTCACAATTTGAATACACAGGACCAAGGATAAAATATATTGACATTTTACATTGTAGTGAAAGAAACACCTGATCTGATCCAAGGCTGAAACAAATCTAAGGTATTACAATGTTCTTTATACATTACAAGTTAATAATACAAACATTAAATACTTATTATAGCCAAGAACTGTTTACATTATTTACATATTAGCATATTTAATACAATACACCCATAAGGTGAGTACTATTAGTACCATATGTTAAAGACACTGGACATGGAGCGGATGTGACTTGCCCAGGGTCACACAGTTGGACGTGGTACTTTTGGATTTGAGCCCAGACAGGGCTGAGCTCAGGGTCCCAGTACTCAACACAGCCTCTCTTGAGTCATAGAACCCGAAAGGCAAATTAAAACTCATCAAGTCCAGCCATCTACTTTTATAGACGAAGAGACCAAGGCTCAGAGAGCTGAAAAAATGTCCATAAACCATAGCAAGTTAGCCTCAAGCCAGGAAGTAAATCTTGATTTCAAGGATCCCACTTGAGAACTCTCAACTTTGTTTATTTTCTTGGAAAAGCAAAGAACCTCATAAGGCCTTTAAACATTTATAATTAGATCGTTCCTTCTCTTCTTCTGTCTAAACAGTCAGTTGAAGAAAAACTAGCTGGAATTGTCATTGCCCACTTAGAGGAAGATGGGGTATGTGCCATTAGCCAACTGACCCAGGAAGCAGCTGAAACTCAGCCAAAAACAAAACTCACACATTTCAAGCAAAGTTCTCCTTTTCTCTAAATTCATTTTCCTTCTAGACTACATTTCCTGTAAGAAGTTTGCCTTCAACTATTTGTTTTGGAATAAACAGCACAACTTTGTTTTATCCTTCCTCTCTCTATGTTGCTTTGGGAAAATGGAAAAGGACTAGATTGCTGGAATGGTGTCTTCCTCATGGTGCTGTCATAACCTTTTTTTTCTTGCTTGAGGAAATCACTTCCATCAGGAGAGGGCAAGGGTAGGAAGAAGAGAAAGTAAAACATCTTCTATGCTTTCATGAAAGCCTTGAAATAGAATGTTAAAACTACTGGGTAAAAGCAAAGTACTAGCATGCTTCATGCTTTTGGATTCTGTGATAAGAGGGAAGGGTGATGTTCATGTGCACAGTATACTCCCCTGAAATTCACAAGCATTCTATGGAAAATTGAAATGTCATGAATAAATTGCAATCACAAGTATGAGAAGTTGTTTATTACAGGCTACAGCACAGATAAAATAAACTTTGATATTGTGTGTGCCCCATTTCTGTAGATGTAACCTCCTTGCTTTCCTCCCACTGAAGTGAACATATTGAAATGCAAATGCTTGAGAGCCATGTTATTATAGAATGACTATGCTGACATGCTGACCTCAAACTTCCAGCCTCCAGAGCTGACAGAAAGGAGTAGTTATCATTTAAGCTACCCAGCCCTACAGTAATTTTTATAGCAGCCTGAACTAATACAGAGATACCAGCATTGAAGGAATTGTTAATGGACAAGGGGGTTAATTAAGAGCCTAGCCCTCCTGCCTCAAGGTGGGGAAGTATTAAAGGTCTGTCTAGTTGCAGAACTCAATTTAGAATCATCTGGAGTTTTATTGTGCAGCTCCACTTTTCTCTGCCCAGTGGTATTCTCTTAACCTTCCTACAGGTATCTATTCTAAGGGTACTTCCCAACAAACTTTATTGGGGTTCAGAACACAATACCCCAAAGTATAGCACTTGCCTGCTGAGTACTTTGGACTGAAGGAGCCTGTAAGGGCTTCAGAAACAAGAAGTTCTCCCTGACTTTCTCCTACTCTCCTTTGTCCTTTTCCCATTTCTCCCCCACAGCAGGTCATAGAAACCAGAACTCCTCTCCCTGCAAGTAAGCCATAAAACCTAGAAAGGACTCTAAGCCAAGAGATTGTTCTATCTATGATTTGTCCAACAACCATGTTGTATATCACAGTGAGAATTCTAAAATAGATTCCTTCCCTTAGTTGTGTGACTCTATTACTCATTCATTACAGATTACGTCAAATCACAGTTTGTCATTTCCACACCCATGGATATACTCAGTAGAATCATTTTCATGTTTGATATAGAGATACTATGAGTTGTATACAAAAAGCACCATGAATGGTCTTTCTGAGAAAATAGTTTAAAGGACCTCAGAGGCACCCACTTTGAAATAAATGCTGGGTAAGATTGGAATAGTTTATGGAATAATGCCAGTCCTCATTTCATAGCTTTTTATTTAGATTGATAGAATGTGGCCAAAGTGGCCACCACCATGGGAGATTCATAAGCAAGGCATCTCTATAGCAGATCTTACAAACTGGACACCATTATGCTCCACAAAGTCTCTTCTCAGTCCTTGACATGATAATACTTTTGAGATTGCAGTTTAAGTAGCTAATATCACACATATGCAAATCAAATTAGACATTTGGCATATTTGAGGGGAAATAAATACTTAAAATATTAATTTTAGCACAACTGTGGTCACTGGCAGATAATGTTCCCGAGTTTTTAGGTGCCTGGAGTTCTCCTGGAATCTTCCTAACTAGCTTGTTTTTGCCACCTGTTTTCTACATCAAATTTGATGTTCTTGTGTAAAACACATGGGTTATTTCTGGTAGGAATAAAGCGACATACATATTTTACAAAAATACCATGTAAACTCTATATCTTACCCCCTATATTATCGATTACACTGTCGTCAAACACACCCACTTTACCAGGGAAAGAATTCACAGGGCAAAAAAGGGGAGATGGTCTTTTCAGTACAGAAAATCCGGAAATTTCAGTTAATTCAAAGCTTTACAAACACATTATTGGATTGTCAAATATTCTATATTTGGCTCTTGCTCTTGAAAATAAAGATTTCCTTTGAAATACTGTAGAAATGAGGATCCTGTCCAGCTTCAATTACCTTCAAGTTTTGTATTTCCAACTTGTAAATAATTTTCGGATGATATCTGCAGCCATTGGCTGGATGTGTCTCTTCATGAGTTCACATGAATAAGCCTAATAACAGAACTAGACGTTTAACTTCTGTATACATCAGTTTCCCTGATTGTAAAAGATTTACGCTAATATTTGATATGTGTAATAATATATGTGAAAATGTTTTGGAAAGTGTATACAGTGGTCCACAAAAGTAAATGATTATATTCTGTGTTCAATTAAATTGTCGTTGATATTCTCAAAGTAAAGTATCAATGGCGTGGTGCTCCTTGGGCTTATTTTAGTAAAGCTGAAGAGGGTGGACTGAGGAAAAAAGATGTTTCTGTTTGCTTCTTAACAAAGCCATTAATGCATGACTGTAGCTTTTTAATGGATTTTGATCTTGAATTTGGGGTCCATTTTGTTACCTTTGCTTATTCTATGGCTGTAATAATTTATTGAGTTTTTTGGGGGTCCTACTACTTCATGTAGAAACAATTTTTTGGACACTAGTGAAAACAAAGACAAGAAAATGGAACCCTTTTTTTTAATATATAAAACAAATGTCATTTGAGTTCAAAGTACTGTTGTGGATATGGGAAGAAGTCTTCAGATGAAAGCATTCGATCAGAAAGACAGTGTCCTATTTTTGTTCAAAGCACCTCAGGCGGTCTTACCTGTCAAAATGATAAACTTATTTATTGCCTTCTAAGGACACAAATTTGAGTAAGCTCAAATTGTTCCTTCAAGTACTCCTATTACAGTTGTAGTTTTGTTAGTAATATTAAATTCAGCCAGAAGCTTTTTTTACCCCACAGGGGAATACATACTTATTTGAGCTTTTAAAAGTTACATTTTTTATTCTTGACTGAGGAACATGCTAAAAGGGTTAAATACTTTTTATTTCCAAAGTGCTGCACAACTATTATCCTGGACTCATAATATCTATACAAACAGGCTTGCATTTCTTGTCAGCACCACCTTTAGGTCTCAAAGGACCAAAAGGGGTTAAGTGATTGTAAAGTGAGTTGTAGAGTCGCCTATCATCCTGCATTTAACCCAGTGCTCCATGGTCGATTTTGCCTTTTTGCATGCAGACACACATGCTCATTTGCTTCAGAGACATTTCAGGGACTTCACTTCTCCAGGCAGGCAGGCTCATGATCTGGTTCAAATGAACACATTGCTATTACTGGTTGGGAGAAGACTCGGCATTCCATTTACTCTGAAATCATTTGAAAAGTTAGCCTTTCATATGTCAGGTGAGAAATTTTGCATAATTAATATATTTAAGAACCATTTAGAGAGGACTTTAAGCATAATTGTAAGAAGAGTCATTTTGTGAAATGAAAATTGTCACCAATCTGAGTAGCAATTATAAATCCTTAAAATATGTCCCAGGAACAATAGAGGGAAAGGAGGGTATGATGACCAATCTTCCAATGAGTCCCATGAAAAGACTGTGCTTTGATTTTTGTTTGGTTTGTTAGGGAATATAGCAAAGGATAAAAAACTATGGCCAGCATTTATTAAGCGCCTATACCATTTGGGGCATTTTACAAAGTCCTTTATGTAAGTTAATTATATAAATTATTCTTTATAACTTCTTGATATTTTGATTAGTTTTAAGATAGAGTAACTGACTTGGAGAGGTTATGCAACAGTGAGAATTGCTTTGCAATTCGACATACTTTGATTTGAATCCTATCTCGGGGCCCCCAATCTAGAGGCAACAATGCCTTTGGAATCAATAGGCAGAAAGGGCAAGGGAGAGAAAGGGAGCTAAATTCTGTTCAAGGATGAAGAGTATAACAGGAATTTTCTAAATCTATCTAATGCAAGCCTATTGTACTAGTGCAAGCCTAGTTCCCAAACGAAATTGTAGGTGCCAGAAAACGTGTTAAAATTAAGCCAAGTTCAAAATCTAGCCCAAAGCTGGTAAGCTGGAGGATTTGATTTGTGAGTGTGGCTGGGTAAGACTGGGCATGGCTGTCATCTCTACATTAGGTCTCTGATCCACTCTGTATGTGTAAATTGTATGATCTACTCTTGTACTGGGGATTACATGGTTCCCTGGGCACACAGATAGGAGCAGAAAGGACAGGACAGGAGTTTTGTGTTTGAGCCTAGAAGGCATCCTTTATAGCTCTGTTTATCAGCATTTTAGATGGCACTCCTCAGCTCCTGACATTTGAACCAGTGAAGATCATTGGGTTTCTTGTTCTGGATTCTACCCCGTAGAGCAATCTTTTTGTGGGGTTTGTTTCTTTCAATGTTTATTTCTCTCTTGCTACCTAAACCTGCCACAGAACTCAGCTTTGGCCTGTGCCACCATGACTGCTTTTAGTTCTCAGCTCCTAGAGTGATGTCTTTCCTCACTGGTTCTCTTGTATTGGCTGTGTTTGGACTCACCTCCATTCTGTGTTTTCCCTGACTTACGCTGTGTCACATCCACCTCTGCTTGGCTCCACTACCTTCCTCTGGAGTGGGTCTTTGTGTTTTGTTTTGTTTTCATGAGCAGCTCCTTGCTGCCCCCTCCTGGCTCAAATTGTAATCAAGGCTTCGTTTTGCAAACCAAAGTTGAGAGCCAAACTTTGCCATTAGATAAACTGAACTCTGTCTCAGTCTCATAGTTTTGCTACTTGGGGGAAAGAGAAGACAATTCTTCTCCTTTTCTCTCTGTCTCTCTCTCTCTGTTATACACTTTCTTCTTAGACCCATAGCAATAAGAGCTTTTTCTTTGGCTTTTTTTTTTTTTAAACATAAAATGTTATCTTTATTAATATAGTATACAAGCCTAATATTGAAAATTTGGAAAACACCGAAAGGCATAGAGAGAGCAAACATCATCTGTAATTCAGCTGTAATAGATACTCACCATGTACATGATGACCTTTCCTGTCTATTTTTTTTTTTTTTTTTTTTTTCCAGAGTCTTGCTCTGTTGCCCAGGCTGGAGTGCACTGGTGCGATCTTGACTCACTGCAACCTCCACCTCCCGGATTCAAGCAATTCCCCTGCCTCAGCCTCCCAAGTAGCTGGAATTACAGGCACCTGCCACCATGCCTGGATAATTTTTTAGTTTTAGTAGAGACGGGGTTTCACCATGTTGGCCAGCATGATCTTGATCTCTTGACCTCGTGATCCACCTGCCTCAGCCTCCGAAAGTGCTGCCATTACAGGCATGAGCCACCGCACCCGGTCCTGTATATGTTTTCTATGCGACTCTTTATGCTTGGTTTCATAGTCTGCTCTTCCTCTTAGCAATATGTCATTAGCTATTTCAGTCCTTTTAAGTACTCAGAGCCTTTTGTTGCAGGCATTCATACTCATCACTTTTTGGGGGGCTCAAATTACATTATATAAGATTATATAAACTTTTATTCAATTATTTAAGATTTAAGCTTCTGCTAGCTGGATTTTGGACATATGAACAGAATATTCTGTATTCTCCCCATACTATGCAATATTGGGCTCTTATGCTGTGACGCTCAATAAATGTGGCTGACTGGCTGTTCCAAGTTCATGATGTGTTTTCCAAAATGGCAATAAAAATGGTAATGAAATGTTAAGTTATTCTCAGCTACTAAATTCCTAGTACCAGGGACATCATAAATTATCATTTTGATGATCAAAAAACTATTTAACCATAAATTTCAACTAAGTCACAATAACGTATGAATCTCTCTCCAGCCCCCTTTTCCCCATATGTTTCCAAAGTATATGCATCATGATTGAATTACCTCACAACTAATTAGAGCTTAAGAGAAAAATACAATATATGTGAAGGAAGTTTGGGGAAGTAACTAAATATAGAAGAATTATTCTAATGTGAAGGGCATTTGGGGGAGCATTTACCCTCCGATACCCTTATTGCCAATAATTTGTCTGTCTATCTTGCTTGCTGTCTGGTCATAGTGAAGATAATTTATAGGTATACTTTTCTGTGAGCTAGAAAGCATTAAATGGGTTCAAAATCAATGCTGCATAACAAAGGGATGCTCAAAATTACCAGCCCTGATGTTATGTATATTTCTTGCTAATACTTCTAATTTATAGAAGCTGATGAGGTCCAATAATCCCTCAAAGCTTGAAGGAGAAGCTTTGGACAGTTCTGTTCTCAGCTAATGCAGGGCTCTGGCTTGATGTGGGAGGGGACTCTCCACTTTCTTCCCTTGGTTAAATACAAGAAAGAAAATGTTAGATCAATGATGACTGGACTGAAGAAAACACTGAATTTATGTTAACTTTTCTACATTTAAATACTTACATGAACGTGTTCACATTTAAAAAGCAGAGTACATAAACATTTTTTTTTTCTAATCAGCAAACTTTATTGTTTAAAGCAGTTTTAGGTTTGCAGCAAAATTGAGTGGAAAGTACAGATTTCCCACATACTCCCCATCCCCACACACATAGAACCTCCCATTATCAATATTCTGCACCAAAAGTAGTACACTTAGTGCAATTCACGAACATACATTGGCACATCATCACCTGGAGTCGATAGTTTGCATTAACGTTTGCTCTTGGTGTTGTACATTCTATGGGTTTTGATGAATATATAATGACATATATCCATCCTGTAATATCATACAGAATAGTTTCACTGCCCTAAAAATCCTCTGTGCACTGCCTATTTATCCCTCCCTCCCCCTAATCTCAGGCAACCATTAATCTTTTTACTGTTTCCACAGGCGTGCCTTTTCCAGGTGTCATATAGTGCGATCATACAATGCATAGTCTTTTTAGACTCACTTCTTTCACTTAGCTATATGCATTTAAGATTCTTCCATGTCTTTTCATGGCATGCTGACTCATTTCTTTTTATCACAGATTAATATTCTATTGTCTGGATGCACCATGGCTTATTTATTCACTACTACTGAAGGACATCTTGGTTGCTTCCAGGTTTTGGCTATGATAAATAAAACATTTGGTATAAACATTTGTTTGCATGTTTTTGTATGGGCATAAGTTTTCAATTAATTTGGGTAAAAACCAAGGAGTACAATTGTTAGGTCACATGGTAAGAGTAGGTTTAGTTTTGTAAAAACTGCCAAAGTGTCTTCCAAAGTGGTTGTACCATTTTGCATTTCCACCAGAAATGAATGAGTATTCCTATTTCTCCACATCCTCAGCAGCATTTGGTGTTTTAGATCTTGGCCATTCTAATGTGTCGTGCTATCTCCCTGTGGTTTTAACTTAAAATTCTCCAGTGATATCTGACCTTGAACATCTTCTCATATGCTTACTGGCTATCTGTATATCTTTTTGGTGAGGTATCTGTTTAGGGTTTTGAGCCCATTTAAAAAATTGAGTTGTTCATTTTCTTACTGTTGAGTTTGTTTTCACATTTTCGGTTGTTTTTATATTTTGTACAACAGCCCTTAGTCAGATGTGTCTTTTGCAAATAATTTCTCCCGGTCTGTGGCTTGTCTTCTCGTTTTCTTGAAGAGCATGCTTTTAAAAGACAGTTTTCTTTTAACTTTATGCCCTACAGATGACCAAAGCAGAAAGTTCCTCTTAACATAGTTAGAAAATAACTGTTTGATCAGAGAAATTGAATAAATTACATTTGCCTAACTATTCCTGCTTCTAAATCAAGAAATTTAAAATGCACTATGGTCTATGGACACGTAGTATCTAGCTCTGCTTTCCTTAAATGTGAAGTGGCTATGACCTTACAAGAAAGAATACAGCAAAGAGACTTCTGTTTCTCGAACCTTATGCCTTATGCCTCTGAATGCACTGCTTTTCGGAACACTATTTCCTGTTCGGGAATATTCCTGTCCAAGAAGACAAAGGGCTTTTTTTTTTTTTTTTTTTTTTTTTTTTTTTTTTTTTTAATACTAAAGAGGACTATCATGAGACAGCCTAAGAAACTGAGATTAAAGATGAAAAAATATGGTATTATATTTCCATTCTCTATCCAACATTCTCAAATATCTTACAAACGTTGGTAAAAATAATTTTGTGTGATATTCTCTATAGGGCAAAACATTAAAAAAGAAATGTTCACACTGTTCATTCTCTTTACCATGTAAAATATTCTCAAAAAAGAAGGAGCTTCACAAATTTCTTTAAAAGTGCTGTTTGTGTTATTTTTCTTTTTCTCCTTTCCACATTTTCTTAAGTATTTTTTGAGTGTAGCTGAAAGTTATATTCAGTCTTTGAATTCCATGTAATTCTTTGTATCTTCTCTGCCTGGTCATGATAGAGAATAGAGAGGATAATCAGATTCTAATTTTATAAAAGCTATATGTGAAAGTTAATTAGAGATATTGAGTGCATTGTGCTGTTATGTAATTTCCCCTTTCTACTGTATTTTGTATAGGTATACTCATAATTTCAGAAGTATTCAGACAATTTTAGATGAAATCAATCAGGTACTTAGGCAATCAGATCATTCCAGTAATAAGTACACACACACATGGGCACACATACAATATCCTTTTTGATTACTCAGTGCTATAGAAGAGTTTTATTATTATGCACATAGGCATAGTCTCTCTCTCTTCCCACCCCCTTTCTTCTCTTCTCCTGATATCCCTGTCCCTTGAAATGCAAAGGAAGAAACAGAACTCTATGATAAAAAATTTTAGAGAACTATGACCTCTCTGGGCAAACACAACTCTCCACAAGAGAGTTGTCTGTTTTTTCCATTTCATCTTTTTTTATGATAAACGTAACAATCTTTACTCTCTCAGTAGAGAGAGATATTATAGGAGTGAACAAGCTCATAATGGAAGTGGACTTTGTGCTTCTCCTAAGGGAAAGATTAGATAGGTTCAGAACCCTGCATGATTACAATAATTTGAGAAGAGCTGTTCTTGTTAAGCTCTTTATTTAAGGACATGTTAGAACTAGAACTCCAAGCTCCTCAACCTGTCAATAATTAGATGTGCTAGAAAATTCCTCTATACTCCTAGTGCCTTCAGTATGTTTAAATTGGGTGAAGTCACAGTTATTAACATGATAGGCAATGATATCATTGGCTCCTTAGGCTACCTTTCTCCCTAAACATGGCTGCACAGGAGAATGATTTTGGATAGCTGCATCAGATATTGCTGCATTTTGTGGATCTGGATAACATAGAAGCTTCCTCTTCCTCTTCTTTATTGAGCTTGGTGTCTCAGCCCTGAAATAAATTCTCAGAAATCATTAATAAAGTAATTAAAAAATGTTCTTGCCATTTCTGTGATCTCAGATTACAGCAGTTATAGTAATTGCTGTTAGTGATATGCACTCTACCCAGGGACTATTAAGGAGACTTTTATGGATCTCTCTCTCTCTTTTTTTTTTTTTTGCAATCTTTGCACCTAAAAGGCTGTAAAGGAAAGAGGGTGCTAAGGATGTTAAGCCTCAGCACTTGCTATCACCTTGCTTTTTATGGTGTTTATAAGAATGCTAGAATCTTTAGTCTTAGCTCATTTACACAGCTCCCTCCCAGGTCACTGATGTAATTGCCACCTATAGGCAGTTTGTGTGTTCTAATTAGGCTTCCCTTTAAAATTTACTTAGAGAGCAAACCACTATTGCTACAGTGGGTAGCACAATTTTAAGGACTCATCATTTGCCTTCTGTGCTGGCTGCCAATAGGCCAGTTGAAAATTATCTTTTTGGGATATCCATAGCCATAATACCTGAGTCTCTTCAGGGCTCTTTTCCATAAAGCCCCTCTGTGGAAGTAGTATCTGGCTCTGGTCTTTCTGCTTCCTATTTGAATGAAGCCAAGAAGCAGGATTATCTCTTGTGGAGAACTTTATGCACAAGGTTCCAGTTTGGGCTCCCTAAAGAGCCTGAGGCTGGCTCTAAAAACAAGTTGGATTTTTTATTTTAATTTACTGTGTAGTTAGCCATTTTTTTACACTCTCTTGGTAGATGTACATTTTTTTTTCTCTTCTTTCCTTTTTTCCTTCCTTTCTTCTTCTAGTATATTTATTTATGTGTAGTTCTTTTCTGGCCAGGAGCCTAGCTTGGCTTATAGGCTGGAGTGCAGTGGCGCGATCTCGTCTCACTGCAACTTCTGCCTCCCAGGTTTAAGTGATTCTCCTGCCTCAGCCTCTGGAGCAGCTGGGAATACAGGTGCATGCCACCATTCCTGGCTAATTTTCATAGTTTTAGTAGACACACGGTGCCATGTTGACCAGGCTGGTCTCGAACTCCTGACCTCAGGTAATCCACCTGCCTTGGCCTCCCAAAGTGCTGGGATTACAGGCGTGAGCCACCACACCCAGTCATTTCTTAAGTCATGTACAGCCTCACTGTCTTCCTGTGAAGGTGGACATTGTTTCAGTGATGACAAAACCTTCTGTGGGTCCTTTAGATACCAACATAGAGAGATCACTGGAGTCTTCAGAAACCGGAGTCTGAGAGGACCACTATAAAAAAACAACAGGCCGGGCGCGGTGGCTCAAGCCTGTAATCCCAGCACTTTGGGAGGCCGAGACGGGCGGATCACGAGGTCAGGAGTTCGAGACCATCCTGGCTAACACGGTGAAACCCCGTCTCTACTAAAAAATACAAAAAACTAGCCGGGCGAGGTGGCGGGCGCCTGTAGTCCCGGCTACTCGGGAGGCTGAGGCAGGAGAATGGCGTAAAAACCCGGGAGGCAGAGCTTGCAGTGAGCTGAGATCCGGCCACTGCACTCCAGCCTGGGCGACACAGCGAGACTCCATCTCAAAAAAAAATAAAAATAAAAAAAATAAAAAAACAACAACCACCAAAAAAAACCAGGCTTACAATTAAGTTTTAATTACCCAAGGAAAGACTGGGTTCTTTCTTCAGTAGATAGAAGCTTGGATTTTTGGAATTAGTGTCAAGGCCAGGGTAGGGATGGTATTTGTTGGGACACAAAGAGAAGGAAAGAGTAAATAGTCTTCTTTTCAAGTCAGTTTGTCATCTCTTTGCTTATAGAGAAGCAAATGGAAGAGACAGCTGAGAGATGATCTCTTTTAGTTTGGAAATCTACAAAGAAACAAGTTGAATTATTTTCATCTCATAGACATCTTTAGCAGTGCCTGAGTAGTATTAAAGAAAAAGGGAAAATGTCGTCTTTTTTCAATTGTTAAAGTTACCTAGAATTCCCTTTAGAATAAAATTTTTCTGTATATGAGAGAGGGTACAGTCTAGAGATTAAGAGCTTGGCTTAGAAGCTAGATTATGTAGATTCAAATTTTGCCTTTGTATTATGACCTTGGGCAAGCTTCTTTATCTGCAGCTCAATTTCCTAATATTATAATGGGGTTAAAAATACCATCCACCTGGTAAGGTTGTTATGTGAATTAAAAAAGCAAATATTTTTAAAACAACTAGAATGCTGCCTGCCATATACCAAGCACCTTAAAAATGTTTTCTTAGTAAATGAAATGTTGAACCCTTTCTAATAAGATGGAAATTTTCATCTTAGCAGGAAAAGGAGGAGTGGCAGTGAAAGTAGCTTATACAGCATTATGCCAATGTAAGATGACATTGCTTATGATTTACATTCCACGAAAAGAGTTTAGATACACATTTTGTGGGTGGTCTATAAATTTTATTGAATGATTAAGCACTCTGCTCAGTATTTGGTCCACATTGCTATTTTTCATATAGATTCTATTTTACTAAACCTTTTCATTAGATTTGAACAAATAATAGTCACAGTGGCTCCCAGGATCTTTTACCATAGAGTCTTGCTATAGGAAGCACTTAGATAAAAGCATTAAATTATCATTTATTGATAAGAAGCTAATCTTGGTGAATTAATTTTTTATTTTCATACATTAACCTTTAATAGTCATTTAACTTTAGAAATAGTCATAGGCCTATGGTCTTTCAATCTTCCAGTTAAGATATTCTAAAATCAATCTTTTCATTTCCAGAAATAAATCCAGTGTGATCACATCATTTCCCTGATTAGAGCTATTTAGGATCTCTCTATCCGCACAAAATAAGGTAAAGTGTGTTAGTTGGCACACAAGGCCTTTAATGATGAGGTCCTATCCTTTTTGGCCTAATCTTTTAGCATTTTTCCCCTGTCTCTTCACTTTAGTTCTAGAAATATCAAACTTACCAGGAGTTTATACCTTCATCTTTGCATCGGACAAAAGCTGTTCTCAGTACCTGTAATATTTTTTCCAACTCCTCGCTCTCTACTTTCTACCTCTCTTCTTAGCCCATGTGTCACATTCTGACTCAGTCTTTACACTTTAGCTCTCTTTAACAAAACTCCTAGGGATACTTAAGCTCATCATCCATGTTACTGTTCTAATGAAAATAAGCTGACCGTCTACAGTGCCTACTATGTATGAGGCTCTATTCCCATTGGTTTACATATATTAATTCGTTTAATCTTAATAATAATCTGGTGAGGTTGATATTTACCCATTTCACAGACTAGGAAACTGAATCGCCATATGGTTAAGTAAATTGCTCAAAGTCTTTCTGCTGGTTGGTTACAGAACCCAAATTTGAGGTGTACTGCACTACACTAAAATGGATACATTTTTATATGTTTCTACTTATTACATCTTTGTAAATCTGTGTGTGTGTGTGTGTATATATATATATGAATACATATATATACACACATACATCCACTCTTTGTTCTAATAAACGCCTTCACAACCTACCAACATTCTCAATATTGGAGATACTCAATGTTGGTAGGATAATTGTTCATTCATTAAAAATATTTAAAAATCAGTAAGTGCATTAAATCCTAAGAAATTCATGTGATTTCTCAAATCTCCATTTTTCTTTTTCATCTTCTATGATTTTAGATTAATAAAAAACATAGCAATCATCTTGCTCACTGTTTTCTTTTCCATATATGTGAACCTTTGCAGTTGAACAAGACATTATCAACCACTCCCCTCTTTAGCCATCTTTTTATCCTGACCACAACAGTCTCAACCACTACTACCTTGAAGACATAACTAGCTCTGCTTTTTAAGCTTCTAGCCAAAGGGGGAAGAATTGAGATGAGAATGAAACCTAGGGCTGGGTGCTGTGTCTCACTCCTGTAATCCCAGCCCTTTGGGAGGCCGAGGCGGGTGGATTGCCTCAGCTCAGGAGTTCCAGACCAGCCTGGGCAACATGGTAAAACCCCGTCTCTACTAAAATTAAAAAAATTAGCCAGTGTGTGCCTGTAGTCCCAGCTACTCGGGAGGCCGAGACAGGAGAATTGCTTGAACCCAGGAGGCAGAGGTTGCAGTGAGCCGAGATCACGCCACTGCACTCCAGCCTGGGCAACAGAGTGAGACTCTGTCTCAATAAAAAAAAATAATAATAATAATAACAGAGAGGGAGAGAGAATGAAACTTAGAATTTTGCTACTCTCAAAAAAGTATTTCAGTGACATAGTACTGTGATGTTTTAATTTTGAAGTAACATTTTCCAGTAGAGAAAATCATGTATAAGATGACAGTAAATATCAGCACAATATAGGTGACTTGATTACTTTGCTCTATATCATTAATTCCCACATTTCTATACTGCATTTTCCTTTATATCTGATTGATTTTCTTTCAAGTGTTAAATAGTGATATGGTTAGGCTCTGTGTCCCCACCCAAATCTCATCTTGGAATTGTAATCCCCAGGTGCTGAGGGAGAGATCTGGTGGGAGGTGATTGGATCATGGGGACAGTTTCCCTGTGCTGTTTTTGTGATAGTGAGTTCTCATGAGATCTGATGGTTTTATAAGCGTCTGGCATTTCCCCTGCTTGCACTTATTTATTTCTTGCTGCCTTGTGAAGAAGGTGTCTGCTTCCTCTTCCACCATGATTGTAAGTTTCCTGAGGCCTCCCCAGCCATGCAGAATTGTGAATTCCTCTTTTCTTTATAAATTGCCCAGTCTTGGGTAGTATCTTTATAGCAGTGTGAAAACAAACTAATACAAATAGTTTACTGCATGGTCCTTTGCATGGCAGTAGAAATGCCATAAGCCTTATCTTACCACATCATCTTTAATACTTTGTGACACTTTAGATAGGATCACATGGAAAACATGTACTTTTGTCACTATAAAAATATCAGTGGCCATCTCCGTATTGTCAGAAAATTGAGTCAACTCACTTTAAATGTGAATCAAACTGATTGGTTACTGACAAGAGACTATTTAAATTCATTTATTTACTGTATTTTTTTACAGTAAATAAATAACAACAGTTGTTTTGGCCCCAAGGAGATACAACTTTGGGGCAACTGGATGAACTGGACATGGCCAAATTTCAGTATGTTTCGAGTATTTCTACTCTCTCTGTGACAGACATTAAAACAAAACAAAACAAAACAAAAAAACAACTTGAGAATTTACTCTGAGAGTCTCAGTTTCTTTCTCTCTCTCTTTTTTTTTTTTTAGATGGAGTTTTGCTCTTGTCACCCAGGCTGGAGTGCAGTGGCACGATCTCAGCTCACTGCAACCTCCACCTCTTGGGTTCAAGCGATTCTTCTGCCTCAGCCTCCTGAGTAGCTGGGATTACAAGCACCTGCCACCACACCTGCCTAATTTTTTGTATTTTTAGTAGAGACGGGGTTTTATCATGTTGGGCAGGCTGGTCTCGAACTCCTGACCTCAGGCAATCTGCCTGGCTTGGCCTCCCAAAGTGCTGGGATTACAGGAATGAGCCACTGCACCCAGCTGAGAGTCTTGAGTTTCTTAAATGACAATGGGAGAATCTTTTTTTCTTACCGAACTTGACTGTATGTGCTACGTGTGTGGGTGCAGAATGTATTGCTAGAATGACCTTGTGTTTTTCCTCATCAGTCTGGACTTTGGTATCCATTCCCCCACCACCAATCTGCTTCTCTAGAAAGGCTTCCTATATAATTTCCTATTATATCAATGCAAATTTTCCCATTCTAAGTTCTGTTTATTCTCACAGGTTTAGCTCTGAAGAAATAAAATTTCACATTTCTTATAAAACAGTATTTTCTGTCATATTTATTATTCTTTGCTCTCCCAAGAATAAAACATGGAAAACTGAGAATGTCTCTAATAGGCAAATGCAAATCTATAAAACAAGACTATGAGCTTGAAGAAATGCTACTTTTGCTTATAATTCCGTCAGCTGAATCAACCTGTAAATTTTACTTAAATGGCAACCAGTAGGAAACAGAATAAGGTAGCCAATATCCTATGAATACAAGCAAAGCAAATCATATTGTTCATTTTGTCACATTTTCTTCAGTGTGCTGCTTAGTGTGGTATAATTCTTTTGGAAATTTTGAGTATGATAAAATAAGTCTCATAATATCCGTTTCCAGCATGGTCACAGTGAATTCCAATTGATAGGCTCAATATTCATCTGCATGTTGTAAACTAGGTTTCTGAACACTAACAAGGTCTCTCTGTTCCCTTCAAAACTTACTTCCCATCAAAACCCAAACAGTGTTAATTTGCTGTTTTGAACTTTTGTTTGTTCTTTTCTTAGGTCTCTACCTGTGTATTACAAACCTGCACCTAAGAAATACCCTGATTTGGTTTGTTTTGTTGATTTGTCTCTGAACACACCTGAGTGGGTTGCTTATTTCTTTCTTCTCCTCTTCCAACTGCAGCTCTCCCTTCCTGCTTTTGAGACCTAGATGAATTGTATGTCAAATGAGAGATTCATGAAGATCTTAGATGATTGTTGTCTATCTTACTAAAAAAAAAATCCTAAAATACATTTTCCTGCAGTTATATTAGCATTCATAAAAGCAATATCTTGTTTTCACATGTATGTACATACTGATGTTCAGATAGTGTTTGATGTTACCTTACATTTATTTTTCTCTTAGGGTAATCACAGTATCCCCATATATTCCAAAGAACAAAGTGATTCCTGTAATTCTACAAACTTAAATGTTGTGACTTGCCTAGTCACCTCTTAGTGCACATGTTGGGAGAGTAAGAGAGGAATAAAAATATCTTCAGCTGCTTCTTCCTTAATATTTTCATTTTTCTCATAGTAAGGTGATGATTTAAGCAAATAGTTGGCTTCCTAATGGAAGAGATTCTGGTTAGGCATGATCTCTGATACCAAATATCCTTCTCCTTTCTGGTCAATGGGTAGGGCTCATAGAGAGAGCGACGTCTCAGGGCCATGAGACACACCAACTTCATTGGATATTTTTCAGCAACTTTGCCCAGGGTGGCCCTTGCCCTACACAGTCTAATCCTCTTTCCCTTGGGGCATAATTTGAATCAAAATTGCTTACATGTTGAAGACTCTAAGAAGTTATGTGAATACTTAATCTTTTTATAAATCAAAATGTGTGAAGTTTTTATTTGCATACTTCTAAAATCCAGAAATGATTTCCTGGTTTATGACAATTTTATATTAGATAGGTGGCCCTAGCTTGATATATTAAGTATGTTTAATTGATTTTCCTAAGGTCCTCAATGCAAATAAGAAAATCTAGAAGAGCTACAGAAACTTCCTATGGAACTACAAAACCATTATGATGATTCATCAACAGAAAATGTGGGCAAAAGTTCAGACAGATTATGTTGCTGGAATCTTGAATCCCAGGACTTGGGAAAGACCCCAAGATGTATTCATTGATTTTGATGACTGATTTAGAAATAGGGCTAAAGGATTTGTGAAGAAATGTAACAATGGCAGTGGAGAATGAGACCACTGGACTTGTTTGAAGAAAATTATTAAACAGGCCCAGAAGCTGTACTAAGAGAGAAAGTCATTAATTAGATATACAGAGAAAGAAACAGTGCAAAGCACTTTATCAACAGTAACAGCATGAAGAATTAAGAGGATGCATATAGGAAAATCCTGTTTGAATGAAAAGGCAACATGGGGAACTCAAATGATTAACAAATTAAGGAGGTGATGAAAAAATCCCACAAACATTTAGCATTAAGAAAACCCTCTAAGAGAGGCAAGGCATTAAGGAAAAGTATGTTGGTAGACAGACAAGAAGGTATTCAGCCACGTGCTGTTTCTGGCCAGCACCTCCAACTAGAATGATTCCCGAATTATGTAATTATTATGTATTTATGTAGCAATTGGACAAAATTTGAACTTTACAAAAATCAGTAGAATCAGACAAAAGATGAGCTGCTAAGCTCAGGTCAGTATGAAGATGAAGACGATATTTTGAACTTAGTATTACTATTCTGGAATGAGGAAGAATTAAGCATTTGTATTATTTAAGGAGCACATTGAACTCTATTCACTATGAGGAGAGCAGATAGCATCTCCAATGATGCAGCCCAATACTACATGTTCTCTTAGTAACTGAGAGGAGTTTAATTTCTCCAGTGCCCAGGTAAACTATATTTTTAACTATTTGATCTAGTCTTTAAGTTATAGTCACAATTTTCTGATGCACTCTCTGGACCCAAAAGTGGTCTGGGATGGCAAGGATTTCAAAGACCTTGCTCAGCAGGCAGCAGTAGATCTAGGGTGGGGACTATGCCAAGGATGGGCAAATGTGACTTTCTGTGTTCAGTTTTAAGTTCCTGTAGACAGAGGCAGCCATGAAGGATTCACAGTCACTTTCTGGGGTGAAAGTTGTGCCATGCAAGTGGAATTGAACTTTCTTAATTCCAGATAACTTTGTTTACCCATCCTGCGATAACATAATCTTAGGTACTTCCTTGCTAACCTTGTTATCAGGGTTGCTCATTCGAGCAGTTATTTCTTATTTGTTCATTCATTCAAGAAATATGCTTGGAGTACTTTGACCCAATCAAGTTAATTCACGTTAATAAATTATTTGCCTAGAGTGTGTCTCATTACCACAAATATAAACTATTTGGGGGCATGGATAAACTTATAATTTTTTTTATATTCCCTCACTTTCCCAAATCAGTTCCTTACATGTAGTAAGGAATTAATGCCTACCTAATTAATTTAGTTTAATTGAAATAACATTCAGAAGATGTATGGCTTTCAACTGGATAAATGCAGGTATTAGAATGACTCATTTCTACAATAACTTGTCAAAGACTAGGATTCTGAATAAATGAGACCAGGGATATGAAAGATTTAATTCCAAAGGAAGGAACAGAGAGACATCAACAGTTTTTACATCAATATTATGCTTGCAAGAAATGGTTTATTTTGAGAAGCAGAGCTTGGCTACAAAGGGAAGCTTAGAAGGCTTTCTTGGGTGTTCTTAAAACAATAATCCAGGGAAGAAGCTAAAGCTGACTAATAAAGAACTCAGTTAAGTGTCAGGTTTCAGGAACCTGAGTTCACTCATAGGGCAATTGTAAAACTCTGATAACCTTCCTAGGTTGGCTCTTTCAGTACACTGCCCATGTTTAATTACATGTGGCAAATTTTACCCAAATACAGTTGTATGTTTCCCAGATGACCTGGGATCTGAGTACTTTACAGTTAGGTTAGAGAAGTAGTAGTGCTGTATCAGGCTCAGAGAAGATAGGATGGTGGTAAAAATTGTTGGAAAAGCAGAATTGACTGACTTTGCTGAGGGCCAGCCCTGCCTTTGTGCATCTGAGCCTGGTTTTAGAAACACCGTAAACACTTCATTTGTGGTATCATCTCTCAGAGGTGTGTGTTCTCCACTACACGACTTGAGTTCCTGCCAATAAGGAGATAAGGTCCTTGCTACTGTTATGACATATTTGTAACACTCGGATGAAATTGAAGGCTTTGAAACAGGGAATCCCCACGTCAACCTGCCACCTCCCACAACATTTCTTTATCTTTTTGTATGAATTTGATTTTAGTTATAGAAAGCCGCTCTTGCTGGTGTTTCTGGATGAAGGAACCATAGAAAAGGAAGCTTTCTTCAGTTGCTTTAGTGTCCAGCCTTCTTATTTATCAAGACCTAGTTATCCACTTGCCTCCTCAGTGTGTGAATTACCTCACTCCTCCCTGAAACTCCCAAAGAACCTTTTCACTATGATCTGCATCTGTTAGCAGCTCTTTTTAGAGAAATGTTGGCATGGCTTTTCCCCTCTTAAGGGATAAACTCTTTCACCTCCAACAGATATTTGCTAGGCATCAATTGATTATCATTTTTTTCTTACCTATATAATGTTCTGATTCATGACACAGGACATTTTCTTCATAATCCCTTTTTTAGAATTTAATTTTTATTAGTATTCACATTTTAAAATGCATTCAACTAGATGAAATCAGGTTAAAATTAAAGATCTAGGGCTAAAGAAAAAAAATTATAAGCTTTTAAAAGGTCATCCAAAAAGAGGTACAGTGAAGACAAACCATTTAGTCTTGGTGTTGGCAAGGAAGTATATGGATTGATTCTGTGCATAATTTCAAATTTTATGAATAGGTTGTATAACTTGTATTCTAAAACTGTTTGTCTGGAATTTGGAAAGTGTTATTTCCTAGAGACGGTGTATTGATTGGGAATTAGGGTGTCAGGCTAACCAACAAAAACTTACTCAATTCGTGAAGTAGAACTGCAGTGTGTGCTGTCAGACCACCTGGGAATAGGAGTCAAGCAGCCTTGAGAGTTAAATGGGAGAATGGGTTTTCCAGTTCCTAGAGATGGCCTTAAGCAAAAATGTAAAATCTGTGAGATTGACACCTGGGTATCCTTTTGCAACCCTCCCTGCTTTCTCTTTCTTCACTCTGTGACTCTCCCCATGCCAACACACATTTATCCTTTCCTAAGGCATTCGTCCCCAGGCATCTCATCCACCATGCTATTTTTAAGGATCTACGTTCTTTCATCCCTCAGTTTTCAATTTTCTCAGCACATTTGCTAAGAACAAATCAGTCAGAACCAACTAAATCTCACCGTGGTGTAGAAAACCAACAATTTCTTCATAACTCCTTTTTGACTAAAAAGGGACTTGTTGACCCAAGTGTATAAGTTGAGGTAAATGATGCATGGCAGCTGGAGGTGTTGGTATGTGGAAGTATGGGCAGCACCAGAGAAGCAAGTCAACTTCCAATTCCCACCATATAGCTTGTGGAGTCTCACATTCTGAACTTTTTGAATTTATTCTACAGATTCATATGCTTTAACACTTGGCTCTGGCTCCAACAGCTCCAGAAAACATGTAATTAGTTTTCAAAGCGTTTTGTTTTAAAGTAATTAACATTACCTACTGAAACAAACAATGCTAAAATCTCAGTGGAAGTACAAGAAAGAAGTTTATTTCTGTTCACACAAGGTCCTGTGAAAGTTGGGCAGCTCTTCTCCGACAGGGGAAACAGGCTGCACTGTCATCTCAGAGTCCTTCAATTCCAGCTGTTAAAGAAATACCACAGAAGAGGGACAGACTGGACATGTGGCATAGGACTTCTCAGCCTATTATACATTGGCCAGAGCTCCATTACAGGTCAGAAACAACTGCAACGACATCCAGACATGTAGAGGAGCACATGAATAGCACATGAATACTCTCTGCCCCACTGCTACTAGTGGGCATTCATTCCTGGGCTAAGCTGTTCATCTTTTTCATGTTTTTTTCCCACCTTAAACCAGAACTTATTTGAAGTTCCAAAGTTTTTTCTCTTCAGCCCCAGTATAGTAGCATCTATGAGGGGTGTGTGTGTGTGTGTGTGTGTGTGTGTGTGTGTGTGTGTACATACATGCATGTGCTTTAACCTGGTTAATGTGTGATATAATTTATGGCAGTGAAATGACAAGGAAGGAAGGTGGAAGAGACTAGTGGGGTATTTTGAAAGTGGAAATGAGCAACACAGGTAGAAGCAGGAAGAGCCTGGCGGGGTTGTGTGTCTTAGTTCATAAGTCAGGGCCTCTCCCTAGTCCTCATCTGTTTGTTTTAATAGCAGCTTGTTAAAATCACTTCTTTTTTTCTCTGCTAGATACTTCTTCATCTGATTGTTCAATTACAAATAGACTAAAAGTTCAGAGTTCAAGATGATTATCTCCAACCCTTTAAATTTTAGGGTGACTATACTGACCAACCCCAAATATTCAGACAACTGTTCACTCAGCACAAGATATGTACATCCTTGAGAATTATGAAGAAGGAAGTCACTCCACTTAACTTCCCTTATGTGCTGGTGTAGACTTCCTGGAAGTCTCTATGAATGTCATTTACGTGAGAAATGGAAAGTGAATAGTATCTGATACATTAATGGGTTTACACAGTAGGTTCTGAGTTTAGTTTTACATACCAGGAAACACTAAGATTTCTGCTTGGAATCTTTAGGATTTCATGACTGCCCTGCTGGGTTTCAGATTTACGTGGACCCTGTAGCCTCTTGCTTGGCCAATTTCTCCCTTTTGGAATCGGAGCATTTACCCAATGTCTGTACCCCCATTGTATCTTTGAAATAACTAACTTGTTTTAGATTTTATAGGCTGATAGATGGAAGGGATTTGCCTTGTCTCAGATAAGACCATACCTGGATTTTTGAGTTAATGCTGGAAGGAGTTAAGGCTTTGGGAGACTGTTGGGAAGGCATGATTGCGTTTTGAAATGTGAGATGGACATGAGATTTGAGAGGGGCCAGGGACAGAATAATATGGTTTGGCTCTGTGTCCCCACTCAAATCTCATGTCAAATTGTAATCCCCAGGTGTTGGAGGAAGGGCTTGGTGGGAGGTGTTTGAATCAAGGGGGCAGACTTCCCCCTTGCTGTTCTCATGATAGTGAGTTGAGTTCTCATGAGATCTGGTTGTTTAAAAGTGCATAGTACTTCCCCCTTTTCTCTCTCTCTCCTGCTGCCATGTGAAGATGCACTTGGTTTCCCTTTGCCTTTCTGCCATGACTGTAAGTTTCCTGAGGCTTCCCAGCCATGCTTCCTGTACAGCTTGCAGCCTGCAGAACTGTGAGCCAATTGAACCTCATTTCTTCATGAATTACCCAGTCTCTGGTAGTCTCAAGTGTGCTAATACACTGAGCATTCCTCTAAACTATGTATTGTGTCTTCAGTGCGGATTTATGTAGCCCCAATGTTCTTTGAAAGTTGAGGCTGCAATTCCTCAAATTGTTTTAAAACTTCTAGATTCACTTTTAAAGCTTGAACATGTTATGCCTTTTGTTTATTTTATCTTCTTTTTCATTGGAATTGTATTTATTTTTGGGTTTCCAACCATCTTTTTAATCTAAGCAAAAACAGCTGTATGCTACAAAGAAAATGAAGACAGCAGAGCTGATATTAGAACACAGCAATTGGTTTGGCTTGGGAAAGGAGAGAAAGCTACATACATGTACATGGGGAAACATTAGCATGGCTTTTTTTTTTCTGTAGATAAAAGGAAAACCTCTCGGCTTCTAGACAAGTCTTAATCAGGGATGTATTAACACTCAGCTTATAAAGTATGTGTAACAAGAGTTAACTGCACTGCCAACATTACATAGACATACTAAACCTGGAAAGATAGAATTTTTATTATGCATTGCAGGTATCCTTCACTTGAGAATTTGTAGGATACATTCATTTACTTTATTTCACTTGTTCTTTACAACAATCTCATTAGTAGGGAGGGCATGAATTTTTATTCCCATTTAATATTTAAAGCAAATAAAACCAGCGGGCTTAGGCATCTTGCTGGCATCACACTCTCCTTAAATAGTTGAGTCAGAGATGGAATCCACTTCTTCTGACACTTAGTCTTATTTTCCTTGTTTTGTAACAGTCTGGAGTTTCCTTCTCACCAAGCTAATAACTCACACCAGGAAAACCATGCATTTATTGTTTTTTTTTTTCTAGAGATAAAAGTTTGCTCATTTCTAGGGAAAGGCTTTCTCTTGTATCTCATTCTCTTTTCCTGGAAGGGAAAATACTAACTTTTACTCCTTATTGGTGAATAACTATCACGGACGGTACACCATAATAGTGAAAGAGGATCCTTGTCATCCCTGACTCACATCTTACATGCAATCCTTAGCAAATCTCATAGCCATATATCCACAGTCTATTCTAAATGCAACGATTTATCACCACTGCTGCCACGACACCACTCTGGTTTTCATTCTTGTGGTCCCCTGACTGATCTTCCAGAGTCCTTTATTGCTGTAACCCCGCCCAAGTCTGAACTCTCCACAGCCAGCAGACCATGCCCCTCCCCTACTCAAAGCCTTCACAGGCTCTGCCCTTCCTCAAAATAAAATGTTCCACAATGTCCTACAAAATACGCCCCTAAGAGTCTTTTTAGTACTTTTTTTTTAACCATTCGTTTCTTAGCTTATGTCTTCAGTCCCAGTTGCCTCCTTTCAATCCTTTCAATGTGACTAGCTTTCCTTGCAAGAAATTTGCTACTGCCTGGGATTCTTTCCTTGCACATGTGCTTGGCTGCCTTCCTACCTTCAGTTGGTCCAGTCTCATTGCAAAGACACCTCTGCAAAGAGGCATTTGGGACCATTCTATCTCAGTAAGAAGCACTCCAACACACATAATCACTTTTTATCCCTCATCATTGCTTATTACATTATAAATATTTAAGTCACTCATTTTCTTTTTCACCAGAATGTAAGCTCTGTGAGTATAGAAACTTTGTTTGACAGTCATCATGTTCCCAATGACTAGAACAGTGTCTGGCATATTATAAGGGTTTAATAAATATATTTACTCAGTGGGAAAAATGTTTTAAAAAATGAATGCCTCATGGGGTAAGACCGCTTGGATCTTAATATAGCTTGACTATTTCTGAGTTAAATAGCATTGGGTCCCCCATTTAGTTACTCTTAGCCTCAGTTTTCACATCTGTAAAACGACAATTATAATGGTCTTTGCCTCACTATTAGTTTACCGTGAACATTAAGTATGATTATTCACATACATTGCTTCATAGATGCCTGACTTATAATGGGCTCTCAAAACATCTTGAGAACTGTTGACTCTGCTACCCATGGATAAAATGCATAGTTACAACACAATTGTGCTCTTCTCAGTGGAAATGTGCCCATCCATTTAAGACCTTCAATCAATGAAACAAGTGACTCGGCTCTTCATTAAGTCTGTCCAGAATCTTGTATTTCAGTTTTTAGACATTGCACAATTGCCCTTCAATAGGAAATGTGACAAAAACATATTCAGGTTTTATAGAATGCCTTTGCTTTCACTGGCATTGCTAGTAATGTGGTTTTCTTTTTGGAGATCTGGCTAGAGGCTGCTGAACCTTTCGTTTTACCTAATTTAATAATTGGTGCCAGAAGGGCCATGTGTGAGATATTTTGGAAGAGGTTTTGTGGAAGTAAAATTACACCCATTTGCTTGAGAGGAGGGCTGAGCCTGGGCATTAAGCTGGGCATGCTGGGAGCAATGGTCCAATTTGCTTCCCTAAGCTCCTGGCTTTATGGGCTTTCTTAGAAAAGTCCAGGATCTCCCCATACTTCCATAGCCTAGTTATGGCCCTGGGCTGCCCTCTGCTCACTCTGGTGATCCTGCAGACTCATTCTGAGGCTGGGGCTGGATGGCACCTAACCTTTCTTTGCCTAGGCTTTCCCTCTGCTGGCAACACTCACACCATGGGAGTCTCATGTATTTAAGGGACTGGTGCTGCTCCTAGGGAAATGCTCTAAGTGCAAGCTTCATGGTAGAGAGAGTTAACAGAGGATATCCTTCCTCAGAAACCTCATCACAACAATGTTTGTGTGGAATCAACACAGATGTATGAGAGAGGACCAGAGCTTGAGGGGTTTATAATCCATTGAGGAAATAGAGTATGACTTTTAAAAGATAATCTGTAGATCAAGGTAAAAAATTATAAAAATCTGATAAATGATATGATAGAAATCTTGCTTCAGGAGACCCAAGGATAGAGGATTCCTGAAGGAAAGGTCTAAACCACAAGAGGTCCTGTTTGACTTACTTCCACTTAAAGCTAGTGTTTTCTACAGCTGTGGATCACTGATGAGGACAACTCTTGTCAAGACACCAGAGTTCATGAAAACCCCTTCAAAGGCTTGCAAAACAGACAGATTCTAAGTCCCCACCCTCAGAATTTCTCATTTATTCGATCTGCAGTGCAGGACAAACATCTACTATAACCTTCTTCCTCTACCTCCTCCTCTCCCTCTTCCTCCTTTCCTTTACACATTTTATTGACATATAATTAACACACATAATATGTACATGTTTTGGGATTTAGTCCATTGAGTTTTAACAATTTCATGCATACAAAACAAGATATGGAATATTTCCATTACTACAGGGAGTTCCCTTTTCCCCCTTTCAAAAAAATTTTACTTCCTCTAACCTCCAATGCCTTTTCCCTCCGATTTCTGATTTCCAGCCACAGTCTCTTCTAGATTTTATATAAATGGAGTTATATACTATATATAGTTTTGCATCTGGCTTCTTTTGTTCAACATAATATATTTTTTCATATTTATCCATATTATTGTGTGCTTTAGTAATTCATTCTCTTTTTAGTGCTGTGTGATATCTCACTGTCTGGACAAACCACACATTGTTATTTTCATTTTAATGGGCATTTGGACTGTGATACGGTTTGGCTGTGTCCCCAGCCATATCTCATCTTGAACTGTAATTCTTATAATCCCCATGAGTCGACAGAAGGAAATGTGGGGTTGGAGTCCCCACATAGAGTCCCTACTGGGACACTGCCTAGTGGAGCTGTGAGAAGAGGGCCACCCTCTTCCAGACCTCAGAATCGGAGATACACTGACAGCTTGCACTGTATACCTGGAAAAGCTTCAGGCACTAAACACCAGCCTGTGAAGAAGCTGCCCAAGGTCGTGGGAGCCCACCCCTTGTATCAGCATGTCCAGAATGTGAGACATAGAGTCAAAGGGAATCATTTTGGACCTTTAAGGTTTAATGACTGCCCTGCTGGATTTCACACTTGCATGGGGCCTGTAACCCCTTTGTTTCAGTCAATTTCTCCCTTTTGGAAAAGGAGCACTTATCCAATGCCTGTATCCCCATTGTATCTTGGAAGTAACTAACTTGCTTTTGACTTTACTGGCTCATAGGAAGAAGGGACCTGTCTTGTCTCTGATGAGACTTTGGACTTGGACTTTTGCATTAATGCTGGAATTGTTGCAGGAAGTCAGGGACCCCAAATGGAGGGACTGGGTGGAGCCACAGCAGAGGAACATAAATTGTGAAGATTTCATTTTAATATGGACATTTATCAGTTCCCAAATAATACTCTTATAATTTCTTGTGCCTGTCTTACTTTAATCTCTTAATCCTGTTATCTTCGTAAGCTGAGGATGTATGTCACCTCAGGACCACTATAATATTTTTGTTAACTGTACAAATTGATAGTAAAACATGTGTGTTTGAACAATTTGAAATCATTGCACCTTGAAAAAGAGCAGAATAACAGCAATTTTCAGGGAACAAGGGAAGACAACCATAAGGTCTGACTGCCTGTGGGGTTGGGCAAAATAGAGTCGTAGTTTTCTTCTTGCAGAGAGCCTATAAATGGATGTGCAAGTAGGAAAGATATTGCTAAATTCTTTTCCCAGTAAGGAATATTAATAATTAATGCCCTGGGGAAGGAATGCATTCCTCAGGGGGAGGTCTATAAACGGCCGCTCTGGGAGTGTCTGTCTTATGCAGTTGAGATAAGGACTGAAATACGCCCTGGTCTCCTGCAGTACCCTCAGGCTTACTAGGATTGGGAAAGTCCATCCTGGTAAATTTGAGATCAGACCGTTTCTCTGCTCTCGAACCCTGTTTTCTGTTGTTTAAGATGTTTATCAAGACAATATGTGCATCACTGAACATACACTCTTATCAGTAATTCTGCTTTTGCCTTTTGCCTTGTGATCTTTGCTTTTATCCTTTGCCTTGTGATCTTTGTTGGACCCTTATCAGGAGTTTGTGATTTTGCCCTTGTCCTGTTTCCTCTGAAGCATGTGATCTTTGTTCTCCTTTTTGCCCTTTGAAGCATGTGATCTTGTGACCTACTCCCTGTTCTTGCACCCCCTCCCCTTTTGAAATCCTTAATAAAACTTTCTGGCTTTGCAGCTCAGGTGGGCATCATGGTCCTACCAATATGTGATGTCAACCCCAGAGGCCCAGCTGTAAAATTCCTTTCTTTGTACTCTTTCTCTTTATTTCTCAGCTGGCCAACATTTATGGAAAATAGAAAGAACCTACATTGAAACATTGGGGGCAGGTTCCCCCGATATGGAATGAGTTAAGACTTTGGGGGACTGTTAGGAAGGCATGATTTTGTTTTGAAATATGAAGACATGAAATTTGAGAGAGGGCAGTGTTGGAATGATGTGGTTTGGCAGTACCCCCCACCCAGATTTCATCTCAAATTGTAATCCTCATGTGTTGAGGGAGGGACCTCATTGGAGGCGATTGGATGGAGTTTCCCCCATGCTGTTCTCTTTCCTGATGCCATGTGAAGATGGATGTGTTTGCTTCCCCTTCCACCATGATTGTAAGTTTCCTGAGGCCTCCCCATCCCTGTGGAACTGTCAGTCAATTAAACCTCTTTCCTTTATAAATTACCCAGCCTCAGGTATGTCTTTGTAACAGTGTGAAAATGGACCAAAGTAGATTGTTTTCAGTTTTTGACTACTGTATATAATTCTGCTATAAACATTCTTATACATTTCTTTTTGTGAACATAAGTTTTTGTTTCTCTTGGGTAAATATCTAGGAGAGAAATTTCTAGCTCAAAAGATAGGTGTATGTTTAACTTTTTAAGAAATCACCAAACATTTCTCCAAAATGAGTGCATTTTACATTCTCAATAGCAATGCAGGAGAATTCTGCTTTTCCATGTCCTCACAAACTTTGGTGTCATTAAATTTTTTTAAAAAATTAAAAACGTGGAGCTCCTTTTCATGTATCTATTGATGATTTGTAATGTTTTCTTTAATGATAGATCTGTTCAGATTATTTGAATATTTAAAAAAATTTTTTGACTTTTTATTATTCACTTTTATGAGTCCTTTACATTTTTTGAATACACATTTTTGCCAGATATATGTGTTCAGAATATTTTTCCCAGCCTGTAATTTGTCATTTAAAAAATTATTTGTGTTTTCATTCAAGCTGAAACATTTAATTTTAATTAAGTTTAATTTATTAATATTTTCTTTTATGGTTGGTGCTTGTTTGGTCTGTTTCAATCTTTCCTTTAACAAAATTGCAAAGATATTCTCCTATATTATTTTCTAGAAGCTTTATAGTTCCGACATTTATGTTTAGGTATCTTATCAATTTGAGTGTGTACATGTATTTATGTGTATGTAATGAGTCAGGGAGTTGAGATTCATTTTTGTTTCATACAGATATTTAGTTATTCTAGTAGCACTTAAGACTTGAATTAACCTAATACCTTGGTTTTATGCATTTTTAATAAGTGCTTTATATGATTCTGATGCAGAGCGTTCAAGGATTATTTACTATGTACTGCTGTGGAGGAAAGGTGAATGGGTGTTTATTTATTTTGATTTCCAATTGGAGAAAATTACTAGCATTTGAGTAATAATATTATCAGTAACTACTAGGAAAAGCTAAACTTTACTGAGCTTTTGCTGCTTCATCTTGATTATAATAAATACTTTGTATCTAATTTAATATTTACCCAAATCCTATGGAATAGATATTATTTTCTGTATATAAGGACACAGAGGCTCAGAGAGCTTAATTCATTGTCCAAAGACTTTCTTTAGCAAATATAGAAGCCAAAATCCAAACTTTGGTTTTCTGACACCAGAGACACTCTCCTAACTACCAGGTTCTTTGCTTTCTTCAATGGGGTACTGATTGTTTTTTTCACTTCTCACAACTGAATGTAATGATTCTTTAATGCAATTGTTCTCAAATATTTGTCTTAGGTAAACTTTATGCCCTTACAGTTATTGAAGACCTCAAAAAGTTTCTGTTATTAGGTTGGTGCAAAAGTAGTTGCAGCTTTTACCATTGAACATAATGGCAAAAACTGCAATTACCTTTGTACCAATCTAATATATAGGTAATATCTAGTTGTATTTAGTGTATTCAAAATTAAAACAGAGCTTTTGAAAAATGCATCAACTTCTTTTTTAAAATAACAGTAATGACTCCATTTCATGTTAACATAAATAATAAATTTTAATAAAAAACTATTTTTCAAAAAAAGAGAATAGTGATATTGTTTTACATTTTTGTAACTGTATTATCTGGCTTAATATAAGATACACGTATGCTCATTCTGCTCTTATTCAATCTGTTGAGACATGATCTTTTTGCTGAAATACAGTATATGAAGAAAATCTGGCCTCACACATATGTATAGTTTTAAAAGAAGGAGTATTTTAATAGCCTTTTCAAATGATTATGACTATTCTTTGATACTACATCAAACCCAACAACTGGTGGTTTCTTAAATACTACCTAAATATCAGGGTCAATGTGGAATCAGAAACCATAGTTAATATAAATAACTTTGAAAAACTCAGTTTTAGTGAATACTTTATTCTTGCATGACTGTATAACAATATGCATTGCTCCTTTGAAAAATATAGTCTGAGTTATACAGATTGTGGTGTGTATGAAAATGCACTATTTAGATCTTTGACTGCAGGGAATATGATTGACTGACAGCACGTGTGACTGTCCTTCTGGAACCACCATCATGTTTGTATGGAGGTCACGCTTCCCATGGCTGCTGCCAGCCAGAGGCTGCACATAACAGAAGCACTAAGGCAGTCCCACCCCACTGAGATGCAGACCTCCTTAAACTGGTGTTTGACTCCAGAACTTGGCATTGGTTTAGTTGAAACATTCCAGGGACTGCTGCAGTCTAGAACTCTTCTTACCCCATGCACTTTCCTTCTTCCCTCCTTCGGTGTCAGACCTACATTGTGGTTCAAAGGCTGTTTCTGCCTTCTCTGGCTCTCTCCCTTTATCCTTCACAGGTCTTCCCATCAGTAGCTTTCTTGAATGTATACTCTGATCTTAGCACCTACTTTTCAGAGGACTAGAACAAATACACAGATCTCCAAAGGTTGACACGTTTCATTGTAAAATACCAAAAGCTCACTTTTGTAAATATCACCACTGATCCCACTGGAAAAGTTGTAAGTATTGGGAAGTTGTCAGGCGAAAAGTAGAGGATATATGTTTTCCAAAATTCTAATTTTCATTCAAAAACTTAAATTCATCATTAGCAACATAATTGCCAGTTGTTTTCCTTGAAATGGCAGCCTTACTCCATTCAATGATGTAAAAATCTCTGCCAAACTGCCAGTCTGAATAACCATAGCTTACCAGTCAGTGGCTGTTTCAAGTAAAAGTAGCACTCTAAACAAGTAGCAGCTAGTTCAGCTCGCAACTCAGATAACCAGACAAGGAATATTTCTTGAGAAACTCATTGCACTGCAGAATGCAGCAGAAGTGTCTTTCATCCATCTGGTCCATTTCATCATGCAGAATATTTAAAAGACTTGTACTCAACGGTTAAGATCTAAAAAATTCATATGTTTTTACTGCTTCATAAAGGACATTTGTAAGTGGAATGGGCACTATGTTTCCTGCAAGTGCATGGCAGTGAAAAATACAATGACTGCTAGTGATGTTTATTGCCATTGACGTGATTCATGCTCTGACCCCAGTCATTTCACCCACCATTGGTTTTGCTCCATCAGCACAAATGCCAACACAGTGGGAAAGTCAAATGACTCCCTAATATTAATATAAAACTAGTTTTGGCCTCACAGACCCTCTGAAAATTCTTAGGAACACCCGGGGGTTCACATACCATTTTTTGAGAACCATTTCATGAAGATATCAAACATTGATTGAACACTCCATAAGAACACTACGTCTTTGTAGGCCCTGAGGATGACTATCACAAAGTGCCTACCCTCGAAGAGCCCTGGCTTTTCTAAAGGAGACACAGGTTACTAAATAACTGGATTAGGGTTAGTGGACTATGTTACGGGGTCAGAGAGAGGATATCATGGTTCTGTCTGTAAGGCTCAGAGGTGACCACGGCAGGGAGGTGATTCTTGAGGCAAGATTTGAAGACTGAGAAAGGGCTTGACCCCAAATAGAGGAGGTAGATATTCTGGGAGGAAGGAACAAATAACTATAAAAATATGGCAGTGCGTGGTGTGCTGATACTACTATCTATCTAAAAAAACAGTAAAAAGTATCATGTAACTATGCCAAAGTTTCCAAAGATTTTGGTTATATTTTTTTAGAAGTTTGATGTCCACGTTATTACCCACCATAAGGAGACCATCAGATGGCACCACACCTCTGTGCCAGCTGCACCACAGACATAGCCTTTCATTGTGGCCTGTACATTTTTCCTCCTGGTGGCTACATCTGTCATTTCTTGGAATATCATTTTTGTTTTATTTCATCTTGTTTTTGTTTCAGTGTTTTCATAGGACCAAAAAATAAGACAAGTCTGAATATTTCCCTGGGTATAACAGAACTGTGGATGATGTCATCATCAATTGAGAATTATACTGCCTTTACATTTATGAAGCTCAAATGACCACATTGATTTGTAACTCAGATCCGGTGTATTTAATATGTGTAAAACCGTGAGTCTTGACATGTAGGCGGTTGTATTTCCAAACATGCTTATGATTTGCTAAGCCATAAAGAAACTGGATACGGCAGATCAGAAGCCTGCAGTGCAAATAAATGTATTGGTGTGGCATATATTGAATGTTTATTTATGTAAACCCAAGATGGATAGGGAGAGGCACTCTTTTAGTTCATCCAACAAATCACTATGATTCAGATGTTTCCTAACAACCACCTGGGGGAGGAGCGCAATCTTCTCATTTAATCTTAATCACTGGCAATCAGAGACATTTCACAACTGGGAAATATCACACAAATTATTAGAAGAGCAATCAGAAAATATAACAAAGGATAGAAAGAAACATAGTCTTTCCTGTGTCAGGGATTTTTGCACAATTACTCAGAGTGTTTAAAGATGTTTTCATGTCACCCTCCCAGACCATCAAGTTTAAATCCAAATTCTTTTTAGCTAAAGACTGTATGGAACAATGGGCTCTTATAGACCAGGTCATTTCATACACAAACAAAATGAATGAATATTAACTCTGAGTTCAGGCTCATTTTTTACATCTCTTCAATATTTGCTGCCTAGGTAGAAGTTTCAGCTTTGCATATTCTCTTTATAAACCTGTATGTTTTTCTAGGCCAAGGAGTTCCCAAGTGTTTTGTCACCCTAGCTTTTTTGTAAGAGCAGATCAGACATGATAACTAGAAGAATTTATTTCTTGAGCTCTCATCCTTGAATTTCTGAGGCCTAGGATGTTCTCTTTGTTCATCTCCATGGTATAAGTATTTTTATACAAATTATATTAAGATCAACAACAACCATAGGTAATACATGGGGAGGAGAAATGAAGGCACTCTAAGAGTGTAGGAAAAAGAGAAAAAGTGTAGAGAGGCACAGTGTTGTAATAAGAGCTCCCCAAATCTCAGTGGTTTAATGCTATGGTCAGAATGTTTGTATCCCCCAAAATTCAAATACTGAAACCTAATCACCAATGTGATGGTATTAGGATATGGGACATTTGAGAGGTGATTAGATCAGGTGATGGGATTAGTGCCCTTTTTTATATAAAAAGAGGCCCCAGAGAGGTGCCTTGCCCCTTCCACCATGTGGGGACACAGCTAGAAGGTGTGGTCTGTGAACCAGAAAGCAGCCTTTGCCAGACACAAAATCTGCTTGATATTGGCCTTCCCAGGGTCCAGAACTGTGAGAAATAAGTATCTGTTGCTTATGAATTGCCTGATTTATGGTATTCTGTTACTGTAGTCCACATGGACTAAAACACTTAATAAATTAAAAGTTTGTTTCCCTCACATGTCATTGTGAGTTGGTGGCAATGATGGTGGTCGTCGTAGTGGTGGTAGTGGTGATGTCCTGCTCCATGTACTCAGGGACCCATAATCCCTCTACCAGGTGGCTTCACCATATCCCAGGGCTCTGGAACCTACCACTGGATTATCTGTCTCCCGAAGTCCAGAGAAGGAAGAGTTGGAGAATTGCTTGCAAGGTTTGGGGGTTCAGGCCTCAATATGGTATAGCTCATTTTGTTCATATTCTATTGGGTAGATCTAGGTTACAGAACCACACATAACTGCAGGAAAGGTTAGGAAATATGGTCTGGTTGTATGCCCTGGGGTAAACAGAACCAGAATCTGGTGAACACATTGCATTTTCCTAGCCATCTACATCAATTTGTTCTTAGTGATAGTTGTCAGCATTATGGGCACTTTGAATGTAGACAAAACTCAAATTTGTCCTAGTAGGCATGTATTTATCATTTTGTTTATTCACTCAACAAAT
The DNA here is from genome assembly GCF_037993035.2 of Macaca fascicularis. Classification (NCBI taxonomy): domain Eukaryota; kingdom Metazoa; phylum Chordata; class Mammalia; order Primates; family Cercopithecidae; genus Macaca; species Macaca fascicularis. The sequence goes on along the minus strand of NC_088386.1, from coordinate 42,583,893 downwards.
ATTATTGAACCTCCACTTTGAGCAGGACTTTGGGCGAGGCACTCAGTATATAACACTGAGCAGAGAATAGAACACAGAAATAACACAGTTCCTGCCTTCAGGAGCTTACAGTGTCTTACTAACTGACACATCTATTGTCTTTCTCATCAGCTTTCTTAATTCATCCCTAAGCTGCTGACAGTATGGGAATAAGAAAGGAGAGAAAGGCAAGCAATTATCCAAATTTATTATCCCAGACGTGGCTCTAGCAATAAGCATGTATATCAATGTATCCACTATAGCAATCTTAAAGACAAAACTGAGGAATATATAATTTATATCTTATAGTGCTTTATATTTTTAAAAGTTCTTGCCCATACTGGTGAAAAGGAGTTAAAATTAGCTTTGTGACTTTGAGCAAATGAACTGAACACTCAAGGTTAATTCCTGATCTACAAAATGGAAATAATACTAGAATCTACCTCTTAGAGTGATTGCAAGGATCAAATAAAATTAAATGAATAAACTGCTGAGCAGAATGCTTAATTTACAATATTAAAAAGTAATATTAACTAATTCTGTCATTACTATTTGACTTTAAAAATGAAAGGTAGCAGAATATACCACCTCAAAATATAACCCACCTTGTCATAAGGGTTATTTTGAACTGCAGGCAATTGAGAAGAAGCAGATATCAGAAAAGTTCTGCCCTTTTCCTGTTTGCATAAAAACAGGACATAAATTTGCAAAGTTGTTTGTCCAAATCCACTGTCAGAAAGGACAAAGTTTGATTATTACCAATGATACCTTTAGACCCTGATCAGCTCAGAGACTGCACCAGAGGAATCTACATCACAAAGTTTCCTAACTGGCCTTTATCTGCTGATAGTTTCCCATATACTGTAGACCCTTAAACAATGTGGGGGTTAGGGGCACTGCCCCTCTCCTTCCACTCCAGTTGAAAATCCATGTGTAAATTCTTTTTTCTCTCTTTCCTTTCTCTCTTTCCTTCTCCCCTTCCTTCCTTCCTTCCTTCCTTCCTTCCTTCCTTCCTTCCTTCCTTCCTTCCTTCCTTCCTTCCTTCCTTCCTTTCCTTCCTTCCTTTCCTTCTTTCTTTTCTCTTTTCTTTTTTCTCTTTTCTTGTCTTTCTTTTCTTCCATTCTTTCTTCCTTTCTTCCTTTCTTTTTGTGGAGATGGGGTTTCTCTCTGCTGCCCAGGCTGGAGTGCAGTGGTATGAACATGGCTCACTGCAGCTTCAACTTCCTGGGCTCAAGTGATCCTCCCACCTCATTCTCTCCAGTAGCTGGAACTACAGGTGCACACAACCACACCCAGCTAATTTCTGTTTTTGTTTTTTTGTTTCCAGAGATGGGGTTTTGTCATGTTATATAGGCTGATTTTAAACTCCTGGGCTCAAGTGATCCACCCACCTTGGCTTCCCAAAGTGCTGGGATTACAGGTGTGAGCCACTGCACCTGGCCTTTGTATAACTTGACTCTCCAAGAACTTAACTACTATTAACCTACTGTTGAAAACCTTACCAATAATACAGTCAATTAACACATATTCTTTATGTAATATGTATTATATACTATATTTTTACAATAAGTAAGCTAAAGATATAAAATATAAAGAAAATCATGAGGAAGATAAAATATATTTACTATTATTAATTGGAAGTAGATCATCATAAAGATTTTCATTCTCATCATCTTCACATTGAGCAGGTTGAGGAGTAGGAGGAAGAGATGGGATTGGTCTTGCTTTCTCAGGGGTGACAGACACAGAAGACAATCCATGTATAAGTAGACCCACGAAATTCAGACTGTGTTGTTCAAGGGTCAACTGTATTCACTTTCCTACATTTCCTGCCCCTAGAGATTCAAGGTCCTTTTCCTTTGTCTTGTCACTTCTCAAAAAATGTATTGCTTTTTGGTGAAGATGGCATGTAAGCTGGAATTCTAAGCTACCTCTTTGAGAAATATTTTTTCTCTGAGTATTCACCCCCATATATATAAAACACACATGTTAGTAAACATGTTTGGTTTTTTTCTTGTTAATATGTTCTATGTTATAGAGATCTAAGCTAGGAACTCAGAAGGTTACAAGGAAAATTATTTTTTCCTTCCCCGCATAAACAATCCTGTGACATAGGTTTCTATTTACCGTATTAACTATTAAGAATGTTACTATCTAGGCTTTTTTTTTTTTTTTGGCCAATGAGAAAAACTATAGTTCAGGGAATGAAGTTTCTAGGAAGAAGCTGTACAGCTTAGAAATGACAGTGTCAGGGTTGGTTACTGTGGTTGTGTCCTTCCATTGATTCTGATTCTTTGCAGGGCCTACAAGGTATAGAATACTTTTGAGAACCATTTGTTTTCTTCTATTAAAAATAAACTGGGCTAATAAAATGGAAAGACAAGTAGTACTTCCTCTGGGTAACCAGCCATGACAGTTTTTACAAGCATGACATTTTTCAGTTCAGGCAGCATATAAAGCATCTACACATTGCTGTCCTTCCACAGAGGTTGCTATAGTTTATGGATGGTGTGGGAAGCGAAGAGTGGGTGTAAGATTTGGGGTGCTTGAGTTCTAATATTTGTTCTACAGGTGGTCAGCTGTATGACTTGAAATATATCACTTCACCTTTCAGAACTTTTTTTTTTTTTTTAAATCTAGAAAATAGGTATCTGGAACATTGTGTAATTACTAACCACTCCACCAATGTAGCATAAAGCAGAGTAGCTGATGAGTAAGAAGACAGAAAACAGCTTTTGGAAAATAGAGGTGAAATGTAAGTCATCTTGAGATCTAGACTTCTGAGCCTAAGTCCTCTGATCCTAAGACACTCTGCTGTTTAAGGAGTTTAAAGCCTTCAATGTCCCTAGAAAGTAAGTAGAGTCTAAATAGTCTCTGTTGCCATGGTAGAGAAAATTCTGAAGATAAAAATTGTGTCTATATTGAGGGCTAATTATGAACAAAGATTCATATTCTACAGTGTTCTCTGTGCTGCCACAGAAACAGACATGGTGTTAGCAAGTCCTTGAATAAACTTTTATAACCAATTAATTTGTTATTCTCTAACAGTGTCTCTGTGGTCATCGTAAAGATTTTACTTGATTTAGTATAAAGACCAGGGAATAGCATTTTTTAAAAATTCTCAAACATTTATTAATGTGTATGTTCATACATATACAATCTGAGACAGGATCTTGCCCTGTCACCCAGGCTGAAGTGCAGTGGTACGATCATGGCTCACTACAGCGTCAACCTCCTGGGCTCAAGCTATCCTCTTACCTCAGCTTCCAAAGTAGCTAGGCCCACAGGGATGCATCACCATGCCTGGCTAATTTTTAAAATTTTTTGTAGAGACAGGCTATCTCTATGTTGCCTAGGCTAGTCTTGAACTCCTGACCTCAAGTGATCCTCCCAGTTCGTCCCCCAAAGTTCTGGGATTATAGGAGTGAGCCACCATGCTTGACCTATTAATGTATATTTTTAAAAGAAAGAATATTACTGATTCTAAGAATATAGTGGAAATTCCATGTTGTCTTATTGAAATGATATAGTTGCACTTTAGTTAGAATGCTACAATTCAATTCGAGTTTATAGTATCTTTTATTCTGCAAAATCAAGTTGGCAAAAAATTTCTGATTAGTTGAAAAACCTTATGTATAAAAATAATTGATAACAATTCAACTATTAGATTTGTCTAGAAAATTAAAAAGTCATATGTTTATCCCATTATTAATCTTTCGACCAGTTTATTTTCACCTGTGAAGAAACATAGGCATAGCCAAGTCTAGACTAATTGATCACAGGGAGGAGGGCAAAGGATTAGGTTGGACTTATACTTGAACTACACTCTTTCCACCAACTGCATTTGGTACATTCATCTTGATTTTGCTTTGATTTGAAAAAACTTCTATGAAGGATTTTATTGTCAGAGTATCAACAGAGAGACAGTGAATGTTACTGGGATAAATATAAACTAATATCAGTTACATAACTGACTTCATCTCTAAATCTCAGTTTCCTATTTTGTCAAATATCTAAGACAGAAATCCTTACCTTTAGGAGAGTCATGGGACTTAAATGAGACAGGAGCCATGAAGTGCTTGGGATTTAGTTGGCTTCAATAATCATCAGTTCCTTTCCTCCCTAATGATACTACCTTCCATTAGTTATACACATTCTGTGTCATAATCTGTGCTTAAACTCTTAACATGAATCATCTCATTAATTGCTCAAAACATGATGAAGTTGAAGCTTCGGGAAATTAAATTAAGTTCCAGGTCACCAGCTTGGTAAGTGTCAGAGAGAGTTTTCTAATTTAGATGTCCCTGACACTGAAGACCATGTTCTTGGTCATCATGTATATTTACTTTCTGTTGTATCTTTAACACATTACCATAGACTTAGTGGCTTCAGTGGCACAAATGTATTCTCTCATAGTTTTGGAGATCAGCAACCCAAAGTAAGTTTCAGTGAGTTAAAATCAAGGTGTTGACAGAAATGATTCCTTCTGGAGGCTGCAGGATAGACTCCATTTCTTGCCTCATCCTGTTTTTGGAGGCTGCCTCCATCCTTCTCTCCTGGGCCTCTCCTCCATCCTCAGACAGTGGGGCACCTTGCTTCCATTGTCACATTGCCTTCCTCTGTGATCAAATCTTCTGCCTCCCTCTTTCCCAGCACACTTGTGACTATATTTGCTATTGCCATTCTTATATTGTTACCTCCATTATTACCACCATTGTTACTACCTGTATGCTATTGCTCTCTGCTATTTACAGACTATATATGACCATATTTCTCTAGGTAACTTTTTGGGAGTAAAATCTTGAAGTTACTCTTGTCCAACCCTTTGTAGAAACTCAGCTGAAAATGAAATATTTTTAAAAGAATTTCAGAAAGATATTCAATTCCTACATTTCTCAAGTTACTTTAAAATCAATCCCCTGATTAAGCAGATTAGTAGAAGGGTGGCATAAGTGGACTTGATCCTTTGCCCTTCTGCAGAATTGCTTAACTGTATTGTGCTTTGATATTACATCATTGGCCTACATTGAAGGACAGTGTAAGAAACAGCCCAGGTAAGGCAGCCTAGGCCAAGTGTTAGTTATCAGAATTTAGTTAAACAATGCATATACTCTTTCTTTGTACTTAGGACTTGGGGTTAATCAGGGACCTGGATTCATGTTTTTTCCCTACTTTGAGGACTCAACTCTCTACTTTGAAGGTACTGCCTTTCAAGAGCCTCTATATGTCATGGAATGACAAAACCCTACTTTTCCTCCCCAGAACAGAGCAGCATGTGTTCTTACAGGTGGCTACAGCATATTCATCACTTTATCACTTTTGCCATCTTCACATCGGCTGTCTGTTATGTTGCCAGACTGATTCTTGAATTCCTTTTTCTGATTTCTTTAAGGCTGTTGGCACCATCTTGGTCCATTTGGTTTAGTTGGTTTTGCCCCCACCACATCTGCTGGTATGATGACATTCATTCGCTTAGCATCAAATCGGCTCAGTACCTGGAGATCATGCTCAATTTTGTTTATAATTTTGTATCATTTGATTCAAAAGGCTGTTGGCATTTTCTGGCACTTAGATTTTTTTCATTAATATTTCTTTTTTTCCTGAAAGTTTGTGTTGTTTCTTTGAGGAGGAATAAAATGCCTGTGGGTCAGAGTGTGGAGATTCAGTCTGTAGCTTACTGACTTTTAAGGGTGATTCTGGGAATCTCCTTATCTTCCTATTGCTTCTTACCTGTGTAACTCATGGCTGTTATAAGGACTTGTGCTTGTGTAGTATTTTCTAGATTGCAGGGCTTTGGAAGGGAGGCGTGATATTAATAGTGACATAAACATTTGTATGGAGATGGTAAGTTGACCTATCAAAAAAAGAAAAAAAAAAAAGCTACAAAGTCTGACGTAGTTTTGCTGGAAAAGACATTCATGAGAGATGCCCAGGGTTTGAGGATTACCCATTTCTGAGAATAGTTACACATTATGACCCAACTCCCTTGAGAAGAAGAAAAGATGGAAGTGATCCAGGGACAGATTGAATGCAACTAAGTTGTCTGAGTCCCAAGTTATGTTTGAGAAAGGTTGTTTTGAATCTATATCTTTATAATAGGCTTGATTCCTATCAGTCTAGGAGCAATAGATGCATCTGAAGAAGAGAGAATGTTCTGTGTTGATTCCCAAACCTATCAAGTTATATGCTCTTACTACGTTTATGATAGAAATATATTTCAGCTTGATGTTTTTAAAGCTATGAATAATAATGGCATGATTATGTGATAAGGGATACTCTTTGAATCCCTTGAGGTATGTTTGTTTGAACAAAGTTCATTCACATTCAGTATCATGATACTGAAATAATGACAGAATAAAGAACATTCACCTAGCTGTGCATTTAGATTTAATGGCAGTTTTAGTGTAGCTAAATTTTCCAGGAGGCATTTCTCATCTTTTTTTCAATTTCTTAATGAGCAGTGAAACATTTGAGCTTTTGTCTCCTTTTGGGAGAAAAAGAGGCAGTGGAAAGATGAGCTAGAAAAAAAGGAAATGCCTGAATAATATAGATCAACAAGATGCTGGTTTACAATTTTTTACTTCAATAAAACTATTAACTACTTTATAAAAAATATTTTTTTTTATTTTTACTAAAAAATATAATCTGAAAGTTTCTGTCAATAGTGGTCAACAACTTAGATATATAGTTTTAGAAGATGATCTTAAAAAGAAGTAAACTTGCCGGGCGTGGTGGCTCATGCCTGTCATCCCAGCACTTTGGGATGCCAAGGCAGGTGGACAGGAGTTTGAGACCAGCTTGGCCAATATGGTGAAACCCATCTCTACTAAAAATACCAAAATTATTCGGGCATGGTGGTATGCACCTGTAATCCCAGCTACTCAGGAGGCCGAGGCAGAAGAATTGCTTGAACCCGGTAGACGGAGGTTGAAGTGAGTCAAGATCGCACCATTGCATTCCAGCCTGGGCAACAGAGCAAGACTCCCATCTCAAAAAAAAAAAAAAAAAGTAACCTTGAGGAAAAGAAATCATTAAAAATGTTAAAGGGACTGGAGTAAGTTTGTCTGGTGAAGACCAGCTTGAGAGAGCTGCTATTAGAGGAGAAAAAAGTTTCAGAGTATTGAAGAAGGAGGATTTAGGAGGAGGGAGTAGGAGTATGTGCAGTGTGATTGATAAAGGGCTTTACATTCAATGTTCAAGAATAACTAAAAGACCTTAAGTTATCCTTAGAGGGAGGGGTTCCTTAAAAGGGTGAAGTGTAATTATTGAAGTAATGACTGACTTTTTTGCCCTTATTGAAGATGTTCCAACACAGTCTTGATTTCCCAACTGTCTGCTAATCAACTGTGATCTAGCTGTAGGCCATGAAATGGGCAAGGTGGTACTTCTTAATTTCAAGACAATGGTAATCAGGAACAGAGCCATAGGGGTTAGACAGCCCTGCTTCTTCAATTTACCTTAGACAATTTATTAAGCTTTCTGAAACAGTTTCTTCATATGTAACATCAATTTAATAATACCTGTCTCACAGTGTGTATTAAAGGAAGCTTCTGAGGATTAAGTGACATAAAGTATATAAGTTGTCTAACATATAATAAGTACTCAAATTATTGTAGTTACTACTGTATTTATTACTGTTGTTTCTAAGCATCTAAGTAAAATCATTGTTCTGTAGAATATCTTAGTGGTATGTGGTGAGATGAAATATTGAAGGTGTTAAATAATGATTAAAAGTTCAGTGTATGAACAAAAGGTCCATAGGAAAAGTGTGACTCAAAGGCAAACCTTTCAAGAATGCTGACCACACACAAGCACATTTTTGGCTGCAGCAAGCAGAGCAAATATACCCCAAGATCAGAGCCCATTAACAGATTCTTAGAGCCAAAGTTCTGGGAACCAGCCACCTTCAGCCCAGGTCAGCTAAACTATCCCACATTTGTGAGGTGCCAGCAGTGAGGGCACGTGCTTTCCAAGTCAGGAAATGTGAATCAGAAAGAGGATGTGATCCTGGCAGGGAATACCCTCATTCTGATAATCACTGATAGTGTTTATTTTGAACAAGAATAATCCTGGTACCTGCTCATACATGACAATACACAACCTGACACTATGAGAGAATAGTTCTGGACAGGTAGGCAGGAGTCCCATCTAGCTTAATTTTGCTACTAATGTGCTAGAAAAGTACGGCAAGATAAACACATTCATAAACTCTTGGAGCCTCAGTTCCTTCTACTGAGCAAAAGGACTGAACCAGAGGACCTTGAGGTTTCTTCAGCTTATTATTTTTCTCTGTGACAGCACATTTGTGATTCATGCATTTTTATTAGAGATTTATACCTTATTAATGATTTTAAAAAGCATAATTCATTTTTCCCCTTTTTCATTGGTTGACCCAGATAAGCATCAAAGGTATGAATAGGAGATTCACCGTACAGGTTTCCCAGTTAACTGAATATTGACTAGTGAGTAAATAGAGTTCAAAAAGTGAGTATACAGGATTCAAATTAATAATTTCATTCACATTTATATAGGGGATATTTTCCAAAAAGGTAGACATATATGGTTAGTGAATATAGTCAGGCTGACTGAAAATATCTACACATGGCTAGCTCAGGGAAGCTAAGAGAAAGTTACAAATTTTAAAAACAAGAGGCGACAATGATATGTTAATTTGTCCCAGGTTATTTACTGAGGAAATAAGGTATTTTCTCTTTAATAGAGAAAAGTTTTTTATTTTTATTTTCTTTAAGAACTGACTAAATATTTCAGGTGAAAATTCAAGTGTACTCAGTCAGATGACTTGATCCCAAACAAAATACAGGATGAAAAGCAGGCATTGATATTTAGGGGGGTGTCCCAAGGTTGATCTTAGCTGCATTTTCCCTCCCCGCAAGATGGAATTGCTAAACAATATCATGGAATACTTTACATTTCTGCAATGCCTTTCACTAGCTTTGGAGAATATCTTAAAGGGAAATATGTTCAGTACTTTATATTTCATTTATTTCTTCTTGTAAGAATCACAGGTTTCTGAGAACTTGTGAGAGTTGCCTTCCATATATTCCTCAGCATTGGATGTAATACTTGATGTTTCTCTTATTTTCAAATGCGGGATATCATGCTTACATGCACACTATTTTGGGTCATTAAAGTGGCATAATGGTAACCAAGGCTCCTTCTAGATTAGTATGAAGCATTCAGGCAGAAAAAGATATATTTTTTTTATGTATCTCATAGATACTTCACTCCATCTTAAGAAATAGAACACAATGATTGGGCTAATCTCCTGTTTAGATTTTCTTTGGTCATGTATTATCTAGAATTAAGAAAATAAAGACCTATGTTCACCACCCCCTTATCTCCCCAACATCCCCAGACTGTGGAATGTTGGGATTCATACTGTGAATGCTCTGAAAATCAATTATTATCAGATTTTGTTTTCAGGGCTGCCAGACAATATTTTGGCTCAACTTCAGTCCATTTGGAACACAGCTGTTAAGTTGTTGACAAAAACTAAGGAAATATGAACATGTTCCACTCTTTCAAAAAAAATCGCATTTGCTGGCAACCAACTCAGATGGATTTGAAATTTTCTTATTGGAGAGCAAGTCAGTATCACTCTCTGGCATCCTTTTGGGCTGATCTGGTCATTCTTGTGTTCCAACACATATGGCACCCTTCACTCACCACTTGGGATTTTAGAATTTACTTTTGATCATGAACTTGAGCTTAAGTTACTGTGTTAATAACTGTCCAAAACTTTAAGTTTCACTGGGATTTAGTGTCTCATTGATTTCTCCACATCTCCAGGATCATTTGTAAAAAGGCTTTAATGGCGAGTCAGCATTGATTTATTTCTAAAAGATTAGTGGTTATATTATACTGCATTTTTTTCTTTGCAAATAATAGAAAAATACTATTCAATTAAATAATAAATAGTATGCTGCCCTTTATCTAAGAAAATATGGGAATTATATATGTGTATATAAGTATATATATATGTTTGTTCACATTAAGAATAAAACCAATAGATAAAGCACAGAAATGTTAAAACTTGATCTATCATGGGAAGGAGAGAACAGGGTAGAGGGAAGAGGAATAGAAACTAGACTTCTTTGAGTATATACTGTTTCTTGATTTGTCTTTGGAATTATGTAGATTTTTACCTTATAAAAAAACAGAATAAAATACATATAAAAATAATTTCTAAAAATGTTTTAAAAGGAAATAAAATAACCATGTACCCAATATAACTTTATGTGATGGTGAAAATGTTCTGTATCTCCACTATTTAATAGTAGCCTCTAGCTACATTTGACTAGTGGACACTTACAATGCAGCTAGTATGCTGAGAAACTTAATTTTAAGTTATAGTTAAGTCACTTAAATTATATTTTTACTAGCCATATGTGGCTAATGGCTACCATACTAGACAGCACAGAAACAGAATAGTCACATAGGAAGGAATTACTCCAGGTGATTTTAAAATTCAGGAATTTGATTGTATATCCCTAGGACAAAAAGAACTTAAGATAACAAAAAGAACTGAAAAATAATATTAAATGATTTTAAGTTATAATACTTTTGAGAGTAATATTGTTACCATTATTCTGAGTCTGTTAGGTCTATACTGTGAGATATTTAATAAATCAAATGAGTAATTATGTACATGTCCTTGAGAACCCAGATTTTTGGCATGACTGGAAGAAGATACAGATTGAAGGTTGATAAGTTTAATTTTTTGTCTTTTGTAGAGACTATGTTGCCCAGGTTTGTCTCAAACCCCTGGACTTAAGCAATCTTCCCACCTCAGCCTCCCAAAGTTCCGAAATTACAGGCCTGAGCCACTCTGCCTGGCCAAAAAGTTTTGAGGCTTCTGTATGAATTTGTTATATATGTATTCTTAAGAAAATAATTTCCAACTCTGTTCAATGAATAGCCCTAGAAACAATAACTAACCCATTAGCAAGTACAACCCTAATGCTCAGATTATGGTCTCTAAATGCCTTTTGTCAGGAAAAGGAACCAGGACTCATTGGAGAAATGGATAATTCAGTGTCTGGGGCAGATAATTTATAAGATAAATCTGAAACATCTTGCCATAATTTAAAATAGGGATGCTTTCAAAAACTAGTAGGATTGTGCCAAAAAGAATCAGACACAATTTGGAAAAATTTCTACTGAACAAAGATGGAAAAATGTGTGTGCCATATGAATAACAAGGACAATTGATTTAAAAACTTCAAATGCTTTAAATCATAGGTTTATACTGATACTTTAAAAGTTTAGATATCTTTGAGGGATTCTAGAAAACAAACTCATTATGATAAGCTAAATCATCAAGCAATTATTCTGTTTTTCCTGTGTGAACTGTACCTCAGGGTGACCAAAGATAATTTCTCTTTGTAACACTGTTCTCTCTAATAAATAAAGAAGTAACAATGAAATAAGAATATTACTATCTTCTAGCTCTTGAGATATTATTAATAGATCTGGGCAATGATCATTAATTAATACATACATCTCAAAATGTGATAGAAGTACCCTATGATGAATATGCACTGCTTCTTTATTGGTTTTCTTTTATTTTGTTTTGTTTGCTGTAATAAACCCCTAACAAAAATTATATACACACACACACACACACACACTTACTTTTTCATATATTTTTATTTTATGAGACAACTTATATACATAAATGTATACATATATACATATTTTGGATACATAAAATATGTATACATACATGCATGTGTGTACATAAGTTGTCTCACAAAAATAAAAATAAATGAATAAGAAAACAAAATCAAACCTACATCTGATCAAGCCTTCAGATTTAACTACCAATTTATGAAAACTAGAAGGAACAGAAGATCTGATAAAGGATTCCATAGGTGGGTAATTAATGAAATCGGACTGTGGAATTCCATAGGAAGGATCAGCAACTGTGACCTGTGGGCCAGATTTGGTTCCTCACCTATTTTTGTTAATGCTGTTTTATTGCAACATAGTCTTGCTCATTTGTTTACATATTGTTTATGCCGTTTTATGACTGAACAGCAAAGTTCAATAGTTGAAACAGAGCTCATATGAATCTCAAAATATAAAATATTTACTATCTGGCCCTATATAGAAAAAGTTTGCTAACCTCTACTTAACATGACAAAATTACCTGATTTTATCAATAATAATAACAATAAAATACTTCAAGAAAAAAAAAAAACTGGAGAAATATGTACAGAATGATGATGGGGAAACCTATAGACCTAATGCCACTTAAAGAAGCCTTGCCAACCAATCACGATATATGGACATTATTTGGATCTTGATTTAAACAAATATATTTTAAAGCAACTTTTAAGAAAATCAGAAAAATCTAAATATTGCTTGGACATTGAAGACTTTAAGAAATTACAGGTTCTTTTTTAAAGCTATGATATTAAAGTTATATTTTTAAGAGCTCTTATCTTTTAAGTGTTTATTCTGAAATGTTTACAGAAGAAATGATATGATCGATGTTCAGGATTTACTTTAAAATAGTCCAGGGTATAGGAAGTGGGTAGAAATACAGATGAAACAAGAATGACCATATATTGGTATTTTTGAAAGTGGTAACAGATAAATTGGATTAATTATACTGTTTCTCTACTTTCACATATGTTTGAATATTTCCATAGTAAGAAAAAAATTTAAATGTCTTTTTGCATGGAACTTACATTTTAATAGAGGAGAATGAAGTAATAAAGTAACTAAATGTAGAGTTTGCAGAGTTTGAGGAAAAAAGACATGAGGTGTTGACAGGAGATGTTGAAATTTTTGAGAGTGACATGGACTGTGTGGTATCTAAACCATACACAGTACCTCTAGGTCTGGAGATGAAGCCGGCTTCCTGAAGCGCACGTAGGAAAACTGAGCAGCCCGTACTCAAGAGCCTGACTTCCTGGGTCAAAATCCTGACTTTGCCACTTACTAGTTGCATTACTCAGTTAGTTACTTAGCCTCTCTGTGCTTCAGTTTCCTCATGGTGTATAAGCATTTGATAAATACTAAAAAAAAAAAAAAAAAATCATGGGGATTGATGCTGAAAGTCTTTTAAAAATTAACAGCTTTCTTATCAGAAGTGTGTTTTCAATATTCTAAAACAGTGGTTCTCAAATTTTAAAGCACATCAGAATCATTTAGCAGACTTGTTATAATACATGTTTCTGGGCCCTACCTGACTCTTCAGCCCAGAGTTCTTAATTCAGTAGGTCCAGTGTAGAGCCTGACTTTGTTTACAAAATGTTCCCAAGTGATGATGATAACGCTGGTCTCGGGACCTATCTTTAGAACTGTTTCATAAATAATTCCTTTATTCTGTTGCTGTCCATTTCGAAGGAGAAATAAATGCACTTGACTGTTTTTTGTTTTTTAAAGAAATCATTTGCTAACCCAATATTCATACCACAGAGGAAATGACTTTCTTAGGTTTGTCCCAAATTGAGAGAGTTTGCGTTTTCTCTTCTTGCCTTTTATGACTGAATGAAAGAAAACTGTGCTTATGAGGTAAAAATGACATACCAGCTGCAGATTATTTTTCCCATTCTTTTTTTAATTAAAAGAATTCAACATAGCCAGACAATTTCTCACCTACTCATCTCCATCTAAAACAAGACACCATCTGTTATGTATCCACTTAATCAGAACCATGACAAATTGGAGCACACTCAGGTCTCTGATACCATATACCACTCCCCAGGAGTTTCTGCCTAGACCTTTGAAAGGTCCTGATCAGAGGCTGAGAGGACAGCTGGCCATTAGACTGCAGCTGGATTCAATCAGAGAAGATGCCCCCAAGGACTCCCACCAAATAAGCAGGGTCAAACAGCCTGGCCAGGATGAAGTTGGAAAATGAGTTACCTGGTGTCTGGGAGGATTCTGAGTTTGATTTACTTTTCAAGAAGGTTAAGTTGTCTTTCAAAGCCAGTCTTTTTTCTCTTTGTGTCCATCAAATATGAAGCGGGCATGTTGAAAGTTTTCAGCATGTCCCCAATCTATGCCTGGGCTATCACTGGGGTGCTGCCTTGCAGACAAAATGCCTCCATACATGGAATGGAGGGTCTAATTTCTTTTCCTGCCGGTCTGAGATGACCTGTAGACTGGAGTCAGATGATCCACACCACTTCAGAACTTCTCTCCAGCAGCTAGAAAGGTCTCTCATCTCTTTGCTGCTAACAATCCATTCGAGTTCAAGAGCCGAGAAAGCAGGTGGGCATTTGAAAGGAGAAGAAAGAGAAAAATCAGCCAGAGAAAAGGAAACAGATAAAAAGCAATGTTGTAAGAAAAAGTGTAGTTAGAATTTGGAGACTGTAGTCAGGGGCAATGGGGTTAGTAACTGAAGTTTCAAGAAATATTGTAGGTGATTTTTTTAATGTAGGGTAGAGGCAATGAAGAATAAATATAAAGATACAGAAAAGAAAAGCTATGCAGATGATAACTGAAGCCTTAAAAGGAATTTTCAGGGTTAATGATCTGCTTCATGTCTTCAAATACTTATCCATTAAAAAGTAAAAATTGTGTATATACTTTGAAACAGCTACGTGAAAGGGGTTTCCACATTTTTCTTAGTAATCCATAAGTAATGTTGGGAAAAGAGGAATGTATGCTTAGTTTTGTAATGAATACAGTACATAGAACAAAATAAGCCTATAGGAATATATTTCTAGAATTCCAAAGAGAAATTGTTTATTTAAGGAGTAAGTAGGAGATAAGAAGTATTCAAAATGTTCTTAGCTCTTTACTTTTTTCTTTCTTTTATTCATTCATTTGGCAATTATTTATAAGAACCTGCTGTGTGCCAGGCACTTCAAAAAACTAGACATTTAGCAATGAATAGAAGAGAAATATTCTTCCCATCAACTTTTAGTAAGCCAAAGAACACCTAAAAATTTTTGTTGAAATGTAGATTTCTGGGCCCAAACCCAAGATTCTGACCCAGTATATTTGTGAAAAGGCCCAGAAATATGTACTTTTAAATATTAACTTTGGTGATTCTGATACGGGAAAATAGTCCTTGTAGGTGATCTCATGAAGTCTTTTAATGAAAAGAAAGTTTGTACATATGGCACTTCACTCCATTTGCCTTCTTTTCTACAAAAGAGTCTAGCTGTAAGATGGTGTTATAATTTATACTTCCCTCAGGAGGCCAGGTTTCTCCCCCTTGAAGAGGATATCGTGGGCAGGAGGTACTGCAGAAGAATATAAGTCATTTCTTTCTTAGCGTCTGAGGGTCAAATTGGTCCCAATTCTCCAGAACACATCTTAGGGGCATTTTTGCCTTGAAGGGAATGTTTCCCATCTGAAAAAACCTAGTCATTTTCCGATGAGCATTAGTCCAAGAGCGTCCTCTACGGTCCTAATGCTTATTCCTTTCCAGGGTGTGTAACCACCCATGGACCTCTGTTTATCGGATTAGTTACGCTCACCAGTGTAGCAGTCCTGCACCCGTTTTCCTGCCTTTCTAGACCACAAAGAAAGGGGTCCGGGATGCTGGATTCTAGTGGTCCTTTACCAGCGTGCCCAACATAGCCTTTGCACTTAGAGGTGAGTCCTAGAGATCGGCTGGGTTCCTGAGTATTTCATAACAACCCAGCTGCTCCATCAAGATGCACTCCCATAAACAACAGTTCTTATGCAAATTCGTTTCAGAGAGGGTGTAGGTGACCTTTTGAGTCAGGATTGAAATGGTCTTTTTGATTCTGTAAGTACTGTAAGGCTTGACTGAGTGCAAACAGTTCCAACATTGGAGTAGACCAATTATTAGGCAATTCTCCTAAAGCTGCTTCCACAAGAGTCTGCCTATCAGTTACTGGATAACCATTGCGGTTTTTTTTGTTTTTGTTTTTGTTTTTGTTTTAATTCTCAATCACCTGGGAGGAACCATCTATTGTCCTGTCCTGAAGGGAGTTCCTCCTAGGTGTGGTCGGACATTTGTATGGTAATTAAGATTTAAATCCCCTGTAAGGAAATCTGCTGGGTTAAGGGAATTATCAGTGGTTAGTGTTAAATTACCTTTTCCTAACAGAATAGCCCCATACTTTAAGATTTTTGATTTAGTAAGCTACTTTTTTGCTTTTTTGACTTAGAATAATTCTGAACTGGTGAGGTGTGCTCACAATGAGGTTTCCTCTAAAAGTTACTTTTCTACTTTCTTCTATTATCAAAGCAGTTGCCGTTACAGATTGAATGTATTTGGGCCATCCGCGGGTCACTGGGTTAAGGATTTTTGATAGGAAGGCTACGGGTTGTCAGTGGTCTCAGTGTTTTCAGGCTACGCCCTTGTTTACACTGACAACAAGGTATTATTGGAGCATTATAGGGTCATGGAGGAGACTTTCAATTATCAATTATAGGTTTTTAATTTACCCTGGCTTTTAAAGTAATAGGGCACACTGTTTTTTTGTTTTTGTTTTTTTACTATTTCTATCTTTCTCTCTTTGACTCCCTCTTTGTCTCTCTGCCTCTTTCTCGTCTTTCTCTCTCCTCTCTGTCTCTCTCCTCTCTCTCTCTCTCTGTCTCTTAGCCATTTACAAACTTGGGACCCTGGCAAGGGTGGTGGGGAACGGGTCCCACATAACTGCCCATGTTGAGAGCTGTAGACCTAAATTGGCAGGGACACCAGGGACAAGACTCCCTGGGTTTATAGCCTAGATGCCTAAGGACGCAGCATAGAGCTTCCTTAGATCCCTTTGGAGATACAATTTGTTAGAGGAAGTGAAAGTCTGAACCACTAGTACCTAGGAGGCAGGGGTCAGAAGAAGTAGATTCAGAGGTAAGGAGAATTTTGGGGCTACACTTTCAAGAAAGTTGTGGTCGGGACCGAGGTGGTATGGGTCAGAAGGAAAGTTAGGGGTGCACACATGGGCAACTGTTGAATAGAGACTTCTGGCTGTGCCATGATCTCAACGGCCTAACACCGGGAGTTCAGATGACAGCTTTCTGCCGTTAGTAGGCCCTCGGCTTCCCCAGGAAAATTGAAAGCGGAAGCTGGTTCTAGGCAGACAAATGCTCCCAACCCAGAAGGGTTGGGGGTTGTTAGAAAGCCTTTCCCCAGGGAGCCTCACACCTAAGTCTGAAGTCCCGCAGCCACGCTAATCGTTTTCATCCGGCCAACAGGTGCTCGTATTTTCGTCCAGTTCTAAGGAATGATAGGACAGAATAGCAAGTGAAAGTGGTCCAGTATTACTCACCGCTTTGGAGGTTCCATCTGGGTCACCAAAATGTTACCAGGGGGTTCTTGCTCCCAGAGCTCCCAAGATGGCGGTGGGCTGCTTCCAAGACGGCGGGCAAGCCTTGTGTTCTCTGACCTGGGGTTCTTGCCCTCACGGATTCCAAGGAATGGAATCTTGGGCCATGTGGTGAGTGTTATAGCTCTATTAGAAACTGTGCGTCATGTAACAGAACCGTGGAACCCAGTGACTAGTGTTCAGCTTGAATAGGATGAACCCGGGCACTTATCCATGCAGGAACAATGGCAAGCCTTAGGCCGATTGGGAGCGGCAATGGGCGCCTTGCTGGATCAGGAGCACAGCAGATACCCTGCCTGATCCAGAGGGCTGGAAGTCAGCAGTGGGTCTGCGACGGTGGCAAATGGCAGTGGTAGGCGGCAAACAACAATGGTAGACGGGGCAAACAGCAATGGTAGATGGCAAACAGCAGTGGTGGACAGTGAGCGAAAGCTCAGCTTGAGCCATAACAAAACACGGACCAGAAGAGAGTGCAGTTGCAAGATTTAATAGAGTGAAAACAGAGCTCCCCTACAAAGAGAGGGTCCCAAAGAGGGTAGCGCAGTGATCTCATGAAGTCTTAAGGCATCAACTGTCTCTAATAGGAGTTCTGAGTGTACTTCACCAGCTTGGCTCTTTTCCCTGGGCTCCGGACCTTTATATTCAAGCCATCTCCTGGTCTTTTACACGCATGGCCTTAGGAAATAAAATGTTACTTATGGAATAAATGAAATTACCTTTAATTTCAAACCTACATGTCTTTCTACATTCCCATCTCCATGAATAACACCACCTTCTAGGTATCAAAGAAGAAACTTAAAGTTCATCCTGGGCTGGGTGCAGTGGCTCATGCCTGTAATCCCAGCACTTCAAAAGTTCATCCTAAAACCATTCCACTCTCCTTCCTCTCACAAATCCAGGTAGTCGCCATGTGCTTCCAGTGCTACCTTCTTAATATCCAATATATTTATCTCTATCACTTCTGCTTTAGCTCTGCCCCATTAACTACCATCTTAACTGTTTCCAGAGTCTTCTAATTATTCCTGGAATCTCTACAATGTACCCTTCCAGTCCACCCTCCATGCTGTTGCCAGTGTGATCTTTCTAAAATGAAACAGTAATCATGTAATTCACCTATTTATAGCCCTTTAATGGCTCTGAATTGGCCACTGACCACAATCCAAATATTATGGAAAGGTTAAGTTAATCCATGATCTCGTGGTCTCTTGAGTGGTTTTCTCTTACAGAACCTCCTCCAACCTTCCAACACCCTAAGATTCAACCATTACTCAAGGATATTTTCAATCTGTGGTACCTTTGCTCCTGCTCCTTCATACGCCTAGAATGGCCTTCTTTATATTCCTACACACTTGATGAAAGCCTATTCACCTTTCAACACTCACTTCACTATGCAATATCTCAAACACCCCTCCCCACCTTGCCACTCCCCACATATAATTGACATCTTTTGTCTAGGCCCCTATATTATCACATGCTTCTAATATAGCATATATGTAAGGAAACATATTTCTTCACTTGTGTGTCTCACTTGTGTGTATCAGCAAGCCTCTTGAGGACAGGAAGCTTGTCTTGCTCTGTGTAGAAACTATCATTACAGTGTATAGTGTATACCAATCTTAAATGAATAAAATAATAACTCATCAAGAGGTGTAACTGAAAATTTTCTGACATATGGATTTTTTTGTATTCCATATTTTGATCTAAAAGCTATTTTTATTTGTCTTGTCATACCAAATCTGAATCAGAAGTAAAACATGGTGCTCACTTTAGCTAATGATAGTCTGTACCTCTACCTTTAACAATTAAGGCCCATCTTGAGTTCTTTAGGAAATCCTTGGTCAAAGCATGGTAGATCTTAGATTTTTGGTTCTTGGCCAGAAAAAAAACTCTTGAAGTACCACAGCTTCCTCCTTGCATATAAATTTTGATTTACAATGGTTTCAGGTGTTCTTTATACCCAAGGAAAGAAATTTATTACAAGCCATATTTTGTAATAGTAGAGCAATGACTCAGATTTATTAGTCTTATCTAAACTATTTTCACAACATCTGGAATAAATGGCTGTTTTCTTTTATAGGTGAAGGATTAGAGGAACAGAGACTCCAAGTGTCTGAGTGGGTCGAATATTGCTCTTCATATTTCAGATATTACTGTTTAATCCTTATTGAGCTTATTATAAATGTCAGGTCCTGTGACTAGCTCAATGCAGGGGTGAATCCACCACTGATCTCGTTCACAAAATGGTGGGGAGACAGTAATATGTTGTTAATTTGTTGCCATGATTTATTTTTTAAACAAGGGGGTCATTGCTTATTCAGCATCCTGATGTACTGGGAACTGTTCTTCAACAGGTAAGGGATAGGTTCATATTTTTCCATCTGCACTCAACCAAGCTTCCATGAGACAAATGTGGGCTATTTGGCAGATGATAACACCTCTTGTATTTCTGAAGCCCTTTATATTTACAGTTCTCTTTGCCATGCATAATTATAGTTATTTGATGCCTGGCAGTTTTATGAGAATAGAGTGGAATTTACTGGCCAGTAAATGCTAGCACACTCTTTTGTGTGTCCTTGTAAGGATCACTTTCTAACAAACTTGGTGAATGACACCCTGATACTCTCTGATCAAATAGATTTCCAGAACAGTGTGCAGAAAAATATTTAAAAGAGAAAAAATTATAGATGATTTTCCTGTGCTCCCCTCCTAATACACACTACTTTGTTGTGCCTGAAAGATAATAATGAGAAAAACAAAGCTTTACCTTCAGGTAAAAATGTCTTTGAATGAATCTTTTAGTGATTCCAGATGCTTAAATGCACATTTAGAACAGTAGTTTAAAAAGTGTTTTCAGATAGAACTGTTTGCCTCTGATTTATTCCTCAAAATAATTGTCATGCTAAAAAAAATAAATCCTGACAATTACCTGAATAACAAGAGAAATCTGCCTGTGGTTAATTGTCAGTTGAAAGAAATATAATGGTGTAAATAGCACTTTTAAAGATATTTGTCTTTTCTGTACCTTAAGGTTCAAAATTATGTCTCCTGATTTTTGAAGCACCAATCTTGAGTTGTTTAAATTCAAGGACCTCATCCGTACAGAGCTGGGAATTGCCAAGATATTAATACCTGCATTTTTATGACACATTCTAAAGTCAATAGGAAAGAGGTTTCTGAATAAAAGCCTTAAAATTACCTTATGAATTATTAATTACAGGGCATATTACCTTTGAATTATAAAAGCCCAGAAAAATGGAAAGGAGAATTGAAAAACATCAATCTCGGGTTCTTTAAAAATGTAATACCAATCATTTGAGCAGTGTACAAATCTTTTATTAAAGATAAAAAAGAGGTGATACGTTTTTTATTAACTGGAGGATATGTTCAATCCACATGATTAAAAATCTCATTACTAACTCAAGTCAGGAAAGTGATTTATTACTGAAACAGAATGGGAGGCATTCGGTTGTCCACGGCAGCGTTTATCAGAAGTAGAACTATCAGTTTGTATCTATTTTAGCATGCTTAATATTTTTTAAAGGTGGCCTTGCCATCTGTTTGAAGAATTGAAGATATTTTTCTAAAGTTGGCAAACTACCTTACAGCAAAAATATTAGCTGTTTTTCATTTAGCTTAAAGTTTTAAGTTTTAGAAATAAAGATTATGTCTGTGCTCTAATGAAGGTAAGGGTTTCCACTGTAAAGGAAAAAAAAAAAAAAAAAAAAGAAATAAAGGGCTAGAGTTCCTGTCCTCAATATATAAGTTCCTGTCCCCAATGTATTTTTTTAAAAAAGTTCTATTCATAAACATTTTTATAAGAAGACAACTCTTTTTTTTTTTTTTTTTTTTGTAAAAGGAGAGAAAATGTCATGTATATTTGAAATGGCAGAGAGATTATTATTCTCTTTTAGATACATTGGTTCCTGTGATTGTTGCTATTTTATTTTTAAGAGTAATTGTTATCTTTACTTTCTGAATGATTTCAGACTCTTAGGTCTTAATTGAAAATCTAAGGTACTATATTTAGAAAAAAGTTCCTTATTAGTAACTAATTTTTTAGTATTAATGCTTATTTGTTCTTTAATAAAATAATCTCCCAGATGTTAGAGAAATCAGTGAAGGCTGTTGATGTCAAGCTATCCCTCATGGACCTTTAAGGGAACTTGGAAGCTGAGTATGATTCGGCTGGATGGAAGGTGAACAGTATTACTGTAAAGAAAATGGTGCTGTCTTCTTAACATCCTGAGCTAAGGTTGAGCTTGGTGTGTTGGAAAAGTAGAAAGTGGCTTGAGGGAAAATGGGGAGGAAACATCCTTGGTTGTTCATCAAAAGCTTAAAGAGAAAAGTTTAGATTAGCTAAGACTGAACCCAGTTATAGAAGATTTAGTACATGAGAATGAAGTTATAGGAAGCCAATCAAAGCTTTTAGAACAAAAGAGTGGTGGGAAGAGAAAATGAGCCATTCAGTTGACTGGGGAGGGAAACATTTAAGCCAGGGAGAGCAGTCAGAATGCCATCATAATGATTCCATGGGCAGTAGGTTATAGAACTAAGCAAAAAAGTGATATTGGTTAAAAACATCTTGAGAGAAGAATTTACTGGATAAAGTTCTTTGTCACCGCTAAAAGGATGTTCCCGATTTCAGGTGGATATGCCAGTACCACACATCTTAGGAAGCACTTAAGAGGTTTTTTTAGAGCCTTTCTCTTCATGTATTTCTTCATGCAAAATCAGACATCAGACTCTTTAAGAACTCTGTTCTCCCAACAGAGATCATTTGACTCTTCCCATTCAGACTGGAGACAGCTGAAATTGCATCTGTGTGTTAATTTACAAATGGTGCCTTCAGAGATTGCTTATTTTAACTATCACTAGGAGCACCATGCTTCCAAGGCTGCTTTGGAATTTGGGCTTCTAATTCTGTAAATATTAAACAATAACCACCATGTTATAGGTGACTGGTATCACAATGGATGTGAAAGATTGGAAACTTAGAAACATTTTTCTCTCTCATTTAAAAAAATAAAATTTAACTTAAGAATGGTTGCCATGGATATGGTCACATTGTCTAGTTTTTTTGGCACAGTTATGTGTGTATATTTTCTCTGACTTATATAGTGCATTCTGAAAAAGAAAGGCCTGTAGAGTCTCATGTCCATCTACCTATATTTATATATTTTTGAATGTGTGTATGTACGTAAAAAACAACTGTGCTTCAAATGCAAAATGCCTGTAACAAAGCATCACATTCTTCAAGCTGTTTTCTCCCCTTTGAGTATTTGAGTTTAGACAAATGCCTTTTCCCTGTTCCTTTTTTTTTTTTTTTTTTTTTTTTTTTTTTAAGCTGGCACATTCTTGTTCAATGAAAACAAGGGAGCAAGGGATTATTCTAGCCATTGAAATAGAAATGGTGTGTGAATCTGACAGCTGGAGCTTGGGTGTGAGATATTGCAATTTTTGCTGTAGGGAAAGGAGATAAAATGAGGGTTTGAATTTCATAGCATAAGGGGCTACCTAAATAGCAGCTGTTAGATATGAAATCCCTGCTGAAGATTAGAAAATGGTGGGGGTTAGGTCTTCCTAAGCCCAAAGAGTTGGAGGTGGGAGTGGAGGAGTCACGTTGTTTTATTTGAAGTGGATTTTTTTTTTTCCTTTTCTAACTCATGGCAATTGCTTTCTGGGTATAGAACTGCACATTCATAAATTCTCTTCACTTGTCTAGATTTAAAAAAAAATACCTGTAGCCTTAGAGTTTTCATTTTGAAGGAGATGAATAATATCCATAGATTATATGAGCGAGTGCATATTTTGGAATTGTTAAGATTTTTAATAACATTTCAGTGGGCTTGGTTTTGCATTTCAAGAGGGAATGTTGCAGTGAGTTTGATTTCCAGATGACAATAAAGTCATTCCTCTCTGAGTAGCACTTAGTTGATCACTTTTTAATGCAATTGTTATTCCCTTGTATTACAGATATTAGAATAATAGTATCCTATCTGTCCTACAAGATAGATACTTTCAGCACACCCATTTCCTCTCTCCCACCATCATACACCCTTCTGATGCTCCACTCACAATGTATTCCATTCAGCTTCTCAAACACAAGTTGTTATGTTTCATTTCTGGGACTTCAGAGCCATACAAAAATGTAGAAAATGATTAAGCTCCTATTCCTACTACCTCTCTGGTTTTCTTCCAGAGGAACCATTGCAAACAGTTGCTTGTGTGATGTGGAATAATACATACTGTGGTGGACTCCCAAACATCTCTCTCAAATTATTAGTCTAAATCAGTGGTTCTCAAACCTTTTGGTAAGAGAAACCTCTTTAAAATTATTGAAAACTCTCAAAGAGCTTTTTTTATTTGATTATATCAATCAGTGTTTACCATAGTAAAAATTAAAACTGAAAATAATTTTATGTTTATATATTAATTCATTTAAAACTAATAGTAATATTACCATTACATATCAACATTAATAACATATATCATAGCAAGTAAATATTCTAAGGCAAAACATTTTGCCTCAATTTGTAATTCTTCATCTCAACTGGTAATTCTTCAAATTTCCTTCTCTTATTATAAATTATATGATTGTAATCCTTTTAGTTTGTTTGAGGCTTGTTTTATGGCCTGGCATATGGTTTATACTGGAGAATGTTCCATGCACACTTCAAAGAATATGTACTCTGTTGCCATTGGGTAAAATGTCTCTATTATGCTACAGGTATCTGTTAGGTCTAGCTGGTTTACAGTGTTGTTGGAGACTTATTTTTTATTTTCTCCCAAAGTTTATATTCATTATTAAAAGTAGGGTAATGAACCTTGTTAAACTGTCTATTTTTCCCCTCAGTATAGTCTGCTTTGCTTCATGTATTTTGGAGCTCTTTTGTTAGGTGCATATATTTTAAAAATTGTTCTGTCTCCCTGATGGATTGACCCTTTTATCATTATAAAATGCCCTTCTCTTTCTATAGTAACTTTTTTCTTGAAGTCTATTTCATCTGATATTAGTATAACTACTCCAGCTCTCTTTCGAGTACTATTTGCATGGTATACTGTTGTAAAACTTTTTACATTTGATATATTTTTGTCTTGAATCTAAAGCATATCTGTTGTAGACAGCCTGGAATTATCTTTCCTCAGGTGGCCTGTGATCTATTCCCTCAGGTCATTAGGACCTCTTGGCAAATGTCATTTCCTCATCCATGCCATATTTCTGGTGCCTGGAACAGTGACTAATACAACTCAGTGACTCAATATGTATTTGTTGAATAAATAAAATTTAATGTCATCTATCTAGAAAAAATAAATGTTGTGATTTAATGTTAAACAGAGTACAAAAAAATCTACTACTACAGTTTCAGAAATCACATGCAACTAATTATTAACAACCTACCACTTGTCAAGTTTTAGTGAGTTTTAAGGAAGCACTGACCTGAAAGCAATTTCCAGAATTGCAAAGTATAGACTTCCAACAAACTACTATTTTATAAAAGCAATGAGAACACTAGCACGAATTGTCAAAATCAACTTTTTTTCAGATCTCTGAAAGTTAACCCAAACCATGCAACAATCTAAGGATGATTCACTCAAGAAAAATGGCTGAATATTGGTAAGGGCAGATAACTTTATGATGTTTTAACTTGACTTATTCCAATCTCCCTCTCCCCAGGTCCACAGTAGCATCAAAAATCAAAGGAAAGGCCCTGCGTGGCCTGTTTAGAGCACAGCAAGAAAGCTTGCATTAAAGGAGTGAAGTAAGTAAGAGGAAGATACCAATGAGACTAGAGTTGATGCTAGAAGCCAATTTGTGTAAAATCTGTGGGTCCTGGTAAATTTAGATTCTATTCTAAGGGTGATGGGAAGCTATTAGAAGCTGTTGAGTAAGCAAGTACCATGATCTGACTCATGTGTTAATGGAATTACTGTAATCTGTGCTGCTTTTTGAGTGGTTCACAATCTTCAGCTTTATCATTTCCTCATCTTCTCCCCCCCCCTCCCCCGCGCTGGAGAAAGTTTCTTTGGTATGTTAAGATGCTAAGAGCTGCCAGCTATTAATCTAACCTAAGTAGCTAGGAATCCTATATCCATATAATAGATGAAAGAGTTTTGGGTTAAGACTTTGCCGTGTTTTTGTTTTTCATATTCATTTACGAAATCCTCTTTAAAAAAACATTTGTAAAGCAAGCCATAGTAAGACTATCTTACAGCACAGAAATAATTATTTACCAAATACATTTATTTATGAAGGAGAGGAAAGAGAATATTAATTTTCTCCCCTTTTGTGTTTCCATTTATAATAAAAGGAAAGAACCAATCCTGAAACATTTTATTGGCAATCAGAAAGTAAACTTCATGCCATGGCTTTTTTGCTATGACAGTAACAGTAACAGCAACAACAATTACCTATTTTTTTTGTTAAAATGCAAATGAAAAAAATCCTTTCTTTTTTAAAGGCTTCTATGCTAGAGCAAACACACTTGAAGAACTAGAGTAAACACGGCTATGAAGAACTTGGCAAACAAGCTCCCTAATATTAATTCTTAATGAGTTGTATCAAGTATTCCACCTACTTATTCCAATCTGGTATTATTTTATTAGCAGTTTTCTGACTGTTTCTAATTAATTTCTGGAAATATCCAACTTTTATCTAATCTATAACTATTATCTATTTTTAGTAAAGAGTTTTGGAGTGATGCCATTGCTATCTCTGGTAAGCCTATCTCTTGAGGTAGCCCTGGATGTCATATTTGAATATAATAATATTAGAGAGCACAGATTAATTTATTTTACATATTCAGAGCTAGGTTTTTGGGGAAAGTGTTATGCAAATTTATGTAAATTGGAATGCATGTTTATGTAAAACAACATGTGATTATGCATCCCTAAATTTACGAGAAAAATTCTGCTAGTCTTCTCTTAAAGTAGGGAAAATACAAATATACTCACAATCCCAGTTTGGACTAGAAATCTTGCTAGAATGGTTTGTCTGGCATGTGGAAAGGCTCTCGTGTGCCATGGCATTGGTTGAGGATTCTGTGTTTCCTTTGCTGAAACATGGTTTTCAGCTTGAATTTCAGAGAATGTTGCCAATTTTATCTCTCCTTCTCTGCTTTCTTTTATTTCTGTGATGAAAGATCTTGATTTCCACTAAGTAATTCAAAATGGATTTGTGGGTTCTTACTCAATTTTATAAATAAACATACATTGGTTGAGGCCACTGCATTTGCCTTTTTGTAATGAACTGTCAAAAAGAGAATGGCATGTCCCCAGCTTTCTGACACACTTCCTGTGTTTTTTTTTTCTTTTTGAAATGCATAGAAATAAGATTGTTTCATCCTCTATGGCTAGGGCGACCACAGATGTATTTTGTCCAAACAAGTACTCTTTTGAAAGTGACTAGGATTATACCCGTTTTAAGGGTTAAACCAGGACAGTTCCAGCAAAATTGACATGTGATTGCACGAACTATGGTTAATCCTGTCTTTTTTTCCCCTTTGGCAAGTTTATGTGACTGGTCCGTTCCATGATTCATTCTTTTTTTTTTTTTTTTTAATCTCAAAACCTCACAATTTTTATCAATCAGATGTTCTCTAGAATTATCATACAGGAATGTTATCTTCATGTATCACGTTTTAACTGTTAGTTGTCAAATTCCTTTTCCTCAGTCATACTTTTATACTGTGGTTTGGCTTAAGATATTAAGAGACAGAAATTTTTTTATTTGGTTTTATGTTTCTGCTTCTTGTGGCAGCAGGAAGAGAGAGATGGAGAGAGAGAGAAATTAAGATATGTTTTCCCATCCTGAAGCAACCTCAGGCATCATTTCTTCTCCTCACAAATTCTGTCAGTTGCTTTCTTTTCTCATGTCTGCATATTGCCAATCTGAGAAAAATCTTACCTTCCAGGAAGGGCTTAAGGCTGTGATAAGCAAAAAGCACTGCATGTTGTAATAACTAAATGGTGAGCTATCTTACTTGCTGGAGATGATTCTATTCTCCCAAGTCTGATGGCAGTCGAATGAGACATCTTGAAAAGAGAGGAGATCATGTGAAATTTGTGAGGAGGTTCTTGGAAGGGGGCAGTGTCCTAGCAACCTGGGGGCTTAGGTGACAGAAAATTGAACACATTTCTAGTATCTTTTATTCAATGATCTTAAACTCTTTTCCACTGTTGATCAGGTGTAATAGGATTACTTATTTATTTATTTATTTTTTAAATAAAGACATCTCACATAGGAGAGAGAGCAGAGTTGAGGCAGTTCCTGTACCTTTGAGAGCACAGGACAGAGCAATGAAAAGAAAGCTAGATTGACAGTCAGGAGAGTGTGATTCTACACTTTACTGTATTTTTGGGACTTGTTTTTACTAATATTAAAAGGGGTGGGTGGGTGTGTGTGTGTGTGTGTATGTGTGTGTGTGTGTGTGTGTGTGAGGTAATTTTCTACAAATGACCTACTCAAAGTTTGGAGGAGCAAATGAGACGTTAATCATTGAAATACATCAGGCATCATATCAATGTAAGTAACATTACTATAAAGCCAGGTATCTACATAGCAGGAATGAAATAGAAGTTAATGAAATTATTATTAAATGATCAAGTGAGAGTATTAATGTGAACTTCCAATTTCTTTACCCTATTCTAGCAGATAAACTTTTAAAAAATCCCTGATCTTCTGAAACATACTTAAAAAAGAGAGAGAGAGAAAGGCAAATTAATTAATCTCAGGACAAGCAACTTCCTCTCAGATAGTTAGTCATGATGTTCTGTTGTCTTATATCCTTTTTGGAATAAGGCAAAGTATGAATATATGAATATATAACAATTCATGGGTCTTGAAGAAAATTTAATGAATCAATGGTTATATCTGCATAGATCTAAAACAATGAATAAAAGCTGAACAAATATTTGGGAACATCCGGATTGCCTAAATTTTTTACGTATTACTCAGCACTGAAGTTTAAATTTCTAAAATGTTTATGATGGTCACGAGTTAAATGCAATATCTAAAATACAGTAGATGGTAACTAAATAACCATCACTTGATGTTTCAGGTGTTTTAGTTTGATTGTCCCTAATTTCTATGTGTATTTTTACTTACATTGTTCTATAATTGATTCTATTACTCATTGACATGAATTGTGTGTGTGTGTGTGTGTGTGTGTGTGTGTGTGTGTGTAAAAAACCAACAACCCTAACTTTCTATTTCTTTAAATTTCTTTTTTTTTTTTTTTTTGAGATGGGGTCTCACTATGTTGTTCAGGCTGGTCTCCAACTTTTGGGCCTAAGCGAGCCTCCTACTTCAGCTTCCGAAAGTGCTGGGATTATAGGTGTGAGCTACTGCACCCACCCACTCGCATTCTATTTGTTGTGAACTTCAACTTTAATCTGTATTATCACATTTTAGAGAACTTACTAAGATATCCTTATCCTTGTTAAGAGAGCAAGGTGAACTTTATTCTAACCCTACTATTTATCCCTTCAATATAAGTAATACTACTATAAAGCCATGTATCTACATAGCAGGAATAACATAAAAGTTAATTGAATTTTTTAGTAAATGATCAAGTGAAAGTATTGATATGAAATTCCAATTTCTTTTCCAAGGATATTTTAGAAAGAAAATGCATGATTAAAGGGCAATAGTTACATGGAAAACACATTACTGCTTCAGTAATGGCTAAGGAAGCATGTTACACACGCTGCTTACCGTAACTCTCCCTGTCCTCCCCTCCCCCTCCATCTGGTCTGAGGGCAAAGCTTCCTGGTAGATATACAGGAGTATAGGTTGGGTTTGGAATCCAAATGGAGACTCTTTCTTTCCCCAAATTTTGAAACTCTTATATTTGAGAACACCGGGAGAGAGAGAGAGACAGAGAGAGAAGAGAGAGACCTGTTATTGGGCCCTTTTAAGGGCATTTACTCACCAGCTGCATGATGGACAGGAGAGAAGAAAACAATTTTCTTACTCCTATGACTGCCAACCTATTTGTGGCTATGAGACAGACAACAGGAAGAGCATGGTTTATTGCCACTAGGCCACAATAGTCTTATGCACTAGTAAAATATAGCCCAATTAATACCTCTGGTGCCTACCAGTCAGAATATCAGGTCTTCCTTTTTGGAGAGGGTGCTACTGACAGATGTGGGCATTAAGACAGAAGATCTCTTGACTTCCATAGAGGAAAAGGAGTTGTTAGCTCTCTCTGCTTTACTTAGCATTTGTCTTGCAATAATTGTGGGTTTCAGGAATAATCTTGGTCTGTGATTTCTTGCTCTTCAAGGTAACTAAGAGTCTTTGAAAATTCTAATGTAATGTATAAGTAGTGTTAGATGTGGGCTCTTTCCAGTGTGATGAGCTTAAATTCTACATCCTACAAGCAAAATAGTCAATAAAATCCATCCCTCTGTTTACAGTCTCAAAAGAAGATATGTCCAGGGAAGAGCAGCTGCTCTGTTTTCTCACTTCCCTTGGCTAATCACCGTCTCCCCACCAATCTCATTTGTATCTTCTTTTAGTACAAGGAACCAACTAAATTGTATAAATTGAGTCATTAAATATATTAGTCACTTAAGCCATTGCTAATTGTCAACATATTGCAGGATTGTAGCAATACATCAAATCTTAATGATGAGCGTGCTTCTTTATATGCCTCCCTGGACTTTATCTCCTGAGCACATGTGTGCACACAAACACATACATGAAAGCTTCCATGCACACATATACATGTTCACATGGCAAAGAAAACGCTTTCTGTATAGGGCTGTCTTTCTTTTATGTAGAATGAATTGCATATGCCAGAGATACAGTCCTATCTCTGGCATTGTCCAAGCTCATAAAAATTTGCTATCTGCTTCCCAATAAACATAGCCAAGAAGAAAAGTTAGTAACTTACACTAAACTGGAAACCGAATAGAGATTGATACTGGATAACTATTCCAGGTTGTTCTCTATATTTTTATTGTTAACATATTACATAATTTAACATATCAGAAGTTTAAAACCAAGTAGAGTTATAATTTTGATTGAGCCATTGTTAAAGCTAACATTTGAGTACTTACTAGTTGTCAGTTCCTTGCTAAACATTTTGAAAGCCTTACTTCATTGAATTCTCACTCTAGCCCTCAGATGAAGCTCCTAGTACATCCCCATTTTGTATCTAAAAAGAGTAAAGAAGTTAAAGTCTTATTTGTGCATGGCAGAGGTACCTGTAAATTCAAAGCCTAGACTCTTAGCAATTTATTATTCTGTTTCCTTTTCATCATTTTTTGTCTCTTGTATTGCTTTTGTTGTGTACACTCATTACAGCTGATATAAATCTGGTTATTCCAGTGCATGGTTATCTATTTATGGATTGGACAGGTGATTGGATCTAAAAAGTGGCATTCATTTGTTTTACATGCCTATGAATATGTGTGTGTGTACAAATATATATATACACATACACACATACATTTATGTTCTTAATATACTCACACAATTTCTTAAGATTTGTTTTTAAGAGACAATGCAGAGTACTGAATGAAACAAACATTGCATTGTTAGATTCCAAGAAAGAACATAATGTTTAACAGTTGCTAGGCACAATGGGACAGTCTTATTCCCTCCCAGTTTATTAAAGTAATGCCATTTATTGTTTAACTCTGCCAACTATTTCAGATGGTTTTGAATACTGACTCGGTAAATGCTTTACTGAAACAGTCACTAAGTTCTCCCACTCCTGGGGCAACCAAATTTTTATCTCTCAAGATGAAATAAAAGTGATCTGAATGTTGCCCAAATCAGCATCTGAGAGGGAGGAGAAAGGTCACTCATGAATGGAATCATGTTCTGACTACTTTGCAAAAAAGGAAGCAAGTCAAATTGTAAGTCATGCACTGCTGATTTAACGTGTGGGAACAAGAAAGACAGGAAGACGCTTAGAATGCTGGAGAAAGTTATGTGCGTGCCAGTGTCATAAAATTCTCTTTGTAATCCAAGAAAAAAATGTTATACTGTTGGAAATGATCTGAATTTGGCTGCAATCATTTCCTATTCGTATAACTTAGACGGTTATCTGTGACTCTTTTGTGATGTGAAGGATTTTGTAGCAACAATTTTCCATTAGGAATTATAACTTAATCACCACCTGAACCAGTGCAATTAGCCTAACTCTTCAGTCTGGGACTCTTCAGCTTTCCAGGGAGGGAAGCTAGAGTGTGAGGGTGATCTGGGCTAGAAGGTAGAAGCAAGCACATTGCCAAGGTAGATGTCCTTGGAGCTTCCCCCTCCTATTTCTTTAGCAACAAAAGCAATACCTTGTCACTTCCCCCTTGATACTTGAGACATCATCTTTCTCTGCTTCGTTCCTCTTTTGCTGTCCAGTGCTAAACTAATTTTTAAATTGATTTCACAAATGCATGATGATAAAGGAAGATCAAAATCCCCACGTAGGTGAGAGCTTCTTAGTGTCCTTGGAAAAGGCCTTGGTATCAGAGAATTGTTGTCATAAAATAATGCTTGAGGCCGGGCGCGGTGGCTCACGCCTGTAATCCCAGCACTTTGGGAGGCCGAGGCGGGCGGATCACAAGGTCAGGAGATCGAGACCACGGTGAAACCACGTCTCTACTAAAAATACAAAAAATTAGCCGGGCGCGGTGGCGGGCGCCTGTAGTCCCAGCTACTCAGGAGGCTGAGGCAGGAGAATGGCGTAAACCCAGGAGGCGGAGCTTGCAGTGAGCCGAGATCGCGCCACTGCACTCCAGCCTGGGCGACAGAGCGAGACTCCGTCTCGAAAAACAAAACAAAACAAAACAAAACAAAAATGCTTGAAATAGACAAAGTACCTGTCATGAGAGTATAAATTTGGGTCCTCCTAAGGAATTGATGTGTGATACCCATAACCATGATGAGCACTCACTCTAATTCCACAGCCTCATCCCTTGCTTTGTGCCTATTAGTTCTGTGACTCTGAATAACCCGAGACTTTAAGCTCTTGATTTGTTCAAACCGTGACTTCTCTTGGCAGCTAAGTGTCTCACTCTCGCCATGACCCCTCACTCACTTACTCTAGAAACTAGTACTGTTAACCTGTTCTTAGCCTTCAACAGTTTGACCCCTATTCTATCCCTATTTTGGGTTTCTTAGTTATCTTTTAGTGCAGAAAGCATCTGCCTGTGCTATCTCATCATACAGCTATGATACAGCATGAATATACTTCTAGAATCCCTAGAGAATAGTTTGTACCTTAATTTTTTTGATAGATTAAAATGGAAGGCTTTAAAAATGAGGAAGAATAACTGAGTGCTTATTTTAAAATTAGGTAATACTGAAAGGATTTTGTTTCCTTTTTAACTTTTGTCAAGCAGCAACTGTTAAGCAGAAGGAAATGTGCTTTTGTTCATTGTTTATTCAGACATACCTTTATGATCATCTACTATATTTATGTTTCAAGCACTATGTTTAAATGCTATCTTTAATGTTTGCTTTAAATAAGAAATAATGTCATGACTTTCAATGTGATAAAACAAGAATTAAGAAAAGAAATAGTGTCTAAATTATGGGAACTTTCAAGAAAAGATGGTGAACAAGAAACAAATTAGGAGACTAGTTCAATATATTTTGGCACAACTATATTTCAGAATGTAATGTATTCTCATTACACCCAAAGAGCAGGATTCCACAGGGATTAAGAGAAAGCAGCTTTGTCCCTTTCCTCTGGATAAAGATATTAGGTTGGTACAAAAGTAATTGAGGTTTTTACCATTACTTTTAATGCCATTACTTTTAATGACAAAAACCGCGGATACTTTTGCATCAACGTAAAGTTTTTCCCATTCCTTGGATGAAGTCCAGGGGAGGTCCATGATTTTTCTGTTCATATTTTGATAATAAAAAGGCACATAATTACTTTTAGCTGCCATCTAATTTTAATAATTAAAATGACCATTTCCACATTGAAAACTCTGAACTACATGTAGAATTAAAGATATTTATTTTCCTCTGCTGCATCTAGAGACTTCTGGTGGGAACCAGGGGTGGACAGCCTTCTCCTTCCCTGGCATTCTCTTTCTCTTCTCCACCTATCTCCTTAGCCAAGACTTCTTAAATCCTCTTAATAAAGCTGGAAAAGGAGAAGTGAGAGGCAGGGAAGTTGTCACTTTACAAACATTTTTATAACTTGGCATTGGCATACTTTGGTATCTAGATAGGTGGGTATCTAGAATAGTCCCTTCCTGGAAACTGTTGGTGTTCTCTGGATGTTCATTACGGGGTTGTTTAGGTGGTGTAGGTCTCCAACATGGCACAGCACTCTCCCACTAGCTCCTACCCCGATGGTACATCCCACAGCCGCTTATTGCTGAGATGCCTTCAAGGTATCTCCATCCCACTTTCCTCTAGTAGGATCCACTTGGGCCTCGAGAGACTTCTTGTGCTCTTGCCATACTAAACAGAGGAGTAGTTCCTTCTGTCATCCTTATTTTCTCCTGTCACAGACTTGCATTTAGTCTTCTCAATTCTTGGTGAATTTCAAGCACCAGTCCCTGTGTGCTCTCACATCTCAGAAAATACGTATCAATTACTACCAGGTCCTTTTAAAGCCTTTTCACATCTTGAGATAGAAGGGAAATACTTCAGCTTGGCACGGTGGCTTGTGCTCGTAATCCCAGCACTTGGGGAGAGGGAGGCAGGAGGATCACCTCAGGTCAGGAGTTAGAGACCAGCCTGGCCAACATAGTGAAACCCCGTCTCTACTAAAAATACAAAAAATTAGCCAGGAGTGGTGGTGCGTGCCTGTAATCCCAGCTATTCAGGAGGCTGAGGCAGAAGAATCGCTTGAACCTGAGAGATGGAGGCTGCAGTGAGCCCAGATTATGCCGCTGCACTTCAGCCTCGGCAATGGAGCAGACTCCTTCTCAAAAAGAAAAGAAAAAGAAGGGAAATACTTCTTTTTCTTTTCCCTAACAGGGTAGTAATCTGAACTCAGCAACTGTTTTCAGTGAAATATTCTCTTCTGGTCCCTTTATTTTTGACGTCCTTGTATAAAGTGCAATTTTTTACACCCCTGTATAAAGTGCATACTTATCTCTGAGTGTAGAGTTTACAGATAATTTTTATTTTTACTCCCTGTGCTTTTTTATATTTTCCAAGTTTTCTGGAATGAAATTTCTATTTTTAAATATTCTGAAAGATTGATTAACATGGGTGCTACATATTTTCAGCACTCACCTGCACAAAGGCAGAAAATAGTAGTTTCTTGCTACATGACATGTAATAACATTACCTGTTTATCCAACACAATTATATGAGTTTTGCAGTGCTGTTGTTTTGAAAGTTGTAATGTGATCTCAACTTGGCATTTTATTTGATCAATGACATTGTAGAGAAGTGCTAGTATTAGTAGTGAGAAACAGAATGAAATTTCTCCTTCATCCATTTTATGACAGAGTGAAAAGCCTTCTAGTAGAAATTTTTGCAAGAAACTGCTGTCAGCAAAGGTTAATTTGGCTTCCCTAATTCTGGTTTCCTTTGGTGGAGGGAGGGAGGAATCTCATGAGTTCTGAGGATAATGTTTATGAGGCATAATATTGTGAATACTGGAATTAAAAAGTATGTAAATATCCTGGGAAACATAGCAAGACCCCATCACTACAAAATATTTGACAAATTAGCTGGGCATGGTGGTACACTGTGCCTGTAGTCCTCGCTACGCAGGAGGCTGAAATGAAGATCGCGTGAGTTTGGGAGGATCACTTGTGCTCAGAAGGTTGAGGCTGCAGTTGAGTCATGATTGCACCACTGCACTCCAGCCTGAGCAACAGGGCAAGACCTTGTCCCAAACAAAGTTATGTTTAAAACATCAAGAAGGAATTCAAGTGATAATTAAAATAACTGTGGTGTACAATTGTCTGTGGTGTACAATTTCAGAGTGGAGATGGGGTGTGCAAAGATGAGTAACTGATTGCCCAATTGCCCTCAGTCTCTTTCCCTTTTAGAGGCCTGTGTTATCTTAAGAGTATTATAGCTGACAGCTAGGATGAAAACAGGGCATCATTTCCAAATGATTTCACAATCACCCATGTAACCAGAATTCTTTATAAAGAAAAAAAAGAGAGCTTATGTCGGCAAATTCAAATGGAACACAAGGAGAAATTTGAAAATAAATTATTTACCTTAGAGAGGGTACCTAAAAGAACAATATGAAGAAGTATGCAGTGATTTTCCTGTGAACTTGTGTACACAGATCTAAGGTTATCCAAACAAAAATAATTTAATTTCAGTTAACAGTACAAACTTAAATGTAATATGTGGTTTATGTTAGTAAGTTACTAAGCTATGCAAAACTTACCATGGTTGATTTTGGAATTTGAACATACCAAGTATAATACCACTAAATTCTTTACTCTTAACCCTTTTTGCTTATGTAGTCAACCAGCTGTTCTCAAACTATGGACCTAGGGCCAGCAGCATCATTACCTGGGAACTTGTTAGAATTGTAAATTATGGGGACCCACCCCAGACCTACTGAATTAAAATCTCTAGGAACAGGACCCAGCAATCTGTGGTTTAATAAGCTTTCCAGGTGATTCTGATGCACACTAAACTTGAGAACCATTGAACTAGAAGAAACAATTTAAAGTTCCTACAGTAATTCAGTCTGATCTGGTTAAAAGGCTATGCCTGACGATTAGTGAATTGTGTTTTAATTGTATTTTGGTGAATTAACTCAGGAAGTAAATATTCTTGCCATAGAGATAAAAGAATTTTATGACAGATAAAAACAAATATGCATCAAAACAGGGATTAGTAGATTCTTACATTATTAAATCCAGAGTTCTAAGAAAATGCCTGAACTACAACTCTCTCCAGTATCCATCCATCTATCATAATGGACACTGGCATCCACTTCAAAGAGAAACTTTTGTGAGGGATTTCTTTGATGGAGATAGGTATATTTTAATTACATTAAGCCATTTTTGGATGAGAATATGTTTTAGTAAATGAGTTGATACACTGAGCTGGTGATCACAATGTGAGAACAGGACATCGTTATAGGTAACTATTAAGAGGAGCAGAAGGAAAAGTCTAGAGCTTGTCTCCTGCAGGTCCTCTTTCTATTCCTAGAAAGAGGCATCAATCTGGCCCATGAATGGCTTAGTCCTGAGGCATAGAGAGACACAAAGAGAAAGAGACTATTCCATAATACATGATCCTTACCTTATAATGTGTCTCACAACATAAGTTCAATGCATAGCATTAAACATCAGGAAAGGGGAAAAAGGGGACCTGAAATGACATCAAATAGAAAATGTAAAAGAAAACAAAGTTCATTATGTAAAGTGTGAAATATTCTAGTTGTTCTGTAGCAGTACAGAAATCATGGAGAAATACCACCAGAGCAGGCCATATTTCTCTACCATAATTTTTTTTTAACCTGCCCCATGACTTCTGGTGTTCTGATGTTCAAAATTGTGTCTATGCGAAATGTGTAGCTCCTGATGGAGGCATGTAGCACATTACCTACAGCTGAGATGTATGCTGAGCTTCTTGAGAGGATGGAGGTGCTTGAGGTCTCTGGGCAGGATCAAGGTTATCTCTGGGTCTTTGGCCCCTTCTGGGAGATATATGTTTCCAGACCGATCTGTTGAGCTCTTTCCACCTTCCTATGGCCCTTAGTGGGGCTATTTGGCAGGGTAGAATAGTGCAAAATGGTTTGATGGTTCAAATTGGAATGGGTTTCTTAGTGGCTTCCCCAGTTCTCCAGTGATACTATATTAGTTCATCCTCACACTGCTAATAAAGACATACCTGAGACTGGGTAATTTATAAAGGAAAGAAGTTTAACTGACTCACAGTACCAAATGGCTGGAGAGGCCTCAGGAAACTTACAATCATGGCAGAAGGGGAAGTAAACACTTCCTTCTTCACATGGCAGCAGGAGAGAGAAAAATAAGTGCTTAGCGAGGGGGAAGCCCCTTATAAAGCCATCAGATCTCATGAGAACTAACTCACTCTAATGAGAATAGGATGGGGGAAAACACCCCCATGATTCAATTATCTCCACCCGGTCCCTCCCATGACACATGGGGATTATGGGAACTATAATTCGAGATGAGATTTGGGTGGGGACACAGCCAAGCCATATCAGATACCAATGGTGAAGGAGCACACATAGGACAAAAAATACTGAGAATTTTGAAGGATTCTCAGTGGTTAGGGGTGTGCTTGGGAAAAATAGTTTTTGTCTGCAGGACTGTGCCACCGTTGTCAGACCTTCTCCAGTTGATTTTTTCAATTGTAGAAGTTCTTGGCCTGCAGAGGACACCATATTGTTGGCAGTGAAAAGGAAACAACAAGAATACTGCATACAAGATGATTTGGAGCATGCAGGAACACTATAAAGTTTATTTGCAAGCAGTAGGTTCAGGGTAAGATGTCAGAAGCAGCATTGGAGGGTTTAATGAGGACTGATACCTCTTAGTCCATAGGAAAATGACAGAAGCTTGGCAAGAAAATAATAATTTTTTAAAATGTAGAGTGAGCCAAATTCAGGAATTTGTCCCCATATAACTTGGTGAATTTTGCCACCTGTACAAGTAGTGGATTTTCCTCAATATGTTCTAAAATTGCTGCTTGGCACAGTTATTCTGTGGAGCCAAGGGGGAAAAAAAACAACAGAAAACAAAAAACAAAACTCTTTTCTTATTATTATTTTTGCTTTCTCACATAGAATCAACTTGTGGATTGCATAAACCGCAGGATATAATTCCACTCTTTCAGCCAGAAACTTTCCCATCTGACCAAAGACAATTGCAAATATGCTAAACTTGCTTTAATGAAAAGTCATTCTTTACATAGCTTACATCTACATAAGATGACAAGTCACTCAACAGATAAAGGATTCTTTGTCTGAATCAAACAATAAGCCAGCTTTTCCACAAAAAAAAGAAAAAAAAAAAGAAAAAAAATGCCATTCTATTCTGAACTGAATGCACTTTCAACTAATGCTGTATTCAGTACCAAAACCAAAGGAGGCCCATCTGCTAGGAAGGCCAAAAGCCCATTGTGTGGCACATCAGTCCAGTCTGTTATGGAAATGGTCACTCTAAAACTGTTTACAATTTAAAACTGCACACTGAGAATTATGCTAACCTCTATTGACTGACTTCTGTTAAATGTGCTATTAAGAATCCAGTTTAGAGTCGCAAGACCCAAGCATGGCGGCCACCGGGTGCCTGCGCTGGAGCCTGAACCGAGCCGGAGTCTGGCTGCTCCCACCGCCCACATGGTGCCCACGCCGGGCGCTGCACAAGCAGAAAGATGGCACTGAGTTCAAGAGCATCTACAGCCTGGACAAGCTCTACCCCGAATCTCAGGGCTCGGACACCGCTTGGAGGGTCCCGGATGGTGCAAAGCAAGCCGACAGTGACATCCCTCTAAATCGCTTGACAATATCTTATTGTCGGAGTAGTGGTCCTGGGGGGCAGAATGTGAACAAAGTGAATTCCAAGGCGGAAGTCAGGTTCCATTTGGCAACTGCCGACTGGATCGCAGAGCCTGTGCGGCAGAAGATAGCCATCATGCATAAAAACAAGATCAACAGGTTAGGAGAGTTGATCCTCACCTCTGAGAGCAGCCGCTATCAGTTCCGGAATCTGGCAGACTGCCTGCAGAAAATTCGAGACATGATCGCTGAGGCCAGCGAGACACCCAAGGAGCCAACAAAAGAAGATGTTAAACTTCAGAGAATCAGGATAGAAAACATGAATCGGGAAAGGCTGAGACAAAAGAGAATTCATTCTGCTGTAAAGACAAGCAGGAGAGTTGACATGGACTGAAATCACCCTCTGCAGCTGGGAGGGCTCGTCTGGGTGTCAGGGCAGCTGCAGCTGAGAGGCCTTTCACACCATAAGGAGATTTCCTTTTTTCTTTTTGGCTGTTAATGCTTGTCTATAACATTGGAGCCATCACAAGAACGTTCATTTGGAATGAAGGTCGCAGGCACTGGTTGCAAAAGTCTTTATAGGCAGTCACCATATTGTCAAACCTTAATAATGCATCTAATGTGTTAGCCACAATTAAATTCAAAACTCAAAAAAAAAAAAAAAAAAAAGAATCCAGTTTACCCTGGCTTTCTCTAAAATGTGCTCAGACCATTCAGATAGGTACATTATGATGGTCAATTGTCATAGAGTAGAAGTCAGTAGTACCTCATTAGCTCAAACAGACCAAGCATTTGTTTCCAGTTTTAACAGGGGCTCCCTTGCCCCAGGATTATGGGAGCACTGATGGAATATAGCCTTATGTGATGATGATTTGAGGTCCAGGGATAAATGCTGATTGAACAAGGCTGAAAGGCCATAAAGGGTGAACTATGACATCACTCTGCAAATCTCACTGTGCATCTTCTGCTTAGAGTGAATATTTACAGATGTTATAACCTGAGTGTCAAGTCAAAATGAGATGATGAATTAGGTCAATTACTACATGGTAGACATGCCAGTCATGCTAATGCTTAGTAAATATAGTACACTTTTAATTATGATTATCAACACTCACGTTTATTTTCTTTTGTCATTTAAATTATCAAGATTGTTAATACATTTATCCATTCACCGGTAAACTACAATTTAATTTTCTTTCTTTATAAATGTTTCTTTAACTTATTATTGAAAAATAATCTAAAATCACCTTTGATATTTTCCTGTCCTTTCTCTAACCTTGTCTTTTAAATGATTACAGCAATAAAATGAAATTGCACCTTTTAATATTGTTCATCAGGCTAATTTACTTGAAAAAAAAGTGACACACACACACACACAAATATTCTTTCAGTGTATAGGCCTACATAATCCACAATAGCTTATGGTAACTTAGCATTTTCTGTGAATTCAAATTTTCAGTCGAACTACTGAATTCAACCTGAAGTGAAAATCAGATCCATCTTCCTAGTGAGTAGCTAAAACCACTGCTAAAACTCTTGTCCCAGTTTTCTTGCTTTTTATCCAAACCAAAATTGGAAAAATGTTGATCATAACCTTGGGCTAACCTTCCTGTACTGGACTACTTAGAGGAAATTGTAATTTACTTTGCATTTTCTAAAATACCCTATTTTGCAAATATTTTGCCTTTTTGACTTCTTTATTAGGTGTCATACTAATTTGAGAGTTAACAAGGATCTTACAAAAAGTACTAATTTTAAAATACACAACTTTGGTTGGAATTTCAACACTCACTCTTATTAGCTTTGTCACATTAGCTGTGTCTCTAGCTTACTTTTGGAAAAATAACAGTGTTGTTCCAATGTGAAAATACCTTGCACTTAATAAAGAACAATACAATTAGTGGTTACCGAGCACTCAATATTTGGCAAAGCCTGGAGCAAGGCCAGCAAATAAGCCTAATGGGAAGTCCTATAGCCATGCAAATATGGAGGCTGAACTCTGTCATGGCAACACACTAGGTGGCTTAGCCTTCTGCAAGAACACTAATCGGTGAAGTCCTAACTAAGAAAAAAGGAGAAAGAAAATCTCTGGAAGAAAAAAAAGTACTTTATGAATTTCTTTTTTTTTTTTTTTCTTTTTTTTCTTTTTTCTTTTTTCTTTTTTTTTTGAGGCAGAGCCTTGCTCTTTTGACCAGGCTGGAGAGTAGTGGCATGATCTCAACTCACTGCAACCTCTGCCTCCTGGGTTCAAGTGATTCTCCTGTCTCAGCCTCCCGAATAGCTGGGATTACAGCACACATCACCATGCCCAGTTATTTTTTTGCATTTTTAGTAGAGACAGGATTTCACTATGCTGGCCAGGCTGGTGTCGAACTCCTGACCTCAGGTGATCCGCCTGCCTTGACCTCCCAAAGTGCTGGGATTACAGGTGTGAGTCACTGTGCCTGGCCTATATATTTAACTTTTACACGGATTATCAGATAATTCCAGGCTGGGCATGGTGGCTCACGCCTGTAATTCCAGCACTTTGAGAGGCCAAGGTGGGTGGATCATGAGGTCAGGAGTTCGAGACCAGCCTGGCCAACATGGTGAAACCCCGTCTGCACTAAAAATACAAAAAAAATTATCTGGGCATGGTGGTGCACGGCTGTAATCCCAGCTACTCGGGAGGCTGAGGCAGGAGAATTGCTCAAACCCAGAAGGCGGAGATTGCAGTGAGCCGAGATCACGCCACTGCACTCCAGCCTGGGTGACAGAACGAGACTCCATCTCAAATAATAATAATAATTATTATTATTATTATTCCTGATTTTGGTGTTAAAGCATAGCAGGGTAAAATCTGATTAGGTTAGGAAAACAAATATACCAGGTTTTAATTTATTGTCTCTGTGTCCCAAATCTATCCTCCTTTGCCTGCTATGTGATAATGGAAGTAGACTTTATAAATATTTCTCTTTTGCCAGCGAGAATGATAGTCTTGTGAGAAAAGGCCGGGGGGACACTGGAGGAGAAAGGGGTGTTTTTCTTCTTAGTTCTATTGTTCCTTCAGGTCAGCTTCCTGCAGCATGCAACTCTATCCATCATTTGGCTCCTACAGAGTATAGTTTCTCTAGTGCTACGGTCCTGCCCACCAGTTTCTCTGGGTTCTCCAGCATATATGCCCTGAAAAGCACTGCTTCTACAGATTGTGGTTCCTGCAACAGGAACCAGTGGCCAGCAGCTTTCCCCAGTACCTCTTTCAGTGCCTTCATGACAGAATATTGCTGGTGAGGTACCTCCCTTTGAATGACCTCTCTTGGAATTTCTTATGTAACTTTCATAGAAAGTTCTGAGGGGCAGTACCTTCCCGAGGATAGATTCCCCTGCAGAGGAAAATCTGCAGAGGGCAGATTTTCAGGAAGTTGCACCAGCAGGGCTCCTCAGCCATTTATCCACCTTCAGGAGAGTTCTAGCTGTGCCCTTTCCAAGGAGGTCTCAATCTTAGTCTGGTTGGGCAGAAGTGGCATGGTTGACTCTTCCTTGGGTACTCTATCTCAGCTGTAGTGTAGTGGCCAAGTCCTCTTCCTACTATTCCTCCAATGCTTATACTTCTCTTTAACTCTTCCTAGCCAATTTTTTGTTACTCTAATCTTCTGTTAATAATTCTTGATATTTAATTTTCCCTATTCAAAATACTGTGTGATTTCTAGATACTAATTGGACATGGACTGATATGATCAAATTTCTACTTTTCCTTATCTTTTATTGAAACCATTGCTGAACATCAGTGGGCCTCCTGAAATCTTAAGAGGATAGTGAAATATGAGTAAGAATTCCATCAAATTTTAAGTATTTGTTTACTTATTGATAATTAAAAGGATTGAGAATTAATTTGGGTATCCTTTCAGAAAAGTCATCCAAATCTTAAAAGGTAATGTAACCATTAACGTTGTTATTTTCCAGAGCTTTTATATTGCTGTACAGACCCTCTTTGAATATGATTAATGCCATTAAATAAGTGAATCTGTTATTATTTTACGGGTCAAAGTTTATATACAACCTTAAATCACCATTAAAATTGAAAAATGGACCGGGTGCAGTGGCTCACACCTGTAATTCCAGCGCTTTGGGAGGCCGAGACGGGTGGATCACGAGGCCAGGAGATCAAGACCATCCTGGTTAACACGGTGAAACCCCGTCTCTACTAAAAATACAAAAAATTAGCCAGGCATGGTGGCGGGCACCTGTAGTCCCAGCTACTCGGGAGGCTGAGGCAGGAAAACGGCGTGAACGAACCCAGGAGGCAGATTTTATTTTTCAGAAATCCATGTTTAATCCACATTTTTAACAAAGTAATTTTAGTTTATCATTGCATAGATCTATAAATATTCTGGTTATATTTAATCACTTTTTAAAACTTTTTTTTTTTTTTTTTTTTTTTTTTTTTTTTTTTTTTGAGATAGGGTTTTGCTATGTCACCCAGGCTGGCCTTGAACTCTTAGGCTAAAGTGATCCTTCTGCCTCAACCTCCCAAGAAGTTGTGATTGTAGGCATGAAACTGTTTGCTTCAGTCTCCCAAGTAGCTGGGACTACAGGTGCCCGCCACCATGCCCGGCTAATTTTTATTTTTTGTATTTTTAGTAGAGATGGGG
Organism: Macaca fascicularis; assembly: GCF_037993035.2. NCBI lineage: Eukaryota > Metazoa > Chordata > Mammalia > Primates > Cercopithecidae > Macaca > Macaca fascicularis. The sequence continues at coordinate 42,540,531 of NC_088386.1, read as the reverse complement.
TTTCACCGTGTTAGCCAGGATGGTCTCGATCTCCTGACCTCGTGATCCGCCCACCTCGGCCTCCCAAAGTGCTGGGATTACAGGCGTGAGCCACTGCACCTGGCCAAGATTTGTCTTCTAATTCATCTTTGCTATTTGTGTATTTACTATTTACTTTTTGGTTAGGGGCAATCTCTTTGACTTAATTATATTTCAGTTTGTCTCCCTTTGAAATATGAGTAACAGTTTGCCAAATTGAAAGCATATGGTGATCTTATAAAGAATATTTGAGAGTGAATATAAAAAGTCTTTAAATGACAATGAAAAGAAATATTGATCTGAGATGATATAAACAGTAACACAATCCTTGTTGGAGTTCAATAATCTCCAACTTAATAATTGATGAATACAATGAAGTTACTGAACTAGTAGAAGTTTTGACAATTTGACTTTTTTCAATATAGGTTTAGTATTTGCATTTACTTTAATTCTTTCATCATTAAAGATAAGCAAATATAGTATACATAGTGTGTACTAGACATTTGTTAAGACATTATTTTTTCTCACCCGCTATCTTCCATAGCATTTTATTCTATAAACAACTAACTTGATCTTGTGCAATAAATAAGATATTTTAAAATAAATCTTTGGTCTTTTAAAATAGCTGTCATGTGTTATTATCTTGTGATATAAAAAATAGAAAGGAAATGGTAGAACTACATTTTCTGCTTAAACCACTAAATAGAATTTCTGTTACAGCACAAATGAAAATACCAGCTAAAGCAATATAAAACTTAGGTCTCTGGCTATCTTATCTCTACTATCTTCCTATAAAAGATTTTTCATTAACATAAAAGTGAGAGACAAATGTGAATATCCCTACAGTTTTTGAGGGGGAAAAGCCCTTGGCCATTAACACAGTAAGACAATGAGGCTTTCCTCTCACTGCTACAGTCTTCCTAAGTTTTTGGGTAACATATCACACAGAAATACTTTGTCCAAGCTTTTGGAAAGTTTGGGCTTTATTATTTTTCTGCCCCATTTTCTCTCTCTCTCTTTCTCTCTCTCTCTGTCTGTTTTTTAAGATTCCAATGACCTTTATGTCAAGCCCTTGAAGTTGTCCCATAGGTTCTTGGGTTCTGTTCATTAAAATCATTTTTTGTTGTTGTTCTTCAGGTCAGTTATCTACTAATGTGCATTCAAGTTAACTCTTCATTATTTCCAATATAAACTTAAGTCTGTTTACTGCATTTCAAAATTTCAGATATTATAGTTTGCATCTCTAAATGTTTCATTTAGTCATATTTTACATTTTATAGTTCTTTGATGAGATACCTTATGTTTTTACTCATTACAAACATATTTTTCTTTACCACATTGAGCACTCATTATAGTTTCTTTAAAGTCTTTTTGGAATAATTTCAACACATGGGTCATCTTACAGTTAACTCAACTGTTCTGTTCTTTAGGGAGCCTTTCTTAAGCTTCCTAGTTAGGTTCTTCTCTGCACTCTAAGAGTTTGGGGTATACTTCTTTCTCATTACTTATTAGATTAAATTTAAATAATCTGTTTATTTTACTGTGTTCTCAACTGGACCAAAATGCAAACTTCTCAAAGGAAAGAACCATGTCTTTTTAAAAAATCTGTTCCTTCCCGTATCTAACATACTAACTGGAAAATATATTCAGTAGATGTTTGATTACTTAACCAAACTCAGAGAGATAGACTTGTTCATCTTTCAGGTAAGATCATGCTTACTGGAAAGCAAGAACTTGGATTTGGGTATAAGTTTCACAGGCCAGAAACAAAATTTGGTGAATATACCTAGAGTTGGTCAAATTTTAGGAACTGATTCATGCTATCTAAAATCATAAGACATTGATGCATATATTACAGTTGCTATTAATTAAAATGCAATAGTAAATGTGCTTTTTAGTGATTAATCCAGGTCCTCTTTTCAGGACTTTTTTTTGTATGTTAAGCATATTGTTTCATTTATTGTGATTTGTAAGTTTTAATGGACAATGCTAATATGTGCATACATGAAGACTTCTTTTTTCAATAGTTTTTTAGATACAAGTGGTTTTTGGCTACATAGATAAGTTCTTTAGTGGTGATTTCTAAAATTTTAGTGTACCCATCACCTGAGCATTATACACTGTACACAATATGTAGTATTTCATCCCTCAGCCCCCTCCCAACCTTTCCCCAAACAAATCCTCAAAGTCTATTATACCATTCTTATGTGTTTGTGTCAGGACATACTATTTCTGGTGCTGTGCATTTGGAGAAGGAAATAAACTTAGTAATCAAAATATTGTTGAGTACAGTAAAATAAAAGTGGCTTTATTAAGGGATAATTCATTTAAGTTGCAAAGGATTATAAACCATTTCTGTTCCTTGATAAGGTATGATCAGAATACAAGTCTTCTCTCTACACGCTCTCCTTTGAAGAGTGCTAGACAAGTGCAGATATCCTTCTGATAAGGTTTGGATATTTGTCCCTGCCCAAATCTCATGTTGAATTATAATCTCCAGTGTTGGAGGAGGGATGTAGTGGGAGGTGATTAAATCATGGGGGCAGATTTTCCCCCTTGCTGTTCTTGTGATAGTGAGTGAGCTCTCCCAAGATCTGGTTGTCAGAAAGTGGGTAGCACACAGTAACCAAAACAGCATGGTACTGGTACCAAAACAGACATAGACCAATGGAACAGAATAGAGGCCTCAGAAATAACACCACACATTTACAACCACCTGATCTTTGAAAAACCTGACAAAAACAAGGAATGGGGAAAGAATCTCCTATTCAATAAATGGTGCTGGGAAAACTGGCTAGCCATATGCAGAAAACTGAAACTGGACTCCTTCCTTACACCTTATACAAAAATTAACTGAAGATGGATTAAAGACTTAAATGTAAAACCCAAAACCGTAAAAACTCTAGAAGAAAACCTAAGCAATACCATTCAGGCCATAGGCATGGGCAAGGACTTCATGACGAAAATGCCAAAAGCAATTGCAAGAAAAGCCAAAATTGACAAGTGGGATCTAATGAGATTAAACAGCTTCTGCACAACAAAAGAAATTATCATCAGAGTGAACAGGCAACCTACAGAATGGGAGGATATTTTTGCAATCTACACATCTGACAAAGGTCTAATGTCCAGAATCTAAGAACTTAAACAAATTTACAAGAAAAAACAACCCCATCAAAAAGTGGGCAAAGGACATGGACAGACAATTCTCAAAAGAAGACATTTACATGGCCAACAAACGTATGAAAATAAGCTCAACATCACTGATCATTAGAGAAATGCAACTCAAGACCACAAGGAGATACCATTTCATGCCAGTCAGAATAGTGATTATTAGAAAGTCAAGAAACAATAGATGCTGGCAAGGCTGTGGAGTGATAGGAACGCTTTTACACTGTTGTTGGGAATGTAAATTAGTTCAACTATCGTGGAAGACAGTATGACGTTTCCTCAAGGATCTAGAACCAGAAATACCATCTGACCCAGCAGTTCCATTACTGGGTATATACCCAAAGGAATATAAGTCATGCTATAGTAAAGACACATGCACACATATGTTTATTACAGCACTGTTCTGTTTACAATAGCAAAGACATGGAACCAACCCAAATGCCCATCAATGATAGACTGGGTAAAAAAAAAAAAAAAATGTGGTACCATGGAATACTATGCAGCCATAAAAAGGAATGGGATTATGTCCTTTGTAGGGACATGGGTGAAGCTGGAAGCCATCATCCTCAGCAAACTAACACAAGAACAGAACACAAAACACCTCAAGTTATCACTTGTAATTGGGAGTTGAACAATGAGAACACATGGACACAGGGAGGGGAACAACACATACCAGAGCCTATTGGGTGGTAGGTGGTGAGGGGAGGGAACTTAAGAGGACAGATCAATAGGTGCAGCAAACCACCATGGAACATGTAACAAACCTGCATGTTCTGCACATGTATCCCTGAACTAAAGTAAAATAATAATAATAATAAAAGAAAGTGTGTAACATTTCCCCTTTCACCCTCTTCCTCCTGTTCCAGCCACATAAAATATGCCTGCTTCCCCACCGTCTCCTGCTGTTGTGAGAAGTCAGGGACCCCGAGTAGGGGGACTGGCTGAAGCCATGGCAGAAGAACATAAATCATGAAGATTTCTTGGAAATATATTAATTCCCCAAATTAATACTTTTATAATTTCTTACGCGTGTCTTTACTGCAATCTCTGAACATAAATTGTGAAGATTTCATGGACATTTATCACTTCCCCAATCAATACTCTTATAATTTCCTATGCCTGTCTTTACTTTAATCTCTTAATCCCGTTATCCTCATAAACTGAGGATGTATGTTGCCTCAGGACCCTGTGATGATTACATTATCTGTACAAATTGTTTGTAAAATATGTGTGTTTGAACAATATGAAATCTGGGCACCCTGAAAAAGAACAGGATAACAGCAATTTTCAGGGAACAAGGGAGATAACTATAAGGTCTGACTTCCTGCAGGGCTGGGCAGAACAGAGTCATATTTTTCTTCTTGCAGAAAGCAAATAGGAGAAATATCATTGAATTCTTTTCCCAGCAAGGAATAACCCAGGGGAAGGAATGCATTTCCAGGGGTAGGCCTATGGATGGCCACTCTGGGAGTGTCTGTCTTATGAGGTTGAAGATAAGCGATGAAATATGTCCTCATCTCCTGCAGTGCCCTCAGGCTTACCAGAATTGGGAAATTCCAGCCTGGTGAATTCTAGTCAGACCAGTTGTCTGCTTTCGAACCCTGTTTCCTGTTAAGATGTTTATCAAGACAATGCATGCCCAGCCGGACATGGAACCTCATCAGTAATTCTAATTTTGCCCTGGCCTTGTGATCTTGCTCTGCCCTTCTGCCCTTGTGATCTTTTATTGCCCTTTGAAGCATGTGATGCTTTGTGACTTACTCCCTGTTCGTACCCCTTGCCCCTTTTGAAATTGGTAATAAAATCGTGCTGGTTTTGTAGCTCAAGGGGCATCACGGAACCTACGAATATGTGATGTCACCCCAGAGGCCCAGCTGTAAAATTTCTCTCTTTGTACTCTTTCTCCTTATTTCTCAGACCAGCCAACTCTTAGGGAAAATGGAAAAGAACATACGTTGAAATATTGGGGGTTTGTTCCCCCAATATTCTGCCATGATTGAAAGTTTCCTGAGACCTCTCGAGTCATGCTTCCCGTACATTCTGTGCAATTATAGTTTGGACCTAAAGCTGACACTATCTCATAGTTCTGGGAACATTTTTTTCTTTACCCTTAAATAACTACATATAGGTTCTTAGCTAAATGATAACCAACTTAATGGTATGCATTCATTCATCCATTCATCCATCCATCTGTCCATGTCTGAAATACATCATTTACTGAGAGCCAGGCAATTTTCAAAGCGAATGGAGAGGTACAGCCCCTACTATCATAGCACTTACAGTCTACTAGTGAAAGCTGTTATTAAATAAATAGTAAAGCAGAAGTCTCATGGTGTTATAACAGAAAAGGTCAGAGAGCTTTGAAAACATGTAGTAGACAAAGGGAGTTTTGAAAACATATAGTGGACAGATTTCTGATTTCTAAACCAAAAATCATGGAAAGTATCTCTGAGAAAGTGGTGTTAAGTTGAAAGCTGGAGGATAAGTTGTGGTTAGCTGAAAAAGGGTTTAGTGGGAAGAGATAGAGGCATATTTTAGGAACTAAAAGGAGTTCAATGGTATTGGAGCAGAATACAAGAAAGAGAGTGGTGAGAAATGAAATCAGAGAACACCAAATAGAGGCCTCTCTTTGGAAGATTTCTGAATAATATTTTTTAGAACTTTATCCTCATTGTGTTTAAAGAGTAGTTATTAATTTTTAATGCAGATAATTTTAAAAGCAAATAAAGGGATATAATCCAACTATCCAAATAACTTCTGTTGATATTAAAGCAAATGAACAAAACTACATGGAAAAATAAAATTTTTCACATAATGCAGAAAAGAATAAAATAAAAATGAAAGCTTCTATCTGTCAGCCTAATCAAACTCCCTAAATTTAACTGTCATTTAAAGTTTCATTGAATTCCTTCCAAGGTGGGATACAGGAATATTTATCAATCTAATTAATTATCTACCTATCTATCAATCTTTATTTCTGTGTATTATTCTGCTCTATTTCTATATATCATAGTATATTTTGAATATTGTTTATATGAACACACAGCATTATCCAGTGTTTTGACAGCTATATATTACTCAATTATGTGGCTATGCCAGTAATTAAGTTATTTTTCCTTGGTTTCAAACCTAGTCTTCTAAAACTTCTTTATGATGCGGTAGCTGGAACTCTGTAAACTATGTTTTCCTTCCCATGTGCTGCCTACCACTTTTCCTCTTTATTAATCTCTGCCAGTAAAGGCAGAGATTAGAAGAGGAATGGAGGACTGGAGGATGGAGAATGTCCTTTCTGTTTTCTGTCTATTTCTATTTCCTTCTTTCATTATTGCTATTTGATGTTTGTCCTGTCTCTCATCCCAGCATCACTTTTTTCTCACGAAAATATCAGTTAATTCAGCAGCAACAGCTGATTGAAATACTCAGAATGCACTCCTTTGCATTCTCTCAGAGACATGAGTACTGATCATGGAAGTCACTCCTCAGAAGGCTGTGCAGGGCCACATTATGACTTTCACAGGCCTTAGATACTTACGCTTTTTGTGGGCTCCATCTTTCATAAAAGACATTAAAATCTATGTTTTACAACACCATTAATACAAAAACAAGTATATAAGTGTTACATATCAAAATAATTTCTTTGACCTAAAAGTTCATTTTTCTTCTGATTTTAGAACAAGTCACAACATTCTCATGGGCTTCTAAAAGTATTTTGGGCTTCGCCTCTGTGCCTACATTACCTTATGGATAAGTTGGCCCTAGGTCTCAGACTCAGACCCATTGGCTTCTCATCCTAGCTCAGAAGGACCAGTATCAGCCAAGAAGTGCTTCCTTCCCAAAGCTCTGAGACCCAGCTCCATGGGTGCCCTTCCTCTAATTTGTTTTAATAATTCCAGTTTGTGTTGGCAGGTTTGATTTCTGTGGCCTCTGTCCTGGGCTTGCAGATCACCACCTTCTTGTGGTGTCCTACATCGTCATCCCACTGTCTGTGTTGTCTGTGTCCAGTCATATTAGATTGGGGTCCACTCTAATGACCCCATTTAACTTAATCACTTCTTTAAAGACTCTGTCTCCAAATAGAGTTATATTCTGTGATACCGGGGGGATAGAGCCTCAACATGTGAATTGTGGGTGAACATGGGGAGATACAATTCCACAATTCAGCCCATAAAAAGAAGTAGATTTGCCAATACTTATTTAACCAGAATCATGAGTGGGCATTATTTTCAACTTGAGCTATTACAAACATGTATTAGCAAACATCTTGAACGTATGTCTCAATTCATATATTCAAATGCAGTTATTTATGGCACTAATTTTTTAGGAGGAGACTGCAGAATACCTTCATTTTAGTTAATAATTTTCATTGCTATTGCCTTTTTGCACTCCTGAAATCATCATATTCTCCCTCAAAATATATGAGCATGGTGGCATTATCATCAAACTATTATATTTTGCTGATATGAAGAGTGAAATATATCCCTGTTTCGCTTTGTAGTTCTTTAATTATGAGTCAGGATAAGCATTTCATTTATATGTTTATTGTCTATGTTTCTTTTTGGCCATATATTTTGCTAGCTTTTTGTTGAGTGGTTGCCGTTTCTAATTGATTTTTATGTGGCAGCTTTCATCTCTGCTTTCTTGAAGTGTCCTTATATTTTCACATTAACTAGTTAACTTGTCACTATCTTCAGGTCTTGCTTTCTAAATGACCTCCAACATTCTAGAATCTTTTCCACCAAAAGACAGAATTAGGAGTATCTCCTAGATATTGGGTTTATTTTGTTCACATCTAACACTTACCATATCTCATCATACAGAATTAACATTGCTTTCTACCTTCTTGTCTTCCTTACTAGATTATAATCTTGAGAGCAAGGTCCTTGGTTTGTTTCTTGAAGAGACCCAGGAAATTAAGAGTGCCTGACTTTATAAGATTCTCTCTCTCTCTCTTGTTCTCTCTCTCTTCATATATATGTGTGTATATATGTGTATATATGTGTATATATGTATATATGTGAATATATGTATATATGTGTATATATGTTTATATGTAAATATATGTGTGTGTGTGTATATATATAATATAGACAGAATAACACTATATAGTTATTCAAAGTAAATACTAGTTACTGGATTTCAACTACAACATCAACACAATGTTTTTGTACTAATGGAGTTATAAAACATAGCTTTTAATATGTAGTGGGACTATCACTCACTCCATAAATATTCCTAGCTAAAACAAATGTATGATTTCTTCTGTCTTGTAGGAAGCCCCTATATTCATTTTAATATTTCTTATTTAAAATAATTAAATAATTAAAATAATATATAGGCTGGCTAATGGATAAAAAGAGTAAAGGTTTATATTGAGCCATATCTCTCAGAGTTTTGAGTTTGAAAACCATTGATTCAAAAGTGTTTGAAGATCTAGTCAGTCAGCGTCCTTCATTTGTATATCTCCACGTCCTGAATTTAGCCAACAAAGTAAATATACTGGTTGTGAACAGCATGTGGTACTTTCCACAAGAGCAGAGATAGTTTTATTTTCAGTTTTAAAAAATATTTCAATTATATATAGGTGGAAGCCATCTATGTTGCTCAGGGGTAGTTCATAATAGAGACTTGTTTTGTTTATTTTTAGTAGAGGCAATCTATGTAGCAGTTCAGGACTTGGGCTTGGGAGCTCTCAAGTTTGAATCTTAGCTCCACTACTTCTAGTTTTGTCACTTTTTCCATGCCACTTAAATGGTCTGATCTCTAGTCTCACCATCTGTAAAATAAAGATGATGATAATATTTTCTACCACAAGGAATTGCTGGCAGGAGTATAAGAGATAAGGTCTATTAAACATTTAGCACAATGCAATTAGGACACTAAGCTACCATCATTATTAGTATCATCTTCTTTTCTAGGTGGTTGGAGCTTCTTTCGAGTGTGGTGAGTTGGGAAGATTTCCACTGACCTCTGACTTTTCAAGGTTGAGGAGGTGGTACATTAGTTATTAGATTGCTATGGAAATTAAGCTCACATTGACTACAATAAGCAGTCACTGTGAAAAAGAGACCAGTCTGTCAGCCTGTGATGAAACAGTGTTTAAACTGCATATGTATATGTGTATGTGTTCCTGCACTTGTATATCTGCGTGTATTCTTACACATGTACATGCTACACTCAGCCTATAAGCCTTCTCATTAGGAAACCGTGGCAGTGGGACTATCACTCACTCCATAAATATTCCTAGCTACTTTAAATCAAATGTGTGATTTCTTCTGCCTTGTAGGGTGTCCCTGATACTCGTTTGAATATTTTTTAATTATAAAAAAAGATTTGTGAAGTGTGATATACATGGAACAGTGCCTTGGGCCTCCATGGGGTTGATTCTGGCCAAAGATAAAAATGAAAGTAGAATTCTTAATTGGTTTTCATGATGCCTAATTATTCTGGGGCCTGTCTGAAATGGAATGCATTTGTGTGTGTGTGTGTGGTGAGTTCTGTGGCTGAAAAAAGAGGCAGCTGCCTGAATGGTGAGATTTCAGAAGGTCCCCAAAGTACCCTGGTTTTCAGTATCTCCTCATCATACCTGAAATTAGAGGAACATTTCAACTGAAAAAAATCTTTGCATTTTTCACAAGTGACTTTAGGAAATTCAAACACTGTGGAAAGAATAAACCATTCTTATTTGTTACCTTTTTTGAGGGACTTGTTTCCTGATTATTTTCTAATATAAAGGCTAATAAAGATGGACCTCTCAAACAAATAGGTAAAGACCAGGGACTTTTCAGAAGCCTGTGTTTGATATTATTGTGGAAAAACTGAAGAAACTGGTTTTAAAATATATACACACACATACTTTTTTGACCCCTAAACATATATATTTGTATGTATATATATGTATGTATAAACATATATATTTGTATGTATATACATGTATATTTGTATATGTGTATAGATATACACACATGTGTTTGTATGTACATATGTACATATATAAGTGTCTGATAAAAGATTAATTTAACCTAATGCTTTGATTTTGAACCAACTAATTATACTGCTCCTGCCTTGAAAGAAAAGCATCTCTCACAGTGTGTATCAATGCATACTTTTTCAAGTCTAAAATGTATTTTATTTCATTTATGTCTGTTAATGTAGTTATCTCTGGGTCATATAATTATGATTTTAATTTTTATTATACTGTATAATTTTTAAAAAAATAACTATTTGTGTAACTAGAAGTAAGAAAAATAAGAAAATGTCCATTAGGTTTCTACCCACTCAAGGAATTGACTTATAGCTACCTAATCCCCTTGATCAATCATGATGCATCCTGTGCTTTAGAGGAATTGGAACGGAACACTATATGGTTATTCAAAGTCAATACTAGTGACTGGATTTCAACCGCAGCATCAATACAATCAGAAGGAGAATTGATAAAATGCAAAGTTGGTGTGACTTCTGAAGGATTTTAGCTTAGCAAAATAAACCCTAAAAAAAATCAAATCATTTTCTAAACTTCAATTTTGAGGAGAGGAAAATCAAAAGCTTTTACCAAACTTTATACAGAAATGAGTCAGAAAGCTTCAATTCAGTTCAGTAAACACTTATTCAGTGTCTACTGTGTGCCTACCAGATACCACAACATGCTCAAGATATGTACAAGAAATCAACGATTATGGAGAAAGTGTTTTAAATAAACAAGGAAAATGTCTGAAAGGATGTACGACAAAATTACCAGAGGCTTACTCTGCATAGTAAGATTATGGATGATGATTTTTCTCATTTTGCTTCTTTGCCTATACTTAAGTTTATACTCATCTCTCTCTCTCTCTCTCGCTTGCTCTGTGTGTGTGTGTGTGTGTGTGTGCACGCACATATGTCTACCTCCTATGACTTTACTATCTGCATTTTATATGGATGCTCCTTTGTGATTTTTATTTCTGCTTCCTCAATCTGCAATTCTGCCCTACTGAGTAATAACATATTAGTGGAAAGAGAGTATTTTATACAGCAAGTTTTTAACTCACCTTTCTATGCTTACCTGGATGCCATGCTATTGTCAATCTAAATGCCACCTACTTCAAGAATTCCCACCTCCTCTGTGATGCTTTCTCTGACCATAAATCTTAAATACTTGTCTCTTTCAGTGATGAACATTTGGTGATCAGATACCTTGTACTGCTATTTATCTTAATACCTTACCCTACATAGTATGCATATTTTAGATTTCAAAGCAATTTCACATAAATTATCTCTTTTTTATTCTGTGAGATAGGGTGAATATAATCCCTATTTTTGTTATGTGGGAAAACAAAGGATTAAGTAATTTGCCTAAATTTCTAAGGAGCCAAGACCAATAGCATAGACTTTCTGACTCTTTATATGATTTTATTTTCAGCATACGAGGCTACAATTAGTTTATTTTTATTTAGAAACCATTTTTTTTTTTTTCTCTCTGACTACACTGTAAATAAACTCTGTGAGCTCAGGGACCCATCGGCACTTAAGACTATAGTATCTTAAATAGGTCCCCTATAAAATTGTTGACTGTTTAATATTTTGACAATGTCTTTGAGGCAAATTAACTTATAAATCAAAGCAAATTTTCTAAGCTCATCTTTAAAAGATAAACCTCACAATACTAATTCTGCAGCTCTATCTGTCTTCAAGCGTTTATTTTAATATTTCATTTTAAGGTATATGTGCTTGTTTATTTTAAGATGTAAGCAGGAAATTTAGAAAAAAAATCCGCATTTAGAAAGAGAAGACTTGACACTTTCTTTCAACTGAAAGGGAAAATTAAGAGAGGAATGACTTATTGAGGAGAGATGAGTGTAACTGACAAAATCTCTCACTGGAATAGGAGAAAAGAAAATCATAGGGGGAAGAGAGAGGCATACTTAAATGTTGTAATGTAGGGGTTCTTTCTGGATTGTATATATTGCTGACAAGACAGAGGATAGGAGGCTGTCACAGGTATAAAGCAAGATTCAACAAAGTTTGCAGTATACTGATGAGCTGAGATTTCCAACCACCAGTGGTGTCCGAAGTGGATAAAGTCCTAGCAAGTCACTCTAACTAGAACAGCAAAACTTTGTGGTAAGCATTGATGTTTCTGGATAAGTTGGTTGGATTAAGGAGCAAGGTAAATCACTCAAAAGCTAAAAGTAGGAAATGAATACCTAAGGGAGAGTACAATTTTTCTATTTATAGCAAAAGTAAAATCTAGTTAGGCAGACAGTGATAGCAATGAACTGGGGTACTGACACATACTCTATAGTTCTTTCAATCTTTGTATGTATCATACAAACTTAAAATAATGTTTATGTTATAGTAATGAAATTAATATAATATATGTTTTGTACAAAAATAATGGTGGGTAGAAGCATGTGCTTATCTCTCTCCTTTCTTGGATAATCTCTATGGAAGATACTTTCATTCATTCAACACTTACTTTATCAATCACCATATAAGGTAGGCTCAATACTAGGCACTGGGGTTGTAATGGTGATGTGAGCAGACATGAGCTCTGGCTTCACAAAGTTTTCAGTCTGGTTGTGGGATGGAGATTCACAAATAAATGTAAAATTTAAAACTGTGGTAGAAGCTTTAAAGGAAAATCTTGGGTTGCTATGGAAACATATGGCAGAAAGATGAGACAAAGTCTGGATGATACAGAATTCTCATTTGAGGAAGGGACATTTGACCTGAGGTTAGAAAGAATTAACTGCATCATTGTAGGTTGGGAAAATAGTGTACAAAAATGAGTATACAAGGCAGAGAGACCACAGGGACTTTAGCGTCTGGGCAAGGAATATCATGACTGTGGAAGAGCCAGTGTAGAACTGTACATACTCTAATATCTACATGGGGACCTGCCCAACGAGCAGGCCTAGTGTCTAAGGAGATCTTGTCAACCCAAAGAACATCCTCTGCAGAGTCAGTGTTGTATGATGACACACAAGTTTTTCTAATAAAGATTTTAAGAAGAGGCATAATAGTGTAACAGTAATTATTAAAAAAAGATGAATATGGTAATTTAGTAAATACCTATTTTGATGGTCATGCACTTGCAGCCTGTTGTTTATTTGACCACTGCTATCATCTGAATTGTGTCCCCTTCTCCACCCTCCATACCAAATTCTTGGGGAGATAATTAGGTTTAGCTGAGGTGATAAGGATGGAGCCCTCATGGTGGATTAGTGCCTTTATAATAAAAGGCACCAGGGAACTTGCTGTCTCAGTCTCTCTGCAGTGTGAGGACACAGCAATAAGGTGGCTATCTGCAAACTAGGAAGAGAGCCCCTACCAGAATCCATGATGGCATCCTGATCTCAGATTTCCAGATTGTAAGAAATAAATATCCAAGTAATTTTGTTGTGAAAGTCTGAGCTGACTGATACACTCACAAATTGTTGTTTAATTTTTTTTTAATTGTCAACATTTAAAAATGGTCAATGGCCACGTGTGATGGCTCATGTCTGTAATCTCAGCACTTTAGGAGGCCAAGGCAGGCAGATCACTTGAGGTCAGGAGTTTGAGACCAGCCTGGCCAACATGGTGAAAGCTCATCTCTACTAAATATACAAAAAAAGAAAAAGAAAATTAGCCAGGCATTGTGGTGCATGCCTGTAGTCCCCGCTACTTGGGAGGCTAAGGAAAAAGAATTGCTTGAACCTGGGAGGCAGAGGTTATAGTGATCAGAGATCCTGCCATTGTACTCCAACCTGAGCGACAGAGCAAGATCTGGTCCAGTGTGCCCACTTTCCCACAGGATATCAAGCTGGCTGGAACTGGGTAGTGTTTGCTCCCTTTAAACAAAATTTGTGTCCCAGTTCACACTTTTTTCACACTCATTTCACTTTTTAAAATCTTATCCATTATCTGGCTTTTATCTTTACTGGTATGGTTTCTTTGGGCATTCAGATTTGTGACCCTTTCACCACATTAATCAGATCTAGGAAAATAGTGATGGAAATTTAAACTAGAAAATATCATATACTATTTTTAGAAGATAATTTATTATTATTATTTTTTTAGATGGAGTCTCAATCTGTCACCCAGGCTGGAGTGCAGTGACACTATCTCAGCTCACTGCAACCTCTGCCTCCTGAGTTCAAGCGATTCTCCTGCCTCAGCCCCCCCAAGTTGCTGGGATTACAGGCACCCACCACCATGCCTGGCTAATTTTGTATTTTTAGTACAGATGGAGTTTTATCATGTTGGCCAGGCTGGTCTTGAACTCCTGACCTCGGGTGATAGGAGGCCCACCTCAGCCTCCTAAAGTGCTGGGGTTGCATGCATGAGCTGCTGTGCCAGCTGGTAGATGATTTTTAAATCTCATATCAAAACTGTAATAAAAGGTAGGAAGCAGAAAACTTCAGAAATCCTTGAATGTGGCAGGTAAATAAGTCATAACATCAATTGATAGTTTGACAATTCCTTTACTAACTACCCCTTACTTTCTCTTATTCTAGTAATTATCCCCACTCCTGCATTACCACACAGAAAATAGACTCTTTGATAATGAAAATGATGACATGACAGAGTTGGTTAAAAAAATAATTGTAATTAAAAGAGAAGAGAAAAATCATATTTTCATATATCAAAATTACTGTGATTTTCAAAAATCATTAAACTCTTGGTTGAATTATCCCAAGAGTCCTTTCCTAGTCTCACAGGCTTCTTAGTCTCATTTATCTTATTCACAAAATAAGAAAGAAGAATTTGCTATTTGTCCAATGAAAACACATACATATCTTAGAGGCAGAAAGAAATATTAGAAATTAGTCTTAGATTATAGTCCAGAAAGGATCTTGAGCAAATCATCCAAATAGATGGAAAGAAAGAGTAAGATAGCACTCTAGGTTACTTTCTCTACTTCTTTTTTTACTGAGAATTTATGTGTGTGGGTTTAGTATCTCCCCCAGCACCCACCCCCTGTTGGTTTTCCTTGATTTTCTTCCCACCTTTTTTTTTGTTGTTATTGGGAGTGGGGGCAGAGTCTTGCTCTGTTGCCCAGGCTGAGAATGCAGTGGCACAGTCTTGGCTCACTGCAGCCTCAACCTCCTGGGCTCAAACAATACTCCCACTTCAGCTTTGCAAGCAGCAAGGACTATAGGAGGCACATGCCACCAGGCCTAGTTAATTTGATTTTTTTGTAGAGATGAAGAGATGAGGTCTCACTATGTTGCACAGGCTGGTCTTGAACTCCTGGACTTAGGTGATGCTCCCGCCTTGGCCTTGTAAAGTGCTGGGATTACATGATCCACCATGCCCAACCATTCCCACTGATTTTTATTTTTCTGTTGTACTCTTTTCATTTCAGCAAATGACCCAATATTGTTCCGGTTTCCCGAGATGGAGATTTGTGTGAAGACATTTTATTAGGCTGTGCTTTTGAGTACAACACCTGTAAGGGAATGAACAGTCAGAAAGCAAGAGTAGGTAGAGGGAAAAGTGCAATGTAGTTGCAAGAGAAGTCTCAGCTTATTTTATAGTTCTTATAATTATTGTTTGCCAAAACCTCTTGAAATATTTTACTAACCAGTCTATTCCCTTGCACCAGTATTCCATACGTTCTCACACTGTGAAGGTTTTAATTGCATTGCTACAGTGTATCAGAAGCTAGCAGTGTTCTTTATACAATCAGGGGTAGGGTTTTCGTGGTATTGGGCCCTTTCTACCAATACATTCTGTATCACTTTGATAAAAGGACATTCCTATAGGCTCTATCACAGAATAAAGTCAGCAGAGGTTGTCCCTGTAGGTAGTATGTCCACTCAAACATACTACTTCCGCAAGTCTTTGAGTCCCTTCTTCCACCATCTTACATGGCAGTTCTAGCATTTCACTCCATGTGAATGACTACTTTTTCTAGCTTTCCCAGCTTCTAATCCAGGGTGTTGGTGGTGCCTTTTGTTTGCTTGTTTGTTTGTTTATAACAAACAGCTTTACTGAGATATAATTCATGTACCATACAATTTACCCATTAAAGGTGTTCAATTTAATGGTTTTTGGAATACTCATAGAATTGTTCAACCATCACCACAACTAATTTTAGAGCATTTTTATCACCTTAGAAAGAAACCCAGTACTCTTTAGATATCACTCCTCATTCTCCCTTTCTAGGCAACCACTAATCTGCTTTTTGTCCTGTAGATTTGCCTGCTGTATTTTTTTGATACTTTATATATATTGAGTCACATAACATGCGGCCTTCTGTGATGACTTCTTTTACTTAGCATAATGTTTGCAAGGTTCATATATGTCATAGCACATATTATACAACATTCCTTTTTTATTGCTGTTTATATTTCATTGTATGTATATGCCTCATTTTGTTTATCCACTTATCTGTTGGATATTTTTTGTTTTCATTTTTACTATTATGAATATTGCTTCTCTGAACATTAATGTACAGGCTTTTATATGGACATATGTTTTCAATTAGTCTGCGTACACACCTAGGAGTAGAATTTCTGGATCCTATAGCAATTCTATATTTAACCTTTTAAGAAATTGCCAGACTGTTTTCCAAAGTCGTTGTACTATTTTACACTCCTACCAGCAGTGTTTGAGGGTTTCAATTTCTCCACATCCTCCTTAAAACTTGTTATTTATTTGTTTTTATTATAATCATCCTAGTGGGATGTGAGGTGGTTTCACATTGTGGTTCTTATTTGCATTTCACTCATGACTAATGATGTTGAGAATGTCTTCACGTGCCGATTGACACATAAAATAAGACTGGAGAAATGCCTGTTTTAATTTAATTTTAAACTGGGCTATTTGTTTTTTAAGTTTTAAGAGATCTTTACATATTCCTGATATAAGTTCCTTATGAGATATGTGATTTGCACATTTTTTCACTCATTCTGTGGGTTGTCTTTTAATTTTTTGATGATGTCATTTGAAATATAATAGTTATTAATTTTAATGAAGTCAAATTTATCTAATTTTTTACTTTGTTATTTGTGCTGTTTGTGTGATAGCCAAGAAAACATGGGCTATGGCTTTTTTGGTGCGTCACCTTGGCTATGCTAAAGTGCCCAGTTGTTTTTTTTTTTTTGAAACGGAGTCGCGCTCTGTCACCAAGGCTGGAGTGCAGTGGTGTGATCTTGGCTCACTGCAAACTCCGCCTCCCGGATTCACGCCATTCTCCTGCCTCAGCCTTCTGAGTAGCTGGGACTACAGGTGCCCACCA
This sequence comes from Macaca fascicularis, assembly GCF_037993035.2. Taxonomy (NCBI): domain Eukaryota; kingdom Metazoa; phylum Chordata; class Mammalia; order Primates; family Cercopithecidae; genus Macaca; species Macaca fascicularis. The sequence goes on along the minus strand of NC_088386.1, from coordinate 42,523,142 downwards.
CCATGCCTGGCTAATTTTTTGTGTTTTTAGTAGAGATGGGATTTCACCGTGTTAGCCAGGATGGTCTCGATCTCCTGACCTCATGATTAGCCTGCCTCGGCCTCCCAAAGAGTTGCAGTTTTTTAATCAATACTAATTTAGGTGTTACTGTGAAGGGATTTTGCTGATATAATGAAAGTTCTTAATCAGTTGATTTTATGTAAGAGGCACTATCCATCTGGGAGGCCCTAAGTGCAGGGGTGAGGCTTCTCTGAAAGACAGAAATAATTGTGGATTACAACTTTGGTCTGTATTTGTGAATTTTCATCTCACTCTTGATCTTCCCTTACCGACTGCCTTCTCCATGAATTAGAACACACTTAGCCCCGATAAGTGTGTAAGCCAATTTCTTTGTAAAAATATGTATGTATACATGTACATATACATGTGCATACATGTGTATGCATGGTATACACACAGGCACAATTTCCTGTTGGTTTTGCTTCTTTGAGTGAGCTCTGAGTTCAGTGATATAGTAGTGTTAAATCTAGTGTTGTCAAAGGATAGTGTTTCCCTATCAATAAATTTATCTCAATAAATATATTAACATGATTTTTAAAAAGAAATGATCCCTTTTCCAACTTTATGTTCTGCCCTCCTCCTCTTGACCCATAGTCTCAGAATCCAAGTCCATACTTACCTCTCCACCTCTGTTGGAATACGCTGGATGTATCCTGAAGCTCCTTTAGTATGTATACCTTGGGTCTCTAAACAGACCCAACAGTCTTGCAACTAGATTATGTCATATTTTTATAATTATTGGTCTACAGCCCATTTAGGAAGGTAGGGAGGAATGTTCTCCTGCAAAGCAGAACAATAGTGGAGCACACCTACACTTTAACCAGGAGGACAGACCACTTCTTCAGGGAAGTCAGTTCAGGGAAACCTAGTGACTCAACTTTTTTTTTGTTTAGCCACTCAAATAGCCCCATCCTACGTCTGAGGATCTCACTTCTTCTCAATCAGAACCTTGACCATAGTTATAAGATGTTCTGGTGGTTGGGAATTTGATCTTCTCTGGGCTCTGCTAATCTTCTGCCTTAGTCCTGAGTTTAATAAACATGTTGTGTGCACTGCAGTTATGGTAGGTGAATATATCTTTACATTCTGCCAAAAACGTCCACTTTTTTGTTTTATTTTTTCAAGTTGGCGATCATTTAACCTCGGACTATCATTAACTTGTTCAGTTCATTGACAGCTTCCAGAAAGCCGTGCAAAGCCATAGTCTTTAACCTCTCAATCACATGACCTAATGCACTAACCAGTGCTTCCCTTTCTATCAGTATTTCATTCCATTTCATTAATTGTGACAGTTGTAACAAGGGACCCATTATAGCATGCTACAATACTATCGATGTCTATCAGGGAAGGGGCCCTCATGGCTGGCCTGCTAGCAGGTGATGATCTAGTTCCAACATCCCATTTTTAGATGTTGCTGGTAGAGCCTCAACTAACACAAATCCTCTCAGGTTGGATACCCTGGAAACAGATTCTGAAGCAGAGATCTGCGTAAAGGAAATTGTTGGGAGGGTTTTCTGGAACCACACCATCTGAGGGAGTGGAAAGCAAGATTGGACAGAGAAAGAAACAGAACTGCATTCCACAACAAAGGCCTCAAATGCACCTATGGAGATCTCTGAGCTGGGTGGCACTTTAGAATTGTTCTGAATTTTGCTCCACATTTTAGCGGGTTAGCCTATTATCTACCAGTCTTTGTCTAGAGGCTGTCTCTGGGAAGGATGTTCAGCTTTGGGCAAGGAAGCAACTTTCAGCTGAGAGCAGTTTCCAGGGAGGGACTTGGCTATGAGCAGTCAGCAGCCAACACTCCCAGAGGCTGGGGAATGAGTGCCTTTTTCCTGAACGTGGGAAGGAAGGATTTGGGCAGCACACCACAGCATCTGCTACATCACACCACCATCCACACAACTGCTCCGGCTCAAAACCTGGATCCTTCTTCTTCTCACATCCCACATCCAAGCCATCAGAGTCCGCTTGATGAGACCTCCAAAATATCACCTGTATTTGTTCACCTGTCACCACTTCTACTGCAAAAATTCATATCCAAACAACTGTTTTCCTTCACCTGGATGACAGTCTCCCAATAATTTTCCCTGCATTAGCCTATTACCATTCATCCATTTTCTTCACAACAGAATAATCTTCTGAAACCATAAAGTATTTCATATTTTAGAACCTTCTAATTGTTTCTTATGGCAGGTAGCATAAAATTGATGTTCATTATCATGGTCTACTCTCATCATAACAGTTGCCCTTTTTGAGTCCAGTACCTGCTAAGTACATGACATTCATCATCTCATATAATCCTCACAGTAGCCCTTTCAAGATGCTATTAATGTCACTATTTTACAGATAAAGAAACTGTCTCTTAGTGAGGTTAAGTGTCCATCATCACTGCAGCTGCAAACCAGTGGAGCCTGGCTTTGAACTTAGTCCTGTCTGATCCCAAAGCCTTACACAATTCTATCATCCCTGTTGTTAATATGTGTATGTATATATAAATTCCAAACTCTTGCCCTCGTTTTAGACAAACATTGTTTTGGCTTCTCAGACAACCTCTCACCTATGAAATCATCACCACTATTAGCAACTCATATTTTTTTCTAAGAACATAAAGTATTTAATAAATATAACTTAATTTTGTATTTTGTCTTCATGAATATTTGGAAAATGATGAAGTCAAGAAATAATTTCAGATGGGGAAAGTAAGCCATAAGGTGGTCAAGAGAACTGTCAAGGTATCCAACTTACCCAATTCTGGGAAGAGGAATAGAAATACATCATCAGCCTCTGAGCAACACCTTTTCCTACCATGGCCTCCTGTCAACCTGTGGGAGTTTCTTCATGAGAATACTATCTCTCTTTCTTCCTTCCTTCCTTTCTTCCTTCCTTCCTTCCTTCCTTGCCTCCCTTCCTCCCTCCCTTCTTTCTTTCTGTTTTTTTTTTTTTTTTTTTTTTGAGATGGAATCTCGCTGTTGTCACCCAAGCTGGAGTGCAATGGCGCGATCTTGGCTCACTGCAACCTCTGCCTCCCGGGTTCCAGCGATTCTGCTACCTCAGCCTCCTGAGTAGCTGAGATTACAGGTGCCCACCACCATGCCTGGCTAATTTTTGTTGGCCATGCTGGTCTTGAACTCCTGATCTCAGGTGATCCACCTGCTTCAGCCTCCCAAAGTGCTTGAATTACAGGTGTGAGCCTTTGCGCCTGGCCACTACCTCTATTTCTTAAGCTGCACACCACTACCACTCGATAGCAGTGTTTCCAGACAAGAATGGAGACTTGCACTCTAGGAGAAGCAGTCTGAGGTCATCCGTGACTAATTAGAAGGATGGCCAACAGGCTGGAGGGCTTGTGAGTTCTTAACCCTCATGCAGCTTGAAGGGATGACCGTCTTCATGCACTTGCAAACGTTAAAACCTGATGCCTCCTTGTGAAGGTTTCTTCTGGGAGTGAGAATTCATCCACATCTTTTGAAGCTTCAAGTCTAAACCTGGGTCATTGCAGTTACTCCAATAATTGAGAGGGAGGAATTGATATCTCTTCGTGTTTTTGTTGTTGTTGTTGTTGTTGTTGTTGTTGTGTTTTGTTTTGGTTTGGTTTGTTCAGCAAAATTGTCTCAACATTACATGCAAATAATTAAAAATAAAACAAAAAGTCAGAAGAGCTGGTAGTTAGTATTTAATGTGCCCTGGCCGCAAGGCACATTCCAAAGGTTTCCCAACAGGTTGTGTTTATACTTCTACAACTTCGAGCAGGTCCAGCAATTTCCCCCAGCCTAGAGCACACTCCAAGAGCTAATATTTTCCCTACCTGAGAACTTTAAAAATGACCTAAAAAAATAGCCAGGAATGTAGTGGCTCATTGTTGATGTTGTTGTTAGCCTAGAGAAGTTAGCAGCAAAAACTATCTTCTTGTTTATTACTGAATAGATGATGAGAATACTCAATCTTTGTCAACTTCATCAGAGAAATTACCATACATTAAAAGAAGGCAAGGCATTTTAAAACTTGGTATGCAACCTATTTGTTTCTGGAAAATCAGGATAGAAACTTGAGCTTAAAAGCAATGAGAAAGCTCAAAAGGAAAGATTTGTAAATCTTAACATTCTGACTTAATATTTCTGTTAAAAATACAGTTACTGAGATCTGTTAAATAAATAATAACCAATATTTTTGTAGGCCTGTGTGTAAAGACTACTTTGCACATACTATTGCATTTGGCTGTGTTAAGTTTTTCAGGATTCATGAAATATAGTAACAAGAAGTACCACTCTGAGTATGTCAGGAAGTGTGAAGTGTTGGTGCTTGTGGCAATAAAACCACTGAATCTTTTCCTAAGGAATTTCTTGGTATTGCATTTTTATAACAGCTGAGTTGGCTAAAGGATCCTTCCTTTTAGCTTTATTGAATAGTTCTTGGTCAGAGTTATCTATTTCTAAATGAATATACTATCTGCACACAAAACATGCAGTGTATAGATCAAACCTTTAATTAGTAGTTAGCATAAGGAAATCTATAAGAAAGTGATGTGGTTTATGGGAAAAAATATAGGGTCACAAATGAAGAGATGAGAGTGCTGTTGAGAGTAACAATAATGGCAGCCAATATTTATTTAGTTTTTAGTTTGTGGCCAAAACTGTTTTAAGCTTTTTCTCTATAGCTCATTTAATCCTTGTAACCATTCTATGGATTAGATCTTGTTGCTATTTCTGACATACAGATGAGGACACTGATGGTTAGAGGAGTTAAGAAACTTACTGAAGGGCCCTAAATTTTCAGGTGGAAGAGCTGGGATTCAAAATCTAGAAATGTTAACTGTAGAGCCCATGCTATTAATGGCTCTGCTAAATTGGCTTCTGATTAATAGGTCTTCCCTTGTTAAGTGAACATGGCCAATGTCCTTTCATTTTTATTCAATCTATTGCAATGATCTGATACCTACCATCACTATTCCCATGAAGTTGTTTCCAAGATTAACTGAAATAATATTTTTAAAAGCAGTTTAAAAGATAATGTGCTCTTAAAATGCAAGGTGATATTATTACCTTGTATACAGTGGTTAGTTACTCGGAGCAATGGTCCATTAAATGGCCAGCAATGAGTGTATTTGGTATTCTAATAAACGGAACCACAGTAATAGGCTTCTACAACATGTACACGCATTAGTTCTTCCCAGAATTCATGAGCAAGTCGAGGCTCAAACTGCCTCTAAACACAGTTATTTGGAGATACATAGGCATATTTCCGGAAACAGGGAGGAACTGCTGTTAATTGTTTGCACATGCAGACATTGTCTCAAATATGATTTTGCTATTTCAGAGATTCCCTTGTCATAACCATCAAAATGACACAAGCGGTACTTTTTTGTAATCTCCATATTTGAAGCATGAAAGAAGACTTAATTCCTGTTTGAATAAACAACATAATAAGGTTATTGAGATTAGAGACCATTACTATATAAAATTATGTCTAAGTGGCAGATATAATTAACATTGGATTGTAATTACACTAATTACAAGTCACATTAAGACACTCCAGTAATGACAAAGTGAGAACCCTATAATTGAATGGAATAAGTAGGGAAACATGCTGCTCACACTAATTACCTAAATGAGCTAATATGTCTTCAGAGTGACAGTCATGCTCAATGTTATTACGCAGACAAAGCAGTTGAATGAGGTATTTTTAAATTTATTTTTATTTATTTATTTTGCTAATTTTCTTTCTTTATTCTCTCTGGGACCTATTTCGAGTCATCACCTGCTTCAGAATTTCACTCTTGAGCCAAAGAAAACAAAAACTGCAATTAGAGATTTCTCTAACCTTGTTAAAGTAGACTATGCACAGCAATCCATAAACTCAGGTAAGATTCCAATCTTAGTGTATGTGGAATGCACTAAACACTGGTTTGTTTCTCAGACTGGCTGATGCTCTCAAATTTCTCCTCTGTTCGGCCTTCCAAATCAAGCAGCTCCGGCTCACTGTGTAGTTTGCAGCATAACAATCATCATATTGTGGGTGCTGAAGAAGCAAATATGGCTTCCAGCAACCCCACTTCAGAGAGGCCCTGGAAAGTGATAAAACCTGAATTATTCAGAACAATTAGTACAAGCATTGCACTGGAACTCACATTTCAGCCTAAGCTGTTATGTGAGACTGTAAACTAATAGTGGAATATGAATTCATGGCACTGTGAATATTTTTTTTTTGAGTTGTTATTTCTTCCCCCCCTTCATATTACTTTTCCTTTATATGCCCCCAATTGTCTGAGGGCACTGCTTGGGTGAGAAAAGAAAATAAAGGGAACAGACTGAAGCTATTTAAAACCTTTCTTCCAAAAAAAAGAGATTTTTTTGTTTTTAAGGCAGGGAAATCACAATATGTGGAAAATAGAATTAATGCACTTAAATTGATAAACAATGCTGAGCATAGCTTTTCTTTCTCTTGTGTTGGTGAAGAAAGAAAATTGTGTCAGGCATGCTTTTGTTAGCAGAGCTTTGGAGCGGTTTCTGTGCATTCCACTTTTTACTGTAGCCATGTAAATGGGTTTTTCTTATCTTCATCCATAAACTGCAATTTTGCCTCTAAGAAACCAGGCCTATGGGTTTCTAATACAAAGTAGTAAACCAAATATACAAGATTTATTTTATTTATTTATTTTTGAGACGGAGTTTTGCTCTTGTTGCCCAGGCTGGAGTACAATGGTATGATATTGGCTCACCGCAACCTCCACTTCCGGGATCAAGTGATTCTCCTGCCTCAGCTTCCCGAGTAGCTGGGATTAGAGCGATGCGACACAACGCCCGGCTAATTTTGTATTTTTAGTAGAGACAGGATTTCTCCATGTTGATCAGGCTGGTCTCGAACTCCCAACCTCAGGTGATCTGCCTGCCTCGGCCTCCCAAAGTGCTGGGATTATAGGCATGAACCACTGCACCTGACCCTACAAGGTTTACTAATAAGTGGGTGCTATATTAGTTCAAAGATGACAATTTGACCCTCCCACCCTATTATTATTTGGCATGTAGCTAAGAAATAATGACCTTGTTCTTCTGAAGCACTCTACTTCTAGGGTTATGTAATTCTTGCAATCAATTATATTTTAGTTCAAAATTGACTTAATTTTGAATTTGAATTAGGGTTATACTCCATTAATTCTGTAATTATATGAATTCATATAATCAAGCATTAGGATTTTACATAAGAAGATGTTTATTGAAATAAATAGTATTGGAGGCCGGGCTTCCACTAATGACCATGCAAATCAGAGGCAAATGGAGCTTGGCATGTTTAGTCTAAGATAAGGGGTGGGGTGACTTAGATTGTATCTTTAGCACTATCCTGTTCTCACTGATGATTTTGCAAGTTATTCATTATTTCTGTTTTGATATGATGGCAATTTCACTGGTTACTTGCAACTTATTTAGTCCTTGAGGCTTAAAGCAGCTCAGAAACTTATTTCATTTTATGTCACTACCTCCTGGTAAATGAGTTAGCCAAGTTGGCAGAGCAGTAAGATATCCCAGACCAGGGCTGGCAAACTTTTTCTGTAAAGAGCCAGATAGTAAATACTTAAGTTTTTCCGGATCACATATGGTCTCTGTCACATATATTTTTTTACAACCCTTAAGAAATGTAAAAACCATTCTTAGATTGCTGTATACTAACTGTGTATATTGTATATATATTATCTATATACAACTAGTATACAGGCTGTATACTATCAGGCCATAGGCAGGATTTGTCCCACAATCTGCTTGCAAGCCCCTGTATTAGACAAATACAGGGTATCACAGGGAAGATTGTTCTTTATTAGAAACTAAATAGAAAACTACTCAAATCAACTTTTCCTAAATACTGAAAAATGAAATGTAGACCATAGATACTCAAATTTATGGACATTTTTATTCTATTTATACTTGAATAAGTTACTATACTTGGGCTATCTGAGTTGGAGACGGGATGGAGGCTTCCACACAGGCCATGGGGAGTAGCCTGGCCCGGGCCTGGGGGTCAGAGCCTAGGTGAAGTGAGGAGGGCATCTATGCAAAGCTGGAGATGGGGACTGGTGACATAGGGTGATAGGGTTTGCCTGTGTCCTCACCCAAATCTCACCTCGAATTGTAGCTCTCATAATCCCCATACGTCATGGGAGGGACCCTATGGGAGGTAGTTGAATCATGGGGTGGGGAGTTTCCCATGTTGTTCTCATGACAGTAAATAAGTCTCATGAGATCTGATGGTTTTATAAAACACAGTTCCCTTGCACATGCTGTCTTATCTGCTGCCATGTAAGACGTGCCTTTGCTCCTCCTTTACCTTCTGCCATGATTTTGAGGCCTCCCCAGCCATGTGGAACTGTGAGTCTATTAAACCTGTTTGTTCTTTTTAATAAATTACCCAGTCTTAGGCATGTCTTTACTAGCAGCTTGAGAACAGACTAATACACAGGAGTTTTATCAAATAAGTAATTCTGCTAAAGGCATGGTGATCCAGGTATCAGAAGAGAGTTACAAATATGGAAATGAATAAAACTAGAATGATTTCTGAAGTTTTTAATATATATGGATTCATAAATAAATATAGATGTAAGTTATGGTATACATACACACACACACTCGTATACAGTCATGTACTACTCAGTGATATTTTGGTCAAGGACAGACTACATAAATGACAGTGGTCCCATAAGATTATAATACTGTATTTTTACTGTACATTTTCTATGTTTGGATATGCAAATACTTACCATTGTGTTACAATTGCCTACAGGTGTTCAATACAGTAAAATGCTATACAGGTTTGTAGCTTAGGAGCAATAGGCTGTACCATATAACCTAGGTGAGTAGTAAGCCATACCATCTAGGTTTGTGTAAGCACACTCTGATGTTTCCATGGTGACAAAATCGTGTAATGATGCATTTCTCAGAATGTATCCCCACTGTTAAGTGATGCATGACTACATACCTTTCCTACCTCTCTCTACTTCAGGGGCCTGGGAGCAGCAAAATCTTAACAAGAATGAACAGTCTTAGTGCCCAGATCATGACTTCTCAATATTGTTCTCCATTAAATGCAACCAGGGCTCCTCAGAGAAATGATTGATTCCAGAACTAAGGCAGGAAACATACGAGTCTAGAACTTTTTTTTTTTTTTCCTGTCCTGGAAACAAACAAAAAGATCACAGAGTAACTGGGATTGTGTCAAAAAATCCAGAAATCAGTTTGAAGGGCCCCTCATCAGAATAGTCAGGAACAATTTCGGGAGAGCTCACTTGGGTAGACTGCTGTATCAAAGGGTTTGGACTGCTGGGATCTTTGTTGCTCCCCCAAAGCTTTTGCTACCAAGAAACCTACGTATGGCCAAAGCGCCAGGAGTGTTCTTTCCCTGCGAGGCAGTGCGCCTTTGCTTTCCTTTTCTTCTCTTTCCTGTCCGCACTGTGACTCTGTTCAAAGGCTTGAATTTTTGCCATGGTTCCTGCTCCTCAGTTCTGCCGGAACCACAATCTAACGGTTTCAGCACTGTCATTTTCTCTTTAGTGCCAATCCTTTTCACCTAAGAAAAGATTCCTGACCTGTATATAATCCTGCTTGGTAGCTAGGGCACTGCAACATCTGGACAAATCTTTTCAACTAAAATTTTTTCCCCATCATAATATGTAAAATATGTTTAAAATGTGGTCTGCATTAGGTTCCTTCACTGATGTTTGGTGCATATGTGTACTTCTTTGAGAACATGAGGGATTATGGTAATCCACTGGATTTCACCTTCCTTACCCTTCTTGCTTTCATGCCATCCCTTGAGCTCAGTCTTGCTTGAGTGAAGGCAGTTGTAGGCAAATCAGTACTCTCAGTGTCAATCAGGCATGGTTCTTGATTTTAAGGCGCATCCTGGCACCACGTAATACTCCATCTGCCAAGTGCTTCTTTGAATGGATAGCCTTGCACCAGAGATGCAACCCAATGAAATTGACTAACGTGCTACTCTACAATTATCTTTTCTATAGTGCTGTAACCATAGTTAAGAGCACAGTTTGGGAGTTAAAGCCTCACATTGACTCTAATTCTGGGCAAGTTATTGAACCTCTCTTGGCATGGTTGGCATACCATGAAGATAATGTATAAATAAAATGTGGATAACAATTCATACATTACTCATGAGGTTGTTAAGAAATGGTAACAATAGCTATTTATCCAGAGATATGTGAGAGGGTGCTGTGCTAAGTGCTTTACATATATTATTTCTAATTCTTAGAGTTACATTACATAGAGTATTGTATTCTCATTTTATAGAGGAGGAAATTGAGGTTCAGTGTGGTTCAGTAATTTACTGAGCTCACCACAGTAAGCAAGATGCAGAACTAGAATCCAATTCCAAGGTTTGGCTAACTCTTAAACTAGCATATTTCATTTTGTTCTGCTGGGTGCCACTGATGGGAAGATTTTTCTCCAAAAAAACAAAGAGACACATTTCTCTGTGGCATTTCCTGTTTTCCTTTCTCAAACATCTTTTTAGTTGCAGAAGAGTTGCCAGAATCAAAGACATAATTCATGTGTTGAACTGCTACAGACTGGGAAGAAAAATGCATTTTTAATCATTTAACTCGTTCACTGCAGGTATTTAAGTGCTTCAGGTGAGGTAGAAATAGATATTTTAATTAGAAGGTGCATTGACTGAACATTGGTGGAGATGAAGGACATGTGAGGCAAGAATGGCAAGATTCTAAGGATCCTACCCTGCAACATATTAGGTGCTTTTGAAAATGGTAAGAAGGTGAATTTAATTCTTTGGGATCCTGGGGAAAGCAAGTCTCTACAATGTGCTGAAGATTTCCTCAGGGTAGTGTTTCCTGATCTCTTTAAAGCTGGTCTCCTAACTATTCTTTAACCCAACCTATCATTTGATGCCTCAATCACATTTTTTATATTTGTAATTATTATATTTGTCTGTTTTCCTTATTTTTTTTCCCTGGAATGTAGTCTTTAAAGACCAGGAACATGAAACAGTGATTGGCACATAGTAAGTGTCCAATAAATACTTGTCGAATGAATATGAAAAAAGTCCAAAGAAGATCCCCTACCTGTGTGTGGAGATTGAGTTCAGGAACTGCCATACTAAAATACATACCTGTTTAGGGATAGCCAGGCAAGATAATAACATGCATAAATGCGTTTTCATTAACATTTCCTCTGTACACTTTTAATTCTAGAAACAGGCTTAGAAATAAGATATGCGATTCTGTGAAGAAAGTCACTGGTAGCTTAATGGGGATGGCACTGAATCTATAAATTACCTTGGGCAGTATGGCAATTTTCATGATATTGATTCTTCCTATCCATGAGCATGGAATGTTCTTCCATTTGTTTTTGTCCTCTTTTATTTCGTTGAACGGTGGTTTGTAGTTCTCCTTGAAGAGGTCCTTCACATCCCTCGTAAGCTGGATACCTAGGTATTTTATTCTCTTTGAAGCAATTGTGAATGGGAGTTCATTCATGATTTGGCTCTCTGTTTGTTATTGGTGTATAAGAATGCTTGTGATTTTTGCACACTGATTTTGTGTCCTGAGAATCTGATGAAGTTGCTTATTAGCTTAAGGAGATTTTGAGCTGAGACAATGGGGTTTTCTAAATAAACAATCATGTCATCTGCAAACAGGGACAATTCGACTTCCTCTTTTTCTAATTGAATACCCTTTATTTCTTTCTCTTGCCTGATTGCCCTGGCCAGAGCTTCCAACACCATGTTGAATAGGAGTGGTGAGAGAGGGCATCCCTGTCTTGTGCCAGCTGTGGGTTTGTCATAAATAGCTCTTATTTTGAGATACGTTCCACCAGTACCAAATTTATTGAGAGTTTTTAGCATGAAGGGCTGCTGAATTTTGTCAAACGCCTTTTCCACATCTATTGAGATAATCATGTGGTTTTTCTCTTTAGTTCTGTTTATATGCTGGATTACGTTTATTGATTTGTATATGTTGAACCAGCCTTGCATCCCAGGGATGAAACCCACTTGATCATGATGGATAAGCTTTTTGATGTGCTGCTGGATTCAGTTTGCCAGTATTTTATTGAGAATTTTTGCATCGATGTTCATCAGAGATATTGATCTAAAATTCTCTTTTTTTTGTTGTGTCTCTGCCAGGCTTTGGTATCAGGATGATGTTGGCTAATCTACTTTCTATCTCTGTAGATTTGCTTATACTAGAGTATTACATATAAATGGAGTCATACAATATGTGATCCTTTTTGACCAATCTCCTCACTTAGAATTATGTTTCTAGGATTCTCCCATGTCAGTATTTTCATTTTATTGCCAGATAATATCTTATTGTGTGGATATATCACACTTTGCTGATGTATTTGTCATATGATGGATGTTTGACTTGTTTTAACCTTTTGACTATTGTAAATAACATTGCTATAAATGTTATACATGTGTGTTAAAAAAAAAAGAAATAAGATATGCTATCTCTTTCTCACAAATACATGCAGGGAGGAAAGCACGATTAGGTGGGATTGCAGAAACGGGGCTGTGGAAGCTGACGCTCTGACACAGGTGGCCAGACAGTCCAAGAGGCAGTGCAAAGATGTGGACAATTAAGCAAATGTTTCTTTTTCCAGTAGGTGCAATTTCATAGGTCTGAAGGAATTGTAGGATGCGTGACACCCAAAGTCAGATAGGCAGTGGTGTCATTGTGGTTGGCTCAACCCAGCCAAGAGCCAAAAGTGTTCCAGTGTTCAAAGGAGAAGATGGGTAAGAACTAAGCAACATCAGTTTGCCTCTGAGTTCCTATGGGTCAACAGCATCTTTACGTGGCATATCATACACTAGACTTGACTTTGTAGCTTTTAAATCATGTTATAGAATTTGAGGGACTAGAAAAATATTCTCAACAATTCACTGAATGATATAAGGCTTATACAACCATATGCAGCATTTGAGGCAAAACATCTCTCTATATTTTTATCTACAACTGTGTATGCAGAGAAAAAAACAGATTGGGAGGAAATTTATGAAAATGTTATTAGTGATTATCTCCAGGTGGTTAAATCTCAGGTAGTATATGGTTTCATCTGCATGTTTTCCAAGCCTTCTCTAGTTAACATGAATTACTTACAGAATAGAAAAAGCAAATATTAGGAAAAAAAACAATAAACAAACCAGAGGAAGACTCCACTAGGCAAGAAAAATCAAAATAAATCAGACTGTGCTGGTAATTCTTCTTATGTGTTTGTTTCTTGTCCACTGGAGTGAATTTTTTGCTCTCTCTCTGAACTACAGACTGTAGTACGTCCTGGGTTGATTCTTGGCCATCTTCCAATAAACCCCCATTCAGTCAAGATCCTGCTTTGACAAGGTCTAACCTCTTGCTGTTCACAGCATGTGACATTTAGTTGTGGTGGACATAGAGACCTGGGCTTCATTCAAAGAATTTCAGGCAGGAAAATTGAGGCAAATATCACATTTGGAGATATCCTGATATGTTATCAGATATCTCTGATATACCAGGTATCAGAGATCTTAAAGTAGAAATCTTTTACCTAACACCCTTCATGGCAACTCCACAGACTTGTACATGTGTGATAGAAAAAATGCTGAGATTTGGTAAAAATGTGAGAAACAAAATACTTAATGTGTTGGTTTATTTCTGAGATTACAATGGCTAGTTTAGAATCAAGGATGAGACTAGAGCTGAAGTTTTTCATGGAGCTGCAAAAGACAAAGACAGAGTAACCTATATCTAATTCTTCCCATTGTTGGCCTCTGGTTGTCCTTCACTCTTATTTTTCCAATTATATCTACCCTTTCTACCTCACAAGAAAGTCTATTTGTCACATTTTCGCTTCAATCATAATATATAAGTTCTTTATTTTATTCTTTGCCAGGTAACTGATTAGGCTCTTTTTTTTACATGAATCCAAGTTGAGGTGTTGATAGCTGATAAGGACTAGAAGTGTGAGATGTGTTAAAATGTGTGCTGATAACATTGACATTTGCTCAGCGACCTTCAGAATCTTAAGTCTAGTGGGAATTTAAGACACCATGAGGTGCTGTAAGATAAAAAGTGTAAGAGCAAAAAGGTCTTTCATAACCCCAGATAATATAGACAACTGTCTAATTGAGCTTAACATTTGGCCAGTTCTTATTTTCAGAGAAAATTATCTGAAATCAATCATGTTTACCTCTGATTTCTGTGTAATACCTAATATTTAAAACTTAAATTTAAAAAATTGTAACTGCTTATTTCAGAAAACTTTTGATGTTGGATTTCAAAGATAGTCTGATCTTTTTTTATATAGTTCCATTAAGATGATTGCTATGTACTCTCTCCATCAAAAGAATTGAACATCAGTGGTAGCTGTATCGTGGTATATTTGTATATTTAATTCTGTATCCTTTTGCAGGTTAGTCAAGGATAGAGAAGTTAAGTTGCTTGGAAAAAAATAAGTATAAAACTAAATGACAAAAACGCTGATTATTTCTAAAAGGTCAATTGAAATGGACTGATTATACTTTGTCATTAAGTGGTCCTTAACCTATACTGTGCTGCTCTTAATTTCCTTGGTGTGGCCTTGTGTTTATGAAATTCACATTTAGAGTTCTGATTAGATTTTTTTTTGTATTAAGAAGAGAGAAGACAACCACTTTTTCCTTCCAATCATTTGTGCATTTTTTTCTTTTTTTCCTGCTTTGCCTATATCATTTTATTTTAATGCATATATCAATTTTTTGCATTATTGTCCTCTTAAGAAACATGGCAAGTAGGAGTTTTTTTTTTTTTTTGGCTATCTGATTGTAATTCAGAGGGGTGTGTGTGTGTGTGTGTGTGTGTGTGTGTGTGTGTGAAGTTTAAGAAAGTTTAAAAACAACTTACACCATGAAATCAGTTGTAAGACATTGTGGAAAATCACTTAATTTCTGTATCTGCCTTCTCATCTAAAAATTGAGAATAACAGTGTGTTTTTGTATTTTGAAAACTAATTGTAAAGTTCACAATGAAATAGTTAAAAGACGTTTTAAAAATATAAAGTACTGCTTAAATATAAGAAAAAATTCTACTTATATTACTTTGATTTTTCATGTTTCTGCTTTATAAATTGCATATTTTAAAGATAGATATATTATTCAAATTTACTATTTTTCTTTATCTTTGAGATAATATCTAAAGTTAAAATATCTACATAAAAATATCATAATGATATGCACACATACAAATACTTTTCCTTTTTTTTTTATTTAGTGTAAGACTTCCATTTTGACTCTCAGTGAATAATAATCTTAAATTTGGCAATTTGATTAACATACATACCCTTTGTATTTATAAAATTATGGTGAAGAACTTAAGTTTTGCTCATTAACATGAAATAATACAAGCTATGATTAGGCAGTGAATATTCTGTTTTGCCATATGGTTAGAAAACAACAGAACTTATACTTTGAGGAGCTAAATAAGTAAAACAGATTGTTCTGCCATTGGACAAAAGTTTTACAAAAATTTGACTATTGTGCAAACTGAAAAAAATATTCAGCATGATATTACCGTCAACAGTTTTAAGAATTTTTTTCTTGCGATGCTATGCTTCGATTTGTCTATTATGCTGGTCAGGTTAGCATCAGCCTTTTAAAGTAAGACATTCTGTGCTGGATAATCCCTGTACAGTTTTTGAGGCCATTTAAAATGAGTAAATAAGTAAAGAATTTGTAATCTATGGGATTGTAGAAACAATTTTGAGCAATTTTGTGCTACAAATATTAGAAGAATGTATATTGGTAAATGCTATATTAATTTAAAAAGAACTCACATTTTGCAAGAGACTTAAAATAATTAAACAAGCTCTTTGGCTAATGCTAACCCCTGTAATAAATCTGTCATTTTTTTCCTGGAACCTTGCAGTTACATGGAATTTCTACAGTCTCTGCAAATGCGACCTCATTTGGGCAGATATTTTTAAATGTTTGCCAGAAAGTAAACAGGAAGCAAATCTGAAAGTAATTTGGAAAAGTCAGAAAGATACTCTCCTTCCAAGAATCTAACTCAGTTACCACTCCTCTCCTTGTTTCTATTTAATACTCAGATAGCTTTTTGTTTAAAGAACCAGGTGACAACCGTAAGTTAAGTGGATTTCAGCACCTTCCGGACACCTCAAAATAAATCACCCAGATTCTTCTCTCCCTCCTGCAGCACCCCCTCCTCCCATTTAATGAAGAGTTGTATATGCTGCAAGAGACTATTTGATCATTGAAGAGAGACAAAATGTTCTGCTTTTCAGCACATTTTAATCCACAGCTGGTGCACAGATTGGCAGAGAGTATATGTTAGTTTTAGCTGTGAATTTTTTCAAGTTGAGGTTGCCTATATTTAGATCGCTGGAGTTTTAGGATTGCTGAAAGTAAATGTTTGAATGAGAAAAATATTGACTGGAGGAAAATACTGTTTAATAGAGGTGTTGATTTTGACCAGCCTAAAATATGCTCATGTTGGATGAACATTTGTAATAGGAGAAATAAAATTGTGGGTATTACTGGGAAGATGCATTTATTCAATTACCATGCACTAAAGATAAACTAAGGTGTTTAATTTGGTGTCTAAAGGATACTTTACTCTTGGAGAAAAAAAAGTGCTTTTGTACGTTCATTTTAGAAAGTAAAGTATTGAACTGTAGAGATAGAGAAGCCAACACACAACCTAATTCACACTTTTAAAGTTAATTTTTCAAATTCATCAAAATCCTAAAGTAATTACTATTGATTCTTGGACTACCTTGCAAAACAGGCTGTTCATCCACAGGAGAGAATGCAATGTTGATATATGTTATTTCTTCCTGAACTGACTGAGTTCATTCAACAAATATTTATTAAGCACCCATGAAGTGCCAGGCAATGTGCCAAGCACCGAGGATGTTTTAATTTAACTTTGATTGTTACTGCTCTGTGAGATGTAAATAAACACAATAGATTGTTTTAAACCCTGATTCTATTATATTATATTTTTAAATAACATGGATGAATTTATTTCTTAAAATTTGAGTGTTTTTTTAGCCAGAATGTCATTTCAATAGTTTTAATAGTAGGTTTACCTAGTAGCTCAAATAATTCAGAATGTATAGGTTTTACTGAAACCTCACCTTTGTTCAGTACAAGATGCATAGAATATGGACTCAAAGTAACAGAAACTACAGCATTATATGACTTTTTTCTTTCCAAATCTCTCTCACACATAAAGTAAGCTGAACAAAGTCAGTTCTAGTATAAAAAAGGATAACTGTTTTAAATAAGAATTATTGTTTCAAAATAAGTGTAGAGGAATGAATTGGGTTGTTGGGTGTTGGAGACCTCTACTTTAATTTAAACAAGATAACTCATTTTTAGTTCATGTATTTGTATTTTATCACCAGATCTGGAATTATATTCTAAGTTAAACTGCATAGAGAGGGGAAAATTGGCAGTATATAGTCAAAACATTTACCGTGTTCATTATCTGTAAATTTAAAAAACACCTCAACTATGACTTTTTCTTAGGGAAGTGATCAAAGATGTAACACTATAGGTACAAGGAGAGTGATAATTATGTTATATGTAATACTGAAAAATGGATATAAACTAAATATATATTATAAAGTATTTCTTAAATAAATTACAGTACAACATAGAGGCCAGGTGCTGTGGCTCACACCTGTAATCCCAGCACTTTGGGAGGCCGAGGCAGGTGGATCATGAGGTCAAGGGATCAAGATCATCTTGCCCAACATGGCGAAACCCCATCTCTACTAAAAATGCAAAAATGAGCTGGGCATGGTGGTGCACGCCTGTGGAAGTCCCAGCTATTCAGGAGGCTGAGGCAGGAAAATTGCTTGAACCCGGGAGGCAGAGGTTGCAGTGAGCCAAGATTGCGCCACTGCACTCCAGTTTGGAGACAGAGTGAGACTCCATCTCAAAAAGAAATAAATAAAATAAAATAAAATAAATTATAGTGCAACATAGACTGAACATGATGGCATGCTAATTGACGATAAAAATGGTTTTCTTAATAATGTATTACTTAGGGCCGGGCGTGGTGGCTCAGGCCTGTAATCCCAGCATTTTGGGAGGCCAAGGTGGGTGGATCATGAGGTCAGGAGATCAAGACCATCCTGGCTAACACGGTGAAACCCTGTCTTTACTAAAAATACAAGCAATTAGCCGGGCTTGGTGTCAGGTGCCTATAGTCCCAGCTACTCAGGAGGCTGAGGCAGGAGAATGGTGTGAACCCGGGAGGCAGAGCTTGCAGTGAGCCGAGAACGCGCCACTGCACTCCAACTTGGGTGACAGAGCAAGACTCCGTCTCAAAAAAGAAATAATAAATAAATAAAAATAAATAATGTATCATGAATATGCTTCTATTGAGTTCCACTGAAACTGCTTTTATTAAGATCACCAGTAAGATTCACAGAGCAAACTGCAGGGGCCTTCCTTTTCTGCATTATCTCACTTGACTTTTCTGCAGGAATCTTGTATCTAGCTGACCACATTGCCCCCTTTGAAACACCTTGTTGGACTTGTGACACCACACTTACTTAGTTATTTCTCCTCTGCAGTAAATGCTGAAACGCCCCAGGGATCTCCATTTTTCATACACACTTTCTACCTAAGTAACTGCGTACATCTAATAATGCTACATACTAGTTATAGATCAGCACTTCACACGTATGTATTCACAAACTTGACTTTTGCCTAACACTTCCCAAGTATATTCAACAACCTATTAGATAGCTCTATGTAGATATCTGAAAGAAATTTAAAACACAACTCTGCTAAACTAAAACCTTGATTTTTTTACCTCTCCAACTACATTGTCTCTCAATTTCTAAAAGTATATTCCATTATTATTCACTAATTTTTTCAAGTAAAAAAACTAAAGATTATCTTTGACTTTTTTCTTTCTATCCAATCCCTCATCACACCCATTCCATCAGCAGGCTTGCTTACCTAATACCATATAATATCACAAACAGAGAATAGACAGTCTAGCTAGGCATGGTGGCTCATGCCTGTAATCTCAGCACTTTGGGAAGCCAAGACGGGCAGATTGCCTGAGGTCAGGAGTTCGAGACCAGCCTGGCCAACATGGCAAAACCCTGTCTCTACTGAAAATACAAAAATTAGCCGGAAGTGGTGGTGTGCACCTGTAATCCCAGCTTCTCGGGAGGCTGAGGCAGGAAAATCACTTGAATCTGGGAGGCGGAGGTTGCAGTGGGACGATATTGTGCCACTGCACTCCAGCTTAGGCAACAGAGTGAAACTGTGCCTAAAAACAAAACAAAACAAAAAAAGTCTGCACACCCATCCATCCATCCATCCATCCATCCATCCATCCATCCATCCATTTAGCCAGCGAGCCAGCATGTGTTTTTAGGACCTTGATAAAATATACACTGTCTCTGTTTTCTTTTCTAGTCCTTCTTAACTGATTCTTTTAAATGCAATAAAATTAAAGTTTCCAAGAGACAAATATCAGTAGGTTTTTCTACCATCATCTTATTCTCTTCACACTGTACTAATGAATGTATTTGTATCTTACTTGTAATACAGTGTTTTCAGTTCTTTATTAGTGAGTTGTCTTTTCTCAAAATATTCCAGTATTCTGAATTTTTCAAGATGAAATGTGAAAAATAAAGCCATCTAATTCTTATTGAAGACATTTGGTTGGGGGAGACATTTTCCTTTCATTTTCTAATACATGCATTTAGAAAACAAGCATATTTTTTAGATACAGGTGTTTTCATAAGAATTTTGCAAATTACATCCTGGTCCTATATATATATCGGAGGGCTGGGGGAGACTTTGGACATAAAGGGTGATAAATGGAGAGCACTATGGCTTATATCCCCACACTTTTCTCAAAGGTCTGTAATTAATGCCCTAAAAAAGAGGAAGAACAATTAGAAGCCAACTGGGCTTATTGGATCAAGGGTACTCTAAGTCCAGAGGGACATATGGAACTCTTTTGGGGCCACAAAACAATGTCCTAGCAGAGATAAGCCATCAACAATTTTCTTAACTCTACGTCAGATCAGTGGGCACTTCTGATAAATTGAAGGCTCAAGAAAGCCACGAGTGGAAGAGTTCAGTGACTGGCAGAGTGACAGAGTATGCTACAGCAAAAGAAAGCAGAATGAAAGAAAACAAACAAACTTGGCTTAAGTGCATGTGAAACAATCCCAGAAATCACTGAAGAAAATTTGAAGACTGGATCTTTTAGATGGAGAAGACAAGGGTCATCAAAATTCAAATATTAGCCATATAACTACAATTGTGCCTAAATGGTTTTTGCATGGAAAACCATGGATAACCATCATTTTAGATATTTCTGCATTTTCCAAGTTTTTTATTGATTTTATGATTAGATTTAAGATTTTTGATTGTGTTTTCTGTGAAATCATCTGGTCTTGATTACAATCCCAATTCCATTTTGGGCAATTTATTTAACATCTTTATTCTTCCTTTAAACATCACCCAAACTGGGACAACAGTGAAGTGTAAAAGAGTTAGTATCTATAAAGCACATAGGACAGTGTCTGATATATAGTTAGTCCTACATAGATAATTACCATTATTATATTAATACTTGTTCCAGCTCATAGTCTTTACATTGAAAAATAAGCAATGAAACACCCAGGAGAGACTATGGGTCAAATATTTTCTAATAAATCTTTGTAAATGACATTTTTTTCAATTTATAGGTGACTTCCTTTGTTTCCCTAAGACAATTCAATTTCAACTACAAATAATAGCAACTCCTCCTTTTATTTCTTCTTCAGTCATCAGAAGTCCTAGAAAAATGTAATCATGTTAATAGTAGATATACTTAACTTTAATGAAATGCTTTTCATGTTTGTTCATTAGGTATAAAATTTGCTTTTGACTTCATGTATGTCTTTTATCATTTCAACGATGTATATTTTTATTTATTTACTTAATTTTTTATGAAACAGTTTTCTAGACCCAGGGCATTAGGCAATGCAGAGCAGTGACTCTGAAAAAAATGAGTTGAAACCCATAATTGTCCCAGCTTATTTCTTTGAAAGAGTTTCTAAGCAGTGGTGGTGTGAGGAGGAATCTAAGAGGAGCTTATCAAACTCCTGGAGTTGAGGAATTGTAGGCGAAAGTCCTAAGAGACCAAGAAAGCTACAGTTTGCACAGTAGAAGTATTTCGAAAGAGAGATATGCTCAGATAAAGAACCCAGTGATCTGTAGAATGGCCCTCTTTATTATTCAGCAGAATACATTTTAATGCACCGATGTGAAAAAATTCCCCAAGGCCAGGAAAAGAACCACAGGAAAGAATTAGAGGTAACAATGGCCGATGCTTACAGAGACCTTCTTGAAGGGTCTTGTTACCCACAAGCTGGTCTGGACAACCTTACAACTCATGGGCATCGATGCGAGTATATAGTAAACAGGTCTTGCTTCACTCATGGAAATAATTAGCCCCAGGATAAACCCCTCCCAGGTCTTGCCTATCAAATCTTACAAAGTAAGATCCAAAAGAATCAAAATGATTTTAAGTAACTTAAGTATGTCTAAGAACAAAGTTCAAGGATATTTTTAGGAATACAAAATGCCCATTACCTAATAAGACGTGTACCAGGAACACAAAGCTACAGAAATGTAAGACCCCCTAGTAAGGAGAATAAAGACATCCAAATGAATCCAGAAATGATGCAGATAGTACAATAGCCAGACAAGGACACTAAACATTTGTTTTAATTGTACTCCATATGTTAAAAATGTTAGCTAGAAATATAGAATTCATGAAAAAAGATTTAAATCACACATCTAGAAATGAAAAAATACCATGTTTGAGATGAAAAATACACTGGATGGGATTAAAGCAGATGATTAGACATTGTGGAAGAAAAGATGAGAGGATTGAAGTCACAGCAATAGAAACTATCCTCAAATTAACACATAGAGGAAATGAAAGTACAGGAGCAAATACATGAGGGAGCATCAGTGAACTGTGGACAATGTCAAGTGGCCTGATATACATGTAATCAGACTATGAAGGAGGCAGAGAAAATATCTGAACATGTAATGGCTATTTTAAAACCTAGTTTGATGAAAACTATAAATCTACACATCCTAGAAGCTCAATAAGCATCAAAGGCAAGGGGTACTTAAATGAAGCTTTTGTAATATTTAATATTAATACATATGGTTTTTAATTATTGAATTATAGTTTGATTTTTCACTTCTGCCAATCATATATTTCACATTTTTTCACATGCACTAAGTCTAATTCAAATGGATACCTTTTGTGGTTTCATTATTTTTAAATTTAAAATATTTAATTGACAAATAAATATTGAATATATTCAAAGTGTACAGTGGAATAATATATGTATACATTGTGTAATATTTACCACAATCAGATTAACACACCCATTACCACCCATGCTGTACATTAGATAAACAGAACTTGTTAATCTTATGACTGAAAAGATTGTACCTTTTGACCAATGTCTCCCCATTCCCCTACCCACCAGCCCCTGCCAACCACCATTCTCTCTGCTCCTATGAGTTTGACCTTTTTAGATTCCACATCTAAGTGAGATCATAAAGTATTTGTCTTTCTGTGTCTGATTTATTACACTCAGGATAAGATCCTCCAGGATCATCCATGCTGTCACAAGTGTCAGGATTTCCCAATTTTTTTAGCTGAATAATATTTCATTGTATATATGTACAGCATTTTTAAATTCACTCTTCTGTTGTTAGATACTTAGGTTGTTTCCATAGCTTGACTTTTGTGAATAATGCTTCAGCCAACATGGGGGTGCAGATATCTTTTTGGAGATACTGATTTAATATCCTTTGGATATATACCTAGAGGTAAGATTACTGGATTTTTATGGGAGGTTCTATTTTTAATTGTGGGAGGAAGCTTCCTACTGTTTTCCATAATAACTGTACCAATTTACATTCCTACCAACAATGTACAGGGTTTCCTTTTCTCCACACTCTTGCCAACACTTGTTATCTCTTGTTTATTTCATAATAGCTATATTAATAGGTATGAGGTGATATTTCATTGTGATTTTTATTTGCATTTCTCTGATGACTAGTTATGTTGAGAATCTTTTCATTTGCCTCTTGGCTACTCACATGTGTCTTTTGGAAAAAATGTCTATTCAGGTCCTTTGCCCATTTTAAAATCAGGTTTTTGTTTTTGTCATTGACTTACATTAGTGTCTTATATATTGTAGATGTTAAACCCTTATCAAATATATGGTTTGCAAATATTTCCTCCCATTCCATGTGTTGTCTTTTCATTTTGTTGATTGTTCCTTTGCTGTGAAGAAGATTTTTAGTTTGATATAGTCTTACTTGTTTATTTTTTTCTTTAGTCACCTGTTCTTTTGGTGTTATATCAAAAAATAATTGCTAAGGCCAGTGTCTAACAGCTTTTCCCTATGTTTGCTTCTGGAAGTTTTATGATTTCAGAATTTACATTTAAATTTTTAATTCATCTTGAGTTAATTTTTGTGTGTGGTGTAAGATAAGGGTCCAATGTTATACTTTGGTGTGTAGATATTCAGTTTTTCTAACACCATTGTGTATTCTTGGTATCCTTGTCAAAGATTAGATGATTGTATTATTTCTGTTCTCTCTAATTTGTTCCATTGATCTGTGTGTTTCTATGTCATTACATACTGCTTTGATTACTATAGCTTTGTAATATAATTTGAAATTAAGAGTGTGCTGCCTCTGGCTTTGTTCTTCTTCCTCAAAGTTGCTTTTATTGTTTCATGTTTATAAACATAATGGATGACTGATAAGTATGTCCTCATGAAGACAACACACTTAGCCTGTTGGTTACTGGATAACAGAAATTTCTGCTATCTGCTAAGTGTGTTGTCTTAGCCCGTCATGCAGACACATATACACACACACACACACACACACATATATACACACATATATATATACATACATACACACATACACATGTGTATATAAATATATATATATTTGCTCCTCTTTTAGCCTCTTATTAGGTAGAAAATACAAATTTAGCCAAACTATGTAAAAGTTAAAAAGTAGAAGTTAAAAAGTAAAAAGTTAAAAAGTAAGTAGAAAGTTAAAAAGTTAAAAGTAAAAACTTAAAAAGTAAAAAGTAAAAGTTAAAAAGCCAGAAGTTAAAATGTAGCTTAGCATCTGCTATATAACAGGATGTAAATAAAAGTTGAATTTTAAAAATCCACCAAATAACAAATACTATTTTAAATTATAAAAAGTAGAACCTGTACCTTTTTCAGTAGGGTAATCTCCACTGCTATTAGCTTATTGTGAACAAATACTTTGTAATGAACACATCAGAAAGATTGATTATGGGAAGTAATATTTAAGATTTCTGAAATTGATAAATCTGTTTTTTAACCTATTTTTTAAACCCTGGCTTTTTCATTAGAGAAACTCTAACAGACTTTTGTTGCTGTTGTTATTTAAACTCTGTGTCTTATTGGAAACATTATTAATTTTTAAAAAACAATGTGACTGTATTTTGAATAGAATAATCACTAAAATTAATCAGTCACTAATTTATGGACTACTTTAAATAAAGCTTTTGTAATATTTAATATTAATACACATGGTCTTTAATTGTTGAATTATAGTTTGATTTTCACCACTTCTGCCAGTCATATATTTCACATTTTATTCAATTGGATTCCTTTAGTAGTTTCATTATTTTTAATTTAAAATATTTAATAGCTTTTTGTGGTTGTTATATATTATTATTATTTAAAAATCAACCCAAAACTCATATCCTTCTCACCCAAAAAATGTATGTGAGGGAGCTTCAAGCTAAGAGTGAGATTCAAATTAGTATTTTTCTAGATTTCTGGGGGAAAACAACAGTATATAAAGACCTATAGTTGCTAAGTTATGCAACTTTATGATTCACTTTTCTCTGTTGACTCTCAAACTTTTATAACTATATTTATATATTCTTATTCAGGCTTTAATCTTTTTTTTAATTTTTTATTTTTTGGGACGGGGTTTTGTTCTGTCGCCCAACCTGGGGTGCAGTGGTAGTGAAACGAGAAAAGTTCCCTTGTCCCCTTCGCAGGGCATGTGATGTGGGTGTGGCTTGCTTCTTCAGTGCCCTGCTGCTCAAACGTCTAGGGGAAGCATACAGACTAGCAGGCTGTGGGGCTCCAACTCCGTGACAGTGTCTAGTGGTGAGTGTTTATAGCTCCTGAAGCCCCAGTTGGCATGTGTTTCAGGGTGCTCTTTAGTTTTGCTCTTTTAATTCTGCCGTCTATAGGTAGCTTGTCTTAACCAGCTCAGTTAGACCCTCCACCTTGTCGCAAGGACAGAGAGCTTTCTGTATTCCAGGTTCTTGCCATGATGTACCAGAGGAATCAAATCACATGTGGGCTGGGAGAATGAGTGCAAGGTTTTATTGAGTGGAGGTAGCGCTCAGCAGATGGGGGAAGTCAGAAGGGGATGGAGTGGGAAGGTTTTCCTCTGGAGTTGAACCTCCCAAGCAGCCTGGGCTCTCCTCCGATTGCCCCAGCCAGACTCCACATTCTTCTGCTTCTGCTGGTTGGTAGCCTGCCAGTGTGCCGGTACCTGCCAGTTAGTTCCTCTCTATGTCCAGCCACCTGAGTGTTCTCCTGATGTGCTCCTCTCCATGTCCGGCCGCTTGTGTGACTGCCTATTAGGGTCTTGAGTGTTTTTATAGGCAAAGGATGGGGGCGTGGAAGACCACAGTGGTCTTGGGAAATGCAACATTTGCGTATGAAATACCTGTTCTCACCGAGGTCCCTGGGGGTGGAGCCCTAGCCAGGGACCACACCCTCCTCTCCCCAGCATTTCCCTTCCCCACTTCCATACCATTTAAAGGGACCACACTCTTCCCTTCCCAGCACTTCTCTTCTGTATCAATACCCTCACAGATCACTGTAGCCTCGACCTCCCAGGACAAAGTGATCCTCTAACCTCAGTCTCCCAAGTACCTGGGACCATAGGCACAAGCTATGATGCCTGGCCAAAAAAAAAAAAAAAAAAAATGTAGAAATGAGGTCTCCTTATGTTGTCAGACTGATCTTGAACTCCTGGGTTCAAATAATCCTCCCACCTTGGCCTTTCAAAATGCTGGGATTACGGGCATGAGCCACTGCGCCAGCCTACCTGGTGAATCTTGATTCTTTTTTCAAGACTCAAAATTAGTTCCTCAGCGAAGATTATCCTTTAAACTCAGAGTTAAGCGATACCTCTTGTGTATTGCACAGCACTGTGTGCTCTGCAGCTTCCATCATGAATCCTATGTGTTATGTTAAACTATGAGGTCTTTGAGGGAGGGTCATAGCGGGGTCTCTTATACGATAATTGATACAGTCTCTGGCATAAGGATACTTTGTAAATGCTTCTTGAATAGTCATTTTTAAAGAAATTGACATGGAAATATCACAACATTTATTATCATGTAGTTTTAAAAGAAGCTAAATCTGTTATTTTGCTTAATTCTTTACTCAATTGCTATCATTGTTTTCATTATTCCAATGACGGTGCAGGAAAGCAGACAACGTGTTTCTTTCTAAAACTGTTTTATAAATAGAATAAAAGTACTAGATATTTACTAGTACTTTTTACACTGGTTGAAATGACCCAATTTTTTTTCATCTTTCCTCAAAATACATATTTTTTCACAATTCAAATAATATTTGTAGATAAAAATTAATTTCTATATTGTAAATAAAGTGTTTTAAATCATACAATGCTATGCAGAGATGAGACAGTAATAGGAATACTTCAAATATAATTTTCAGTCTTTACATAGTTTTTAAATATGAGTTCTACATGGTAAATTGTATAAACATGATATATTTGCCATCTACATACCGGTTTTTAAAAAAGCTTGCTGCCTGAAAAACAACTGAATATCATTAGAAGGTTATCAGAAATAGGAGTTACAAAAAAATATGGTCCTCTGAATAAAGATATGCAAAGATGGAGAAGACAAATACGGTCCATAATGGATTTTAATAAATCTTAGGATCCTGAGAAGTAGGAATGGGCAGTGAGAAATTCAAAGAACTTGGAGTCAGGAAAACTTATCCTCTGGGTCTCACTTCAAACAGGCACTGAATAAGACACCAAAAACATAAAAGCACCAGGACCAAAGGAATAGTAATTTTCACATCGTTTTTTTTTTTTTAATTAGATATTTCTTTTTCAGATTATACCATATACCCCCCCTTTTTTTTTGCTAAAATACAGTTACTTTGCAACAAACTTACTCTGAATGAGTTTTCAAAAAGTCTTTCAAGTGTGACAAATTATAATTACAGTGAGTATGACCTGCCCAGTCATTCTTGCATGTAATTTGCTCATATACTCTGGGAGTAGGAAATGATTGAGGGTATGAAATATTAACAGGCCTTATTATGAGAGGGGAGCCTTTATGTTTGGATTTCTTAAAACTGCAGTGTGGAAGTCCTCTATTGTTTATTTATTCTTATGTTTAGCTATTTCAATTTTGCCACTAACTTCAGGAAACTCATGTATGTGTTAGTCATCAACCAGCAAGAATAATTGTCAATTTGTAAGTCTTAATTATATTTCTATCATAAATGATATGCTTTTGTAGCCTGAGTTGTGAACTTAAACCCTAACATAGTTGCAGTGTGAAGAGCTTATTTCTGTTTTATAGTGTCATGAGGTTGTTAGGAAGATTGAGGAAGATATGGCATGTGAAAGTGCTTTGCAATTTTTAGGAATGATCCAAATGTAAAATATTAATTTTATTTGAGTACCTCGTGTGTGTTGGGCACTGATAAACCTTATAATCAGCATGATTTAAATTGACACTAGGAATTTCCAAATGGCATTATAGGTTTTTTATTTTAACCATTCAACCGTGATTACACACTTTAGGAATGGAAAAGCTGTTTTCATTCACTGATGGAAATTCATTAATTTAGTGAAGGAAAAAATGTAAATCCCTATTTTATTATTTGCTGTTATCCAATTGAGGTATTAGTCTCTCTTTGGTCTTTAGCCACAGTGTATTTTCAATGTTATATTTGATCTAGCTCACGTGGATTGTGGAAATAAGTAATAATAATAAATTTTTGTATTGATAAATAGACTATGAGTCATTTTAATATCAACAGTGAATGTGTATAGTTTATTTTTATGGCCTGGCTCCAGGTCATTACACAGAGATTCACACAAATACATTTCTCTATTGGTACTTTTTTTTTTTTTTTTTTTGTTACTACCTCCCTTTGTTACCACCTTTCTTTATTAGTCCTTCCTTTGGCAAGTTCACTGGATAATTATGTGATAGTGTCAATATGTCACACATTAGAGAGACTTGACTGAGTACTTTGTAACCAAAAGATAGTGTACCATTCATGGTTCTACTTGCCTGGTTTCCAGAATGGCTTTATTCTCTGATTCCAATTGCCAAAACTATCTTCAACCATGCACTGCAATTTTTATATCTAAAGAAACAGCACAATAGAAAGCAGTGAGAAATTTGGTTAATCTGAGTTTTCTCTCGTGCATGTTCTATCCCTTCCTCTCTCTCTTTTCAAATGCCATTCAGTTAGAAATTGTTGTCTTTTCACACAACCCCAAATAGCCTCACTCCAATGCAATATTTGCCGATAGAGGGCAACTACATAGACCAAGAGGAGGGAAATTGTTTGTGTAAGTGCTTTTGTTCCCAGGAATCCATGATATTAAAAGAGAATTTTTTTCCATGTGAATTTTTACAGACATGAATTTGAGGGGCAGGTCCTAATTAAAGCAGGTTCTACTGGAGTTGATGGTTTTGTAACCCTGGTACTGTCCTTTGGCTGAGACAATGCTCCCAGGACCAATGCCTGGGAGCTGAGCCCTTTCAGCTCACAATGATGCTGACTACTTTCAAGCCGGCCTGTGTCTCCCCCTTCTGGCTCTGGACTGGGTGGTCATTTCACAGTCTTTGCCCAGAGTTACCTTGTCAACTCTGTAAATAACTTCTTTGATTACTTACAAATCCTTAAGCCAGGATTTGAGTTCTGTCTATGCCACATAGGAACTGGCGGCAGCTGGGAAGAGCCACACTTCAGGAGCTTCCTGGTCTCATTGTGCCCTCCAGCACATAATGATGTATCTGTGCTCGGGTTGTTACAGAACAGTCCCACTTCCCAGAGGGAGAAGAGAGAACTGGATGGAGTAAGAGCCTCCACTGTCCTTGGTGTTAGCTTTACTTATGTAACTCATCTCCTCTGCTCTAGACCAAAGCCTGGAATGGGGAATATTAACATAAGAGCACAATCCCTTTGAGCTCCTTTTCAAACTCTTGATTTTCTTTGCTTGATTGGAGACTGTAGCTTTTTATTTTTCCCATCCTTCATTATTATGCCTTTCTTCTTCCTGACTCCATCAAAACCTTAACGACAGAAAGAAATAACGTGTTATTTCAGGTGAACTCTATCAACTTATTTCTCCAAGCTAAATTGTTAAATTGCTGAAGGGTCGGAGAGCTTGCAGTAGGAATTTAAAACAAAACAAAACACCACGAAATGACACTCAAGACAAACAGTAGAGCTTGAAGGTGTATTTATTTGGGGGTGTGGAGGATAAACCAGAAGGGGTCTCATATTCAAAAAAGCAAAAGAGAAAATGAAAAAAATCTTAAAATTATTTTTGAAGGTATTGTTTTTATCCCCTGCTAGAATGTTAAATGAAAACATCATAATAGCGAATTTTTTTTTTTTTTAATAGTGGCTTCTCATAAAAAATACTCAGAAAGTATTTATTTTGTGAATGAATGATATGTAATACATATTAAAATGTTAACACCACTATTAATTTTTAGATTTCCTACACTGTGTTAAGAGAACATGAACTATATTATTCTTCTTTGTAAAATATATGGATGTCTTCTTTATGCTTAAGTATAAGAAAATACTTATGATTATTCCATGATGCTAACAAAAAGACACATTCTCTGTTAAATCTCTGATCATTCAGCTTTATTAATTATATTATTTCTTTTTTTCTTTTTTCGGTTATTTATCTCTTTCTGCCTGTTTGGGTGAAGATTGAAATATATTAGACTCTCATTATTACAGTAATTTTTCTACTGCTTTTAATTCTTCCTCTGCTTTTCTTTTTCCTTCTTTCTTCTCTTTCTTTTCCTTCTTTTCCCTTTCTTTCCTTTTTATTTCCTCTATCTTCCTTGTTCTTTTCTTTGTTTTCCTTTTCCTTCTATTTACCCCTTTTATCCTCGTTATTTTGTATGGTATCGCAGTCTGTTCCATGGTATTTGGTGCATGGTATTTGATTTTGATTATAAACTTTATTGACAAAACAATCATATTTATATATTTACTTCTTTGTTCTAATTGAATTGTAATTTTACAGAGTAAAATTTTTTCCTTTTCTTTTTATTGCATGTGCATTATATATTATGTGTATATGTATATTTGACTTATTGAAATAATGTGAACTATTTATTTTTAGGTGTATCACATGTAGAAAGATTTTAGTTGCATTTTTAAAAGTCAACGTGAATCTTCATCTTTTATTGAGGGAAATGAACACACTTATAATTACTGTCCATATCAGGCACGTATTTTATTTGTTCTCTTGGCTTATGCTTACATTTTTTAAATGACAAATAAAAAAACTGTATATATTTATGGTGTACAACATTATGTTTTCATATATGTAAACATTGTGGAATGGCTAAATCAAGCTAATCAACATATGCATTACCTCATTTATTATTGTGGTGAGAATATTTAAAATCTACTCTCTTAGCAATTTTCAATTATACAATATATTATTATTAACTATAGTCACCACAATGTACAATAAATCTATTGGATGTATTCCTCTTGTATAGCTGAAGTTTTGTATTCTTTGACCGACATCTCCCTAATCCCCCAATCCCCAGCCTTTATTCTCTAGTGCCCTTCATTTTCTGTTTCTATAAATTTGACTATTTTAGATTGAATAGATGAGATTATGTGGCATTTGCCTTTCCGTTTCTAGTTCATGTCACTTAATATAAGTTGCATTGTTTTTATGCCTTCTTCAGCATTTCTTGTAGTACAGGACTTCTGTAATGAATTTTTTCAGGTTTTTTATATCTTAAAGTCCTTATTTCACCTTTAAAAAAATTATCTGGGTATAGAATTCACCCAGACAGGTTTCAGTTTTCTTTCTGTAGTAATAGTGCTGCTCCACGTCTTCTCACTCGCATTCTTTCTGATAAATAATCTGCATCACCTTTTTGTTTCTTATCTTCGTTAAAGACTTGGATTACGGATCTATGAAGCCATCTAAACGTGTCATATAACTCACTGATGCTCTGCTAATTGTTTTAAAAATTAATTTTTCTCCATATTTTATTTTGGGTAGTTTCTGTTTTTGTCTTCTTTACATTAGCTAGCTTTTCCTTTTGCAATATCATTATGTTGTTAGTTCCGTCTACTGTATTTTTGATTCCTCATACTGTATGGTAGTTTTCATCTCTAAAAGTTCCTTTTTAGCATATATATATGTGTTATATATGTCTCTCTCTATATATATATGTCTCTAAAAGCTCCTTTTTAGTGTGTGTGTGTGTGTATATATATATATATATATACATCTTTTGGTCTCTACTTAACTTTTTGAACAAATGGAATGTGGTTATAACTTTTAAAATATCCTCATCTGCTAATTTGAACACCTGTGTCATTTCTGGCTTATTCTCAATTGATTGATTTTTGTTTGTCATTGTGAGCTGTATTTTCTTGCTTGCTTTCATGACAAAATCTTTTATTTGAGTAGTAGACATGTGAATTTCACCTTCTTGGGTAGCTTATATTTTTGTATTCCTGTAAATGTTCTTGAGCTCTGTTCTTAAGCGCAGTTAAATTACCTAAAAAGATTTTAATCTTTTTAGATCTTGCTTTTAATTTTAGGTAGGACCAGAGCAATGTTATCCTAGGGCTAATCCTCACCTCTGAGACCTTTCTAAGTACACTATCAAATATCCTGTAAATCTGAACTTTTCCAGATTGACTGGTAAGAGACTGAATTCCTGGCCAGTTACTGTTTCCTCTAATTATTTCAGGTAGTTCTTCTCCAGTTTTTGTTGTTTTCGCTTGTTTATGCTGATCAGTGCCCGGTTCAGTACTTGAGAGGAACACATCCCAGGTCCCCAGAGTTGTCTGCGTGTGTGGAGTTCCCTTTTTCAGTTCTTTATCTTGTGACCTTGACCTGCTTTGGTGTCCTGGGACTCTCAGTTCTGTCTCCCCAATTTAGGGAATCTGCTGGGCTCTGCTTAGGTTCCCCCTTGTTGGGCTGTAGTCTGAGAACTTTCTTAGGACACTATGCCAAGCGATGGTAGTACTCATCTTTCTCTGAGAGCGCCCCATCTTTCAGAGATCACTCCCATTCATTCCTAAAGTAATGGGGCTTGCAAACCGTTGTGTATGTACTGTTCGGCTTTTTATTATTGTTGTACTTTCATGTCAAAAGGTAAATTGGGTTCCTTTTGCTTCATCTTAGCCAGAAGCCTTCTTCATTTTTCTTACTTTTTTTTAAAAAAAATTGGGCTTTATATCGTCTTTGCATTTTGTAAAATTAAATTTGATTGTATATAATTCTGTTATACTTTTATGTATGCTGTTACACTTTTATGTATGCTTCTGCTTGATTTTAGTGTTTGAAATTCTATTTTAAATATTAGTTTTCCTTTTCATTTACTTATATTTTAAAATGAATTTTGTATTTCAGTTTTCATATCCTCTTCTGTTCAGTTACTTCTTTATCAATATACTTGTATATTATCTTCACTAGCTATGTCATATAATCTGTACATTCTCAAAAATTTTCAAGACCACAACTCAGTTTTGAAATCAGTCTATTCAAGACTTCTGATGTTTCTAACACATCTTTTCTGGTGTGGGGGCAAATGGTGAAGTTTACTTTTTTCTTTTGGTTTACCTGTATTTTCAGAATTTTTTTTCATTGAATTTACACTTTTATTACATAAAAGTTTATTTTGCAAGAAAAATGCTTTTCTATTCTGTCTGGATTATTCATTTTTAAAGCAGACCTTATTGCTATGCTGCTGTATTTCTGTTTACTGCTCCTTGTCCTTGAAAGGCAAGAGATTTACTGAAGCCAAATATACCCTCCCCTCAAATGAGAGGTAAGCAATGTTCTTGGATCCTCCCAGTCCCCTTCTATATGGCATTCTAAAACAAAATCTTCCTTTTTTATGTTAAGCTGGAGGACTTTTCATTGTAAATTTGTGTTACCATTAAAAAAATTTAAAAACCTTGGATCCACAGGAGAGGAGCAAGGTCCTGTTGGAGGAGCTTTATTCTTTCATCTCATAATGTGTGTGTGGAGATAGCTCTTCTCCTAGGGATCAGGTTTCTAAATCCAGTTGTCTTGCTCTCACATCAGTTTGCTTTTGCATGAACAGCTCTTTTGATACTGTGGCCCAACAGCCTCAGTGCAACCTCCACGGCACCAGGGAGAAGTCCCCTGGCACTGCTATCTTTCCGCTTAGTACACGTATCTTTTTAAATGCTTCAGTAAACATCTTTATCTTTCCCTTTGTATTGATTCCAGGAGCATTATTACTTCCTGAGAGTGGTAGGCACATTTAATAAATATTTTCAAATTGGCCAGGCATGGTGGCTCACGCCTGTAATCCCAACATTTTGGGAGGCCGAGGTGGGTGTATCACCTGAGGTCAGGGTTCAAGACCAGCCTGGCCAACATGGAGAAACCCTGTTTTTACTGAAAATACAAAATTAGTCAGGCATGGTGGCGCGCACTTATAATCCCAGCTACTCTGGAGGCTGAGGCACAAAAATCTCTTAGAGCCTGGGAGGTGGAGTTTGCAGTGAGCCGAGATCACGCCACTGCACTGCAGCCTGGATGACAGAGCGAGACTCTGTCTCAAAAAACAAACAAACAAACAAAACAAAACAAAAAAGAAGAAAAAGAAATATTTTTAAATTACTTGCTTTCTAAAAAAAAAAAAATGCTGGGCTCCTT
The DNA here is from genome assembly GCF_037993035.2 of Macaca fascicularis. Classification (NCBI taxonomy): domain Eukaryota; kingdom Metazoa; phylum Chordata; class Mammalia; order Primates; family Cercopithecidae; genus Macaca; species Macaca fascicularis. The sequence continues at coordinate 42,489,032 of NC_088386.1, read as the reverse complement.
TTACTCTTGCCATTTTAATGTGGGGAAAAGCTATACCATTACTATACCAGTTTCTTAGGTAAACATTTTTCTTATTTTAATTTGCTTTATTTTGTTTACTAGTAAGGATAAATTTTCTTCGTGTGTGTGTACTTGTGCCATTTGGAGTAAATTACATATTCAGATCTGTTAGCCATTTTTCTCTAGGATTTTAAATTATTCTGTGAAAATTTCTGTGTTGCCCCTTACACATTAAGGTTATTAACCTTTTTATATACTTTCCAGACTTTTCTTTATTGTTTACAAATACACTGAGTTTTTATTATTGTTTTCTCTCTTGCTACACACACACACACACACACACATGCATGCAGACCATTATGCTATAACATTTTTAATTTAATCAAATTGATAAATATTTCACTTTTTAATTACTTCCTTTTATTTTACTGGAAGACTCTTCTTCATGGCGAAATGGGATAACTAAGTATAAATAAATCTATCTTCTTGCTTCTCTTAGTTGAATATTTGTTAACTGAATGAACAGATAAATACAGATAAAATTATAGTTTCCCTCCCACCTATCCGCCCACCCTGCATCACTTTAACCGCTTCCGAGGTCTCATGTTGTTAACATTATTAATATTTTATGCCTCAAGAAACAATGCTCACTCTTTTTAACGGCCAACATTACACCATTTTGCAGATCTGTTCAACGCCATTTCTGCTATCTCTATAGATGGAGAAGGGTTAGTAAGATTGATTGCCCAGGAGAATGTGAAATGTAAGGTTACCCAAACTGAGGTAGTCAATACATTATCCCAAAACTTAGTGATGTGAACCATCCACTTATTATGCCTTTTGATTCTGTGGGTGAGGAATATTGACACGACACAACAGGGAAGCTATGCCTTTGTTCTGCCATTTTTGGAGCCTAGCTGGACTCAAAGCCTAGGGCTAGAGTTATCTGAAGGCATGCCCACACACATGGCTGGTGATTGAGGCTGATTGTCAACTGAGTCCTAAGCTGAAGATGTCAGTTGGAACACTTCTTGTTGCCTGAGCTTCCACTTGCTATCATGGTGTGATCCAATAATAAATGTCCTGAAAGAAAACTGAATTTCTTTTCATGACCTACCCTTGGGAGACACATATCATCATTTCTGCTACATTCTATTTGTTAAAAATTAGTCATTAAATTTGGCCCCTATCCCAAGAGAGGGAACAAAGACCTATGCTTCTCAGTGGAAGAATGTCAATGTCACTGAAAATCTATCTCCAGTTTCTTTTCCTGTTAAACTTTCTGTCTCACTTGCTTCTCACTTTCAGTGGCTCCTCTTTTCTTCATGCCAATTAAGATGTAAAATGTTGATCCTTTTCTTTGATTTTCCTAAAAGAAACTCCCACCAGATATTTATATATGTAGTTGATTTTACTGGGGATTTGGTGTTTGTGTAGAAGGGGTCAAGTTTGGTAGCGGTAGAGGGAAGAACATAATAGCCACTATGAAGAAAATCATTAAAAATTTGAATATAAACAACTCTGCTATTAAAGACCCCTTGGAATGTTCCTGTCACCAAGAACATCTGACTGATCTGTATTTCTTTATTGGCATTCACCTCTATCATGTGACGTGATTTTCCTCTACTCTATCACTTCCCCTCTTCTCTTTTTCTGCTCTTTTACATGCCCATTTTCTACTGGTGCCATTACTATAGATATTTAGTTATTTTATTTCATCACCAGCTTCCAGCAAGGGGAAACCATATGTAGCGCCTGAGCTCCAGGTCAATTATGGGCAATCCTACAAGGGCAGAAGCTGCATTCATTTGTAATTTTAAAAACAAATTTGCCTCACCAAAAAAACTATTACATGGGTAAACAAATAAGTAAACATAGAATTTTTTTCAAACATGTTGATAATATTCTTTTTAGCATCAAAAATACCCTTTATTGCAAAGACACTACATTTGTGATAGCTTGAGTCTGGGTGCAGAGGCCCACACCTGTAATCCCAGCACTTTGGAAGGCCAAGGCGGATGGATCACTTGAGGTCAGGAGTTTGAGACCAGCCTGGCCAACATAGCAAAACCCTGTTTCTACTAAAAATAAAAAACAAAATAAAAATAAAGATAAAAAAAAAAAAGAAAAGAAAAAGAAAATTAACTGGGCATGGTGACACGTGCCTATAGTTCCAGCTACTTGGGAGGCTGAGGCAGGAGAATCAATTGAACTCAGGTGGTGGAGGCTGCAGTGAGCAGAGATCACACCACCACTGCATTCCAGCCTGGGTGACAGAGCAAGACTCTGTCTCAAAAAGTTAAATAAAATAAAAATAATAATATGTGATAGTTTGGGAGAAGAGCTTGACCTTGACTTTCTTGTTATTTTTATCCTTTCTTCTTCTGGATCTTGACAATTTTACCCTAAAAATGTGTCAACCCAAGGTGAGTGCTTAAGATTTGTGAAAGTTTTACATTTTCACATGAAGTGTGAATTAATTGTTTTATGTGTAAAGGAGATTTATGAGAGTTGAGATCGAGTGTTTAAAACAGCTGTTTTCAAAGTGATATACTCCAAAGGAAATATTTGTTTAGCATTCAGGGCACCTCAATTCATTCTAGAACAATAAGGGAAAACATAATTGAGTCCTTTCCAAATTTTCAGTGTTCTATGACTTGAATCTAGGATAACATTTTGCATTTTTAGTCTTCATAGACATGAGAAGTTGTAATGTGCCTGAAAGGTATTGAGTTAGGAAGATTATATTTAACATAAAATATTCTACACCATCAACACACAAGAGGTTTTCTTTTAGTTGAGAAATTAGTTTTCAAAACCATCGACTTGGTAGTAAAAGCCACCTTTGCAAGAGTGGGTTATAATAAGAAAAGTCATGCCTTTAATTTCTTCTCACTGGGAAGACAGTGCTTGAATCAGTGGTGAACAATCTAAGGCAATTTCCAGTGCTTATAAATGATAAATTGTGTGGTACACATTATAAGTACTATGGGTTTTGAGAAGAGGAAGTCAATGAAAAATAATGAGTTAGGCTAAGCTTCATGGAACACATAGGAGAATCCTATAGGTAGAATTTGGATGGAATCTTTGTAACTGACTAATAATATGTCATAAGGGTTTCTGGTCATTTAGGAGTAGCAGTAGATTTACTGTTAAGTAAAGGAGGTGAAAACATCAGGGGTTCACTTGTCTTGGCCCTCTGAGTGCAAGAATTTATACAGTATCCTAGGTGGGGAGGAGAAGAGAGGTAAGCAAGCCCAAGGCTTATCTAATTAAGTGCTTCTGGCAGGTTACCTAAAGAGGTATCAAAAGCCTCGGTTTGTTTACTATGATTTCTTTTTTCATTCAAAGTAAATATTCATTTTCCTATCTATTTCTATATCTGTGATTTTATGCTCTTTTCTTTAAAAGATTCCTCAATTTATATAACTCAGACACCATAAAACCTAGGGCCACCCCTGTTTGGAAGATAATCATGGAATCTGCAAGCTTGAGGTTAATTTAGTGCAGTTCTCTTTGATCACAAAGAGGCAGCTGATTCACAGCTTGTTAGTAGCAGAACTAAGAACAAAACCGGGAAGCTCTGTCCTTTACACAGCAGGTCTTGTATAGGAATCACCTTTAGTGGCTCTTCACTTGGTTTCCCAAAGTTATCCAAATCTAATCTAATAAAATATGACAACGAATTATGTCATTGATAAAGTTAAATGCTTAAAATCTGCTGTATAAAATGGCTCTGGCAGCATCTACCTTTCTTCTGCAGATATTATAGTTTCTTAATTACTACACAGCTGAAATGCCTAGTGTTTAGAAATTGGAATGAGTTCGTATGAGCACTTACATTATCAGGAAATATAAATAGCTCATTTATTCATGGTAGCATTACTGTGTTCCTAATATAGTTTTTATTGATGGACACTTGAACTGTATCAATCCACTTAAAATTCAGAATGGTTCTTTTGTGCATGGCTTTATGGCAAAAGCAGTATAATTTAATTTAATATAATCTTTTAAAAACAATGATGTTTGTTTCATAAATGAATATTTTATATGTTGTGTTTAATTAAAATAAAACTATGCTACTGATCTAGAAAACACAAAACAGACTTGAGTTCATATTTATGAAGTGTAGCAATATTGGCAAGGCACAACTTATCTTGTTTATGAGACATGCTTGCTATTACTTGTACAGATTGCAGTCATTTTATTGCTGAGCTTTACATGGTTTACAACCCAACAAATGCAATGAAACTATCATGAGGAAAATAAGCCTATAAAATTTTTTTTTAAAAAAAGAAGGTGGCACTCACAGATTAAAATGCAATTTTTGCTGAAACACTGGTAGTTTTTGAACTATTACATCCTTTAAGGCAGTAGGTTTTCTGGATATATCTCTAAATGGAAGGGAAAAGGCCGAGATAAGACCCTACCAGGCTATTTTTAGTGCCTCTGCTTTGAGCGTAATTCCCTGGAGACCTTCTTGCTTTTGCTTTTACTCTATTGAGAGGTTCCAGAATTCCAGGTAGACATAGAAATGTTTTTGACAAAGAAACTATTTGTAAATGAGGAAATGGCATTTACCTGACAAAGGAAAGGGATGTGGATGAAAACATTTCTGTCTCCTAATTTAAAGTGAGCAAAGTACATACTGACTTGGTTTATATTTCTGTAAATTGTTGACATGGAACAGAGGTGAGAAATTGTTGTAAGGGTATCTGCAGGCTGTGGTGGTCTAGGTACAGCTCACATCCCATCTGTTATCATGTACAGACTCATTTCATGGGTTTTTGTCTCCTCTAATCCCCTTCTCCAGGGATTATGGATGCAGCCTACCTCTGGACTCAGGCCCACTGCAATTTTTCCTGTTTTTCTGGTTGCTCATTGCTCAACCAACCAATACTTAAAGTGTTCTTTCTTTGTGAGATAATCACAGTGGGAAGTCAGCAATGTGGTCTCACTGCCATTAGAAGTCATGCCTCATGAACCTGGGTGTCTACATAGCAGGACCTACCCACTTCAACAAGCCTCAGTACCCCAGCACCCCGTTAGATTAATGCTGGGCCAGGATGTCACTGTGCTTGACTCTGGGACTCTACCATACTGCCTTGGTACTTAAAAAAATTGGCCCTTTTCTTATTACTGTTTCATTCCCATACCTGTTCTACTTCCCCAACTCATTCACTGCCTGCTAGAGGCTGGTGTCTTGCCTTGAATGGATGACTTTTTCCTGTATTGTGCTATAACTATCATCTTCCAGACTTTAAATATCTCCTATTTCAGTGTCCCATCTATTAGATTTTGTTTTGGTCCCTCCTTTCCCACTTCACCCCTGACTTCCATATAGAGTCAATGATACATTTAGCTATACTTGAAATTGTATAGTGTACATGCTGGAAATTGACCATTACACCACCAAACTATGCTCAGAGGGGTAAGCCCTGTGCCTAGATTTGTTTCTCCATACCCATAACCAATAGTCAACTTCAGCCGCATATCTGCAGCATTTGTAAGTTTGAGGCCTCAGCAGTTCTCTTATTAAAATGGCCTGAATTGAAATTGCTCATGACTTCACCTGATGGTTTTCTTTTCCTGTGTACACTAAAAGAAGTCCACATAGGCACTCTGCAGGCAAAATTCAATTTTAGTTATTTTGTTAATAGATAATACATGTACATGGTATGATATTCAAAATTTCCACAATAGAAGTTAGTGATTTTTATCTGTGACACCTCCCACCTCACTTCCACTCATTCGATTTACTTACTAGATATAACCATGGTTAATAGTACTTTACCATCCTTTCTGAGATAACATATGCATATGTAGTATATACAAACATATGTGCATATGGTGAGTGTATGTGTCTATTTATATGTGTATTATATAAATGAAATTACATACACATGCACACATATTTTACTCAAATGGAAGCACACTAGTAGACTATTCTGTACTTCTCTTTTTTTAACATTACACCTTGAAAATCATTCTATGTTATATATAAAGAGCTGTCTCATTCTTTTAATAGCTTTGCAATATTCTGTTGTAGGACTGTTTTCTACTGATAGATATTTAGAGTTTTTCCAATATTTTATAATACAAAGTTACAATGAGTATTTGTCATTTTGGAATATGCTGGGATATATGTATTAGTACGAAAATTATGTGAAAGTGCTGGGTTGATGGTTCTATGTACTTATAATTTTGATAGATATTGCTAATTTGCCTCAACTGAAGTGGTACTATTTTACCGCTAGAAATTCTTGAGGGTGTCAGTGTATCCTAAGGAGCATGGCAGAAAACAGATGCATGAATTGGGTAATATGAAGAAGACTAAGTAAAGGAATTATTTACAAAGTATGGGCAGGATACAGAAACCCCAAGGCTTTCCGTGGAATATATAGAGAGGTGGGGGTGAGGGGTTGAGGTTACCACTAGGGCACCTGAGGGTGCAAGAGAAGGAAACAGTCACTGGGAACTGAAGGCAGAGAGGGTTGTGTTCAGAGGGCCACCTTAAAGGGGCTGTGAATTGGGGACATGGAGGCAGCCAGCCAGAAGCAAATCCTCAGAAAGGAAGCCTAGGGAGTAAATAATTTCAACTACACTCTCCTTCCTCACTCTGATGCCTTGCTGATACCATCCATTGCCCAAACTTGACAGATGGCCAGAGAGTAAACCAGACCCTTAATGTAATCCCCACAGGTCAGCCACCTGAATTACAAAGCAGGGTGGAGAAATGGGACTAGAAGTACAAACAGGACATCTCCAGCTCAGTTGACCTCTTCACACTGTCACCGACACACAGGTCTACACTATTATTCATACTATGAACCTGAGAGGTGAGATATTATGTATACATTTCTCTTAATATGAGTGGGCAGCGAATCTCGTGAAATAAGAGATAATTTCTTATCTTTTTTCTTTTTCTGGGTAGTATCTATTTCTAACCTTCCTCTTTTACATTTATATGTATTTTACTTTTTATTTTTGAAATGATTTTAAATTTCAGAAGTTGCAAAACCAGTATGAAAAATAGTCAGAGTTCCTGTGTAGCTTTCATCCATATATGCAAATTGTTAACATTTTGGCATACTTGCCTTATCATTTCTGTTTTCTTTCTCTCTCACTTTCTCTCTCTTCTTATCTGTATGTGTAATTATATATCAGTTGGTCAATCTAGTATGTGTGTACATATATACAAACATATCACTTGATGTGGTGAACCACTTTAGAATGGTTGCAAACATGATACCCTTTAAGTGATTATTTTCTGAAACAAGGCATTTTTTCCCACTTAGCTGTGAGTACAAAAATCAGGAAATCAATATTATTCCATCATTACCATCTAATACTCAGACTCTATTCAAATTTGTCCTGTTGTCAACATAGGGTTATTCTTGTATTTGAATGTTGTTTCTCTTTAGTGTCCTTCAATCTAGTATAGTTCTTCAGTCTTTTCTTGTCTTTCATGATTGTATTAGTCAGGGTTCTCTAGAGAAACAGAACGAGTAGGATACTTATAGAGGTGTTTCTCTGACATTGCAACTTTGGTTCCAGACCACCACAGTAAAGTAAATACTGCAATAAAGCGAGTCACACTTTTTTTGTTTTGTTTTTTCAGTGCACATAAAAGTTATATTTACACTTTGCTGTGGTGTATTGTGTGCAGTAGCATTAGGTCTACAAAAACAATGTGCATACCTTAATTAAAACATGCTTTATTACTAAAAACGCCAGCAATAATCGAGGCTTCAGTCAGTTGTAATCTTTTGCTTGTGGAGGGTCTTACCACAATGACTGCTGAGTTATCAGAGTGGTTGTTGCTGAAGGTTAGACAGTTGTGGTAATTTCTTAAAATAAGACAACAATGAGTTTGTAGCACCAATGGACTCTTTCTTACATGAGAGATTTCTCTGTAGCATATAATACTCTTTGATAGCATTTTACCCACAGTAAAACTTTCAAAATAGGAGCCAATCCTCTCAAACCCTGCTGCTGTTTTATCAAGTAAGTTTATGTAATATTCTAAAACCTTTGTCGTGATTTCAACAGTGTTCATAGCATCTTCACCAAAGGTAGACTTCATCTCAAGACACCACTTTCTTTGCTTGTCCATAAGAAATAACTCCTCATCCATTCAAGTTTTATTATGAGATTGCAGCAATTTGGTCACATCTTTAGTCTCCACTTGTAATTCTACGTCTCTTGCACTTTCCACCGCAACTGTAGTTACTACCTCTACTAAAGTCTTGAACCCCTCAAAGTCATCCATGAGCTTTGGAAAAACTTCTCTCAAACTCTGGTTAATGTTGATATTTTGAACTCCTCCAATAAATCATGAATGTTCTTACTGGCATCTAGAATGGTGACTCATTTCCAGAAGATTTTCAATTAACTTTGCCCAGATCCATCAGAGAAATCCCTCCCTAAGGCAGCTATAGCCTTATGAAAAGTATTTCCTGAGTAATAAGACTTGAAAGCCAAAATTACTCCTTGATCTATGGGCTGCATAATGGGTATTGTGTTAACAGGTATGAAAACAGTATTAATTTCCTTGTACATCTCCATCAGAGCTCTTGGGTGACTAGGTACATTGTCAATGAGCAGTAATGTTTAGAAAGAAAGCTTAATTTCTAAGTGGTAGGTCTCAATAGTGGGCTCAAAATATTCCTGTAAGCAATATGCTATAAAGCAGATGTGTTGTCATTCATGCTTTGTTGTTCCATTTATGGAGCACAAGCGGAGTATATTTAGCATCAGTCTTAAGGGTCTAAGATTTTTAGAATGGCAAATGAGAATTGGCTTTAACTTAAAGTCACCAGCTACATTAGCTTCTAAAAAGAGTGTTAGCCTAGTTTTTGTTTTTTTTTTTTTTTTTGAAGCTTTGATGCCAGGCATTGACTTCTCTAGCTATGAAAGTCCCATATAAAGGATTTCTTTCAATAGAAGGGTGTTTCATCTACATTGAAAATCTGTTGTATATTGAAGCCTCATTCACCAGCGATCTTAGCTAGATCTTCTGGATCACTTGCTGCTGCTTTTACTTCAGGACTTGCTATTTTACCTTGCACTTTTATGTTATAAAGGCCATTTTTTCCCCTTAAACCTCCAGAACCAAACTTTTCTAGCTGCAGCCTTTTCTTCTGCAACTTCCTCACCTCTCTCAGCTTTCATAAAATTGATAAGAGTTGGGACCTTTCTCTGGATCAGGCTTTGGCTTCAGAGAATGTTGTGGCTGCTTTGATCTTCTATCCAGACCACTAAGACTTTTTCCTTATCAGCAATGAGGCTGTTTTGCTTTCTTATCATTTGAGCATTCACTGGAGAAGCACTTTTAATTTCCTTCAAGAACTTTGCCTTTGCATTCACAACTTGGCTAACCATTTGGCTCAAGAGGCCTAGCTTTCTGCCTATCTCAGATTTTGACATACCTTCCTCACTGAGCTTAATTATTTCTAGCTTTTGATTTAATGTAAGAGAAATGTGATTCTTCCTTTCACTTGAACACTTAGAGGTCATTGTAGGGTTATTACTTGACCTTATTTCAATATTGTTGTGTCTTCAGAAATAGGGAGGCCTGAGCAGAGGGAGAGAGATGGAGGAAAATAACCAGTTGGTGGAGTAGTCAGAACACACACAACATTTAACGATTACATTCACCATATTTTATGGGCACGGTTCATGGCACCCCATCCCCCGCAGTTACAAAAGTAACATCAAAAATCACTGATCGCGGATCACCATAACAGATATAACAGTAATGACAAAGTTTGAAATACTCCAAGAGTTGACAAAATGTGACCCAGAGACACAAAGTGAGCATATGCTGTTGGAAAAAATGGCACCAATAGGCTTGCTTGATGCAATGTTGCCATAGACCTTTAATTTCTTAAATACACACACACACACACACACACACACACACACACACACACACACACACACAAAATCTGTGGAGAGTAATAAAGCAAAGTGCAATAAAACAAGGTATACGTGGCCAGGCGCAGTGGCTCAGGCCTGTAATCCCAGCACTTTGGCCGAGGTGGGCGGATCATGAGGTCAGCAGATCGAGACCATCCTGGCTAATATGGTGAAACCCCGCCTCTACAAAAAATACAGAAATCAGCCAGGCATGGTGGTGGGCGCCTGTGGTCCCAGCTACTCAGGAGGTTGAAGCAGGAGAATCGCTTGAACCTGGGAGGCAGAGGTTGTATGAGCCAAGATCACGCCACTGCACTCCAGCCTGGGCGACAGAGCGAGACTCCGTCTCAAAACAAAACAAAAAAACAAACAAAAACAAAAAACAAAGTATACCTGAAAGGTATGCCTACTGAAACCTTACTTTCAGCAGGTTTACCTCAAAAACAATGCTGTGTTTATCTCATTATATCACATCAGGTTGTACGCAACATTGGTAATGTTACTACTACTGGTAGTTAAATTTTATTACTTGAGTAATACAGCTTCTGCTAGGCTTCTTCACTGTAGAGCTAATTAATAAAAAATTGTGCTCATTGATTAACGAATAACTAAGTATCTTGTGGGAATATGCTTTGAGATTTTCACTGAACAGTACAGTCCTTCCTTCCTGCCTGCCTTCCTTCTCTTCCTTCCTTCCTCTCTCCCTTTTTTCTTCCTTCTCCCCTTACTTCTTTTCTTCCTCCTTTCCTTCTTTTCTCTCTTCCCTACTTCATTCCTTTTGTCCCTCCCTCCATCCTTCCTTTATCCTTCCTACCTTTATCCTTCCTTTTGTCCTTTCTTCATGTATTTGTGCTGATCAGGTTTTGTGCAGAGAAACAAGACACTAGGATACACACACACACACACACACATATATATATATGATTTATTATAAGAATATCACCAAACACAATAGTGGAAACTGGTTGCACAGTCTTGTGAACCTTTTGTTTCTGTGTCTGGAGCTGGATTCTGAATCCTACAGGACAATCAGGAAAGGTCAATGAACATAAAGTCGGGGAAGCAAGGATAAGCTAGAATCTATAGGGATAGAATGGAGTCCCTTGGTCTCTCATCACCTCCAAGCCTCCAACTTAGATTTTGGGATGTTCTGTGAGAAGAGTCAGTGCCCTTGACCATGTACCTCTCCAGATACCAGAGAGATGGAGGCCAAAGATCTCACAGGAATTGGTGACCTGCAGACCTGGTTGCACCTTCTTGACACAAGGTGAGCCAATAATCTGAATGAGCTGTAACAGCATCTTGTTCCTTGCACCAACCTTCTAAGCATAAAGGAATACTTCTGTTCATATACTGGCTCATGCTAATTCAGAATTATGCAGGGAAGGGACTTCTTGGAAATGTAGTTACAGATTGGCCAGGTTGACACAATACAAACCCACCATGGTATTTATAACAGTATGAATTGATGAATTCCTGTTTTACTCAAAGGATTACTATCTATTACAGCTATTATTTATTTTGATGCTCAAATCATTTCAGACTTGTCCAGTGGAAGCCTTTCCTACTAACCCCCATATTCTTTTGACATTTTTTCCCATTATTATTTTAGTATTTCTTTACTTTCTGGCACAAAAAGATGTTCCAGGCTTGTACCATTTGACCCAGCAATCCCATTACTGGGTATATACCCAGAAGATTATAAATCATTCTACTATAAAGACACATACTATGTATGTTTATTGCAGCACTGTTCACAATAGCAAAGACTTGGAACCAACCCAAATGCCCATCAATGATAGACTGGATAAAGAAAATGTGGCACATATACACCATGGAATATTATGCAACCATAAAAAGATGAGGTCGGGGGGCGGAGCAAGATGGCCGAATAGGAACAGCTCCAGTCTCCAACTCCCAGCGCGAGCAACACAGAAGACCGGTGATTTCTGCATTTTCAACTGAGGTACTGGGTTCATCTCACTGGGGAGTGCCGGACGATCGGTGCTGGTCAGCTGCTGCAGCCCGACCAGCGAGAGCTGAAGCAGGGCCAGGCATTGCCTCACCTGGGAAGCGCAAGGGGGAAGGGAATCCCGTTTCCTAGCCAGGGGAACTGAGACACACAACACCTGGAAAATCGGGTAACTCCCACCCCAATACTGCGCTTTAAGCAAACAGGCACACCAGGAGATCATATCCCACACCTGGCCGGGAGGGTCGCACACCCACGGAGCCTCCCTCATTGCTAGCACAGCAGTCTGTGATCTACCGGCAAGGCAGCAGCCAGGCTGGGGGAGGGGCGCCTGCCATTGCTGAGGCTTAAGTAGGTAAACAAAGCCGCTGGGAAGCTCGAACTGGGTGGAGCTCACAGCAGCTCAAGGAAACCTGCCTGTCTCTGTAGACTCCACCTCTGGGGACAGGGCACAGTAAACAATAACAAACACAGCAGAAAACTCTGCAGACACAAACGACTCTGTCTGACAGCTTTGAAGAGAGCAGTGGATCTCCCAACACAGAGGCTGAGATCTGAGAAGGGACAGACTCCCTGCTCAAGTGGGTCCCTGACCCCTGAGCAGCCTAACTGGGAGACATCCCCCACTAGGGGCAGTCTGACACCCCACACCTCACAGGGTGGAGTACACCCCTTAGAGGAAGCTTCCAAAGCAAGAATCAGACAGGTACACTCGCTGTTCAGAAATATTCTATCTTCTGCAGCCTCTGCTGCTGATACCCGGGCAAACAGGGTCTGGAGTGGACCTCAAGCAATCTCCAACAGACCTACAGCTGAGGGTCCTGACTGTTAGAAGGAAAACTATCAAACAGGAAGGACACCTACACCAAAACCCCATCAGTACATCACCATCATCAAAGACCAGAGGCAGATAAAACCACAAAGATGGGGAAAAAGCAGGGCAGAAAAGCTGGAAATTCCAAAAATAAGAGCGCATCTCCCCCGGCAAAGGAGCGCAGCTCATCGCCAGCAACGGATCAAAGCTGGACGGAGAATGACTTTGACGAGATGAGAGAAGAAGGCCTCAGTCCATCAAATTTCTCAGAGCTAAAGGAGGAATTACGTACCCAGCGCAAAGAAACTAAAAATCTTGAAAAAAAAGTGGAAGAATTGATGGCTAGAGTAATTAATGCAGAGAAGGTCCTAAACAAAATGAAAGAGATGAAAACCATGACACAAGAAATATGTGACAAATGCACAAGCTTCAGTAACCGACTCGATCAACTGGAAGAAAGAGTATCAGCGATTGAGGATCAAATGAATGAAATGAAGCGAGAAGAGAAACCAAAAGAAAAAAGAAGAAAAAGAAATGAACAAAGCCTGCAAGAAGTATGGGATTATGTCAAAAGACCAAATCTACGTCTGATTGGGGTGCCTGAAAGTGAGGGGGAAAATGGAACCAAGTTGGAAAACACTCTTCAGGATATCATCCAGGAGAACTTCCCCAACCTAGTAGGGCAGGCCAACATTCAAATCCAGGAAATACAGAGAACGCCACAAAGATTCTCCTCGAGAAGAGCAACTCCAAGACACATAATTGCCAGATTCACCAAAGTTGAAATGAAGGAAAAAATCTTAAGGGCAGCCAGAGAGAAAGGTCGGGTTACCCACAAAGGGAAGCCCATCAGACTAACAGCAGATGTCTCGGCAGAAACTCTACAAGCCAGAAGAGAGTGGGGGCCAATATTCAACATTCTTAAAGAAAAGAATTTTAAACCCAGAATTTCATATTCAGCCAAACTAAGTTTCATAAGTGAAGGAGAAATAAAATCCTTTACAGATAAGCAAATGCTTAGAGATTTTGTCACCACTAGGCCTGCCTTACAAGAGACCCTGAAGGAAGCACTAAACATGGAAAGGAACAACCGGTACCAGCCATTGCAAAAACATGCCAAAATGTAAAGACCATTGAGGCAAGGAAGAAACTGCATCAACTAACGAGCAAAATAACCAGTTAATATCATAATGGCAGGATCAAGTTCACACATAACAATATTAACCTTAAATGTAAATGGACTAAATGCTCCAATTGAAAGACACAGACTGGCAAACTGGATAAAGAGTCAAGACTCATCAGTCTGCTGTATTCAGGAGACCCATCTCACACACAGAGACATACATAGGCTCAAAATAAAGGGATGGAGGAAGATTTACCAAGCAAATGGAGAACAAAAAAAAGCGGGGGTTGCAATACTAGTCTCTGATAAAACAGACTTTAAACCATCAAAGATCAAAAGAGACAAAGAAGGCCATTACATAATGGTAAAGGGATCAATTCAACAGGAAGAGCTAACTATCCGAAATATATATGCACCCAATACAGGAGCACCCAGATTCATCAAGCAAGTCCTTAGAGACTTACAAAGAGACTTAGACTCCCATACAATAATAATGGGAGACTTCAACACTCCACTGTCAACATTAGACAGATCAACGAGACAGAAAGTTAACAAGGATATCCAGGAATTGAACTCATCTCTGCAGCAAGCAGACCTAATAGACATCTATAGAACTCTCCACCCCAAATCAACAGAATATACATTCTTCTCAGCACCACATCGTACTTACTCCAAAATTGACCACGTAATTGGAAGTAAAGCACTCCTCAGCAAGTGTAAAAGAACAGAAATTATAACAAACTGTCTCTCAGACCACAGTGCAATCAAACTAGAACTCAGGACTAAGAAACTCAGTCAAAACCGCTCAACTACATGGAAACTGAACAACCTGCTCCTGAATGACTACTGGGTACATCACAAAATGAAGGCAGAAATAAAGATGTTCTTTGAAACCAATGAGAACAAAGATACAACATACCAGAATCTCTGGGACACATATAAAGCAGTGTGTAGAGGGAAATTTATAGCACTAAATGCCCACAAGAGAAAGCAGGAAAGATCTAAAATTGACACTCTAACATCGCAATTAAAAGAACTAGAGAAGCAAGAGCAAACACATTCAAAAGCTAGCAGAAGGCAAGAAATAACTAAGATCAGAGCAGAACTGAAGGAGATAGAAACACAAAAAACCCTCCAAAAAATCAATGAATCCAGGAGTTGGTTTTTTGAAAAGATCAACAAAATTGACAGACCACTAGCAAGACTAATAAAGAAGAAAAGAGAGAAGAATCAAATCGACGCAATTAAAAATGATAAAGGGGATATCACCACCGACCCCACAGAAATACAAACTACCATCAGAGAATACTATAAACACCTCTACGCAAATAAACTGGAAAATCTAGAAGAAATGGATAATTTCCTGGACACTTACACTCTTCCAAGACTAAACCAGGAAAAAGTTGAATCCCTGAATAGACCAATAGCAGGCTCTGAAATTGAGGCAATAATTAATAGCCTACCAACCAAAAAAAGTCCAGGACCAGATGGATTCACAGCTGAATTCTACCAGAGGTACAAGGAGGAGTTGGTACCATTCCTTCTGAAACTATTCCAATCAATAGGAAAAGAGGGAATCCTCCCTAACTCATTTTATGAGGCCAACATCATCCTGATACCAAAGCCTGGCAGAGACACAACAAAAAAAGAGAATTTTAGACCAATATCCCTGATGAACATCGATGCAAAAATCCTCAATAAAGTACTGGCAAACCGGATTCAGCAACACATCAAAAAGCTTATCCACCATGATCAAGTGGGCTTCATCGCTGGGATGCAAGGCTGGTTCAACATTCGCAAATCAATAAACATAATCCAGCATATAAACAGAACCAAAGACAAGAACCACATGATTATCTCAATAGATGTAGAAAAGGCTTTTGACAAAATTCAGCAGCCCTTCATGCTAAAAACGCTCAATAAATTCGGTATTGATGGAACGTACCTCAAAATCATAAGAGCTATTTATGACAAACCCACAGCCAATATCATACTGAATGGGCAAAAACTGGAAAAATTCCCTTTGAAAACTGGCACAAGACAGGGATGCCCTCTCTCACCACTCCTATTCAACATAGTGTTGGAAGTTCTGGCTAGGGCAATTAGGCAAGAGAAAGAAATCAAGGGTATTCAGTTAGGAAAAGAAGAAGTCAAATTGTCCCTGTTTGCAGATGACATGATTGTATATTTAGAAAACCCCATTGTCTCAGCCCAAAATCTCCTTAAGCTGATAAGCAACTTCAGCAAAGTCTCAGGATACAAAATTAATGTGCAAAAATCACAAGCATTCTTATACACCAGTAACAGACAAACAGAGAGACAAATCAGGAATGAACTTCCATTCACAATTGCTTCAAAGAGAATAAAATACCTAGGAATCCAACTTACAAGGGATGTAAAGGACCTCTTCAAGGAGAACTACAAACCACTGCTCAGTGAAATAAAAGAGGACACAAACAAATGGAAGAACATACCATGCTCATGGATAGGAAGAATCAATATCGTGAAAATGGCCATACTGCCCAAGGTAATTTATAGATTCAATGCCATCCCCATCAAGCTACCAACGAGTTTCTTCACAGAATTGGAAAAAACTGCTTTAAAGTTCATATGGAACCAAAAAAGAGCCCGCATCTCCAAGACAATCCTAAGTCAAAAGAACAAAGCTGGAGGCATCACGCTACCTGACTTCAAACTATACTACAAGGCTACAGTAACCAAAACAGCATGGTACTGTTACCAAAACAGAGATATAGACCAATGGAACAGAACAGAGTCCTCAGAAATAATACCACACATCTACAGCCATGTGATCTTTGACAAACCTGAGAGAAACAAGAAATGGGGAAAGGATTCCCTATTTAATAAATGGTGCTGGGAAAATTGGCTAGCCATAAGTAGAAAGCTGAAACTGGATCCTTTCCTTACTCCTTATACGAAAATTAATTCAAGATGGATTAGAGACTTAAATGTTAGACCTAATACCATAAAAATCCTAGAGGAAAACCTAGGTAGTACCATTCAGGACATAGGCATGGGCAAAGACTTCATGTCTAAAACACCAAAAGCAACAGCAGCAAAAGCCAAAATTGACAAATGGGATCTAATTAAACTAAAGAGCTTCTGCACAGCAAAAGAAACTACCATCAGAGTGAACAGGCAACCTACAGAATGGGAGAAAATTTTTGCAATCTACTCATCTGATAAAGGGCTAATATCCAGAACCTACAAAGAACTCAAACAAATTTACAAGAAAAAAACAAACAACCCCATCAAAAAGTGGGCAAAGGATATGAACAGACATTTCTCAAAAGAAGACATTCATACAGCCAACAGACACATGAAAAAATGCTCATCATCACTGGCCATCAGAGAAATGCAAATCAAAACCACAATGACATACCAGCTCACACCAGTTAGAATGGCGATCATTAAAAAGTCAGGAAACAACAGGTGCTGGAGAGGATGTGGAGAAATAGGAACACTTTTACACTGTTGGTGGGATTGTAAACTAGTTCAACCATTATGGAAAACAGTATGGCGATTCCTCAAGGATCTAGAACTAGATGTACCATATGACCCAGCCATCCCATTACTGGGTATATACCCAAAGGATTATAAATTATGCTGCTATAAAGACACATGTACACGTATGTTTATTGCGGCACTATTCACAATAGCAAAGACTTGGAATCAACCCAAATGTCCATCAGTGACAGATTGGATTAAGAAAATGTGGCACAGGCCGGGCGCGGTGGCTCAAGCCTGTAATCCCAGCACTTTGGGAGGCTGAGGCGGGCGGATCACAAGGTCAGGAGATCGAGACCACAGTGAAACCCCGTCTCTACTAAAAATACAAAAAATTAGCCGGGCGCGGTGGTGGGCGCCTGTAGTCCCAGCTACTCAGGAGGCTGAGGCAGGAGAATGGCGGGAACCCGGGAGGCGGAGCTTGCAGTGAGCCGAGATCGCGCCACTGCACTCCAGCCTGGGCAACAGCGTGAGACTCCGTCTCAAAAAAAAAAAAAAAAGAAAATGTGGCACATATACACCATGGAATACTATGCAGCCATCAAAAAGGATGAGTTTGTGTCCTTTGTAGGGACATGGATGCAGCTGGAAACCATCATTCTGAGCAAACTATCACAAGAACAGAAAACCAAACACCGCATGTTCTCACTCATAGGTGGGAACTGAACAATGAGATCACTTGGACTCAGGAAGGGGAACATCACACACCGGGGCCTATAATGGGGAGGGGGGAGGGGGGAGGGGGGAGGGATTGCATTGGGAGTTATACCTGATGTAAATGACGAGTTGATGGGTGCAGCACACCAACAAGGCACAAGTATACATATGTAACAAACCTGCACGTTATGCACATGTACCCTACAACTTAAAGTATAATAATAATAAATACATTAAAAAAATAATAACTGCTTACATGAGCAGATCTTTCAATATTTTTCTTCCTAGAACATTCAAGTGCTAACTAACCAGTAATGTTGATTTCCTTTTTTCTTGTGTGGTCTGTTATTTGGGAAGATTTTTTGTTCAAAAAATAGACTGCATTTATTAAAGAAAATCTCACACAGTAAAAAAAAAAAAAAAAAAAAAAAAAAAAAAGATGAGGTCATGTCCTTTGCAGGGACATGGATGAAGTTGGAAACCATCATTCTCAGCAAACTAACCCAAAAACAGAAAACTGAACACTGCCTGTTCTCACTTATAAGTGGGAGTTGAACAATGAGAGCACATAGACACAGGGAGGGGAACATCACACACTGGGGATTGTTGGGGGCTAGGGGGCTAGGGAAGGGATAGCATTGGGAGAAATACAAATGTAGATGACAGGTTGATGAGTGCAGCAAACCACAATGCATCAAATATATCATATCAAAAATATATTTTTTCATGTAAAGTTTATATATTTATATGTTTATGTATTCATAAATATATAAAAACTTTATATTAAAATATTTTAATATAAATTTTGTGGCTTTTGTGCCTCGGAATTTAGGGTAGAAAAAGGTGACAGTGAATATAATATTTGAGAATAATTTGAAAACTCAAATCAGAAGCCACAGAAAGTTACATGTGGAGTGTGTAGAAGCTGCTTTGAGCCCAGTTCTTCATTCTGTTATATTTCTCCTAATACTTCCTCGCAAGGTTTTCTCTGTATCATAAGACTGGGAACTACTCACCTGTTGAGACTCAAAGCCTCTCCTTCTGGAGGAAGTCTGTGTAAATTCTATCACCAGCCAATTATGAATAATAATTCTCTCCATTATGCTCAGCTCTGCCTTGTATTTCTATAATATCATCTCTGTTAAGAATATATTTCATTTATGTGTTTTCATGTCATAGCCTCTACAAGACTAATTTACCATAGGACAGAGATTATATCTTATTTCTCTTTGTGTTTCCAATGTCAAGTTCAGTGCCTGGCACATGGTAAGTGCTCAATAAATGTTTGTAAGATGAATGAAAGAATTTGCCAGTTTCCCTTCAATATTATTGGCTTTTGGGTAATGAAAAGGGAGCACGTTTCCAGTCTAACCATTTAATCTATATTAATCTCCTCATTCCAACTATTAATGCAATGGTAAACCTGACCATCTTGGTTTTGTTCATGTAGTTCATTTTTTTGGCATGGAAAGGGTGGAGAGATGAGTTTCACATGCTGGTTCTATGCCATCCATCAGACATCTCCTGTCCCATGCCATGTACAGACACATTCTGTTCACCAGCTGCTGATTTCTGTTTATTCTCAGCACATTGTTTCCTGGGTCAATGGTGGCGGAGCTGCTGCTGCTGCTGCTGCTGCTGCTGCTGCTGCTGCTGCTGCTGCTACTGGTCTCTTTTCTGCTACAGTGTCCCCTAATCACATCACACAGATATAAAATGTGTTATCTCTCCTCCCTTCTGTCCTCTGCCTTTTTTTCCCCCCTCTGAGAAATAATAGAGAAAAAGGAATATGCCTGCCAGTGTATGTTTTGTAAACTTTCGCAGTCCTCATGATTTAACCCCTAGTTTCTCTGTGAAGAGGATTAGGCACTCCTTAGAGACACCACCAGAATTTGGAATTGGAGCTAGTGCTTGGAGCAGATTTAAAAAATCACTCTGGGGATTTAAATTTGCATATATTTAAATATTGGGGTCACAAGGTTTTACCACTAAGCCTGTAAAGGTGAATGCACTACAATTAATTAATTATTGCAGCAACAATGTTCACATTATAATTTGCTGATAAGGAAAGGAAAAAATGGTATGAAACTTAGAAATTTAATCTGTCATCTTTGTCACAACCTGGCTTATGAGGGGCGGCCTCATGAGATTCTCTTAATATTACTTTTCTCCCCTTGAGCTATTAAGATACTTGCCTCCCAAAGTCTACCTGAAATTTCTAGCACTTCAACCAGTATAACCTTTGAGTAGACATGGCCTCTCCTGGCATCTTAAGTCCTCTCTATCTTCCAGGCAGTGAAGAAAGCATACTTTTGGGAATTCTTCATTCAAATACTAGTATAGTCTTGAGGGGGTGGAGTGGGGAAGCAGACACTTAGATTTCATGTCTACTTGCCTCTATTTTAAAGCCAAAGCATGGTTGGCATATGCTCTCTGATCATCATTAATTCATTTTTTAAAAGTTTATTACTGTTATTAAGGAACTTAGCAGTCAATAGGCACTGAGGCTATGCAGAGACAGGGCATAGTGCCTGCCTGCCCTGAAGAGCTGCAGTCTGGAAGGAAAGATGTATATGCAAACCAGCTTTTGATTGCCCTCCACAAAGATCAAATTTTAATGTGCCCTCTACAGAGCAAGCACTGTAGGAACAATGAGCAGCTTCTTTCCGTCTAAAGTCATCAACGAGGTCTTCCTCAAGGGAGTAGCTCGTAGGCTAAGTGTCAAAATGAGTTAGTAAGGCAGAGTACAGGTAAGTGTTTAGATATATGTATGGTGTTCGGATATGGATTGTTCAACAACTGTAGATCTTGTATGTCTATTGGGTAGGGGTCATAGCAATAACTGAGATTTATTAAATACATAATAGTAGATCCCTTATGATGATATCTTTACTTCTCTTCCATAACATTGATGGCAGGTATTTTTTTATCATAATCTACCCATTTTAAAACATAAGGAAATTGATTTCAGAGTGGTTCAGCAACTTGACAAAAACTAAGTGTATAGAAGAATCAGGATTTGAATTTAGAACTTTCTTTTTAACCATAAATGTTTTAGTATTACAAATATATGTTAGGGAAAAGAATTTAAGAGGGGGTTAGAGATGTAGAGAGATGAAGTAAAAGAAGAAGGAAGTAGCATATCATGAAGTATTTTGTGGACCAAATTAGGAATCTTGGCTTCTATCCTGAGAGTAACAAAGTGCCTCTAGAGAGCTTTCAGCTAGTCAGCGGCATGATCTGAATTTAGAAAGGTGTCTCTGTCTACAGGTTTAGGAGGGCCAAGCTCATAGGCAAGGAGACTTGTTATTGAATTGATTCAGTTGAGGTATGACAGATGAGTTTGCATAGCTCATTAGTAGCAGATAAGCCACACCAAAAAGTCATCTGCTTTTATAATCATCTTGATCTTACTTCCTATTCAGGTCTTTGGTATCAGCTTGTTCCTCTTATTCCACTCTAAGCCATTCCTTCCGTTTTTTAATTGATTTCCTTCCAACCTGCTGAAGAGCTCTTGCTTCTGGAGCCTTGCATTGGACTTCTTATTAATTTGGCAATGCCAAACCAGCAGTTGTCGTTTTGATAATTTAATATTTACCTCACTGAAGTAACCTAAGATTTGTGATCTAACTTGAATGTATTACTTTTAATTTAAATATATATCAATCATAGATTTGAAAAATGTGCTTGCATAATTCTTTTTACCTTATAAAAACATATGATGCTTATCTCTATATGCAATTACACCTACTGCCTGTGCAGCACAGAGAACATTAAGACTCTACTAGCTCAATTCTTTTCAAGAGAATGACAGTAAACTACCATTTTGAACATGGGAAAAAGGAAGCTGTTACGTAGCATAGCTGGCCAAGGATAAGATCTAGAAATCTAAGTGGTAGGAGCATGGCAGTAGGTGGTAAGTCAGGCTGGATCCAGAGTTAGGGGTCTGCAAAGGACTTGGTGGCTACGGGTGATAAGGAAAGCCATAAATTCAACCCAAGAATTACATGAAGGTTGGAAGGTTCAGAAAGGCTTTGGGAGATCAAAGCATCAGTTAGGCAAGCTGTTAGAAGTAGACCTAGAACTTTAAATGGGGGGAGGATGGTTTACTTTGTTTCCTCTTCTGTGTTGGCTTTTAGGTATGAGCTGCTCAGAGTCCACAGCTGTGGCTATGGACAGTGGACAAGTTAGTGTTCTCAGTGTATAGCTTGATCCTCATGGAGTGAGACCAGAGCTCTTGGGTGGCTGGTCAGGAGCCTCTCACTGAGAAGACAACTGAACTTACTTCTTACAGTGGTGCCAAGATGATTGGTCTATTCTGAAAATGCAAGTCACAACCGGACAACCCAAATAAGTGTATGACAAGTCCTAAAGATCTTTATATAGAGCTCTGCAGTTTATAAAACTCTTTTCATAGACAGTATGTCATTTGATCCTTATATCACATCTGTAAAAATCTGTCTTTAATATTAATGCCATTATATTAATAGAAGGGCTTGGACCAGATCCTCTAACAACAAAT
Organism: Macaca fascicularis; assembly: GCF_037993035.2. Classification (NCBI taxonomy): domain Eukaryota; kingdom Metazoa; phylum Chordata; class Mammalia; order Primates; family Cercopithecidae; genus Macaca; species Macaca fascicularis. The sequence continues at coordinate 42,466,495 of NC_088386.1, read as the reverse complement.
CCTGTCTCTCATTGAAAGATCTGGTGGGAGGGATAGTGTGGGAATGCTGATTGGTTTTCCTGGATCATTGGAATTATTATTTGGGGATGAATACCATTTTATTGTTAGCTCTTACACATTTCTGACTCTTCCATATCTTACAGAAGAACTGTCTCAAGTATTAACTGCTTTATATCCCCTGAAACATTTCTAGTCAGAAGTGATTGCTCTCCTCTTTGGCCTTCCATAGCACACTTCCTTTGTATCTTTCTGTGGCAGTTATATTATTTTGCCATGTGTCATTGATTTTGTATATGCCCATAAACAAAGTTTATATCTTCTTCCCAAACCCAGATATAGTAATATGCTTAACACCATGAATATATGCCAGCTATATTCAACAAATATGTGAACATGTCAGAAAATTCCAACTGTATTTGATTCTTCTTCTAGTGTTGAAGGCTGAGATTGAAATACCAAAAAGCATTAAAAAAAAAAAAAAAAGACCAAGATAGAGTTAGAGATGTATTGATAAAAATGTCTACTTTGTTTTTCATTCTCGTACTTGAGGAGTTTAATACATCACCTTTTAGAATTGAATATGTTTAGTTAACACTAGCACATGCAGACTCATTCATATGTATGAAGATTTTATTTGACTTAAATGCTCACGGTGTTCAATAATATCATAACTTTCTTTTCGTTGGCAGAAAGGTGGCCAAAGGAGATGAGATATAAAGGGATACAAAGCTAGAAGTCAGTTGTACACGTGGGAGAGAGGTCCTGATATAAATAATTTTTACCAGGCTGGGCGCTGTGGCTCATGCCTGAAATCCCAGCACTTTGGGAGGCCGAGGCGAGCGGATCACAAAGTCAAGAGTTCAAGACCAGCCTGACAAACATGGTGAAACCCCATCTCTACTGAAAATACAAAAATTAGCCAGGTGTGGTGGTGTGCACCTGTAATCCCAGCTACTCAGTCAGGAGGCTGAGGCAGGAGAATCTCTTGAACCCGTGAGGCGGACGTTGCAGTGAGCCAAGATTGCGCCACTGCACTCCAGCCTGGGTGACAGAGTGAGACACCGTCTCAAAAAAAAAAAAAAAAAAAAAAAAAAGAAAGAAAAGAATTTTTACCTAAGGGATAGCAGGAGAAACTAACACTGGGAAGGAGACCTGAAGGATGTGGGAGGACAGCCATGCCTAAAAAGCTCAGAAAGGCCTTTGGATGTGGTCTTCACATCTAGCAACCCTGTACTATGTGTAGAGAATCAACCTGTGGATCAAGATTGAGTAAAAACAGCAGATTGCCAGCTCCAGGTGCAGATCATTGAAGTCGCCAGCTTCACTGGGAAATCAGGTAGGGATTTTTCTGTTTTGTTTTTTTTTGTGTGTGTGTGTGTGTGTGTGTGTGCGTGTGCGTGTGTGTCTGAGATGGGGTCTCGCTCTATCGCCCAGGCTAGAGTGCAGTGGTGTGATTTCGGCTCACTGAAACCTCTACCTCCTGGATTCAAGCGATTCTCCCTCTTCATCCTCCAAAGTAGCTGGGATTATAGGCACCCACCACAATGCCCAGCTAATTTTTGTACTTTTAGTAGACACGGGGTTTCACCATGTTGGCCAGGCTAGTCTCGAACTTCTGACCTCAGGTGATCCACCTGCCTCAGCCTCCCAAAGTGCTGGGATTACAGGCGTGACTCACCTCACCTGGCTCAGGTAGGTATTTCTATCTTCTCTCTGGTGGGTTTGATAGTATTTAGTTGTAATTCTTTAAACTCTGGTTTCAGGACCAACAGCTTCAGCATCAGCTGAAACTTGTTAGCAAAGTAAATGCTCAGGTCCCACACTAGACTTACAAATCAAAAGCCCAATAAGTGGGTTTAACAAGCCTTCATAGTGATTCTTATGCTCACTAAAGTTTGAAAGCTAGTGAACTAGAAGAGAGTTTAAAAAGTGGGTTGGGGTAATGCTAGGGAAGGGGATAAGTGTTTAATTAGAGATGCATAGGAAAAGAGTTTTTAAAAAATTAGACTGAATGAGTTAATTCCAAGCAGAAGGCCATGACGCTTAAAGCTCTTGGTTAATTTGATGATGAGAAAATCAGAATTAGATGCTTTCATATATTGGCTATCCCTGCTTCTTTAGCCAGGCATCTTGAAGTCTCTGGGTGAAACCAATATGGAAAGTTCAGTTAGGTTAATTTTCTAACTCTTGGTCCTTGTGTTTCATAAGACAGCATTTCATTTGGCATCCCCTCTGAAGCTCTGGCCACTCACGGATTCAATTAAAATCTAAATTTGGATGAGGCAACTTTTCCATAAAATACTATAATACTGATACATGTAGAATGCATTCTTCTTGGTGTTGACTTCTCAGGATTGGATCTGTCTACTTACTGGATTAGGCTGTGGTAGGGGAGTGGCCTGCCCTGGGTACCAAGGAAAAGTTTGACATGGAGAAAAATGTTCTCTCATTTGGAAATAGGACGATGACAACAAAAATGTTGAAAATATTTTTAAAATTTAGTTTGATGGAATGTCAAGCAGAGATGCATAGGTTCAGAGATATTTACATCTGAGAACCAGAAAATAATTGGAACAGAAATGCCTCTGCCCCTCCCACCTCTTCTGACTGCTGCTCAGTCATGTCCACATGGTCTGAAGTTTCTGTACAATCATCTTGCTAATGACTGTAATTCATCACAAGAGGTGTTTAGTTTTGAAAATGAAATATGACTATATATTTTGGAGATTGATAATGAGTGCTTATTTATTGATTATACTCCTAGTGTAAAAAAAAACAAATATTGCAGAGAAAAATGTATTTTTCAAGGTCCATCACAATAGTTGACATAACTTGATGTGTGAAACTACCTGTGACTTTACTTAAAAGATAAAAGAAAGCTGATTTTGGCTGTCGTTATGCACCCTTTTTTCAAAAACAATTTTGAGAAAACTTAAAGACATATAGGTCAAAGATTAGTGACAAGAATTAAATTAATATAAAGGAAACAAATCAATATTCTGACCATGAAGTTTCATACATTTGCTATCAATGGGCATTAGTTTGCCTGTGAGTTTCCTAGTAACTGTGGCCAAATATATATATATATAATATATAATATATAATATATAATATATAATATATATGAGAAGTCTCAAAATTGTCAATGAACAACTGATTTTAAAATCAATTTTAAAAAACAAATTTATTATTTGGAATTTTATGTAGAAAGTGCAGAGTAATATAATGAATATTGCTCTTTACAGTAGTTTTAAAATAAATGCAGAAATGACTGTCATGTGGCTTTTTTTAAAAAAAAAAAAGGAGATGGGTAAATTTAAGGTCAGAGCATTTAAGAGTATAATTCAGAGACGGGGAATTATTACATGGGAAGTTAAATGAATGAAGTTCAAATATGGAAGCTTCCTGTGATTCTTAGGAGATATAAGATCAGAACAGAGAATACGTATATTCATTAGAACCTCTTCTCTATTGCTTCTCTCCAAAAGACTTTAATTAGAAGTTAAAGTGGTATCAGTTTAAAGTCATTCTAATTTCTGATGTGCAGATATGATATGATACTGGCTTAATATAATTTCATATAATACAACTTCATAGACTTTTTAGACCAGAAGGACCTTAGGTAGGGTTGTCATTCTGTTAATGAAAATGAGAAGGTGAAGTGTATTCTCGCCCAGGAGAAAAACATTCTACCATTAAGAGAGAGGAAACTATGGGGACAGCACATATTTTCCTGAGGAAAATATCTTCAGTTTTTTTTTTTTTTTTTTTTAACAGCACTTGCTAAAGCACTGTAACTATGGACTAGTGGCAGAGAAAAGTTTGACCAACATAATTCTCTCTTTTTTTTTTTTTTTGAGAGGGAGTAGTCTTGCTCTGTCCCCGAGGCCGGAGTGTAGTGCCACTATCTCGGCTCACTCGCCTGCTGGGTTCAAGTGATTCTCTTGCCTCAGCCTCCCAAGTAGCTGGGATTACAGGCTCGGCACCACCATGCTGGGCTCTTTTCTTGTATTTTTTTTCAGTGGATACAGGGTCTCTCCATGTTGGCCAGGCTGGCCTCAGTTCCTCCTGACCTCAGGTGATCTGCCCATGTAGGCCTCCCAAAGTACTGGGATTACAGGTGTGAGCCACCGCACCTGGCCCAACCGACGTAATTCTTTAAGCAGTGCCTCTCCCTTCTCAACAGAAAAACCAAGAGTTTATTTCCACATTATTTAAAGCTTTCTTTAATCAAAAGTTAGTTTTATTAACTTGTGATAGTGAGATGGGTTTTCATTCACACCAGGAGCGGTGGCTTACTCCTGTAATCCCAAAACTTTGAGAGGCCGAGGCAGGCAGATCACTTGAGGTCAGAAGTTTGAGACCAGCCTGGCCAATATGGTGAAACCCCGTCTCTACAAAAATACAAAAAATTGGCCGGGTGTGATGGCATGTGCCTGTAATCCTAGCAACTCAGGAGGCTGAGGCAGGAGAATCTCTTGAACTCGGGAGGTAGAGGTCACAGTGAGCCGAGATCCTGCCACTGCACTCCAGCCTGGGCGACAGAACGAGACTCTGTCTCAAAAAAGAAAAAAAAATTCACTCACTTGGGACAGTGGGATAAATAGACAAACATGAATGCATTGATGGGGGACTTTCAGAGAAAGCTGAATCTTTGGTTAAACTAAGCCAGTCCAACTCTTGTTTCTCTTTTTAATCCCTTAAGAATTCCACATTCTTCAAATAAAAGCAACTTCCTCCCAAATGACTTTTCTTTTCCATATGCATTGAAAATCATCCAGTCCTAGAGAATGTTTCAGGAAATTTAAGGAATTGTCAGCAGTATGCTTAACTTACTAATTAATTGTACAAAAAAGAAAAAAAAAGAAACCAACCAAAAAAAAAACTATTTGTCCTGATGATTGGAATGTTCACATTTAATTTGCCAAACAAAAGTTTAAAAAATATATCGTTAGAAATGCTACAGGCTTTGTAGTGTGGCTTTCCACTGGCTGAATGTTAGAGCAAAACCAAATGTTTATTAATTCTGTCACACTGCTAATAGAACTGTTCTTTTGATTCAACAAACAGAAGCCTGTGTTCTTTGGATGGTTATTTTATTTCCCATGGAGTCTGCATGCTGTTGGCTGACAATCATAATGGCTATGTATCTATTTGGCTCTACTGGAAAATAAAAAAGCAATTTTTAAAATTTGTTTTTGCAATAGTTCTGAAATACATATTCAAAAATTCTTGAGAAAGTTTCTGGAAATTATTTTTTTTTCCTGAGACACATTTTTTTTAAAATTGTAGAACTACTAAAAATCCTAAGATAAAGACCAGTGATGGACAGATGAAGTCTCGAGTGTTTTTCCAGTTGCATTTAAGATACCCACTTGAATCAATCATTGTCTTCTTTAATATATTGTTTTAACTATTTATATATATATATATATGTAGAGAGAGAGAGAGAGAGAGAGAGAGAGAGATTGAGAGAGACAGAGAAAAACATTAACCTACCTACCACCCTCCACCCATATATACACCACATTCCATGGTTACCGCCTTACTCAAGAGGATAGGAATAATTAATAACAAAGCTGCCATGACAGGACAGGTATAGAGTGTGGTCAGTCACACAGAGTGGAGCACAACTCTAGGTTCAAATGTCCTCTCTGCCCTTTTGGCCGTGTGATTTTGGACAGATTACTTAATCTCTCCATGCTTTATTTTCCTCATCTATGAAGTGAGCATAAAGATAATATAACTGTGACTCTTCTGCAAAAGTGATATGAAGATTAAAAGTTAGTTCATGGAAGAGCACCAGCAGCCGGTAAGTTGTATCCTTGCCCTTGATGCCTTAATGCAATGCATTTCTGTCCTACAGTTTAACTTTGCCTGGATGCACCTTTTCCTAGGAGCATTCAAATGTAAGTGTACTAAAGTTTTTCACCTCTTAAATTCTTCTGTTTTCTTTTTCTTTTTCTTTCTTTTTTTTTTTTTTTTTGAGACAGGGTCTCAATCTGTTACGCAGGCTGGGGTGGTATAGTGGTGCAATCTCGGCTCACTGCAACCTCCGCCTCCTGGGTTCAAACAGTTTTCCCACCTCAATCTCCCAAGTAGCTGGGACTACAGGTACACACCCCCACATCCAGCTAATTTTTGTGTTGTTTGGTAGAGACGAGGTTTCACCATGTTGGCCAGGCTGGTCTCAAACTCCTGACCTCAAGTGATCCACCCAGTTCGGCTTCCCAAAGTGCCGGTATTACAGGCATGAGCCACCATGCCTGGCCACTTCTGTTTGCTTTTTATCATTGTTTTTCTCTACTTTTAAACCATTAGCTTTCATTTTTTGTTTCCTTTATTAATTGCTCACCCTGCAATTTTCTGATTTTAATCTGTTGCAAACTGAGAAATCAGATTATCAACCCAGTTAAAATTTTAAATAAATTGGGAGTAATTTGATTCAGAGTAAGAACTTGAAGGCTTCCCTCTGAGTAAAGCAAATCCTCTTGACCACATATATTTTGTACTTAGTGTTATCTATTTCACTTTCCAGGAACTTTTTTGATTTTAAAAGTAAAGGTGTTGCTATTGAAATGAAATATGGAATTTTTTTTTTAAGTGAAGGTGTTAGATAAGTCACTTTGGAGAAAATGAGGTGTTGTAATATTAAAATAAATTTCCTTCTGAATTTACTTTTGTTCATAGAAAGCCTGGCTACAGAGTGAAAATGAGCTAGAAGAGGTAGTAAGTCACGTGTAACAATATTTGCTACAGGAGTGTATGAGCAACCTAACAAATAAATGAATTTAAATATCACTTTAACTACATTTGAAATCCTGTGTGGCAATAGGTTCACTACCTCCCACTTTGCTTCCAGAAAATAGAATTGATCACTAGGGATCACTACAAAAATTCTCAAATTGTCTTCCCAGACCAGGAGCGGCTAAATTTTGGAAATGCAGATTTTCTGCCTCATCTTAGACCTATTGACTCAGAAACTCAGGGTGGGTCCAGCAATCTGTATTGTAACAGTCCTTCTAGGTAATTCTGATGCAGGCTAAAGTTTAAGACCCAATGGCCAAGGCTGGCAGTGATCAAGCCTGATTACATATTAGAATCACCTGAGGAACTCACAGCCCCATAAATTCAATTATTTTAAGAGAACAACCAAACGCCTCAGGTGATTTCACTTTAAACAAAGTCAACGTCTCTAGACCATGCTTACAAGCACCAAGCAAAGTAAGTCACTGTTGCTTAAAAGCTATACTTTAAAAAGGCTCTGCAATAGATTGAAAGTTTGTATTTCTGGAAATTCATATGTTGAAATCCTAACCCAAGTGATGGTAATAGGTTGGGCCTTTGGGAAGCTATTAGGTCATGAGGGTGGAGCCCTTATGAAAGGCATAAAAAGCGCCCTTATAAAAGAGGCCCAAGAAAGCTCACTAGCTCCCTTTCACCATTTGAGGACACAGCAAAAGACAGCACCTATGACCCAGGAAGTGGCCATTCATCAGACACGGAACCTACCAGTGCCTTGATTTTGAACTTCTCGTTCTCTACAACGGTAAGACATAAAATTATGTTATTTATAAGCTACTTAGTCTATGGTAATCTTTGGTCCGTGCACTTTTTATACTAACATTTTACTATGTTTGCTTCAGCACGGAAGATATCTATTAAAATGCAAATATTATCTGTGAGAGCTGATATCCAGAATTAATATACATTAATATCTTTTATCCTACCAATCTAGCAGTTCTGTAGCAGTGTTTCTCAAATATTAGAGTACATCAAAATCATGTGGAGGCGAGGTTAAACAAAGCTTGCTATGCCCCACCTTCAGAGTTTCTGATTTAGAAGGTCTGCAGAGAGACTCAACCATTTGCATTTCTAGTAAGTTCCAGGTGAGATAGTGATGCTGGTCCTGGGAGTATAAAAACTATTGCTCCTTATAAATTTGTTTAGGTTCCTTGTAGATTCTGGATATTAGACCTTTGTCAGATGGATAGATAGATTGCAAAAATTTTCTTCTATTCCGTAGGTTGTCTCTTCACTCCGATGATAGTTTCTTCTGCTGTGCAGAAGCTCTTTAGTTTAATTGGGTCCCATTTGTCAATTTTTGCTTCTGTTGTAATTGCCTTTCATGTTTTTGTCGTGAAATCTTTGCCCGTGCCTCTGTCCTGAATGGTATTGCCTAGATTTTCTTCTAGGGTTTTTATAGTTTTGGGTTTTACATTTAAGTCTTTAATCCACCTTGAGTTAATTTTTGTATAAAGTGTTAAGAAATAGGTCCAGTTTCAACTTTCTGCATATGGCTAGTTTTCCCAGCACTGTTTATTAAATAGGGAATTATTTCCCCATTGCTTGTTTTTGGCAGGTTTGTCAAAGATGAGATGGTTGTAGATTGTGCAGTCTTATTTCTGAGATCTCTATTCTGTTCCATTGGTCTATGTGTCTGTTTTGGTACTAGTACAATGCTCTTTTGGTTACTGTAACCTTGTAGTATAGTTTAAAGTCAGGAAGTGTGATGGCTCCAGCTTTGTTCTTTCTCCTTAGGATTGTCTTGGCTTTATGGCCTCTTATTTGGTTCCATATGAATTTGAAAGTAGTTTTTTTTTCTAGTTCTGCGAATAATGTCAATGGTAGTTTCATGGGAATAGCAGTGAATCTATAAATTACTTTGGTCAGTTTGGCCATTTTCATGATATCAATTCTTCCAATCCATGAGCATGGAATGCTTTTCCATTTGTTTGTGTCCTTTCTGATTTCCTCGAGCAGTGCTTTTAAGTTGTCCTTGAAGAGGTCCTTCAAAAAGTGGGCAAAGGACATGAATAGACACTTCTCGAAAGAAGACATTTATGCAGCCAACAAACATATGGAAAAAAGCTCAACATCACTGATCATTAGAGAAATGCAAATTAGAACCACAGTGAGATAGCATCTCATGCCAGTCAGAATGGCAATTATTCAGAAGTCAAGAAACAACAGATTCTGATGAAGCTGTGGAGAAATAGGAACACTTTTAGCTGTTGGTGGGAATGTAAATTAGTTCAACCACTGTGGAAGACAGTGTGGCAATTCCTCAAGGTTCTAGAACCAGAAATATCATTTGACTCAGCAATTCCATTACTGGGTATGTAACCAAAGTAATATAAATCATTCTGGAATATAATCATAAAGATACAGGCATGCATATGTTCATTGCAGCACTATTCACAAGAGCAAGACATGGAATAAACCCAAATGCCCATCAATGATAGACTGGATAAAGAAAATGTGGTACATAGACACGATGAAATACTGTGAACTCATAGAAAGGAATGAGATCATATTCTTTGCGAGTACATGATTGGAGAGGCAAGCCATTATCCTCAGCAAACTAACACAGGAATAGAAATCAAACACTGCATGTTCTCACTTATAAGTGGGAGCTGAACAATGAGAACACATGAACCCAGGGAGAGGAACAACATACACTGGGGCCTGCTGGGCCCAGGGTAGGAGGGAGAGCATCAGGCTAAATAGCTCATGCATGTTGGGCTTAATACCTAGGTGGTGGGTTGATAGGTGTAGCAAACCACCATGGCACACGTTTACCTATGTAACAAACCTGCACATCCTGCACATGTATCCCAGAACTTAAAATAAAATTAGAAAACAAAACAAAAAAGCATTGCTCCTAGGAAACACAGACCTTGACAACCGGGATTCAAAACAAGCTTTTCTGAGAGGGAAAGGAAGTTACCATGATGCTCTCCAAATAGGAGACCTGAGCAACAGGGAGGTCACCCTGGGGCAAAGAAATAGAAGAGTGGCTATAAAAGAACCCAGTTTAATAGAAAACCATAAAATATTAATGTACCTTATAAGTTTTCAACCATTTAGAAATTTAAAAATCATTTTTGCCCAATAACTATACAGAAATTGGTAGTGGGCCAGATTTGGTCTGGGGAATATGGTTTGCCTACTTTTGAATTAAAATATTCTGCCAGTGTTGACATTTCAACCTTTTTTTTTTTTAATTTAATTCTTTTTAAGTTTTGTTTTCATTTTGGTTAGTTATATTACTAGTAAATCCCTAACAGGGAGCCTACACTGATTCTATTCACTCAATGGATATTACCTATTTCTAAAAAGCTAATTTAAATAATATCTATTGGATATGCATGGATTTCTGAGAGGGAAAGGAAGATATCATGATGCTCTTAGGTGGATTTTAAAAAGTCTTTTTTTTTTTTTTGGAATTATATGCTCTCATGCTTGTATTTGATAAACTTTCCTATTGTTTTTAAAAAAGAAAATTACATGATTATGATTAAAATAGTTTAGTTAATAGCATTAATTTCTGATTTCCAAATTTTTATCCAGTATTTTCCAAAATGTATAGTGTAGCAAAATGGAAATAGAAGCATGCTTAAAAATGCAGACACCTGGGCCTTAGTTTTGTAACTTTTTTTTAGTAAACCTGGGATAAAGCCCAGAAATGAGCAATCCAGGTGATTTTGCTGAAAATGATTTTTTTTTTTCCTTTGGTGGTGTTTTAAAAAAACTTTTTTTTTGCTTTATATATTTAGGTGCTCTGATGTCAGATGTATGTATTTATAATTGTTAGGTCCTCCTGGTGAGGGTAGAACTTCTTATTCAGGATAACTCATGGCCTTTCCTATTAAATATCTCTGAAGATTTAGAGGTAAAATAGAAATATTTTTCTTTCTGAAAGTAGTTCAAGTATACATTTGCTTTGCTCACAGGATGATCTTTTGAGACCTCATCAGAAAAATAAAAACAAAAATTGTTTAATTTTCTATGTTAAGATCTTAAGATCAGATTCTTTTAAATTGAACACTTTTTTAAAAAAAGATATAATGCTCAGGTTTATCTAAATTTAGGAGAGATGAGAAACTTTTTATAGGTCCACTACTCCCAGCTGTAGAAATCAATTCAGTTGGCAAAGAGTACATGGGAACATGCACTCAGCTGCATTCTAGCGATTCTCATGACTGTTCAGCTTTCCATGTGATGATAGCTATCATATTCCTGCAATACTAATGGAAATGTCTACTGATAGTGGTGCTATCATGCTGTTGACAGACTAGTGTGATCAGAAAACATATAGCACTTCTAAAAAAGAAAAGAAAAGAAAAAGAAAAACTATCAGCAGTTGTTGGCTTACTTTTAATTTTCTTGTTCCTTTTGTAAACTCCAGTCTAGGACCCAACATACATTTTTATGCCAAGGTAGTAGCAAGTTTATAATGAGCCTTGAGTCTCCCTGCATAGGAGCAAAGATTGCTTTCCCAGGCATCTTCAAATAAGAGTTTGGCCAGCTAATTTTCAGGGGAGTTGGGGTGAGGGTGTGGGTGGCGGTGGTTCCTCTAAGAGACATAGCTGTCATATTTAAACAGTTAAGCAAATTAGGAAAGCTCTTGTAGTATCTACTCACTGGGAAGGAAGAAAGGAGTCCAGTTCTCAGAATCTTTTGTTTTATTAAAAACAAGTTTAGCAAATACGTCTATTATGAAAGAATACTACCAGAGGAAGCCCTTCTTTCTAGAAATCTATGCCTATCGAATCATAAAAGGTTTCAGTTGAGGATATTTAGACAAGACTATAAAGAAATGCTTGATGTTTTAAAAATGTGTAACCTATTAACTCAAAACTTTCACCTACATAAAATATTGTGCTTCATGAAAGCCTAGTGATATGCCTACAGAATAGCCCGTCATGTTCTGGGAGATGTTCTGGGAGAGTTTCCTCCAAATCCTCTCTTCATTCATTTAATCTGTCTGTGAAGTACTAAAAGTTGGTGTACAACTGAAATGGGCATGTCATAGGTTGGCTGTAAGGGGCGCCGTGTTGGAGTCACTTCCTTAAACTGCACATCAGTTTGAATGGGCTGCCTCTTGTCTTAGTTGGCTTTGGGAACATTCTTTTTTTAATAGTCATGTTTACTCAGACATTCAACCTTGTCCTCATATTTGGTTCCTATATTCAGCATAGAGAAAGATAGAAGTAGCTGCTTATTGAGACAGTTTGCCAAGTTTCAGGGTCCCCAGGGAAATGTCTTGAGTAGAACACTCCAGAATATTTCCTAATTTTGATGCTGTAAAACAGTTAGTATTCAGCTCAGGCTGATAGGCAATTCTTGTATTCACGCCATACTAGGTGTTATACTATAGAAGGCATAAAAACACGTTTCAAGCAGTATGTTTTCCTTCCTGGCATTTAGGAAAAACTAAACTCGGAAAGTTTTAAATGTCACTCTGGATTTGCTTGTTTTCTATAGCAGAGGGTTATTTGTTAAGATCATAAAGATACTTCTGTGAATGGTACCTTATCAAAAAAAGAATATTACTACCTCTCATTTTGCTACCGTGCCTCTTTTTCAGCAATAATATACTTCTGATCTTGGTATAAATGTCATATTGTGTGAATATGCAAACATCACATCCGCCTACATATGTTCTGTTGCTTAGTAATTCTTGGCACTGGAGCACAGTGAATTCTGTGCCTAATAAATGAGATATCCATCAGAATGAAAAATTAACTATGTTAGTCTCTTGAATAAGATATCTCTATTTCAGATTTTAGTTTTGAAAGTAGGTTGCATTGTTGTGTATGATAGTAAAGAAATTCAGAAGGGAATTGAATTCAAGGCTAACATTTGTTTACTTATTCATGAAAAAATGCCCACCATTTCTTAAGACAGCCAATATTTCATTTAAAGATACTTAGATTTTTAGATAGATGAGGTTTTATTTGGAAAATTTAAAATTTACTTTAATCTGTAAAAAGATTTCACAGTAAAATACCTATATAATTATTATTGTCACCCTTTTCAACTCTAAGCCCATGTCCCTTTTTTGTAACGTTCATTCATAAATCTCTGTAATATGAGGTTTTCACTAGGGATCCATCAGCAATTTCAAATCATTGAATTAAAAGATATCTCTCTATTAACACAATTTATTATTTCTCTGAATTGGAGAGACACTACCTCTGCCCAATTAAATATACTTTTCTCTAATTGGGACTTTGAATCTACCAAACAGGGTACCAGATTTCATATTTTAAAATGTCACCCTCCCCACCGAGATGACTTGATCATCCCTGTCTTCTCAGTCTTCACCTTGTGCTAAAGACTGGTGAAACAAAGATGAAAAGATACCACCCCTCTCATTCAGAGTCTCATGCTCTTGTGAAAAAGACAGATCTGTACTTTGTTACGGTAGACATTGTGACCAAGCCACCAAAAAACAACAAAACAGATACAGAATCATTTTAAAAAGAAAACAAGAATCAGATGACTCATGAAGCCCTTGTTCATGTTGAGAAACATTAAAATAAATAAGTAAATAAAATATTAAAAATAAAAGACAGGAGATTGAGGAAAACAGTTTGGAGGGAGTTGTTTGTTAATAATACTTTTATTTACTCATAACCTCTTCCAAGGTGGGAGAAGCATAGGGTGTTCCCCACTCTACCACAAATCAAGAGCAGGGCCTTTAAAAGGACTACTAAGAATCTGATACAGGAATTCTTCAGTTTTTGGAAAGGGTGCAGAGTATACTGCTGGGAAAATCGAAACAGAGGTTCACCTCAACTCCCTGACTTTGCAAAGTCTTCAGTAGATCAGCTGCTTACCATGTCATAGGATAAAGCCAACAACAACCTTAACTAAATACATATTTTATATCCCTTACCTCAAGAGAACATGGAGTAAAACTATGTATTATCTTTTATAGCTAAGTTATTTTTACTTCAGCTGAAATACTGTGCTTCTATGCCCTGGCCTGAGTTCTGATGCTGAAAATCCTGCTCTTTCTCTTCACACGTTGTCTGTTGGGTACTTTACCCCTTCTCATAGTTCCAGCTACCTACTATGGGAAGATGGTTTTCAATTCTTTGTCAATATACTCTTGACTCATATCTAATGACATATGTGACTGTTACAATTGGCTGTCCCATGGGTACTTCAGATTTCCGTTTATACAAGCCTGAACTAATAATTTTTAAATAATTCTTCAATTTGTTCCTCCTTTTATGTTCTGTCTCACACAGATAACACAATTATCCACCCAGCTGTCACCAAATCTAGAAGAGTAAGAGCCAAATTTAATACATAGGTACTTCTTCACCTTTCAGTTCCTATAAATTACTACCTAATGTTATGTCTCCCATTCCCTTTTCCTCTCTTCATCACAACTAGGATAGTCTAACTTGTCATCACTTGTCTAGACTCTCACTTAACAACCTTCTTGCCTCCATTCCTGTTCTGCTAAAATTTATCTTTAATAATATTTCTAGAGTAAGGACTTTTCACAAAACAAAAATCTGAACATGGAATTCCCTTGATTAAAATTTATTCAGTAATTTGTTAAAATTTAAGCTCTGGAGGTGATAAACATTGCTTCCTTGAACTTGCTCCTTCCTGTACTCTAGCCAGATCTCCTATTACCCTTTGCCTTTTACTTTATGCTCATGCAACCTATACACCGTCTGTAGTTCCCACCTACATCATGCTTATGTTCCTCCTGTGTTCCTGTTCTCATGCCATTTTCTTTGCCTGAAATGCCCTCTCCACTGATACTCAGGTTAATGCTATGAAGCTCTCACTAAATGTCCTGTGTGCAGTGGTAAAATTTACTCTGAACACTTTTATTTTTATCTTTGCACTGTCTTAATTTTTGTATTTATTTGCTTGGGTCCCTGCCAGACAGTGTTGCTTTTGAATAACCAGTGCATAACTAAGAACTTAATATATTAGAAGTGTTAAGATGATTGAATGAGTTAATACATAAATGTCTACTATCCTGCTTGGTCTTTTATGTTCCACATGTATACTTCCTGTGAAGGTATAGAGAGGTAATATTTGAACCAGTAGGCCCAAAAGATACTCGAGATAGTTGATCAGATAGAATACACCAGTGCCACGACAGAAGTGATACTGAAAGAATTGTAATTTTGAAATTATCTGTGATATGGGTGAAAAGAAAGAAATATGAGTCAAGAACAAGAGTCAGGAGATCTTGGCAGTTGTCCAAGATGAGTATATTTAAAGGGGGATTGGAAAAGGAAGTAAGTGTATTTGAGATACTGTCAGGAAACATTCAGCCAGAAAAACTGAGTATATCAGCTGTAAGTGGTAGTGAAGAAAAGTCTTCACTATGCTAAGAAGGCTTAACTATATGATTTGTGACTTCTTAAACATGGGTGAGTAATTGAGAAAAGATGTTTAATCTCCCTGGACTTGGAAAGATTCTAATTTATATAGAATTAACACTATTAGACATATTGACATTTGTAGTTTTTGTATTTCTACCATGATGGAGTAACTGGTATTGATCCTGCCCTTTTGCTGTAGATGATTAAAAAAATAGACCAAATACAAAACAACTGATTTCAGATATTGGACAAAAGATGACAGAACTGTTAAGCCTAAGAGAAAGGAAATAAGTGAGCTCTATAATATCCCTAGCTTTCTTCATGGAGTCACTTTCTGAATCATAGCATGGGGGATGGAGGGATTCAGGAGAGAAAGAAATCATAATTTGGGAAATTGGGTTGGGATGAGGCAGCTTGAATTTGCAGGATGGAATACCGAGGAGCAAGAAACTAGAAGGAAAGAGCTTCTGAAATATGCACAAAGGTTGCCTTCAACCTGTCGCTGAATCATAATGTATGCATGTGCAGAGAGAAACTTTATGAAACAAACTATGATCAACTATCAAGGAGCTATAAGTTGAACAATTCCCAGAGCTCACAAAAAGCTGGGAGTTTCCATTATGCAGAACAGAAAGACCTCATTGGGTAACTGAGGCATTAGTTAGTACCCCAGAAAGGTGGAGCCAGACTACGCTTGAGTAAAGCCTACTCTAAATCAATTTCAAAAACATGTTATGAATATATTAGGCTGATTCGTGAGTAATAAAGTGAAAGATACAAAGTTAAAATGGATAATACTTAAGGTGAATATTAGATGAAAACTCCCTAAAATGCAAACTGACCCAAGGGGAAAAAAAGTAAAAAAGGAAAAAAAATGAACAAAAGGCCCCCCCCAAAATAGCAAAATTAGCACAAAATTATAAAAATTAAAAATCAAAATGTAAAATTGTTTAACAAAAATTTTAATAAAAGTTAAATTAAGTATTTACAAAATTTAAAAGTAAAAAATAGCAAAAAGGAAAAGGAAAAACTGAAGGAAAAAAAAGCATTTATAAACAAATGGCTTTATATCCAATAATTAAATTGAATTTACAATTAAAAATGTTTTCACAAGGCCAGGCGCGGTAGCTCAAGCCTGTAATCCCAGCACTTTGGGAGGCCGAGACAGGCGGATCACGAGGTCAGGAGATCGAGACCATCCTGGCTAACACGGTGAAACCCCGTCTCTACTAAAAAATACAAAAGAAAAAAAACCTAGCCAGGCGAGGTGGCGGGCACCTGTAGTCCCAGCTACTCGGAGGCCGAGGCAGGAGAATGGCTTAAACCCGGGAGGCGGAGCTTGCAGTGAGCTGAGATCCGGCCACTGCACTCCAGCCTGGGTGACAGAGTGAGACTCCGTCTCAAAAAAAATTTTCACAAAAGAATTCCAGTCATAGATGGCGACACCGATGAATTCTATCAAAGGTAAAGAAAAAAATATACCAATTCTATAAATTCATTTTTCCAGTAATAGAATATAAGTGAATACTTTCTAGCTCATCTAATGAGGGCAGTATCAACCTTAAACTAAAACTAGGCAAAAACATTACAAGAAAACAGTATTAGAGTTTGATATCCGTATGAACTGAAATTAGATGTAAAAATCTTTAAATATTAGGAAATCAAGCCCAGCAATATATCAAAAAGATAATAAATCTTGATCAATTGGAATTTGTACCAGAAACACAAAATTGGATTAACCACTGAAGATTTATTAATGTAATTTAACTTGTTAATAAGATAAATAAGAAAAAGTAATAAACAATTCTAGAACAGTAGTCAGCTTACAGGCCAGTCACCAATTTTTGTAAATAAAATTTTGCTATAACCCAGACATACCAGTTTAAGTGTTGTTTATGGTTTTGTGTTACAGTGGTAGAGCTGAATATCTGCAACAGAGCTTGTAACTTGTTAGCCTAAAATGTTTACTACTGGGCCCTTTAACAACGAATTTACCAGTTGGCGCGGTGGCTCACGCCTGTAATCCCAGCACTTTGGGAGGGCAGAGGCGGGCGGATCATGAGGTCAGGAGATCCAGACCATCCTGGCTAACACAGTGAAACCCCATCTCTACTAAAAATACAAAAAAAAAAAAAAAAAGAAAAAAAAAAAAAAAATTAGCCGGGCGTGGTGACGGGCGCCTGTAGTCCCAGCTATTCGGGAGGCTGAGGCAGGAGAATGGTGGGAACCCGGGAGGCGCGGCTTGCAGTGAACCGAGATCTCGCCGCTGCACTCCAGCCTGGGCGACAGAGGGAGACTCCGTCTCAAAAAAAGTGAAAAACAAATAAAAAACAAATTTTCCAACTCCTGCACTAAAGAGTAGGACAGAAAGAAAGGGAAATATTATGCAGAGATTGGAAAGGAAGAAGTAAATTGTCTTTATTTCAGACAACATAATTATATAATCATATACAAAAAATCCTAGCTATTCTATAAAAACGCGCCTAGAAATAGTCACTGAAAGTCACAGGAAACATGGTCTAATTTTAAAACTCAGTCTCTTTTTAATATTTTAGCCACAAAGGCTTTAACTTTAAACACTTAACAAATCGTATTATTTTATGATAGCACTGAAAAACCCAAAAAACTTAGGTATACATAAATTAACAAAATATTTACAAGACCTGTAGAGTAAAAAGAACCATACAATGTTAACAGAAATAAACTAAATATAAAAATAAAAATAAAGAGACATACCATGCTCATGGATTGGAAGGCTCAGAATTGTTAAAGGTGGCAGTTTTTTCCAACTAATTTATAGATCCAATGCAATACCAATGAAACCTATGAGCAAGTTTTTAAATTATTTTTATGTTTTGGTGACAATTTATAAACTGAATCCAAATTCTAAAGAAAAGCAGAATTGGAAAATAATACTATCTAGTTTTAAGACTTTCCAAAAAATTACATTAATGGAGTGAGTAGTGTTATTTGGTGTAAAAATCAATGAAATAGAATACAAAATTCAGAAATAGACCTTTTTTGACAGGAAAAGTTACATCCTTGGAGTTCAAGTTACAGATAGAAATTGCAGATATTACGTTTCCTGCACAATACCCTAAATATCTGTCTGGCAGTGGCACACATGTTTCACATATATGTTAAACATAACAATATGCTGGGAATTTATAGTACCCCTCCTTACTTAATTTATTTGAATTTGTTATAATTTTAACCAGACACCGAATCTGTAATTTGATTACATGAAAGTAGATGAACATCATTCTTTTGGGTAAATAAGATTCACCCAACTAACAATTCAGATTGTACATTCTTACAAAAAAGTATATTGTTATATTGACAATTTAAATATAGCACACAAAAATCACAGGATTTTTAAAATTAAATTATTTTTGAAATATGTATTCAATGTAAATGTGGAAGCCATAATTAGTAAAACTTTTACAAATATTTCTGATTTTTTATATTTACTCTAAGTTGCAAGAACAATTTACTTAACATATTACCAAATGTAAATTTTAAAAAACCGATTATCTTGAAAGCAACAAGAGAACAATACTTTATATACAGAGAAAAGGCAATTTGAATTGTGGCTGACAGCTTTTCAGAGACAGTGGAGATCAGAAGACAAACTAAATGTTTAAAGTGTAAAAAGAAAATAAGTAAATCAGTGTTCTATATTCAGTGAAAATATCTTGCCAAATATTTAAGTTCAAACTTTAACTTGTGACCTTGTTTCTTCTACTTTTTTAATCAAAAAATGAGGTTTAAAGAGTTTTTTTGTTTTGTTTTGTTTTGTTTTTTATAATCACCCAGGCTGGAGTTCAGTGGTGCAATCTCGGCTCACTGCAACCTCCACCTCCCAGGTTCAAACTATTCCCCTGTCTCAGCCTCCGCAGTAGCTGGGATTACAGGCATGTGCCATCATGCCTGGCTAATTTTTGTATTTTTAGTAGAGACAGGGTTTCACTATGTTGCCCAGGCTGGACTCCTGACCTCAGGTGATCCTCCCGCCTAGGCCTCCGAAAGTGCTGGAATTACAGGTGCAAGCTACCTACCACACCCAACCAATAATCAGTAAAAGAGTATTATTAGCAATCTTGAAAATAAGTCCTAATTTTCCAGACTGGACAGGAGTCTAAAATATATACATACACTCTACAGGCTGGATCTAAGCAAGACCCCCTGACACTGAGTTTATTAGTAAAATCAAGCATAATATGTATAATTAATTCTAGGCAAAAAATAGATAAATAAGATAAATGTCTCCCCACTAAGAAGAATGTGGAAATAAATAGTGTGTTAGGCTTTCAGTATCTGAACATTAAGCATCTGATACACTCAAACAACTCTGCATGCTCTGAACCCCTGCTCACAAAGCAGTTGTCAGATAATTAAGTGGTTTTCCATGTATATCTGCCAAGAAGAAAAATGTAACAGATATGCTCACACAAATCTTACATCTCATTTAGCAATATCAATTTTTGTTGTTGTTAATTAATAAACTGGCATTCTACTTGATATATCAGTTTCTTAGAAGCTTGGTTAACACAAGTTGGCCTCCTTGAACATTATAATTTTATCCCCGAATGATCAATTTTCTGTATCTTTGAGACTTCTCTGAAACCTGGTTTCACCATCCAAGAAATCTATAAAGGATGAATAAAACCCTACACTCCTGATTATTATTTTTTACTTTTTATTTTATATAATTTTAAACTTACAAAAGAGTTGACAGAAGAATCCAAGGGACTCTTATTATACTATTTCCCCAAATTTAGAAATCGTACATTTTTTTGTCATTTGTTTTATCATTTTTCTCTGTATACAACCTACAGATCTATGTGCACATGTGTGCATACCAAGCATTGTTTCTAATAATGTATTGGAAATGTTGAGTTCCCTTTCTCTTAAATATTTGTGTATATTTCTTAGGAAAATGGGTAGTCTTTCATGTGACAGTCCTATTAGCAAAATCAGAAATTATCTATTATCTAATCCATAGTCTATGTTCAAATTATTAATAATTACAATGATGTTCTTTATAGCCTGTTGTCCCATCCCCCTGTCCAGTGTCAATCCATTTAGTAGTAATAACTTCTTTAATTTTATCTAATAGTTTTTCATTCATTTTTTTCCTTTTTAAGTTTGACATTTTTGCAGCATGCAAAATGTACAGTATAATATCTCTTAAAGATTGCTTGATATCTCCTTATGCATTTTTATTAATAAACCACAGAAGCGATGTGCCATTCTTAGTCAAGAGGCATTATGATATAATGTCTCAATTACAGTTATATAAATTTTGATCACTTTTTAAGGTGGTGTCTAAGAGATTTCCTTTTTGTGAAGTTACTGGTTTAACTTTTGAAATTATCCAATCACTACATCTCCAATGGCAATACACTGTCCTTTAACATCATAGACTGGTTGTGTAGGTTTTTAAATCTATATATCAATCATACAGTATGTATTCCCCTTGTATGCATTCTTTCAGTTTACATTTTTTGTGAGACTCATCCATGTAACTATGCCATTGCTATTTGATTATTCTCATTGCTATATAGTATTTCTTTGGTGTGATATACCATTTGTTTAATCACATTACTATATAGATTATATTATTGTGCTGTATAGGATTTCATTGTTGTGATATGTATGCATTCATGAGCAATTGGTAAATTTCCAGGCTTCATTATTAAAAATGTGCTCTGTAAACGTTCTCATAAACATCATTTGGAGAATCCATGTACACATTTCTGTTGGGTATATATATCTAGAAATGAATTGTTGAGTTGTACAGTGTCCATATATTTAGCACTGGTAGATAATTTCAAAGAATATTCTGAAGGGCTTGCATTAAAATTACATGAGAGTTTCAGGATGTCTGAAATAATACCATTTGTATTTCCTTTCAATTTTGTCTTTTCTTTCTTGCCTTGTTTTTGCTAGGACCTCCAAAAAATGTTAAGTAGCACATTTCTCATGAATGAGATTTGAATTTTTATTAAAGGCATTTTCTTTATCTATCGAGATGACAATAGCTTTTTCACCTTTTTTATCTTAATGCATTAAATTATATGATTTGATTTTCAAGTGTTAAGTCAACCTAGAATTACGAGATTGAAACTACTGAAAATAATGAATTATCCTTTTTGTATATATCTAGATTTCATTTGTTAATATTTTATTAAAGATTTTTGTATCTTTGTTCAGGAGAGAGATTGCCTTCTAATTTTTTTTCCCTATAATGTCCTTGTCAGTTTGGTATCAAAGTTATGCTGGTTTCATAAAAAGTTATGAAAGGGTTCTCTCTTTTTCTGTTTTCAGAAGTGTATATGTCATATGAGAGAATTTTTTTAAATTTGGAAAAACTCAATGCTAAAACTGTTTGGGCTCTGGGTATTATATATAGGTTTCCAATAATTGATTCAATTTATTTGTTTGAGATAAGAATATTCAAATGTATAATTTCACTTTCTGCAAATTTTGGTAAATTGTATTATGTGATAATACAGGTCAATGAAATTATTTTTTGCATAAATTTTATAATATATTTCTAAAAAATTGTCCTAGGGTCTCTAGTGATTTCTACTTTTTTTTCTGATATTGATAATTTGCATTGTCACCTTTTTCTTTTTTATCATTCATGCTAATTAGTTATCAGTTTTATTAGTATGTTCAAAGAGCCAACTTTGGTTTTTCCCTATTGCAACTTTATTTTGTACTGTTAATTTCAAATGTATTATTTTCTTTTTGTATATATTTAATTTGCATTTTTTAAAAGATTCTATTCATTTATATTTCTTTCTGGTGCTTTCACTTAAGACTATACATTTCTCTTTGTTTAACTGTATTCACAAGGTTTAGTGTGTCATATGTAATTCTTAGTTTTCATTTGATTTAAAATATATTTTAACCATTAATGTGACTTATTCATAGACAGAAGTTTGGAAGCATATTGTTTAATTTCTAGTTTTAATTTCCACTTTCTGTGATTATGGAAATTTTCTATATCTGAACTGTCACCTATAGTAATTATTACCCATTTATGGCTACTGAACTCTTGATACATGATTGGTGCAACTGAAAAGCTGAATTTTTAATTTTCTTCTAAATTTTTAAAAATTAAATATAAATAGTTACATGTAGTTAATGGCTTCTCTCTTTGTCAGTATAGCTAGGGCTTTCAGCAGTCTAACTTCTACACTGATACACTGAAGAGTGTGTTTACTAGATTTAGAAAAAAAAAAAGACAAAAAACTGAGATTGGTGTTTTAAAATCTCTTGATCTGGGGGAGAATGCAAAGTACACTGTGGAGGCCAGATACAATTCTAATTTTAGAGTCAGAATGGGAATTAAGAGATCCCTGATTAAACCTTGACTACTCTCCTATGGAGTAGCTGATTTTGTGATCAATAATGATATAGTAAAATAATATCCATTGTGTTAGACAGCTGTGGTTACTTGATTTATAAACCTTAAGTATGATAATTTGATAAATGGAGGAATGAGAATTAAGTCTAGTATGACCTAAGAATGCACTGACAAAAACATCAAAGCCTTCCTTCAATTTTTGTATGTATTTTGTCCCTACCTTTCAAATTCAGCATTTAGAAGAGAGATCTTATTTCTCCTTGCTCCAGGTTGTAAATTTTCCTAGAGTAATATCTAGGGAAAAAAATAAATGAGAGAGGAACAGGAAGGACAAAGAAGAAGGAAAGGTTGAATTCAGTAAATAACTGGGTTTGCAATTAGAAACTATGACATATGGGCTGCATATAAATTAGAATTCAATTATCTTTTTGAGGAAACCATGATTACAATCCTCCTACCTTATAATTATCATTATACTCTTCTTTATTATTGGTTAAATATTTCAATGACTTATTATATCAGAGTTTCTGTAATGTTGAGTAAATAAATGATTTGCACTGATGTAGACCTTCAGTAGCTGAGAAAATATTATCTTTCACCGAACTGAAGGTGATTATAATTATTTCCAAGGAAAACTCATAAAATTATCACCTTCTTGAAAAGGAACTCTAGCAAGTCCTAAGTTTCAGAGAATAAAATCAAATCTTCCAGTTATAAAAATAAAAAGAAAAAATCCTCAGGGGCCCTGTGAACAATACTTTCCAAAAATAAGGCTCTTGTCTTTTGGTAACACATCAAAATTTCACCATAGAGTTGGTAACAGCACAGGGAAAAGGATGAAATAACTTTAAGAATACTTTAGAGCTTGGGGATAAAAAGTCCTTTCAGGATAAAAGTCCTTTAGGATATTGTCACATTGGTAGAATACCAACATTACCGTTCCTTTATGAAATGTCACCGTCAGAGAGATTAACTTTAGAAGTATAGGATCACAGAAATGTTTCTATTGATGTTGGCTACTTTGTTGAACTCCAAAAATGTGTCAAGAGTAACAAATCTATCTGACGTGTCCAGTCAAGGATCTGTTTTAAGCAGAAACCATGGCTTGCAGGACATTGTTACATTTTAATTTTGTTTTCCAACCACAAAAAGGAGTCTTTGTTTGCAGTCAAGATGAACACCTGTGTAATCCCTAAACGTTTACAGACATGTCTTTAAAAGTTCTATGGTACAGTTAAGATTTAATCTATCAAAGTGGTATAAATAATGCAGACATAGCCTTGGGTGCCAATTTTTCCCACAGTAGATAGAAAAACATAACAGTAAGAACTTCTTTGCTGATTTTCCTATAGCTCAAATAACACTGCCAAGAAGGGCAGAGGAGAGCAGTGTAATTCTAGAGATATAGCCTTGACGTTATTAATAATGTGCTAAAGTCTAGAAATTGAAAATATGGTCTGCAAAGCTAAAATTATGCAGAAGAAATAAGATTCAGATGGTTTCATGCTCAAAACCTTGGATCTCATTTTGAAATTTTTATAATTGAAAAGAAGTGGTTTTAAGAATGGTCAAGCTATTTTGTACCTAAGTACTGACCTTTCATATTCTTTCCATGTAATCTGAGGGCATTTCAGTGTTTATCCAATCTATAAAAACACTTCTGTTTTCATGAATGTGGAGATACAACCTAAATTTCAAACCAACCATTAATTAAATATGAAATCAGATGTGCAAAGCACTGTGTTGACTACTACAATGGATAGTGAGAAGTGTAACATGATTATGAGAGGTGAAGCTAGCTTGACTTCCTGGGTCAAGTGGAGACTTGGAGAACTTTTCTGTGTAGCTAGAGGACTATGAATGCACCAATCAGCACTCTGGGTCTAGCTAAAGGATTGTAAATGCACCAATCAGCACTCTGTAAAAACGCACCAATCAGCGCTTTGTGTCTAGCTAAAGGTTTGTAAATGCACCAATCAGCACTCTGTAAAAACGTACCAATCAGCGCTCTGTGTCTAGCTAAAGGATTGTAAATGCACCAGTCAGCACTCTGTGAGAAGGACCAATCAGCACTCTGTAAAAGCACACCAGTCAGCACTCTGTGTCTAGCTAAAGGTTTGCAAACACACCAATCAGCACTCTGTAAAAACAGACCAATCAGCACTCTGTGTCTAGCTAGAGGTTTGCAAACACACCAATCAGCACTCTGTAAAAACAGACCAATCAGCACTCTGTGTCTAGCTAGAGGTTTGCAAACACACCAGTCAGCGCTCTGTAAAAACAGACCAATCAGCACTCTGTGTCTAGCTAAAGGTTTGTAAACACAACAATCAGCACTCTGTAAAAACACACCAGTCAGTGCTCTGTGTGTAGCTAAAGGTTTGTAAGTGCACCAGTCAGCACTCTGTAAAAAAGGACTAATCAGCACTCTGTAAAGTGGACCAATCAGCAGGAAGTGGGTGGGGCCAAATAAGGGAATAAAAGCTGGCTCCTTGAGCCCGCAGTGGCAACCCGCTTGGGTCCCTTTCCACACTGTGGAAGCTTTGTTCTTTCGCTCTTCACAATAAATCTTGCTGCTGCTCACTCTTTGGGTCCTCGTTACCTTTAAGAGCTGTAACACTGGGAAAGTCTGCAGCTTCACTCCTGAAGTTGGCGCGACTATGAACCCACCGGAAGGAAGGAACTCCAGACACGTCTGAATACCTGGAAGGAACAAACTCCGGACACACCATCTTTAAGGCCTGTAACACTCACTGTGAGGGTCCTTGGCTTCAGTCTTGAAGTCATGGAGACCAAGAACCCACCAGAAGGAACTAATTCTGGACACAATTACACTTACACTTTAGGTTCTAATCCTAAAGATGATTAATATCTAGGAAGAAAGATAAGGAGAAAGTATTTGAATAGTAACTAAGATTCAAGGCAGGAGATTTGAAAGGGAAAGAAAACAATTGTTTTGGGTTGGGTTGTTCTAGAAAAATCTCCTTGGTGAAAGAAAACGTGAGATTTGATAAAGAAAAAGGTTAGTGCTTTTACAGTCATGTGTCTCATAATGACGTTTCGGTCAACAACAGACCACATATATGACAGTGGTCTGTAGGATTCTAATACTGTGTTTCTACTGTACTTTTTCTGTGTTCAGATACACAAATATTTATCATTGTGTTAAAATTGCCTGCAGTATTCAGTACAGCAACATGCTGTACAGGTTTGTAGCTTAGAAACAGTAGGCTGTATCACATAGCCTAGATGTGTAGTAGACTACACCATCTAGGTTTGTGGAAGTGATGTTCATATAATGATGAAGTTGCCTAACAATATGCCTCAAAAACATATCCCCATTGTTAGGTGATAGATTATTGTAGATGAGATGGCAGAGACATTCTCGACAGGAGCACTGATGCAGAGTTGGAGAAACCGAGCAACAGAAGATAGCCAATTTTAGCTAGAGGAATGGATTTATTAGCGGAATAGAGAAATTTCTTTGAAGATATTCACCGCCCCCCCACCCCCACCCCAAAGAGTGTAGAAGGGCTGTGTAGTAAATTTAAGACATTTAAAGGCCAGATGCGGTGACTTACGCCTGTAATCCCAGCACTTTGGGAGGCCGAGGCGGGCAGATCATGAGGTCAAGAGATTGAGATCATCTTGGCTAATATGGTGAAACCCCATCTCTACTAAAAATACAAAACATTAGCCAGGCATGGTGGTACGCACCTGTAGTCCCAGCTACTCAGGAGGCTGAGGCAGGCGAATCGCTTGAACCCGGGAGGCACAGGTTGCAGTGAGCCAAAATTGTGCCACTGCACTCCAGCCTGGGTGACAGAGCGAGACTCCGTCTCAAAATAATAATAATAATAATAATTAATTAAATAAGTCTTTGAAATGATCACCTTTACAGATAGAAACCAGCACAAATATTTATTGAATAAATAGATTATCACTGGATATTTATTATCAGTAAAGGTCCGTATAGAAACAAAAATAGGCTAACCTATAGCAGATACATTTACAGTAGAATTAGAGTCAAGGTGAGGAGCTAAAAGAAAATGCAACTGCTCCTTCTGTGGCTACACATGCAGGAGATGGAAATAAGATAGCAGTCCAATTCTCTTCTTGTAGAATGAAAAACCTTAAGTTTTCTTGAAATTCTCTTTTACCTAGTGCCTCCAAATTCCTGTTGCTTAGCACAGGATCTTCCCTTCTGAAGATAACCTTATCTTTCTTTCTTCTGTCTGGAGGACAGACATCTATGTTGCAGGTCACCTTCTGAAAAACTGTCTCTTGATTCCTCTCAGGTAATGTTAATTACCTCCTTTTTTGCACAAAGAAAGTAGGCACTGCTCTTGTTATATTGCACATTCCGAAGTACGACTCATTCTTTCAAATGTTTATGTCCCGTGCTTGAGTCTTTCTAAAAATTAATCTATTCTTGGCACAATATATACTTGCTGAATATTTATTGAATTAAAAGCTTTCCAGTAACATAATGCCAATAGCATAGGGGAAACTTACAAAACAAGTTATCCCTAGAAAATGAAAGATTAAAAAATGGCCAAAGGATTACTGGCCCTTTGATAATGGTTCCTTAGTATCTGCACAGAATAAAGAGGGAAGTGCCCATTCCAGCTTTACTTGGAAATTCTAGATTCAGCCATTTACTAAAATACTTTCATTTTATACATCTGTATTTCATAATGTGTAATATATAATGTATAGATCTATATTTCATATATCTATATGTATACACATGCATATATGTTCATATGTATACATTATGTGTATATATGCATGCATGTGTATTATATATAATACCGATTATCTCTCATTTTCTATACATATGCATTTTTAGTTGATAGGGGTATCTGTAAAAATGCTGTGCTTCTGCCAGCATGGCTCTCCAAACAGGTTCCACAGAAACAAATGAAATAATCAAAACAACCCCTGTTCCTCCTTCAGCCACACTCTTAGTTACCTGTTGAGTAATTTATTTTGCTGAGGATTTCAGAATCCTAAGATTTAGAAATGAACAATAAATAGATAATCTGTAGAACAAATCATACAATAAAGTTAATAATTTAAAACAAGAAAAATACCCAGAATATTTCTACTTAAAGATAAGCTTTTCATATCTTAGGGCATTTTACTTTGTTTTGTTTCACTCTGAAGATCCACAGCTGGATTTCAAAGGTTTGTGCACTCCACTGAAATCATGTGCTACATTTTGCAATGTGTAATTTTCCTTAGGAAATGTTTCTGGCCTTTGTTTTTGTAAAATTAAACTTTCAAGATCTATACCCTTCAAAATATTCTATTTTGTCCATTTAATGTGTTAGACAGTGGGATAAATATTTGATAATGATAGTAAATATAGTAATACTTTACATATAGATGATAATTTCAAATTATTCACTCTAAGAAGTAGGGTATTTTCAGTACTCATTTTGATAATGAAGAAATTGAAATTCAGATATCAAGCATCTTGCCTAAGTAAAGTGAGTTTTTACATGGTAGACAATGAAACCGTGTCTCCCATCTACAAATCTGCAGCTCATCTCAGTAGGCTTGTTCCTTGCCCCACCAGTCATGTGCTCTTCAGGAATTTCTCTTCCTCCATCTGTTTTCCTATACACATGAGCATGATCAGTTCTTGAACAGCTTGTCCAACTGCTCCCTGTCCCACTTCCTACCATGGTTCCAGGTCTTCTGAGCATAGAAGAAAAAACAGATCAACAGAATTGATATTTTGAGCTGGCAATCTGGAAGTCAGAATGGTCACACTTCATTGTTGGGTCACAGTGGTGGCACAGAGGAGTGCAAACATAATTATCAGAAAGAGCTTTGTACTGGAAATTTGGAGGCAGAGGTACAAGAAAAGGAGTGAACTTAGAATAAAGCAGGGAGGAGAAAGGCAAAGAGAGAGATGTCAGCTGGTGTCATGGACCTAGGCTCAAATAGAAAAGATTCCTTTTCAGCACTAGAATTGTAAAACCTTACTAATGCTGGGAGAGCCTGTTCCCAGTAGCTTTTAGTGACTGTCTCTATCAGTAACTGCTCTTTAAATCATCCTCCCTAGACAAAAGAAATGCATCAAAGGAAGGAGTAAAGAAGTTGAGGCCAAAACCGTCCACCTGACCTAACTCCCTAGGGAAATCTAAAGCATCTTAACTCTGCAGTGCCACCTTTGTACTGCATGGATTCTAGTCCATTGCATCTTTGCAAGGCAAAACCATCTTTATTATTTTTCTCACGCAAACCTGACATCCTTTGTCAGAGTGGGAACATGAGTGTTCCTTCCTCCTTCTTCGTCCTCTTCCTGGAAGCTTTCACCTGCCAAAACTAACAAAAGCTTTTGCAATGTAATTTAAGCCTGAAAGAGACAATACTGTGTTATGGTTCCTGAGGACCTGAGATGTATCTCATTCATTCTTTTTGTTTACATTAAGAAATTGAGGTCCAGAAATATCACATCACCTAATTGGAGGTACATGCCTTGGGCCTTTGGATCCCTAGCTCAGACATACCTGCTCTGTACTGTGAAATGTTCAGTACATACATTGTCAATAATATTGCTTAACTGACTGACAGAAAAGGAAGTTAGTCACTGCTACTTATTCTTGGTATTAAGTTCAATATATATATATTCTATTTATCCAGAAACTTATTGACATATAAATTCAGAACCCCTTGGTACTTATTTTTCATATCAGTACATATATGCACCAGATTAATCACATCAATATTTATTCCTACTTTGGACCATTTAGTTTTCTGTCTTACCAAGACAGGCATTGTGATTGGGCATATCCTAGGATACAAGCAGTTTCCACAGATCTGTAGATATTCCCCACCACTAAGGGAATAATACGCTTTGTAAACAAATGCTGTGTATGTCCATGAGGACATGGAAAAGCACTACAATGTACCTCATCAGGGTATCTCAACACTCCTGCCTGCTTAGTCTCAGAGTCCTAGGCATTGGTGGTGAAGAAAGGGTGGAGACAGGAGAGAGAATGGGCAGTGTTAAGTGATACCTGAATTGACCTGTAAAGTCAGAGTAGATTTCAAAGAAAAATTGCAAAGCCAGTGAAGTTTTTCTTTGGATTTTTTTTTTTCATTTCCAGATGACTATTTTAATCAATAAGAAAACTTCATGTCTGCTGAACTACTGGGGTGCTGATCCCAAATGGGCTTCTGGCTGACCTAAACCTCACTTTCTCTGGTGTATAGCATTGAAGAGAGAGCAAAGGTTTTACAGTCCTCTCAGGACTGCAAAACCTTTGCTCTGCCAAGATAACCAGCGCTGTTTCATTTAAGAACCTTTGGGAACAACATTTGTCCAGCATTGGGAGAGATGGCCCTCCCAGCATCAATTTCCCAATGATAGACATGGAACATAATTTGTATCTCTAAGACACTGAAATTTTGTATCCGTGTTTTACAAAATCTTAAGCATAAACTAGCCTTTCCTAACTAATACATTCTTCCCCCTTTTTTCCCCTCCTAGTAAAAAGTTAATGGACTTCTGTTTTTGGAACAAGAGATTAGATTAGCTGACCCATTGTCTTGGTCAGCTCAGGACACTATAGCAAAATACCATAGCATGGGTGGTTTAAACAACACATTTATTTCTCACAGTTCGGCAGACTGGAAGTCCAAGATCAAGATGCCAGAATATCTGGTTCCCGGTGAGAGCCTTTTTCCTGGCTTGTAGACAGCTGCAGGGGTGGGGTGAAGATCTTGTGTTCTTTATTTCCTTATAATGGCAGTAATCCCATCATGAGGGTCCCACTTTCAGGACCTAATCTAAACTCAATTGCCTCCCAAGAGCCCTACTTCCAAATACTATTACACTGGGAGACAGGGCTTCTATACATGAATTTTCTGGACACATTCAGTCCATAACACCCACATATTACAACTAGTAATACAGAGTGAACAGTGGCATTCTAACATCAATTTAGTTGGAGGCAAAGCAGTGCATCCTATTAAAAACAAACCTGGTGAAATTAGAGGGAAGAATGAGTGAGTGGTTCTTCCATTTAGAGGTGGCTGAGGGGCACCATGCATAAGAGAAATGATGTTAAGTGACATTTCCTAGATTGGCCTTTCATCCCAATCTACACTAGAAGAGCAAACCTGAAAATTTTCTTAACTTTCCTGAGCCTCAGTTTCCTCATCTGTTAAAAAAAATATATTTCTCATATTATTGTTAGGAGGATTAAATGAGATAACACATATAAAATACCTAGCACAGTGCTTGGAGATTAGCAATAAATTTAATAAATAGAACAATTACTTTTATATTTTTTAATGGTTTTTTAATCTCATCTCAATTCCTGTCTGATTACAGCCATGCATGCTTCAGCAGTGTAAAAATAATTATTTTCATTCATTTGAATGGCTTACCACTTTTGCCTAATGATGTGTAGCACAATAGTTGTTATACATATCATTAAATATGTGTCTGATTAATCTTGTTATAATTTTAATTGCAACATGAAATTCCTCTCATGCATACTCAGCCATCAAAGGATGTAGTTCATGAAACATGGCTGGCTACTGTCAACCTGAAAGAATTACAGGGAACATTGATCACATATAGTATATATCATAGACCTGAGAAGAGTGTCGCACAAAAGAAAGAAAACAAATTTAGAAGTCATGTACACCAAGAACTGAAAGCTTTACCCAACCACTGTAATTTATTCAATTTTATTCTAAGAGTTTTTCTCTGAAAAATGTGGCTAGTGATACGCACCATGTAGGCTCTTGTGAGGAATCGAGATATTTTATGTAAGATGATCAACAAGGACCTTGGAACACAATAGACGTTAATTATATTAGATATTACTACTTCCATACTATTGGACTTTAACTTGGAAGGGACTTCCAGAAGTCCATAGTATTAACCACCTCTGCTTCAAAGGCAAGATGTTGTCACTTCCCCCACTCTCATTTTCTACGAACACAGGGTATAAAACACCAGCGTGATTTGCCCAAGGTTAGGCAGCTTGCAAGTGAAGGAAGTAGAAGCTGAGCCAGCGATGGGTGCCCCACCTCTTCGTTTACTTCCTCCTTTCACTCAGCTCATGCCCGTGGCTGGCAAAACACCCCAAAGCACACATTCTTCTGGTGTTGAGTCAGTGGCATCCTGTGCCTTCCCAAAGAGAGGAAGCACATTTGAGTCAGGAGGAAATGGAATTGCCAAGTAGGAAAAGAAATCCGAGAACAGAGGACAGCCGACCTGTTCTGTGCTATAAATGTGGCAAAAAGCCACATTAAAATGATTCTGCAGACTCGGTAATCTTGAGAAAATTAAAGTGTGTCAGTATCTGAATCTACATTCCTCCTTCAGGAAGGAAACTAGAATGACTTCCTGTTAATAAGAGCCTGTCTTTATAAGGCCTAAACCCCAAGTTTCCCGGGAGACCTGGCCTTCCTTTTGGGTGTCATCCCTGAATACTTTCTCATTTAGGTCTCCTTCCCCTGAGTCTGCCTCAGTGTACAGATGGAGCAAGGAATCTGAGCTGTCCCAGATGCTGGCTGCACACTGTCACTGTGGTAGTGGCTGCTCATTCAAGGACCACATCTAACATGTGCAGTCCCATCTCAGAATGGGTAGCTGCTTTCTCAGAAAATTTAGTGCTGGTGCACAAACCTTGACTCAGAGCCCTATGAGACTGATAGAAAAGTCAGACTTGACTACTCGATTTCTTTCCTTTCTATTATCATTGTGACCTAGTCTTCTCTCTGAAGCCATGGGGACAGCGTGTTATGGTGGTTTGAACCTTGGTATAGTATCTCACTGGGAGGTGAGTCACTTTTCTTTTCAGATGTTCCAATAAAAGGGTCATTGCAAGGAAGAAATAAAAGACTATGGCTGAATAGACTAGATATACATTAGGTATGAGGAAAATGATAGTGTGCCTTTATTTGCTGCAAAATAAAAGCTAAGTCTAGAGAAAGAGAGCTATAATAAATATAAATATTTCTGATAATTTCAAATGGATAGGGGTAAAGATAGAGGAGAGTGCTACTTCCCCGTCATGTTGAATATCTCATTTTCTATAACTATAATTTAAAATTTATAATTTATGAAAAAAATAATTTAAAATAAAGTTAATATGGAGAAGCAGTGTGCCTTTAGAGAGTTTTATATATATATATACACACACACACACACACACACACACACTAGGTATTAATTCATTTCCATTTTAATTGAAATGACTTTTCATACATCAGGAAAACCTTTAATAAAGGAAGCAAAACTAGACGTTTGACATGACACTTTGTTGATGAATTTGGAATATTGAAGCAATTTGAGGATAAATATTTTTCTGGTTATGATAGAATCAAGTTATGATTTTTCTGGTGATGAACTTGTGGTTTGGAAGATTAAGAGCATTGTTGCCAGAGGAGTTGTTTTTTATCAGCTCGGGCAATTTTGTTGGGTTCTTCAGTAAGGTCCTGGCAAAAGCCAGTCTCTTGATTAAAGCTGAGAATCCCAAGATGCTCCATGAATTTTTTAAACCTAAATATGTTCATAATAACTAAACACATTGTATCTCAATGTCCTTCATAACAATTTTGGAGAAGTGGGGAAGCAGTTAACTTCTTTTTTTCTGCATTAAGTGTCAAAGAAGGGGAAAATGTGCTTTTATGTAGGTTCTATAAACGAAGTTCTGAAACATTTTCTAGAAGTCATATCATCTATACTACTAAGAGTTCAGTATGTTTTGTATACAATTTGTTTATATCAATACACCCACTTAAAACACCATTGATGCCACAAAGAGTTTGAAAAAAGTAACACTGTGGAAACGTTGGTGTGAGCCAGTATTGCCTGTTTGTATGGCTTGATGATTTCAAGCCTACTTGGCACATAAGCCATATGGGACTATTCCTGGGATGTGATTTCCATTTGGGCTCAGTCCTATGACTAGCTGATAAGGGCTACGGAAATGTATATGAGAGGAAAGTTGTAGCTGTTATACACTCATCTAGATAATCAAATGGAGGCACTTACGGATGAATAGCTACAATTTCTGTCTACCTTGAAAACTACTGAGGAAGATGAAATGGTCAGGGTCAATAAGTGGACCCATAGAGTTCAAACCTGTGTTGTTCAAGGGTCAACTGTATAGTACTTGCAGTTTTCTGGAAAATGTGTTAAGTTTCATGTTGAAAAAGTATGGTTGCTGCAAAACAATCCAGGTACAATTCTGACCATGTTCTCTTGTTTCTTTAAATTAAAGGAAGACGTTCACAAACTCTTCCCTTATCTCATAGCCCAATTTTCAGGAAGTCTAGAATTGTGCTCTTGTCTCATTTGCCCTCATTTTACCAATGAGGAGACAGTTTCATAGCATGAGAGGGATAACTACTGAGCTAGGTTAGCAAAAATTATTCACATAAGAGAAGGCCCTTGGGAACACTGACAGGATTGTTACCTAGTCCTTCTTTTCTTGGGTCATTATGAACTTTAAAAGGAAATCTATGTTCCATCTCTCTTGTTCGTGTTCTTAAGAGTGAAGCAAGAAGCTTTACTATTTAAAAAAATGCTGGAACAGGGCATACCTACTGTATGTCAGGCACTGAATTTGTGCTAAGGATACAGCTGTGAAAAAGACAAACATAATTTACATTCACAAATGCCACTGTGAAATGATAAGCGAACAAATAAGTGGTGAATGTGTAGGGGACTAGTTCTTCCATGGCAAAATTACTCCTATGGGAACTTATAGCAAAACAGTTAAAGTACAGTAAGGTTATCTTTTATAAAATTAACCTGAAGTAACTATAGAATTTTGGAGTTGTAGGCCAGGTGCCGTGGCTCATGCCTATAATCTGAGCACTTTGGGAGGCTGAAGCAGTAAGATCACCTGAGGTCAGGAGTTCGACACCAGCCTGGCCAACATGATGAATCCTCAGCTCCACTAAAAATACAAAAATTAGCCGAGCATGGTGATGTGCACCTATAATCCCAGATACTCAGGAGGCTGAGGCAGGAGAATCACTTGAACCTGGGAGACAGAGGTTTCAATGAGCCAAGATCATGCCATTGCACTCCAGCCTGGGCAACAAGAGTGAGACTCCATCTCAAAATAAATAAATAATAAATAAGGAAGAAGAAGAAGAAATTTGGAGTTATAGACCCCCTTTGTGAGAGGCTTTGGACAGATATAGACTCTCTGGCCTGTTTAGGAAAAGAAGGGACATCAGTTTCCTACTGCTTAACAAATGACTACAAACTTAATGGTTTCAAACATATTATCTTCAAGTTCTACAAGTTAGGAGTCTTATAGAACTAAAAGTATCAGCGGAACTATGTTCCCTCTGGAAGGTCTAGGGAGATTCTGTCCTTGCCTTTTCTAGCTTACAGAGCAAGCTTGTCCAACCCGCAGGGCACACGTGGCACAGGATGGCTTTGAATGCGGCCCAACACAAATATGTAAACTTTCTTCAAACGTTGAGATTTTTTTTTTTGCGATTTTTTTAAAGCTCTTCAGCTATCATTAGTGTTAGTATATTTGATGTGTGGCCCAAGACAATTCTTCTAATATGGTCCAGGGAAGCCAAAAAATTGGACACCCCTGTTCTAAAGGCTTCTGACCATCCTTGGCTCATGGCCACATCACTCAACTTCTGCTTCCAGTCTCACATCTTCTTTGCCTCTAACTCTCTTGCATCCCTCTTTCACCTGTAAGGACCTATATGATTACAGTGAGCCTGCCTATATAATATAATCCAGGATACTCATCTCAGCATTCTTTTTTTTTTTTTTTTTGGCGTAAAAACACTTGATTTTTATTCTGTATTTTATTACTGAAATATGTTGTCCTACCCATCCCACCCTACAATAAAAATCTCACTCAGTCCCCCCATTTCTTTCCCTCATCCCCTCTTCCACCACACCATCCCGGAACAAGTGATCCAGGATTACCTGACCACTGGCCATTTTGGAGTGTGTCCATTGGGTAGCAATGTGGAAACCACCAGGGCCTTTGTGAAGAAAATGGAGGGGGTTGAGGGAGTCCCAGGAGGGGCTTATTTGAGGGCCTTGGCCACTTGCTCATAGGCGAGCTCGATCTCCTCATCATCTGGACAGGTGGAAACGAATTCTTCCCGCGGGTAGGCATTGCTCAAATACCGACGCACTCCCCGGAAGGCCTCGGGGATGGTGAATCCCCGGTACTTCTTACACGCCACCTGTACTATGTGTAACTTTGGCAACAGGTTGCAGTCAGCCAGGGTGAGCTCGTTGCCATCCAGAAACTTCCTCTGAGAGACACCTTCATCTTCAGCACTGGTTTCATCCACTTCTTTTGGGAGGGGGGATGTTAAGTAATTGTCTAAAACCTTCAGGGCTTTCAGGAGTCCCTTCTCCAGATTATCATTGAGTGCTGGGTTTGAATTCTTGATGTAGGCAGAAAATTTGGCAAATATGTCCAGCCCAGCAGTGTTGGACTCAGGGTTCAGAGCCGCTAGCTTGGGGTACCTGGGAGGGCACAGCACTGCCTCCAGAAATTCCTCAATCTTGCTGGTGTCTGTGCACTTCAGTGCCATACAGCAGGAATGGGAGCTGCCCTCCTGGGCACAGCTTCTGCACTGTCTCAGTCCGCCTTTTGGTGTCAACGGTGGTAACATTGAAGGTGACTCCCTTGAGCCACAGTACCATGAACAGTCTCTGGGAGAACGGGCAGTTCCCAATCTTGGCCCCATCACTGCCAGCCTTCACGAACAATTCGACCTGCGGTTGTTCTTCAGCCATGGTTGCGTCGGGGACCAGGAAGTGCCCGTCGCTGGGGGAACTCGGAGGGGCTGGGGCCAGGGAAGGCGGGTCTCACACTCAGGGATTTTCTCCCCTAGACCCAGGGCTGTCCCTTCAGTGCAATATAAGCTCAATCAGACCCTATTTGCTCCCAAACTCGGCCTCCTCACCAGCCCAACGCACCCCACACCCAGCTCCTCCAGCTCGGTCCCCTCCCGGGCTGGATCAGAGAGCCTCAGCATTCTTAATCACATCTGTGAAGTAATTCTTTGCCATGTAAAGTAATAATGACGCATAAATTCTGGGGATTAGGAGGTAAATGTCTTTAGGGAGGAAATTCTGTCGCCTAGCACAGAACATAGAGTGAGAATTAAAAATGTTTCAATTTAACATCTGTTGGGGATGGAATGTTTCTGTAGCCCCCAAATTAATATGTTGAAATCTCAAACCTTAATATAATGGTGCTAAGAGGTGGGGTTTTGGCAGGTAATTAGGTCCTGAGGGGAGAGCCCTTATGAATGATTTCAGCACCCTTATAAAGGGGTTCACAGAGAACTCTCTCATCCTCTTCTCACCATGTGAAGATAAATGAGCAAACAGCCACCTGCAGCTCAAAAGAGAGCCCTCACCACAACCGAGCCATGCTGGTGCTCTGGTCTTGCACTTTCAGCCTCTAGAACTGTGAAAAATGATTTCTGTTTTTTATTAGCTACCCAGTCTATGGTGCTTTGTTATAACATCTCAACCTAAGACAATAATTAATTCAGGTCTTAATTATTTGAAATAGATAAATATAGATGGAAAGACATTTTAGGTTGAGTTGGAGGAAATTATCTTCACACTCATTACTGTCAGTTTGCATCAGGCTCTTTTACAGTCTACATCTGTGTTTAGACCTTGTTCTACTTACAGAATAAGCACGAGTCCTAGTGATTGCCCTTCAGATACCTTCAAAGGGCAGTTTAACTATAAATTGGAACCACTCTTCTTTTGGAATAAATCAATAAATATAGGGGGATCTCCTAATAATAGGGCACTAATTGCTGAAAGAACAGACCAAAAAATATTTAATATATTTCAGTCCTGTGCCAATTATGAGAATAAGTGAAAAGAGTATACACTCCAAAGCTATTGGTCAAAACATGATAAAGAAAATAAATGCTTACATAGTCTTCCAAATTAAAAGCTAATGTAAAGGTTGGATATTATATTTTCTGATATACATTATATTGTACATACCAGAGAAAGAGAATCAATAGGTGATATATATTAGAGATACATATATGCACACACACATACACACACACACACACACACACACATATATATGAGATTTAGAAAGAGACTTATTTTAAGGAATTGGCTTATTCTAAGGAGTTGTGGAGGCTGACAAATCTGAAATTCTTTGGCCAGACTAGCAGGATGAAAATTCAAGTAAGAGTGAGGTTGTAATCTTGAATCCAAAATCAGCAGGGCAGGCCAGCAGACTTGAAATTCAGGTGAGATTCCCATGTTGCAGTCTTGTGGCAGAAATCCTTCTTTGAGAAACCTCAGTCTTTGCTCTTATGGCCTTCAACTGATTGGATGAGGCCCACCCAAATTATGGAGGATAATTTGCCTTACTTAAAGTTAACTGACTGTAAATGTTAACTTACATCCACAAATGCCTTCACTGCAGTATCTAGACTAGTGTTTAACCAAATAACTGAGCACCATAGAACCTAGGCATGTTGATACATACAATTACCATCACAATGCCCAAGGCTGAGAGCAATATTCTTATTTCTTTGGTTGGGGCAGTGAGGACTTTTTTTGAGCAGAAGAGTCTTGAGAATTAGCAGTAATTCTCACTATTACCACTTATATTACTAAAGGCTGGCATTTAAATACAATAAAAGAAGTCAAAGATTTTTTAGAACTGAAAATTGGGGAAATATGAGATTTTGTTACTTATCATTGTATATAATTTCTAAGTAATGATTACTACTAGAACTACTTTATTGCACAGCCATCAATTCATGTAGAAGGACATGGGCATAAATCCCTGTGTTGATTAATTATTTTGGGAGCCTGGAATCACCTTGAATTAATCAGCCAGGTTACTTTAGAATATAATATATGACATTAATTTTATGATACTATGACAACTATGGAGAAACCAGCTGATTTGAAAATGGACCACCTATCACATTGATAAATAGAAACTGCCCAAATGCAGAGGAAATGTTGACTTAGAGAAATTTACAGATGTTGATGTTAATAAAAAATAGTTCCTTCATATTAAATATAACCAGATAATTTTTAAAAACTTGGAAAGATTAGGAGCTTAAATAAGTAAATGAAGCTGAGCTTAATGCAGAGAGATGTTTTACTAGTTCCCTTTTGAACTACTTTTTTAACTGAAAGAGAAAATAGACTTTTAAAAGTCACCAACATAATTACTTTAAAGATAACAACTGATGCTCATCTTTGTACCTGTTCAGGTACTATCTACTGGCATCATGCAGGAATGCTGGGCCACAGAACCAGGATTTCTATATAGAACCGTATGCACATATATATCCTATATGAGAGGATATTGGTGATGGAAAACATTTGATTTCAAGGTAATTGAGCCTGACTTTGTCTTCTGTATGGGTGTATGTGTGACAGAGAGAGAGTTATCTTAAGGAATTGTCTCACGTGCCTGGAGGCCTGGAAAATTCCAAGTCTTCAGAGTAGACTGGCAGCCTGGAGATCCAGGGAACAGTTGACTTTTGAGTTTAAAAGTAGTCTGCTGACAGGGCAGTCTGCATTCTCATAAGGCCTCCAACTGATTGGAAGAGGCCCATTTACTTTATGGAGGGCAGTCTGCTCCATTCAAAGGCCACAGAGTTAAATGTTAATCTCATCCAAAAAACACCCTCACACAAACATCTAGAAGCATGTTTGATTAAATATCTGAGAAATGTCTCCAGCCAAACTGACACATAAAATTAACCATCACAGATTCTTAACTGATTTAAGCTATGAGTTGGAATCACATGTATAATGGGAATACAAGTAAGAACAGAAGAAATGAATGGATAATATGAAGTTCTTCCAGATTGGATAGTCATGTTTTATTTCCCAAGAGCTCTTTAGACCTCATAAATGCAAGTACAACTCTAATATTAACTGTAATAAAAATGACTTTATAGAGAGAATACATTGGTGGAGTAGCAAGAAAAGGATGTCAGCTCAGGA
The DNA here is from genome assembly GCF_037993035.2 of Macaca fascicularis. Classification (NCBI taxonomy): domain Eukaryota; kingdom Metazoa; phylum Chordata; class Mammalia; order Primates; family Cercopithecidae; genus Macaca; species Macaca fascicularis. The sequence goes on along the minus strand of NC_088386.1, from coordinate 42,426,966 downwards.
GGAGACAAAAGGTAAGTCTTTTTAGCAAGTAAAACAGCCCTATTCATTTCCTCCCTTATGGGTGCCTCCTGTCCCTCCTCTGCACCACTGAACTCAGCTGCTCAGTAGCATGCAATGCTCAGCTCTCTACTTCTCTGCATGCCCCTTGTGCTCCTGACAGCAGAAGGGAAGGCTCTTGGAGAGACACTGCCAGCAAGATGCATTTCTAAGTTGGGAGTAGCTTACTACAACAGAGGCAGTGCTGAGCTCACCATCTGCAACGCCTACTTGTATTCCAGTCAGGTTTGTCTACCGAGTCTTCCTCACTCCCCGCTGTGCCATCAAACTGGCTGCAGTAAGAGATAAAGATACTTGTGTTTTTTCCACCACTGACCTATAATCAAGAACCATAACGATGAAGCATACTAATTCTAATCAGCAAAGGCCACTTGTTTACTCATTCGCCTTTTGCCTTTGTGATGTTCAACATGCATCTCCAATCAGTCAGAGATGGAATGTGGATTTGATTTGGAAGGACTCCAGGCTCCTGTGCATTCTGAGCAGAGGCACCTGACCCTACTGCTAGGCTGTTCTATGACTATGACAACTCTAAATCTCAATAGAATGCTGCTACCACCAGCCAGTCCTAGTACCCACAGTGTACCCAGATGACAGCAAAAATAAAAAAAACTTTTCAGATTATTCTTAATTACCTTCCAAAATTCAAGGAAGATTTCCATAGAGAGAAATTAAGCCATTGATTCTATCAATGTATATCTGATGCATCTTGGAAAATGTGGAATTAGATGTCATGTGAAGGCCAATGGCATTGAAGTCCTTTATAGACCTTTTTTTTTCATCTGAAAAGATGATTTAGTTACATTTGAACAGGAAGATGAATTAAATGAAGTTTCAAAATAATTTCTAGGTATAGTTCTTTAACATTCTCTCATAAGGACCTTAGGGATAAACAAATAAAAAAATACACGCAATAAACATGCCTTTTATACTATTCAAAATTAATTAACTAACTAAAGTTCTCAATAAAAAGTAGTTAATTTAACTATCAGATTCTTTCTTAATATGGCAAAGCAGTCTTGTTTAATGTGCTTACATTTATTCTTCTATTCCCTAGGCCAGTAGTGTTTTTAATCTCCCTTTTATCTTGCCAAAATCTATTAATGAGTATATTTAAATACACAAACATTAGGTTAGGAAAAATATCAGCATATATAGTAGCTATTCACAATTATCCAGCCATAGCTTAGCCTTCTTTCCACCCTTTGTATACTACATGGGCCCTTTTATTAACTTACTGATTTTTTTCAAGGTAAGCATTAAAATTTTTTCCTAGCAGGCTTTATGTTGCTCAATAATATTTGTGGGTTTGTGTGTGTGTGATGTTGCTAATTTGCAGGTGGATATTGCAGGTTGAATCCCTAGGGATTAAAAGTAGTCCCTAGGGATGCCAACTCTGAAAAAAAATGGTTGGCTGGTTTTAGTTAAATATATCCAAATATATCCAAATCTTAATTTTGTGTTATGTATAGGTCTTTGAAAATATTTCCCTAGATTTAATAACAAGTTTATAGTTTCTTCTAAAATTGTAGAGTTTTTCACAAAAACTTAAGTGTTTAAACCACCTGGAATTAATTGAAAGGTTTATCATGTTCTATTGTTCTTCTACTTGAGTAGTCAGTTTCTGAATATTGAATTTGGTTTTCAAATATTTAATATTATACATATATGTGACTTATTTCAAATTGTGAAAATTCAATATTTATCAGTGATCAGTTTGTTGCCACTCAGCCCCTAAATCATACTTGAAAATCTCCTCTGTTATAATACACTGGAATCTTCAACATTTCTTCTTTTTCTTAAAATTTATTTATAATTTAGTTTTTCCATAAGTTATTGTGGTACAGGTGGTACTTGGTTATATAAGTAAGTTCTTTAGTGGTGATTTGTGAGATTTTGGTGCACCCATCACCCGAGCAGTATATGCTGCACCATATTGTAGTCTTTTATGCCTCACCCCCCTCCCACTCTTCCCCCAAGTTCCAAAAGTTCATTGTATCATTCTTATACATTTGCATCCTCACAACTTAGCTCCCACATACCAGTGAGAACATATGATATTTGGTTTTCCATTCCTGAATTACTTCACTTAGAATAATAGTCTCCAATCTCATCCAGGTAACTGCAAATGCTGTTAATTCATTCCTTTTTATGGCTGCATAGTATTCCATCATATATATATACACACATACATACATATACACACACACACACATACACCACAGTGTCTTTATCCACTCATTGATTGATGGGCATTTGGGTTGGTTCCACAATTCTGCTATGGTGAGTTGTGCCACTATAAACATGCATGTGCAAGTATCTTTTTTAAATAATGACTTATTTTCCTCTCAGTAGATACCTAGTGTTGAGATTGCTGGATCAAATGGTAGTTCTACTTTTAGTTCTTTAAGGAATCTCCACAGTGTTCTGCATAGTGGCTATACTAGTTTACATGCCCACCAGCAATGCAGTGGTGTTCCCTGTTCACTTCATCCACGCCAATATCTACTGTTTTTATTTATTTGTTTATTTATTTTTTGATTATGGCCATTCTTGCAGGAGTAAGGTGGTATTGCATTATGGTTTTGATTTGCATTTACCTGATAATTAGTGATGTTGAGCATTTCTTCATATATTTGTTGGCCATTTTTATATCTTTGAAAATTGTCTATTCATGTCCTTAGCTCACTTTTTGATGGGATTTTTTTTTTTTTTTTTTTTTTTTTTTACTGATTTGTTTGAGTTCATTGTAGATTCTGGATATTAGTCCTTTGTCAGCTGTATAGATTGTGAAGATTTTCTCCCACTCTGTGCTGTGGATTGTCTGTTTACTCTGTTGATTATTCCTTTTGCAAAAGCTCTTTAGTTTAATTAGGTCCCAGCCATTTATCTTTGTTTTTATTGCATTTGCTTTTGGGTTCTTGATCATGAAATCTTTGCCAAATCCAATTTCTAGAAGGGTTTTTCCAATGTTATCTTCTAGAATTTTTATGGTTTCAGGTCTTAGGTTTAAGTCCTTAATCCTTCTTGAGTTGATTTTTATATAACGTGAGAGATGAGAATCCAATTTCATTCTCTTAGATGTGGCTAACCAATTATCCCAAGACCATTTGTTGAAAAGGGTGTCCTTTCCCCACTTTGTTTTTGTTTGCTTTGTTAAAGATCAGTTGGCTGTTAAGTATTTGGGTTTATTTCTGGATTCTCTATTCTGTTCCACTGGTCTATATGCCTATTTCTATTCTAGTTAGTACCATGCTGTTTTGGTGACTATGGCTTCATAGTATAGTTTGAAATCAGGTGGTCTGAAGCCTCCAAATTTGTTCTTTTTGCTTAGTTTTGCTTTGGCTATGCAGGCTTTTTTTTGGTTCCATATGAATTTTAGAATTGGTTTTTCTAATTCTGTGAAGAATGATGGTGGTATTTTGATGGGGATTGTGTTGAATTTCTTTCTAATGGGCACTATGTTCAGCTTTGTCAGGAGAGGGTGTCTGAGGAACATTCCAGTAAGGTGGGGACTTCTCTTCTGAGTTCTAGTGTGTTTCCATCTGCCACTTCTTGCTCCTGCTGTGCGGTTGTTCAGTAATGTGGGTCGCCCAGAGTGCTCAGGCTCTCGGCAACTACTCAGCCGTGGCCTGAGCCCAGTAGCCATCTTTCCAGAACCATTTAGATGAAGGTAATGCATATGCCAGGCCTGTTCTGGCCCAGGTGACCCAGAGGCTTCTTTGACATGGGGAGGCTACAGCCACACCTTTCAGCTCCGGCCTTTTGGGAGAAGAACTCACATTCCAAGTTTTCCCTTCCTTGGATACCCTTCCTCAGCTCCACGGTACTCTGTAGGGATCACTTTATATTTTTATAGTCACTCTTCTATCAAAACAATAAGTATATCAAATTTCCCATGTTTCAATTTTTGTGTATTTTCTAGTTCCTAATTGAATCCAGCCTAATGCAAACAGCACTCGGTTTCCAATGGATCTGTAATGCTTTTGCTGTCATATATTCACTGTTGTGGTTGTGGGGTGGTTGTCTGCTAACTTGCCTTTTTGTGTTTTTTTTTCCCTATGCCAAGTCTTAATTATTCCATTGCTTCTCTGCCATTTTTAAACAATTTAGTTACTAAAAAATTCAATTAAATTTACTGTTTATATAAACTCTATATATTTAGTATATATATAGAATATATACTAAAAAGTTCAATTAAATTTACTGTTTATATGTAAACTACATACAGTAAACATAAACATATTTAACTAAATCTAAAATGTGACATATTTAGTTAAATTTAATTAAAATATACACATGTATTTTGATTATCTATATACAGCTGCTTAATATGATATCCATTGTGTTTTCCTTTTATTATCATTCTTTCAACTCTTCTTGATTTCTACTTGCCCATTTTTCTTCACATTAATTTTAGAATCAAATTTTCAAATTCTTCAAAAAAGTTAACTGATCAATTGGTATTTAGCTAAAATTAAATTAATTTAGGGAGAATGACCAGATTTATAATACTGACTCTTCCCAATTGTGAACATAATACTTTTTTTCCAGAAACTTATCTTGTTTTTCCAGATCTTGTTTGTCTTTTAATTTAAAAATTATTATTTTTCTCCAAAAACTTATTTTGTTTAATCTACTCTTAGGTAATTATACATTTTTTGATATTCTAATGAACAATTACCTTTTAACAATATATTTTCTGATGAATAAGAAAAGTTTTCATGTGTTTATATGTATCTTGTACCTAGGAAGCTCACTGAATTCTCTCATTAGATCTAAGTTTTGTCAGGAGATTCTTTTGAATTTTCTAAGTACACCTTCATATTATCTGCTATTAGTGGCAATTTTTCTTACTGTTTTCATTTTTTAAATTTCTCAATCTTTTTTATCTTGTTTACTTAATGTAGTCAATACAATGTTTAATAGAAGTGGCGATATGCATGCTTTCTCTGTTCCTGATTTAAAAGGAATAGATCTAAAATTTTAACACAGTATACTATTCATTAGAAGTTTTGGTAATGTATCTAGGAAAATTCACTAGTATTACTAGTTGGCTATCAATTTTGAATCAAAATTAAGAGTTGAATTTTATAAAATGCTTTTCTCTGTGGAGATAATTATATGATCATAATGATAGCTTAAAGCAGATTACATTGATAGATTTTCTAAAATTAAAACATCCTTTATTACTGACTACTCAATCATAAAAGATGTTTCATGATTTGATTCCTTTGATTCATTTAATTAGTACTTTTGGATATGTTCTTATAAGTTTAATTACCCAATAATTTGGCTTTCTGATTCTGTCATTGTCCAGTTTTAATACCAAAATATTTGTAGTATTATAAAATGAGTTGTAATTTTATATTTTTCTCCATAATCTAAAACTCGATGTATAAGAAAAAAAAATTTATTAATTGAGGGTGCTTTTTGTGAGCATGAATTCAGGACCATGGGAATGAAAATCAACTATGAGTTTCTTGAAACCACTGAGATTATAGTTTGTTATCACAGCTTGGCCTAGTCTAGTCTTACTGATTTTATAGCCAAATTCTAATTGATTTTCTATTGTTTTTAATTCGAGACTCTGTCCTTCAATTAATGGTTTGAATATAATAAAATTTGCTATGGTTTTTGTTATACTTGGCCTTACTTCTTCAATATTGGGCTTGCTTCATACAATATATTTTTCTTGCCTGTTTTTTCTAACTCTCTCCCTTCTATCGAATTGTTAATGATTAATTTATTTCACTTTTTCCACAGTTTTCTTGTTTGGAGCTCATTCAATTTTCATTATATTAGTAGTTGGTGTTAAAATTTTAACATGCCCAATTGTCTTAATAATGTCATCTTAATAATCCCTAATAATCCAGTTTATCCCTACTTAGTCTAAAAAATTCAACAGAGCTTAAATTGTTACTGCAATTAATCACTCTCAAATTGTTGTCTAGAATTTTAGTTGTAATTTTAATTTCCTTTAATTGATAATTGTGATTCAAAAAAAATATTTAGACAATTTACCTAAAAGTTTTATTTTTATCAAAAAGACAGTCTATGTAAATACCCAAGTTCATAAATTCTTCTAAAATTCTAAACATTTTATGTAGAATTTTATAAGCAATTTCTTTCCTTATTCCTTCTTATAGGTTTGTTTTTTATTTAATTTATTTTTTATCAAGAACATCTATTAATTGGCCTTTCAATCAGAATCTGAGTGGTAAATTATCTCTTAAATGCTTTCATTTGTATTAATATTTGAAACTGTTTCACTGGAACTTTAGAATTTTAGGCTGTTATTTTTATCTCAGCTTTTTGAAGATATTATTTTGTTGTCTTCTTACATTTTTGCCAAGAAGTAAACTGTTAGCAATTTTGATTCCTTTGTAAACAACCAAGTCTTTTTGCTCTTTAAAAATTTATCATTTGTAAAACTTTTCTCTTTTTTTTAGATCCTGCATTTTCTCCATAATATATGCAGGTTTGGATCTATATTTATTTATTGAGTTCAATATTTATTTTGCTTATTTAATCCAATAGTTTATGCCTTTCACTAATTCTGGAAAAATTTCACCTATTATTTCTTTGATTTTTTTTCTATCCCCAATTAACTCTTTCCTCTTTTATCAACCTTTGTTGAACTTAAGTCGTTCCACTCATTTTAGCCTAGGTGGTTGTTCTGTTGTGTTGTCTACATTCATGTCTCTCTTTTGCTTCCTCAATAATGTAGTCATACCCAGCTTCCAGCTTATATATTCCTTTTGAGTCCAGCTTTATTTGATGTTAAATTGTTACAAAAAACTTATTGATATTAATAATCATATCTCTAATGTCTTTAAGTTAATTTGATTTCCCTTTAAATCCTTTCTATTCTTTTTCTTGGTGTCTTTTAGCTTATAGGATTCTATTACTTCTTCTGTACTTTAAATAATTTTTTAAAAACCTATTTTTCACACACTAGATTGCTTTATTTCACAAGTTTTTTTGTTACAAGTTCTTCTGTTTGATGTATCTCCTCTCTTCATCATGGAAATATTTTTTAGGAATTTCTTTAATTTTTGTTGTTCTCTTTTCTTTGCGTGTGTTCTATGAGCGTGAGATTATGAAAACGGGATTTCAGAGTAATTTTGGTTTACAACTGCCAGTGCCTTCAGAGGCTTACTTGGTCTGGTATCAGTCTTTAGGTACATTTTTTTGGGATCTCTGCACCATTCATACAGTGTAAATTTGAAATGTATACATGCAGAAGACAGTCTTGGGATTTCATTTTCTGCAGAGACTTTAAAAGAAATACAGAATCCTAGTCAGACACAGAAACATAATTGTTTCTTGAGACTTTTCTGGGACTGAGGGTACAACTTCTCTAAGTCAATTTTCACCAAGTAGGAAGATTTCCCAGGGTTCAAATCTCATTCAGCGATTACAGTTCCAACCCTGAACACGTCCTCTTCCCCTGCCTGTGAAATACTATCCTGATCTTGACATGTTGGGCTCATGTTAGATCTCATATTTCCCTCATCTCTCGTTTTCGATCTCATTCTGAAGTGTTGCCTCATGTGTTTTGTTCTTCTGACTTCAAGTTCCTGAGACTTGGTCATTTTTTTCTGTCTTTCAAGGTTAGCCAAGTATTTTCTTTACTTTTGTTTAATTGTCATAGTCAACTAATGACTAAGACAAATGTCTTAGTCAGCATTTGTAAGTGTTTGGAATTAGGTAGAAGTCTGCATCATTTCAGTTCACCATGTCTTGAACTTGAATTCAGTCATTTTTAAATACATGCTTTCTTTAATTTTTTGCATAATTATATTTACATAGGCTGTGAATTTCTACTGCCTATTTTCTATCAGTAAGGTTCTTGCCAAACATGAAATAAATCTCTTTCTGAAGTATTAGTATTATCTTAGGGTTCCTGCATCATTGTCTAAATAATGTAGAGTTGTTTTATCACTAGCATTTAGTATTGGGTAGTATATTGATTTATTTTTGCTAAATTGAGAGGTAATCTAGAACTCAGATTTACTATACCTATATCTACATATTATAGTGGCAATTTGTTAATAAACTAGTGAATTGTATAATGTTTGAATTGTATTGGAAAATCAAAAGAATAGCATTTTAAAAGGTTTTGATGTCAAAAAAAGAGGTCAGATACTTAGAATATTTTAAAAGCAGTGTTTAAATAAAGGTACATAGCTCAGAGTCTGACTTTATGTCTCATAAACCCCCTCTACCTTTTTTATGTTATAGTGTTGGTCTAATTTAGGTGCTGACTCTTGCAGTCACAGCTCACAGGGGCTGGAATAGAAACTGAGAACATTAGATTGTTAACTCCCGATGAGAGCTGTGTCAGGCAGAATGAATGAATTCTCATGTTAGCCTGATCATTACATTTTCTCTATACAGATGAATATATAAAAATAAAAATGAGTATATAATTGTTAGGTTATTTTGGAATCAGAACAAGAAGGGGTTTTAACAACTTTTTGAATATTTAATATCATTAGGGCTCAAAACTTGACATGTCAATTCCTTTCATAGGAATGTATTCACTCAATGGACCTATACTCACATTCATCTGACACTAGGTCTTCATTCATAGAGCTGTCATTGCTTATGTGTTCTCAATGGCTCCTCTCTATCTGTGATTCTATTGCTAAGTCATCTTACTTGGGGTTGCCATCTGCCATTTTGAATCACATCCCTATTTTCAATCAGGTTCTGGCTAAGTTTTGTTAACCTTGCAGTCATTTTCTCCCCTGAAGGCAACTGACTTTGAAGTACTGCTGCTGCCTTTTTCCACCATATTATTCCTATAATTAGCTGCTGAGATTTACTGAACTCTTCCTATGGAGGCACGTGCTATACTTTTTGATATTCATTTTCTCATTTAAACTTAGAAAACAAATATGAAGTAGAAAATGTTATACCTATTTTGCTGATCTATAGATTTCTGAATGACTTGTCTGTCTAGTAAGACAGTAGCAAAATGTCAAGAGTTTATACTTAGGCAAGTATATTTACTATAAAGCACTTCTACCTACCTTCACAATAACTGGCTCTTGGAACCACACTTTATGACACTAAATCTTAGTATATTAGATCAGGACTGTGGTGATTATTCTCATTTTATGTGAAGAAATAGATCTAGAAGTCTGTATTTTATCTAAGACCAAAATCCAATTAATTACTAGCCAAGCTGGGACTAGAACCATGACCTTTAGACTGCTAGTCCTGGGAATTTTCCAAAGTTATACTCTCTTCCTTATTTTCCTTCTACAGCTGTGCTGCTTCATATGTGAACCATTTAATTTGCAAGGTTGCCTGAAGAGATGAGTCATGAAATTAGTTTTATATTGACTAATGGTATTTACTTATCTATATAGACACATGTTACACACATGTGAAGAAATGACTACTTCCATCATTACCAGGACAAGGATGCTGAGTTTTTCGGATGTGAGGATGGGTGGATGGGTTTTCTTTCTTTCTTTTTTTTTTGAGACTCGCTCTGTCACCCAGGCTGGAGTGCAATGGCGTGATCTCAGCTCACTGCAACCTCTGCCTCCCAGATTCAAGAGATTCTCCTGCCTCAGACTCCTGAGTAGCTGCAACTACAGATGCGTGCCACCACGCCCGGCTAATTGTTTTGTATTTTTAGTAGAGACAGGGTTTCACCATGTTGGCCAGGATGGTCTCAATTTCCTGACCCCGTGATCTGCCTGCCTTGGCCTCCCAAAGTGCTGGGATTACAGGCATGAGTCACTGCGCCCAGCCAAGTTTTCTTTTTTTCTTCTTTTTCTCTAAGCTATCCATCCTTTTTAACCCAGTGAGCAAGTGTGAACATTTCTCACACAGTCTGAAAAATTAGGATTACAAATTCTGTGTTTCAAATAAAGCCTTAAACAGACAAAGTAAGTAAGTATAAAAACTACTAGCTAGTATTCAGCTGTCTATAACTAGCTAAATATCTCACTAGGAGTATTCACTTTTTCTTATATTCTGAATGGAAAGTTTGCGGCTTTGCACAGCATGGATACTTTCTAGTTAAAATTCAGAAGCATTATCATTGTCCAGCTGAGCTGCTATGTGGGTCAACCATTCCAAGACTTCATCTTTTTTATTTTTAAAATGACTGAAATAGTATTGTAAAGAATTCAGTCCTTTGAAGCCAGCAATATATAGAAATTATATGACTGTAATCCCAGATGGAAGAGTTTTTTGGTTTTGTATTTAAATTTTGAGGGAACATTATGCCTGTGCAAGATGTCAGCTTGGCAGGTTGGAAGATCAAAGTTCTTTGTTCATGTGCAGCATATATGCCAAAGCTAAGACATCGCTCTCCTACCCCATTGTGCTACTAACTCTTAATAATAGCTGCCAATTCCAGCCAGGCAGAAAGCAGTTAAGTGCCCATGTGCATCCCTCCTTCGTTGAGTCTGACAGGCAAGGTGACATTGTGATGATGCATTACCGATGATGGAGTTGCAAGGAATTGAACAAACAAAGCATTAGTATCCTGAGTAGTAGCCAAACAACATTCCTCAAAAAAGTCATCTCATCATGTCCCCTCAAAGACTGAGAACCCTGTAACTTCAAGGATAGATTTTCAAACTTTAGAATTGACTAACCAATGTAAAATCTAAAATATGAGCGTAGTATTTTTTAAGAAATGAATGAAGTCTCTCTCCCCTTTTCTTTGCTTTTCATTTTTAGGGAGGATAGGTCAACTTTATGATAGATTTGGGTTTGTTTTTTTTTTTTTTTTTACAATACTTAAAACATAATTTTCCATTAAAATTTGATGTAGTCTGCTCAGTTATTTAAAATTTAGCAGCTGACAAAGTTTGGTTTCATCATTTAAAAAACTGAGAGGCTGTTTCTCCTAACATAAACAACCACTATTTTAAAATTTGGGCTGAAATAAAATAAAATTTATTGACAAAAGATTATTGTAGAACAGTTAGGCAAAATGCAAAGGTCCATTCTTTACCAATTTCAACTTGTATAAAGAAAATTTTCACGTGGTTAACTAACAAATATTTATTCACTACCCACCCATGTGCCAGTTTCTGTTAGGTATTGAGGTTATGAAAGTGGTTTCTGAGGAAGGGCGCGTTGGCTCACGCCTGTAATCCTAGCACTTTGGGAGGCCAAAGGAAGGCAGATCATGAAGTCAGGAGATCGAGACCATCCTGGTTAACGTGGTGAAACCCAACCTGTACTAAAAAAAAAAAAAAAAATACAAACAAAACTAGCCAGGCGCGGTGGCGGGCGCCTGTAGTCCCAGCTACTCGGGAGGCTGAGGCAGGAGAATGGCTTGAACCCGGGAGGTGGAGGTTGCAATGAGCCGAGATCCTACCACTACACTCCAGCCTGGCTGACAGAGCGAGACTCCATCTCAATAAAACAAAAACAAAAGCGGTTTCTGCCTCTTATGAATTTACTCTATGGTAGGAGAGGAGATACAAATGAATAAAGAGAATAGTAACACACCAGAGATAGTAAAATTAGAAAGAAGAGGTGACACAACCCTACCTGGAAGAGGCATCAGGTAATACCATCTACCAGAGGTAACAGTGGAGCTTATCTTACTGGATAAGACTGAAGTTGGCCATGCAAAAGGGAGGGGATTCAAATCCTAAAACAGTCATAGTACCACAAGAGCAAGCACTGCTAGAAATAATCTCATCTAAGTAAAACCATCTCACCAAACTCCCTTTTAGAACTGCAGTCTGACTTGGGAAAAGTCTAGGTTTTCTACTAATTAAAAGCCCAAACTGGGTGATACTTGTTAATTTGTGTTGCAGTGATCATATTCTTTGTGTTTTCTTTGCTTTTTGGTATTGTCTTATTTGACAAGGAAGGAGCTAATTTTGTTTCATTCAACTTTTTCTAGGCCCCTAGTGTGTATTATGTCTAACTCAATCAACTATTTTTTTCTTTGTACTGATCTGAATACAAGGAGTTTTCTATTAATTTTGACAGTTCATTGAATCTTAAAAGTTTGCTTCAAGGTTGGATTTATTATATATTTAGATCTAGAATTTCCTAATGTCAAAAATAATGCTCCATTCTAATTATTGTTAAGAAAGTTGTATATATATTTCCAATGGAAGGAACTTACTTTATCGAGATTTTGCTGTCACAATGCAAATAATTATAGATAAGATAGCTCTTGGTGACTTGTGTTTGTAAGTAAAAGGGACCATTTACTTTTTCTAGTTTTGTTTATGATTTTTCACATTTCAGTGAAACAAATACTTACCTTCAATTCAAAATGCAGTTGCTTTTATCATTTACAAAGCATAGAGTACAAAATATTCTTTCCTATTCACAGATTAGTTTGGAAAATGAAAGAAGTTGGTCAAACTTCAGGTCCTTGAAAATATTAAAACTTAAAGGGGTTTCAAAGCCTCTAAATGCTAAAGCTTTGAAATTTTTCATATGCAAATTTTAATGGTGCATCACATATAACTTTAAGAAATCAGAGAGCTTTTTTTTTTTTTTTCGCGTTAAACACAGCAGCATTTTAGGATAATGTGTGCTAGCTTCTCTGTTTGTGTAACAGTTTCTGAAACGGATCTTTTCAAGCATAGTAACGGGTTTGAATTGTGTTCGCCTAAAGGCTGTGAAAACCAGAAACTGTGAAATGGAGTTCAAGCACAGCCCTTTCGTAGCTGGCAGAAGTTCAGCTGTAGTTTTGGGTAGTTTGGTCAGTGGTTTCAACAAATACTTTGAAAATTTTATCTATATATAAGCATTCTTTTACTGAGCTGTTGTAAGCGAGTATTGAAGAGTAAATTCTTTATTTTTCCATCCATTATGCACTTTCTACATTTGTGGGAATAGAGACCACTCATTGAATACATTTGCTGGGTTCACTGCCAATTGGAATGTATGAATAATTGATACACATTGGATTTACTATCTTTCATTGCAAATCCCTTTACACATTATACCAGGATTATGGCTTAGGAAATGAGGTGGGTGTGAACCACACTTCAGAAGTCCAATCTTATTATTCATTGCTTCAAATACCTCTGTTTTATGTATTTTTTTTCTGAAAGTTTAATTCAACTATAGAAATAAGATGAAAAAGCAAAAAAGATCTATCCAAACTGTGATCCCACGCTGTTTCTTCTAGTCTTCTGATTTTCTGTTTTGAATTTGAAGTTTATGATCAAATCTAGTGGGCCAAAAGATGTCATAATTAAAACTATGGTAAAATTCCCCTGGACACCCTTTCATTCAATAAACCTTTATTGAGGCCCTGCTTTTGACCCAAAGCCATTAGAATGTATGAAATCACTCAAGGAAACTGTCAAGCAAGTTCTGGGGCCAAGAATTCTTTATGATCTCTTATTTGAAGGGTGTTCCAGAGTTCTTCATATCCTAATGCTGTATTATAAGGTTTTAAATTTCTATTGGGATTTATGATTTGTAAGCCTTCTCACATGTAAAATTATATCCATTTCAGAAAGAAAGAGCTATAGTAAGTATGTGGATTCCAATTCTGAGCCTTCTTCTTGCTGGGAAGGTAAATTAATTGCTCCTGTTCCAACTTCAGCAGCACTTTCAGCAGTGGCTACATGTTCTGGTGGCCTCAGCTCTCCCTGAATGGATACCTGAGGTCACATCCACAGGATGACCCTGGCTTTGGGTTTCCTTTCAGTTTACCTCCATGCCTAGGAAAGTTAGGGGTAGCTTTTTGCTTTTGCTAAAACTTGGGCTCCCTCAGATACCCCTTAGCTATTTCTCCTTTTCCATTACCTGTGTGGACATTTCTTGAGTTTAAATTCTCTCTGTTTGAAATACCTAGAAGGGTATTTGTTTTCTTGACTGATATGCTTCTTTACACCTCCATTCCCCAACCCCTCGACAATGAAGATAAAAAAACAACTTCAGAGGGCTGTTTTGAGGATTACGCTAGTGAAATACCTGAAGGATGAAGTCAGAGGATGGAATAACAGACAAACCAGCTGTGGGGGAAGGGTGTCATGGTGGGAGAGCAGCTAGAAAAGTTTGATAGAAAGAAAAGAGCATTTACTCAGGGCTTCCTTTCTCCTGAGCACCCTAATTTGGTTAATAATCTTTATTTTCATTTTTAAGATGAGAAAAATGAGCCTTGTAGATTTGAAGCAGAATACCATTTATTCTATGGAATTAGAACCCCAGTCAGTTCAGACTCTAACTTTATATATTTTTGGTTTTCCTGCCCACCTTGATGACTGCTTTTGGGAAGTAAATGATGTTGAATTAGACAGGCTCCATTTTTAGGTATGGGATTTGTAGTCATTGACAAAATGCAGAACAACATTTTTTAACTGACCTTTCCTCTTTGTTTACATGAGTTAAAAAAATACTATTTAATTAGAACACACACATGCTTTGTAGAAAAAGGAGAGTAGTTTTGCATAGGTTTATGGGGTATTAACTATTCCCTAGCATTCTGGTCTAGAAAACCTCTCAGGTCATGTCAAATCTCCAGTTGTTTACATTTTTTAGCCCTTTGCCAAGATGATTAAGTTAAGTCATAAATCAGAAATGTTTTGCTTTTAATTGCCCATATTGTCCATGTAAATGCCACCTTAAATTACCACCTGTTTCCCTTTTAACTGTAAGATATTTTATGTGCAGTGTCCAGTAACTCATTTTCTATCATCAAAAATAAGTCAGATAACAGGTTCACAAATTATTTGTGGAAAATACACAAATCTCTGATTTGAAAAAAGGAATACCTTAAGTAAATATGCCAGGTGTGGAAGCTAGATACAGTAGCAGGTGCAAATTCTCACCTTCATTTTTAAGTTGGTAAACCTTAGAAGGACGTGGAGAAGTGTCTATGTGATAAAAAATAAAGATCATTAAAATTTGTTAAAGACATTCCTTTGAGGTTTTGGCAGTTTTACAGGCCAAACGATGTAGTTTATGTAAGGAAAATTACATGGAAAAATGATTTAATAGCATGACAGGATACATGAAGAGAATTTCAAAAGCTATTGACAGCTGTGGAGAGTGAGCTCATATTTTGTGGAATGGAGCAGGGAGAACAGGTGGGCACAGACCTCAAATTTCCCATATGTGAGATACCTGGGAGGTCTACTGACTGCTGGGAGAAGTGATGATTTAAGGGAAGGAAACCAACCAGACACATGTAAATGAGGGAACCAATATTGATAAAAAAGGAATCTCAAGGAATGTGGACATTATTTCCAATAATTTTGTTCATGTTCACTTAATTGATTTTTACTTTGTTTCCCGTTAGATGTTTTGTTTTTGCATTTATTTGCCTAGGGCCATACCACCCTGGATGCTCTCCTTATGTTTACAGACTGAGCAAAGCTTAGTCAGAAGTTAGGTTGGGTTAAAAAAGACCACCTAGGAGAGTTGTACATGGTATCACTTAATGCCAAAGTTGCTGATGCAATAAGAAAACCATGAATATAATATGGATTCTAAAGTTAGAACCTAAAAAACAAAAAAAAAAAAAACGAAATTCAGATAGAGTTAGAAAACAGTTGTATGACCTTTGATTACTGTCCTTGAATATTCTACTTAATCTTCATTTGTTGTTTATATTATAGGATATTATTTGAGGAAATTAATATGTAGCATTTGATAGCTACTTGATCCCCAGCACTGGGCCAAGTAGTTCACATGACTATCTCATTTAATCTCACAGTAACTCTTCGAAAGATGCACTGTAATTACTCCTGTTTTGCACATGAGGAAACTGAGGCTCAGGATCTTTAATCAATTAGTATAGTTAGAGAGAGCCCAATAAGAACAAGAAGAGACAATGGATGGGATTGGTGGATAAGACTTAGCCTGTGAAACAGTGCCAAGGTTTTAACATTTTTCAGAGTTTAATAACTTCTTAAAATTTTTAAAGTTAACTTAGAGGCTACAGGAGTAAGCAAATACACTGCCACAAAGAAGCCATCTTTTGGGCAAAATGTGCCTCAAAATACCTTTGGTACTACCTGAAGAAATAAAGAGGTTTTTTTAATCATAAAGGGATAGAGACCCCAGGATTCATGCCAATCTCCAATTTATTTAAAATTCTTCCCACAATTTCAACATCCTGCCAGCACTGACTGTGAATGAACATGGCTAGGAGAATACATAAATTGTGGCTGTGCCATTAATCAGGTGCAATCTTTCAAAGTATCATAAATTTCTGTGATCAATGTCAAGTCTCATTTTGATGACTTAGGGACTAAACCCATGGATCAGCCTGACAGAGACAAATAAGAAGCTAAATAGGGATGTGATAGTCTGTTAGGGGTGGGAGATACTTGTTAGATTTTCAGACATGTCATTTATTAAAAACAAAAATACTGGATCATTTGAAACTCTTCATGTCTGTCATCTATGATTCCTTATGCTTATAAGTAGAATTTTGTGTCATTTCTTGCAGATTTTATTTCTTTTGATTTGAAATTGAAAATATTAACATTCAAGTAGTTATTTTTCAAAGCATATATTATTTCTGGCAGTGTTTCAAAGGAACTGAATTAAAAACAGTACAAAATTTGTATTACACAGTTCTTTCTTGTGAGTTTATACTTTTACTCAAAGAGTCAATGAAAACTTTTAGGGTTTTTTTAAATCATTTTTTTCTTACAATGCAATAGTACTAATGACTTCAATTTGAAAATTTAATAACAATAGGAACAGAAATAGATATTTGCCTTTTTGTTATTATATTACTAGTAAGGCTTCTTAAAGATATTCAAATACTTTTTTAAATTTATTTTTTTGAAAACCAACAAAATGTCATCTGTGGTTATTGTCGAGTAACTTCCCTATGATAATTCATTATTACTCAAGGTTCAGTAGTGCTTGGTTAAAAAAAAAAAAAAAAAAAGAAGTTGCTCTATGTGTCCATGGTAATACATGGAATGAGAGGCATTCACAGTTGTGGGAAACCAGCAGAGTGAAAGGTGGGAAGCTGTCACTAACTCTCAGTCTGCAGAACGGAAGTGAAGTGGTGGATCTCAAGAGTCTACTTGGGAGCTGCCACAGAACTCAAGTGCTTCTAGGAAGTTCCAAATAACTACTGTAGCCAGGTGCACTGAGATATCTGGTTCACAAGAAGCCATGTCAGCTATCAAAGCTGCCTATAGCACCTAAGTGAATATTTTCAGAAGTTCACCCTGAAATTCCTTCAAACTTCACATCTGACATGTACTCACGTGTCTGGGTGAATCTGCCTCTGGTGAATATCATCATTTTCTTCCCTTTTACTTTCTGAAGTTCACAGAAGTGACTGTCAGTGATGAAACTAACTATACAGGAAACCACACAGGGAAAAGGATTCTGGGGAATGTGGTTCTAGTCTTCTCTTCTGCAATGCAGAGAAGACCATCAATGGGAGTGGCAATGATGTTAACCTGACAAGAGTTAATCCAGCACAGGGACTCATATTTCATCTCAGCATCCCTTGACACTCTTTTATCCACATTTAAACTTCTGCCTACTTCTACCACCAACAAATCAGGATTTTAATATGACACATATATACACATATCCCTCATATGACCAGAGACATGCTCACCTTCTCTGGAACATGGGAGGTTTCAACAGCCCATATGTCACCATTTCCATCTCTAAATCATGTTCATTTCTTTCTTAGTCCAGTCAAGTCTCTCTCTCATGTCCTGTAACATAAAGACCAGATTAAAAGGTTAAGGTTATGAATACAGTATATATAGAAAATAAGGTAGAAGACTTGCCTTTTTACTTCACAGTGATCAAAAGGAGCTACATTTGTACCTGATAAAGCAATATCAGGCATCATGTAGAGATCTTGGACATTGAGTTTGAAACTTTGACCACTTGGGTTGTTTCCTTTGGGGAGGATGAGTGTATTTGCCTGCAATAAGAAGAGGAAACCCAACATTTGGTAGCCAAAAACCAGGCATTTTGTCATTAGAGTTTATCAGATATTTCTGGTCCACTTGAGCAAATGGTGGGATTGCATTCCTCCCATGCTTATAAGTAGGTGTGGCCACGTGACTTGTTTTAAACAATGGAACATGAGTGGAGATGATGTGTGCCATATTGGTCTGTGAGCTCCAAAAACCAGTGCAAGATTTGCCATTCTTTCTCTTTCTGCCCCATAGATTCTGGCAATGCTATACATACAAGCCGCTCTATGAACCTGGGTTTTAGAATGGGGATGATGAGTAACAGAGCCTGACTTAGGCTCTGATGAGCATATAATGTACAGAAAAAAAACCATATTTTACTATATTAGGCAACTGAGATTTGGGTGTTGCTTATGATTGCAGCTTAATATATCCTATTCTGAATAATGTAGTCAATATTAAGTATGAAAATAAATATATTTATCAAGTTTAAAGTCCAAAGCTTTTAAATACTTGAAGAGTAAAAGTTAGAAAATGATCTTGACATTTAATGCAGCTTAGAAAAGAGAAGGACATAGAATTGGTTTAATATATTTCTGATTGTATCAAGGTTTATTAGATAGCATAGCTATTTTTCATAAGGTTCTATCACAGTCCAGACTATGGGTCATGAAGGGTTAAAAATCACCATGGAAGTGATCTACCTACAAAATATTTGGAAGTACTGCTTACTGGCAATTTTCTGTCCTGAGGCTCATGACAGTGAGCTGAACCAATCAATTGTAAGCATAGGCCTAGCACTGTTCCAGGTGGATGTGGACATAGAGAAGTAGAAGTCTTATTCTTCTTGTGAAATTTGTCCAAAATCGGGGTATAACTAGGATTAAGTCACCAATTTGCCGGGAGAAGTATATCACAGTAAAATAAAAAAAGGAGACAAATGAAAGGATCAGTCTGAGTTTTTAATATGGTGTTATTTAAGTTTTGAATTCCAATTTCAGCTTATGAAGAGTGGGGATATAATGACTATAAGTTTGTTGTGAAGCTTAATCAATATGTCACAGTAGCTGCTCAATAAATATGTAGGGTTTTTAATATTCATCTTTGTTAATTTTATTCTGAATGTGCATATGGAGTGTTTGGGATCAGAGATGGATGGCTTAGTAGTTACTTAATAGTAAATAACAAGTGTATAAGCCTCCTTCCCCCACTGCTTGTCCTCAGGGAAATCTAATGATAATCAATGGGAAATTTTTCCCACCTGAGTAGCCAGAAAGTACATACTCAATAAATGAGAAAAAAAATGGCTTTTCTCTGCTTATAAAAGGAAAGGAGGAAGCTGTCTCTCTCCACTCCTAAAAGCATCTTTTCGGAAATGTAATGGGCCTCAATCCTAACTTTCATTTGATGTTGTTATTGACTGAATGCTTTAATGTATCTGGAGACATATATTTATATCAATTATATATGTTAATCTTTCAGCAAAAAAGGGTGGTTAACTTTCCCAATATTTTTCAATAACGGGTAGAAAGCCTTCAATCACCCAAGTCCCATGAAACAACCTTTTCCTTCTTAAAATCCTATTAACTCAACTGTTTGGCAGAATTAAAAATAAGAGTTTCAGCAACTGACCATGTCTAGAAGGCATTGATGTGTGGCCAAGGCAATAGGGCAGTAGCTGCAAGATGTTTTCTTCTGAATCCAACTAGAAAGTCATAGATCATGAGAAACCCTTTTCTAGACAATGTGAAATTGAACAGGAAAATACACTCCAATTACTGGCCTACATAAATATCCAAAGCGAACAAAGAGCATCAGTCAGGAGGCTATTGTCTTCCTAATTATGTTTCAAATTGGAAATGGCAGCTTGTTTTCTTCCTCACATAATAGTTCTCTAAATAAATTGTCTTCTCCCTCTGTCTGCTGTTCTCTTGAGGATTTGGTTATATAGGGATAAAGAACTTCTGGTTGCGAAAAGTCTGGGTTATGAGCCAGCTAGCTTCCTATGCCAAGAGAGAAAGTGGGAACGAATGCTGAGGTTATGACATGTTGTAAACCCGACATGTTTAGCAATTCCATTTGTTGTGATTTGGGTACTACAGAAGACTTTTGTAAATTTTATGTCTTCTCTGATGGTTAGAATATTGACATAGTGTACTGCAATGAATAGCTTTGCTTCCTGAAAATCACATATGGACTATTTGATAATACCCCTATCTTAAATTGCCTTGGTATTTCTTCAAACTAAAAGTGTATCTGATGGAGATTTAAGAGAATAATGTTCATTAGTATTAGTTAATTCATACCATCAATTTGCTTTGTCTTTCTCCATCATATTTTACAAAAAAAAAATTCTTAACTTTAAAATTTGATACTAAAATATTTTTCTGTTTTGCTTAATGACTTTAATTATGAATTTCTTCCATTTTTGTGAATATTACTGGGTTTAAGCTTTGCCAGTGAAATACCATCTCAATTGTAAGGTAAAAAATTTAGATAATTGCCATCAAATATCTGGGGTTGGATTTTGCATGACTAATCTCTCCCAAGCTTGTTTGTTTATTTTTAGTATTTTATTTCTATATTCACAGAATTTGCTTTTATTCTTCAAAGTGGCAATTAACTGTTATTTTATATGATTAGGCTTATAATATTAATCATTATTTTGGTTGTAGCTAATTTCTGTCCAACTAAGCACCTTTCTAAATTGTTTCTAATTTCCTAGGAATGTAATTTTTAATATTTGTTGATGTATAGATATGTCCTTAGGAAGGTTTGTTTTTGTGGTCTAAATGATCTTATAAATCTTTATATCAAAAACAAATGGGAGATGATCCTTGGTAGATTTTTATCTTCAAAATACCCTGTCTTTCAGTATGAATAATGACAAATGTAATGTTTTGACAAAGTGAAATTACAAAAACTAAAGACATATCATAAAATACTGAGAAGCAAAAGCTTGAGACACCTTTAAATGAAAGTTACAGAAGCTTAATTCTCAAGGAAGTTGGCTCCATCAGTGTCATTTTCCTGAGAGGTAACTGTAGCATGGAATATATTGTGATAAATGAAGTAACCGATCTAACATGGTACTGTCAAAATGGAATACAAATAGTAAGTATGTCATTAGTTGAAACTCTTTTCTAATTATTTTGATATTTTTTAAAATCTATTTTTTTTTTTTTTTTTAGTATTGCTAACTTTCACTCTCGATTGATCACAAGGACACTTGCCTGGGCTCCGTTCATGTTGAAACAGGCTTCCATGTGAAAGTGTAAATGCGCCTAATACATCTTTATGCTGGAAGACAGAAGTCTATGTGTTAGAAATACTTATTTTCTGTATGTATACAATCAGAGAAGAAGACAAAAGCTGCACTGGTTTAGCTGTGTGATTCTGTTCAATGGCTTTGCCACTGGGGTCTGCAGAAAGGAAATAAATTGAGAATAATAATGATAGTCTTCAGCAATCTTGTTATCTTTCCTCATTTAAATTTTAGCCAGATTAGAGTGAAGCCTTCCCAGGGAGACAGAGCATTAGCTATAGTTTTTGCACAAATAGACTATAGCTACAGAGAAGAAAAGGGAGCTCATCAAATGCTAGACATGAATTTGGTTTAGAACTTTGAAGACTCTGAAATGAAAATGATCTAATCAATAACCTCAGGGTTATTAAGAATTAGCACAATCTTTCATTTTCTTCCCCCTCTTTCCCACTTGTGGTTTTATCTTAGAATCTGGACTCGCTTCCTCAAACTTAGGCATTTCTTTTCTTGATGGACCATGTCTAACATGGTGCCCATATATCTTCAAATTCAGAGTGAAGATTTGGGTTTCTGAGCAATCTGTGACATTTTTTAAAAATTTCTTTTTTAATTATAGTTTAAGTTCTGGGGTAAATGTGCAGAACGTGCAGGTTTGTTACATAGGTATACATGTGCCATGGTGGTTTGCTGCACCCATCAACCTGTCACCTACATTAGGTATTTCTTCTAATGCTATCCCTCCCCCAGACTCCCCCCCCCCCCGAGATGCCCCAGTATGTGATATTCCCCTCTGTGACACTTTTTATAAGGTAAAATTCTCTGGATTCAATTAATGATTCATGAAGCACATAACTTGTTAAAGATCAATGGCAAGAATGACTATTGGTTTTGAATTTGACATGATAAAACTGCAACTGATCAGGTAGAAAGTAAAGAACAGTGTGAAGGCACACCATTTTTGCTCATAGGTGTTCCTACTGTTCTAGAACAAGCCATACTACATTCACAAATGGGGTGGAATACCTGAGAACACCTGATTGGTTAGTGACGGGCAGTAGAGATGAAGTTCTCTTTCCACTTATGAAACCCCAGCTGAGATAAACAGAATATCCCATGCTCCCCCAGTAAGTATGTAAGAGTATGTAATTACTAATATAGATGAGGCATGACATTTTCATCTGAGATTTTTGGTCATCTTCGTAACTGGCTAAATCTTTTCAGATATCATGTCAGGTTCCCCTACAATAAGAACAAAACAAATGAGCACACTCTTTCCTTGTTAAATCAAGTGTAATGAAACTCATTTGCCTAAAAGTTGGAATGGGGCTGTGTTAGGAACTAGAGTAATACTAAATTTTAATAACAATGGATAAAATATAAACAGGCCTAATAGCATCTCTGTTAGTTATTGGCAACTAATTAATGCCTCTTGAATTTTCCTGTAGCCTGATCTAATTCAGATAGGCTAATACATAAATTTTCTTCTGTCTTATACGTATAGATAAGACCAAATACTCATGAAAACATTTAGAAAACTACTGATGGGGTTTAAATAATAATGCCCCATAAACGAAATGCGCCTTGAGGGTCTCTCAGTAATTACCTATTGCATTTTGTACAGTTGAAACAAGTTTTTAACCTTCATCTAAAACAGGTCCGGTGAATTAATGCTAGATTTAGCTCCAGTAGAGAATGCACAAATTCACGTAAATGGATCAGACAGTGTTCAACTCTTTATTAAAATATTCTTTCGTAGCATTTGAAAGCATCAAGGACTCATGTGGCACATTTTTCTAGTTTTCTTTACAATGTATTCGTGTGATAGGTACCAGAACTTCCGATAAAAACGCAGGAATCGTAAACCTTTTTGCTCACTGTCCCTGACTATCAGCTATCCAGTTATTCCGGAGTCACAAGCCTTGACTGTGCTGGAGATTTTCTTTCAGATGTACTTTGAGACGAATAATGTTTTGTGTGATGAATCTGCTGTTTGTATTTTGAAAATGGTTATCTGGGCAAAGGGTTTTTCGATAGAAAGCAGCGGTGATGAATCCAGATAAACTGAAAGCTGCTCAACTTTTTTTGCAACTGACAGTCAGAGTGGTTTTTGATCTTTAGCTTTCTATAAAAGGGATCTTTTCCCAGAGATATTCCTTAATAAAATTAGCTAATTATATGTATACCTGTGTGTGGGTGTGTGTATGTGTGTGCATATGACAGAGGCAGACATGAAGAGTGTTACACTCTCAATAGTGAGTTATGGAATAAATGTCAAATTTGCTTCATGTTCAGAATATGAAAAAACATGGGAGAGATCAGACTACGGCTTACACAGGGTCACATATGCTACATGTTAGTGATCAACTGTTAGTCACTAACAAACAGTTTGAAAACTGAAGCAATAGTTTGTGTACTTGATGTTATGTTGGATAGATCCTCAAATTTTCATGGATGCATTCACAAGCTTCAGATTCACATTTTATTTCAGAAGAGAGCATTGCAATGTTTTTTGTCTTTTTTTTTTGTCAAATCAACCCAGATTCGCAAGTAGTTTGTGTAGAACACAGTCTGTAGTTTAACTGGAAAATACATTCCAGTTTTTCAAATAAGTTATAAATTAATCAAGATTTGAAGAATTTCTATTAGTTTGCATTTTTATAAACTACACTGGGAAATGATATATACTGTTTGAAGCATATTCTGCATCAGTTGTGATATAAAACTAATAAGATGGAAAATTACTTTGAGAAGAAAGCGAGTTCCGTATTAAATAATTGGCCCTTTTTATTGAAAATTATTCAATAAGTGAATGACATTTGGGAAATTCAACATTTATGATGCTGAAATAATATCTCTTTATACAGAAATTTTTAATTTAAAGAGTTTTGTTTTTTTTTTTTACTATGTAAGTGGAATATATTATATGGAAGCAAAAATCATAAACTTATCTCAGAATTTCTTAAAGTAAGCTTTATGAGGCACCGCATACTCAGAATTCACAACATTTTAACTTTTATTATCATTATTTTTCTTCCCAGGTTTATGGAAAATAAGATTTTCTTCCCTTTAATTTTTTCCAACACTAATTTTATCCTGAAATGTTAACAAGTTTCAGAAAGATAGAAGTTTCGAAATGTTTAGACAAATATGATATTATTTTAGAAAATGTGGTATTCATTGATGTGTTAATTTTGTCCCACCCTAAAACAATTAAGTTAAATTGCTAATAAATTTATGAATTCTACATATGTTATATGCATATCATATAGAATTTTTATTCAACCCAATATCTGCACAGTAAGTTGTCAATAAATTTTCATAAAGAATGGGTTGCACTAAGATTATAGTAGAATCTAGTACCTAGAAAATTTGGTCACAAGCATGAAAAGCCCCCTCCTCTTTTTTACTGTCTTTCACCCCAATGTGGTCTTGCTGGTTAGTTGGTGACAACTTTCTGATGATGCTGCTATTAATGTCTTCTTGCTTTTGTTAGCTGAGGTTTGTTTTTCCTGACCAACCTACTTATTTTGTATTTCATTTATCTCCCCAAATATCCTTAGATCTCTGCTAATTATTTTTCTTCATTTCTCTTCTATCCCACCTCTTCTTCAGAATTGACCTCAGTTCACTTTAACCTGAAATACAAATGTGTAAACCAGTATTTTCTACCTCATTTTCTTTCCTCTGAAATATATTTATCAGTCAATACATATTCCAGTTATCCACCTCTGAGTGTAAAGAACTTCCACTGTCCCTCCCAGATGCTGTGAGTATAGGAATTTACAAATACCAGTGGGTGCTAGAATCCTAATAATGGTAATAATAAAACAGTTAATATATATTGAGCACTTACTATGCCAAATCTGGACTAAGTGATTTATACAGATTTGCTCATATGATTCTTCCAACCATATCATAAAATAACTGCTATGTTTATCTCCAATTTATAGTCTAGGAAACTAAAACTTAACATGATCCACCCAGGTAAGAATTGGCAGAGGTCATGTTTGAATCAGGGTTACTGGTCTCTAGAAACCACATACCTCTGTAGGAAGGACCCATGTCCCACAGAGAGGCAGGATATCTGACTAGTTTAAAAAATAATAAATATGGCCTTCAGACTTATTGCCTATAGGGATCCTCACTCAATAACCACATACAAATTCATACTTTATTAAGTAAATATTTTATTATTTATTTAATAAATATGTCTTAAGTACTATTGAAAGTATTAAGGTGAGTCATAAACAAAATTGATAAAGTCATGAATATCATGCAGCTTTCATTCTAATGGACAGGACAGATGGTAACTGCAAATATAATATATGCATACGCCTGGTAGAAGTAAGTTCTATTAATAAAAATTAAGCAGGATAAACGGAAATAGAATTGTGCAGGGGACTAACATTCTCTCCATTTATTCTCTGATACAGTGCCATTTGAATAGAGAACAAAATAAACTGAGGGGGTGAGCCATGAAAATATCTAGGGGAAGAGACTACCAGGTAGAAAGAGTGGTAGGTATAAAGACCTTGATACATAAGCACACTCTGCCTGGTGCTTAGGATAAATAATGAGGACCTTGCGGCTGCATTAAAATGAGCCAGAGGAAGTATAGCACAAGAGGTCAGAGGAAGAGAGGGGAGCTAGATCATATAGAGTCTTGTGGGTCATAGCAAGCTCATTCAAATTTACCTGGAAAGAGCTGAGAAGCCCCGTAAATCTGAGGCTTTTGACCAGATTTATTAAGTATCTGACTGCTGTTTATAGAATCAACTCTAAGGAGGCAAGAATCTGCCGAAAACCATTGCAATAATTCAAGTGAAAGATACACGTGGCTTAGAATAAAGTAGTGATGGGCCAGGTGCAGTGGCTCACACCTGTAATCCCAGCACTTTGGGAGGCCAAGGCAGGTGGATCATGAGGTCAAGAGATTGAGACCATCCTGGCCAACATGGTGAAACCCTGTCTCTACTAAAAATGCAAAAATTCGCTGGGTGTGGTGACACACACCTGTAGTCCCAGCTACTTGGGAGGCTGGGGCCAGAGAATTGCTTGAACCTGGGAGGCAGGGGTTGCAGCGAGCCAAAATCGTGCTACTGTACTCCAGCCCGGTGACAGAGCGAGACTCCATCTCAAAAAAAAAAAAAAAGGAATAAAGTAGTGGTGCAAGTGATTAATACGTATACACAATACACACACATTTGCATACATACATAAATATAAATTTTGTGTTGAAATGAAATGCATGTATACAAAGCACACATCATAGACATACAATTGGATGAATTTTTTTCTGTTGGGAATACTAGTGTAACTAGCTCTTACATTAAGAAACAGAACATTATAGCCCTAGAAACTCCCACACACTAAATTGTAGTCATTACATAGGCCACCTTTGGCAAAGATAAGCAGTGTTCTTACTTGTTATGACAAATTCTTTAGTAAAGGACCAGAGAGTACATTTTTAGGCTTTATGGACCACATGTGGCTTCTGTCACAGTATTCTTTTCAGTTATTTTGATAGTTTTTCTATGTGTACAATTATATGTTAGAAATCATTTATGCCATCAAAAATTTGAGAACCTTGCTCTTCACTCTTCTACCTTCCAGAAAAATAGACAATTTTGAGCCCCAAATCTTTCATTTCCAACTTGTAAGCCCTAATATGAGGCAGCTTTTGATCCAGAGACTTGAGATTTTTTTTCCAAAAAGAAAAGTTATCTGCCCCATTCTCCTTCCAAGACATATGTGGACTCTGTTACTCAGTTTTGTCTTCACTGAATTATCCTAGCTATCAATAATGAATTGATCAAAACAATGAATGATAAAGTCTTTACAATCCAAATGCTATTCAAATACTGCTCTTCTTTTAGAGAATAAAGCAATAGCTTCACTCAGTTCAGATTGCTCAGAGTCTGCAGCAGTCACTTGTAGAATCAGATGTTGGAAATTCCAGAAGCCTGTCCAACACCATGATAGTCTTGATCTAATCCAGAAGTACACTTTCCTCAGAATCAATATTTTAAAATATTATATTATCTGAAACTTAAATGTTAGACCTAAAACCATAAAAACCCTAGAAGAAAACCTAGGGAATACCATTCAGGACATAGGCATGGGCAAGAACTTCATGTCTAAAACACCAAAAGCAACGGCAACAAAAGCCAAAATTGACAAATGGGATCTAATTAAACAGCTTCTGCACAGCAAAAGAAACTACCATCAGAGTGAACAGGCAACCTACAGAATGGGAGAAAATTTTTGCAATCTACTCATCTGACAAAGGGCTAATATCCAGAACCTACAAAGAACTCAAACAAATTTACAAGAAAAAAACAAACAGCCCCATCAAAAAGTGGGCAAAGGATATGAACAGACACTTCTCAAAAGAAGACATGCATACAGCCAACAGACACATGAAAAAATGCTGATCATCCCTCGCCATCAGAGAAATGCAAATCAAAACCACAATGAGATACCATCTCATACCAGTTAGAATGGCAATCATTAAAAAAATCAGGAAACAACAGTTGCTGTAGAGGATGTGGAGAAATAGGAATACTTTTACACTGTTGGTGGCACTGTAAACTAGTTCAACCATTGTGGAAGACAGTGCAGCGACTCCTCAAGGATCTAAAACTAGAAATACCATTTGACCCAGCCATGCTATTACTGGGTATATACCCAAAGGATTATAAATCATGCTGCTATAAAGACACATGCACACATATGTTTATTGCAGTACTATTCACAATAGCAAAGACTTGGAATCAACCCAAATGTCCATCAGTGACAGACTGGATTAAGAAAATGTGGCACATACACACCATGGAATACTATGCAGCCATAAAAAAGGATGAGTTCATGTCCTTTGTAGGGACATGGATGCAGCTGGAAACCATCATTCTGAGCAAACTATCACAAGAACAGAAAACCAAACACCACATGTTCTCACTCAGGTGGGAATTGAACAATGAGATCACTTGGACACAGGAAGGGGAACATCACACACCAGGGCCTATTGTGGGGAGGCGGGAGGGGGAGGGATAGCATTAGGAAATACACCTAATGTAAATGATAAGTTAATGGGTGCAGCGCACCAACATGGCACATATATACATATGTAACAAACCTGCACGTTGTGCACATGTACCCTAGAACTTAAAGTATAATAATAAAAAAAAGAAAAATAAATGAATAAAATATTACGTTATCTAAGAAAAGGAATACCTGACTACCAAGACAGTTTTAGATACTTAGAAGGGTTCCCTAGGATGCTCATTACTACTTCACTAGGGATATAGTAATCATACCTAGACAATACACTTGCTGCAATTCCCATCAAAATACCACCATCATTCTTCACAGAGCTAGAAAAAATCCTAAAATTCATATGGAACTCAAAAAGAGCCTGCATATCCAAAGCAAGACTAAGCAAAAGGAGCAAATCTGGAGGCATTATATTACCTGACTTCAAACTATACTATAAAGCCATATTCACCAAAACAGCATAGGACTGGTATAAAAATAGGCATATAGACCAATGGAACAGAATAGAGAACCCAGAAATAACACCAAATACAGTCAATTGATCTTCAACAAAGCAACCAAAAACATAAAGCTGGGAAAGGACACCCTATTCAATAAATGGTGCTGGAATAATTGGCAAGCCACACATAAAAGAATGAACCTGGGTTATCATCTCTTACCCTATACAAAAATCAACTCAAGATAGATCCAAGACTTAAATCTCAGACCTGAAACCATAAAAATTCTAGAAGACAACATTGGAAAAACCCTTCTAGACATTGGCTGAGGCAAAGACTTCATGACCAGGAAACCAAAAGCAAATGCAATAAAAACAAAGATAAATAGATGGGACTTAATTAAACTAAAAAGCTTCTGCGCAGCAGAATTATTACTGAGTTTCGAGAATGTGTGAGGTCAATACCCTTGTCAAAAGGGATTCCCTAAGTTAACCCTCAGGTTCAGTGATTTGCTAGAACTCAAAGAACTCAGAAAATCTGTTTTACTAATGGTTATGGCTGATTATAGTGAAAGAGAACAGACTAAAATCATCTAAGGTCAAAGGCTGATAGAGCAGAATCCAGGAAAGACTAAGTTCAAGCTTCTATTAATAGTTGTTCTCTCCTAGTAGAGTCCCACAGACAGCACCTAATTCTTCCAGCAATAATCTGTAACAACACAAATGGGGTGTTGTCAACAAGGTAAGCTCATCTGAGACTTGGTGTCCAGGATTTTATTGGAGCTTGGTCAAATAGGCATGGCATGCCCATGAGGCTGACCTTAGTTTCTCAGCCTTCAGCCCTTCCAGAGGTCAAACTGATAATTATGTGGCCCAAGGCCCCAACCATAACTTAACATTGTTAGCATAAACTGCCTCACATGGCTGAAGGCTCCAGGTAAACAGACACTCTTATGAGGTACCATATTCTAAAGGCTTAGATGCTCCTAGTAGCCATTCCGGGTCCCATCCTTCCTTTGGAATGGGCAAGGTTTAGACACCTCAGACATGCTGAGTCAACCTGTCCCTGCACAAGCGTATTTTATCGCTCAAATTTAGGAGATGCAGCCTTTATACAAGATCTCTTTCCATAAATTTCCCAAGCAGAATAACTCCAATTTGAGACCACAATTTTATCCCACATATGAAAGAGCTATCTTTCCCTCTTCTGGTTGAAATTCACTTATCTCCTGTCTACCTCCACCAGATTATAGCATGTTTTATTCTATGAAATGTTTTGCTATTGCTATATTATTCAACATTTGAAGGCTCTGAAGAACTGACTCAGTCAGATATTGCTATGCAACACACAACCACAAATATCTCCGTGGCAAACAATACTAAGCATTTATGTCTCGCCCTGGCACCTGTGAAGTGGCTATAATTATTTTGCATCTGTGAGAAGCAGCTCTGTTCTATTTGTCTCATTTAGAGTTCCCAACTGGAAGGGTAGTATCTACCTGGGGTTCGTTTTTCTCATGGCTTTAACAGAAGCACAAGATGACAAGCATAAGGGCTTAACCATATTTCAAGCCTCTACTCATGTCACACCTGTTAATATCCATTGGCCAAACTAGTCATATTGCCAATGCCAAAGTCTAGGGACAGAGAAGTACATGTCACCAACCGTGTAGGCCATGGCAAAGGAATGGATGAATAATAATTCCACAGGTAAGTGAAGAATTGAGAAGATTATTTTACATACCTCCGAGGACATAGTGCAATGGAAAAATTTAGGAAGTTTTTCAAATCCTGGTTTGGCTACTTGTTCACATACATAGATGCAGTTACTCAGCATTTTCATTACTTGGTTTTCTCATCTGTAAAAAAGAAATAAAATAATTATTCAGAATTTTGTTGTGATGATTACAGATGTTATATATGAAGTGCCTACCACAGAGTCCTGATAATAAGTACACAATTAATGATAACATTTATTATAATGAAGATGTCTCAGAGCTTCCTCCTCAGAAGCACTAATGAGGATAATAACAGCTGATATTTATTGAGTATCTACTGTATACTCACTATTATCCTAAGAATGTAACAGGTAGAAATTCTTTCATATGATTTTTGTGTGTGTGTGTGAACAAAAGAAGGTGAGAAAAGCTAAGAAACATGCCTAAAGTTAGCTTTCATTGTATCTCAAACTATCTCAAAACCAAGTGGCTTAATATAACAATTGTTTGTTTTGTTTATGACTTTATGGGCCAGCAATGAGGGCTGGACTCACCTAGGTTGCTTTTCTGGACTCATCTGGATGCAGGCATGTATCTGCAGTCAGCTGCTTGGTTGGCAAAAGCTATCTATTCTAGAATGGCCTTGGCTGTTATAGCTCATTAGTGTTCCAGTGACCTCTCATCGTCCAGCACAAGAGCCTCGGCTTATTTACCTGGTGGCTGGGAAGGGTTCCAAGACAGCAAGTGGGAAAGTTTGCTTGAGGCCTTGGCTTCTGATGTGTCATCACGTTTACCTCTTTCTATTAACCAGAACAAGTTACAAGACCAGTCCAGACAGAAGGCAACGGAGAACAGAATCCATCTCTTAATGAGAAAAGTGGCAAAGTCACATTACAAAGAGCATGGAGGCAAGAAGGAGTAAAGGATTATGAGCCAATTTTCTAGTTTACTACAATCTGCCTCTGGCCACAATTTTCACCTTTCTACCCATGTACAACATCCTCTTCCTTCTCATAGGATCCCTAAAATTCTCATGGAACTATGACATCAGGCTTGAATTCTAGAATTCAATTATCCATTTAAAGTTGAGAGGAAGCCCATTAAATGTAAATGTTTTTGATCCAGAGAGTCATGAAATTTTAAAAAATATATGTCCCATAAACATCCAACCTGCAATATTAATACAGGGATAAGGTAACTGATAAATACTGCCATTCTGAAAGAAAAAAATGGGAGGTACATAGCAATTACTGGTCCACTGGAAATTTAAAATCTAGGTAGAAAAATGTTGTTAGGCTCCCCTACCTGGGAGGAGTAACTATTCGTTAAGGCAAGGTGCTGTTTTTTGGGGGTGGTTTCCCAGTTTTTTTGTTTTTCATGACTATTGGATCTTGACTCTGCTCTCTAGAACATTCTCTCTTTTTAATTTCCTTCCTTAGCCTTTTGAAAAACGTTCTCAGTCAGCTTCTGGATCATAGAAAGTTGCACCCACAGAGACCTTTTTGCAATTTAAGTAAAATCATTCTTTCAAAATTCAGGTTGATGGCACTTTTATAAATTCAGTTTCTTCCAAATCATGGTGGACTTACTATGAGTTTAATTTATGTGCATGTCATTTGTTGGAAAGCCATACCCTGATTGTTTTCAAGACATGCCTCTCTGTATAGACTTATTTACTCTGGGATTGGGCTTCTGTGAGACCATACTCTTACAAAGTTGAGGAGCTGTATTTTTTAGTTTGAGAGAGAACCAGACAACATATAAATTCTTTCAGATTTCTTAACAAAGGATTGCGGAGCTACACCCTTGAATTGATTTTTTTTCTTCTTGATGCCTCATTTTACTTTGAGAATTTTTACTGGATGGAAAGACAGAAGATACGAAACAATTATATTTTCCCACCCAGAAAATTCTGTCCCCTCTGTGTTCCCTCAGAATTCTCCTTGCAAGCTGGCCATGTCTTTATTTAGACCATTTCTTTCTTCTTGTACCTATATGTAGCTAGGACCAACCATCTGACATTTCAACATTCTGTGGAGGTCTCTTTAGCCAAAATCAAAAGTTCATTATATACACTGGCCATCTTTCAAGTTTCTATAGGCAACACTTTTGACAATTATTTTATTCTCAAAAATACAGATCACCATTTTTTTCCTAACCTCCAATAACAATTTGATTTTTTTTCTCCGCATTTGCTAAGAGTTTGTTTGCCATTTTTCCATCCTCTGCTCAGTGCTTACTGCCAATGGCACTTATTTTAGATTTTTGTTATGGCAGCACCTCAATTCTAGGAACCAATTATTTCTGCATCAGTTAGCTTTTGCCATGTTAAAAAAATCACACAACTTCGCAGCTTAAAACAACCATTTCTTTTATTTTTCAGCACATAATTCTGCTGGTCATTAATATGGACTGGGCTCAGCTGAGCTTGTGTTTGCAGTCAGCTGCCAGGTCAGCTAGGGACTAGAGGTCTAGAATGGCCTCAGCTGGGGCTGCTTCCCTTGGTTCTGTGTTTTCTCATCATCCTGCAGGATAGCCTGGGCTTGTTCTCATGGTGACTGGTTGGAGTTTCACGAGAATGAAGAGAGGCAAGCTAAGGATTTTGGGGCCTAGACTTAGAGCTAGCACACCATCACTTATGCTGCATTTTATTGACCAGAACAAGTTACAGGGCCAGCCAAAATATAGGAGAATGGCAAATGGACTCTAGATGTTACATTGTAAAGGATATAGATATTCAGAGTACAGAAGAATTAGGGATCCTCTTCCAATATACCATACCTCTCACTATTAGTAAATTTTGTTACCCTTACTGTTTTCTCAAAAACACTATTAAATTGGTATTATTCCATGGAAAAGCATGACTGTGGCTTCACCAAAACTTTTCTGCTTCCTTGAGCACAGACACTAACTTTCTGACCACACAACCTGACTATATATGTATTAGTATCCTACTCCCGAGCCTTCTCACTGGTCTACTTGTTTCAGTAGGCAGTTCCCAATCTCACTTTTGCTTACCTGCCTCTCTCCATCTTTGTACAATTCTAACTGGTTGAATCCAGGCCTGTAGATTTGCTTGTCTTTGGGTGGCTTGTGATCTTCAACCACCTTATAAACAACAGCAGCACCAATCAGTCCGTTGTTTGAAGGAAGGCCCACTTACGTAACTCCTGCATGCCCCACCTCAGTGATGATCATGTTCCATAGTCCCCTCTTCCATTATGCACCTTCTTCTGATCACCTCCACTACTGGGCTTTTCTCATGAGTTATAAGTTATCTAAAAAATTGATGTGTCAAATATGTAATTTTATTGTCTTAATCTTATTGTAATCTATAGAGGACACGTCTAATTTGATTTTCTTGTATTTTATCATAAAAATTTCTTTTTATATTTTTGCTTAGAAGGTATATGGGTAGGACTGAATAAATAGGTGATAGGGCTTATTATATAACAGAAATTAATAATTGATTTGCCTCATGGTCAATTAATTTGTTAATAATTACCTAATTTTTGGTCAATTTTCTCAACATTCTACAGAAAAGAGAATCATATTGATTTTGTACAGAAGTAGAAGATTTTGCCAGAATGAAAATCTGCTTCATCAATCATCCTGTGATTTAAAGGGTGCAACCATCTAAATATAAAAATATTGGAAGAGTTGCTTACAGTTCTTTAGAGAAGCACCCTGAGCTGAGTGAGTCACCCTACATTTAAGCTCTGATTGGATTGGCTTGACACCCCCAAAAGTCAGAGTTCTATTGGGCAGAGTTCATGAGTATTATCTCAGAGGGGACTTATATTCATAAATGCTTACATATGACTTTTGCAGTAGCCTCTGGCCTAATCCTCTGTGGCTAGGATGGCATCTATTTTAACACCACATATATGCTCTATTGTGTAATGTGAAACAGCTAGTAAAAGTAGGAAAAATTTGTTGAAAATATGTTCTTCAAAAACTAGCTATGCAGAGAAGAGAAATACAGCTCCTACCAGTTCAATGGTGTTAACTCCATGAGTTAGGCCCAAATCCTCTTTTCAAGTCCAGAAATTGTTATAAACAAGATGTGAGGCTTGGCTACTTCTTTGACTTTCAAGTCTCCAATCTTTATTAAGTTTGATTTTCATCCTTTTATTTGTGTTTTTATGGATAGTTCTATAAAGGAAATATGAAACCTACTTAAGAACATTCAAAGAAAAAGGTGAAGATACAGAATTACACCAAAAGGCCACATGTTCATTAGGATGGAGAATAAAATCACAATGTGTCTCAAGATCTATTTAAAACTCCATTTATGAATATTTGCTTTTTCTCTGATTTTTTCTGAGAGCATAAAATAATTTTGAGATGATTCTGAATGTTTTAAGTTAAAGAAAGTTTGCGCATTAAGGGCACAAGAATCCTTTATAGTTCACATAAGCACACACGCACACATACACACATACTAACACACATTTATTCCTCTTTCTAATCTACATTTGTTGGCCAACAGTATAGATGATGAAAAGGATATCCTCCCTCATTATATCAAATAGCACCACCAGCTTGGCTATGAATTTTACCCTGAAATAAGCAACACACACACACACATGCACACATGCATACATCTTTCTTTAAGTAGAAAATAACCCTAACTCTGATTCAATTCAATAACATATACTGTTACAAAATTAAGACATAATTGAGCAGCATTTTTGAGAGTTGATAATGCAAAATTGATATGTTATACTTTTCTTACTGCCCTTGATGTAATATTTAGCAAACCAGTATTTATTATGGGAATAATGGTAACACAATTGACAACCCACTGGGATAAATGGATATGTTTAGTTATATAAGTTATGGGAATTGCCTGTCATACTAGTACACCCATTTTAATTTGAGCTCTAGTGGAAAAATCAATGCTTAGAAAATGCAAGAGGGAAACAATGACTACAACATTTTTTTAAATGTCTAAGATATTACATGTTTTTTTTTTTTTTGTAAGCAAAACTGAATAAGGATAGCTTTGTTTCCTAGAAAAAGCTAGATATAGTCCTAAAATAAAGTTGCACATGATTTTAAAGTAGATTCTCATTCATCTGTATTCTCTGGCCTTTATTAACATTAAGTAAAATATGTAATAATTTGAAAGTAAAAATTGAAGAAGAGTTCAACTTCAAAATGAAAATACCTCGAAATAAACTCCTTTATCCCCATGAAACATTTATTTTGCTTCATGCATGTTAGTTCATAGGCTTTCCCCCTTGAGTCCCCAGTGTAACATTAAAGAGAATTTAAACATTTCTTTCTCAGCATGGAAGCTTACGAGCTAAATAAGATGGTAACATGAGCAGAGACTCACAAGGTAGGCCTCCCTTCCCACTTCAGACCAACTTGCAGATTGGCATTCTCCTATATCAGACCTCAGGACGATATCTAGTCAAAATCTTTACTTGTCCAAGAAATTGTGTCATCCAAGAAATAAACATACCCTCCAATCTCTTCGCTGTAAAGTAAATGAGCTTTCAGAACAATTAGGATTATACAGAGTTAAACTGAAATGCCTTAATGTGTACAACAAAGTTAGTTTAGAGATAGTGCCAAAGGTTGATATGTGAAAGTCAATATGGCTCTTGTCCTTTGGTGAAGACATGGAACACAGGGTTTCAGGAACAGAATTAAGCTTCCATTTCTGGACGTATGATGGAAGCTATGTCTTATTCATGGAGGTCATAAACAAACCCAGGAAACAAAATCAATAACTTTTGGAATTCTCTAAGCCATGAAGCAATACACTTCTGACCAAGAAGAATCACCTGCTGTGGAGATTTGGTCTGGGCCTGATACGTTTGCACTGAAGTCTTCTCTACTCAGATCAGGAAAAAATGTTTGAATGGGGGTGATTCAATTCAGAGGGAAACACAGAGAAGCAGTTTGAGAGTTCTCTCATTTTGGCCTGCTATATATGATATATAAATTTTTGGGTTTTTAGGAGTCTGTTTAGGAAAGATATATAGAACGTAGCATGCTATAAAAATAACTGGATTAATTGGTACATTTTGTTATTCCACTTATTGAGAAAATGGAATCCAGATTCTAATTTTATTGACAATTACGGCATTCCAGTAAAATTTTATAGTTGATTGATATACCTGTGTAGATTTATGTAACAAATATTTGCCCTAATTTTATGGTATACAGTGGATCTCATGTGAGGAAAAAAAAAAAAAAACTACCTTAACACTGCTCTTTGTAGCTTACTAAGAGATCTATTTTCTCCCAAATTTACATAAGCACAGAGAAGGAAACTATTCTAGTGTGACTAATTGTAACAGTAATCTGTCCTGTTTTTGGAGCATGCTTTTGTTTGTCAGATATACCATATAATATTACAGCTAGCCATCTCCCCCGACTCTCCACTCCCTAGAACAAGCAGCAGGTTACAAATAAATTTGACCTGAATAAGAATCCAAATATAAAAAAGGAATATTAGCAATTTATTTATAAAGTACAAGTTTATTATAATAGTGATATTTTGATAAACTTCTTGTATCAAGAAGAATTATGGGCTGGGCATGGTGGCTCATGCCTGTAATCCCAACACTTTGGGAGGCCAAAGAAGGTGGTTTGCTTGAGCTCATGAATTTGAGGCCAGCTTGGGCAACATGGTGAAACCCTGTTTCTACAAAAAAATAGAAAAATTAGCTGGGCGTGCTGGTGTGTGCCTGTCACCCCAGCTACTTGCGAGATTGAGATGAGAGGATGGTTTGAGCCTGGGAGGCAGAGGTTGCAGTGAGCCCAGATTGGGCCACTGAACTGCAGCCTGGGTGACAGAGCCAGACCTTGTCTCAGAAAAAATACCAAAAACCAAAAAACAGAAGAATTATGAACTTTACTTAGTCATATTTCTACAATTATATTTAGTCTTAAACCAGGAATGTTTTATGAATAGATTTAAAACACTTGAAAATGCATTGTTTGGCATTTTAGAATGTGTCTTTACTGGTGTATTAGTGGTTGATAAAGTGCACATAGGCAAGTTTATTTTTCGTGTAGCTAAACATGATTACTACAAATGAGGAAAAAATCTCAATTCTTTCATTGGACTTCATGATTCATTGAGTAGCATGCAATGAATAGCACCAATTTTTACTGGCAATATCTTTCTAATATCTTTATATAATGAAACAAGTAGCTCCAACAAAGTGTTTTTAAAAATAATACATGTGACTATAGACATCTCTAGTTTATTTTAATAAACTTAGATCAGATATTTACAATTGCTCTATTATGAATGTTGGTTAATATGGAGGAATTTGCATAAAATAGTATATTCTTTAGATCTGTTGAATTTTGTTTTTTAGAATAATATACCACTTTGTCTTTATAGTAATTTGATGCTGTTGAAATAAAAAGAAATCCTGTTGAAATTTTAAAAAAAAAGGTTGGATCTGTCCATCCCAACATTAAGAAAATATAGAGTGAATAAATCTCATAATATGTCTAACTTTTGCATGTAAATGGCTTCCATTGAGAACATATAAATTAAAAGGTTCTTAGATTTTATAGGAAAAATAATCCTAATTTCTTACTAGAAAGGATATGTAGAGAGAGGCAAGTCTGTGAACCAGAAGGAGCGCAGGGCTTGTTGTCAGTCTTGATTATTGCCTTGATTCCATGTTGAAATTTATTTAATATGGGTTATTATATTTAATTATTAATGCTTAATATGTGCTTACTATGGATCAATCACTATAAAAATTTACCTCTCATAATAAACCTCAAACCTATACTACCGGAAGTGTATTAAAATGAAATTTTTACTTTCCTTTTGTCTTATTAGATAACATTAGCACTTATCTAATATAAAAGATAAGTACCCACCATTGCAAAGTGAAAGTGAAGCACCAGATGACCTTGGGAGGACAATCCAAAAAAGTGACTTTGTGTAAGGTTCACAGTTTTCAAGCATCACCCACCTTTAGGCTATAGAAATGAAGGCTAAGGATTCAACCAGAGGGTGTAGACATTAAAGGCGTGAATTATTTGAAGAGAATGTGTAGGCATTTCCTCCTGGGGCTCTCTGACTGGGTGAAGAGGATGTGAGGATGCCACATAGCAAGCAACCACCTTTCCCTGAGAGTAGGACAAAGAGACGCTTCTATGAATTCAGGTAGGCCATATGTATTAGTGTTTTATGCTGCATATGAAATTTCCACAAACACAGAGGCTTAAAACAATGTCATTTATTATCTTCAAGTTCTGTAGATCAGAAGTCCAGCTGGTTTTTGTCGCTTTTCTGCTCTGTGTCTTACATAGTCGAAGTCAAAGTATGGGCCACAGGTTCTGATCTGCAGTTTCTGGGAAAGATCCTACTCCCAAGCTCGTCTAGGTTATTGGCAAAATTCATTTCCTTGTTTTAACAGGACTGAGGTCCCCATTTCCTTGCTGGTTATCCTGGAGACCATTTTCAGCTCTTACAGGCTACTCTCAGGTCCTTGCCCTGTAGGTACCCACATCTCAGCAACAGAGAACTTTCACATGGAATTCCTGTCTTGTTTCAAATTTCTGACTACTGCTTCTCTAATCAGCCAGGATAAACTCTGTTTCTAAATGGGTCATGTGATTAGAATGAGTCTACCTGGAAAATCTCTCTAACTCGAAGTCAACTGATTAGTAATCTTAATTACATCTGTAAAATCCTCTGTTCTTGTAATGTAATATACTCATGGGTATGATATCTGATGATAGTCACAGCCCAGAGATTAGGGGAGGAAATCTTGGACCATTTCAGAATTCTGTCTACCTGTGGGAGGAAGCTGGTCAGGGATGAGGCAACCCCAGCAAAAAGAGGCTGCAGTTTTAACACTGGGTATTCTAGATAATTAATGAATATACCTATTTGCTTGATAAAATAATATGCATATATTCTCTAGTTCCTGGAGTTGGAATAAACAGTTGCGTATATACTGATCATTTTTGTAGACTATGCTTAAGTCATTTATATGCTTTGATACACACTGTTAAATTGCTAGTAGAAGCGTGTCTTAATCAGGATAAGCTTAGTTATGCTGTGAAAACAAATAACCTCACACTCTTAGGTACTTAAAACTGGAAAGGTATATTTCTTGATTACACTGCAAGATACTTCTCAGAGCAGCAGGGGAGGTGGACTCCTTCATGTTGTTCTCATTAAATGACCAAGATCACTGAGCAGGCACTATTGGAACATTTTATTTCACTGAGGTGGGGGGTAGGCAAGTTGTAATAGAATAAGTAGCATGTTATTTCTAACATTTTGTTGGTTAAAGTAAGTCACATGGCCATGCCCAATTTCAGTGAGGAAGGAAAGTGCAATCCAAACAGAACCATAGTCTTGCTAAAAGCTCTAATGACTGTCTCAAAGACAATTTGGAAAACTCACTCAAAAATTAAATATATGTAGCTCTTGACCTAGTGATTTCTAAATGAAATGAAGTCACTGGTTCAAATTACATTTATATTATGGCACAAGCATGTTTCTGTGTTATCTGTAATAGCAAAAGGTAAGAAAATACTCAAGTTGTAGAAAGTTATATTAGATCCATTCAATGGGATACCTTGCAGCCTTTCAAAAGTTAAGATGTATCTGGATTAACATGAAACTATTCCAAGATCATACTATTGAATAATAATCAAAGTGTATGTGTGTGAGAAGGTGGTGGTGATTATGGTGGGTGGTGGCAGGGCCAGGGATAATACATACAAAGCACTTACAATAGCGCATGACAAAAATAATAGTAGTTAACACTCACATGCAATTTACTATGTGTAAAGTGCTCTTCTAAATGTTGTACATTCTTTAAGTCATTTGATACTCATAACAGTCATTTGAGGTGGTATTATCTCAATTTTCAAATGAGGAAATTAACAGAATATATTCATGAATAATTTCTAGAATAATATTTAAGAGAATCTCTGTAAAGGAAATGTATCTCTGGGGAGTGGGACTGAGAGATATAATGGGGCTATTTTATGATTTACTGTGTTGCTTTCTGTTGCTCTTAGAGTTTTTATCATGATGACATGTTACTTTCATAGTAAAACTCAAACTCTGGTAGTAAAAATATGATGACAATGAGCCAATGGGAGTTGTTCCACTCCTGCTAGAGTGTATTTGTGCCTTTGCACCCTGACAAGGGAGAATTTTTTCCTATGGAGAGAGAATATATAAGACATAAACATTCAACTCCAAATCTTCCCTTTTTCCTAATGAAGGAAAGTCTGAGTTTGTCACTCTTTAGTCCAGATTGTCTCTTTGGGTGTGATGATCCATGGTAGGTTCTGTTACTGTCCAATATCTCCCCCTCTTGTGGGATGCTACATCACTTGTCTATGACAGCAGGCTTGGCTGAGTGCTGGCTTTGGAAGTGACGTGTACTGCTTTCAAACAGAGGCTTTAAGAGTCACTGTCAGACTCTACTCCTGCTCTTTTCTGTTTGCCATGGGAAGAGCAATATAGAGACGGGGGCTACTTCTTTAGCCTGGATCTTGGAGAGACAAGAACATAATTGCAGCTGTAGGAATATGTAACATGGGTGAGAAATTAGAGAGAAATTTTTCTTCTAGAAAGCCACTGATGCTGAGCCATTTGCTACCATAGTATAAACCGGTGAAATCTAATACAAGATCTCATAGAAATAATAGGTATGCAGAAGTAGAGAAAATATACCTTCTGGACATCTTCTGGAATGCAGGCTCTGGGACATTTCAGCATTTTGTGCTTTTTGTTATTTTTGTGTTATAGCATTTTGCTCTTGGATCTTCAATACCTGACAATCTCTATTTTGTTCTTCTGAAAGAAGAAAAATGTGTATTGTCCTACTGCTTTAATATTGGCAGGCTAGTAGTGGAAGACTTGTTACACAATTTCAGTGTGATTTCTCTTTCTGATTGTAGAAGATTTACTTGTTCTACACATCCTGTTATTGAAAAAAGTGGCAATATTACGGCAGTATAAATAGTTGCAGTTGTATTTCCTTTTCAATAGCTCATTTCTCTAAGTTTCTCACTTAATTGCAAAATGTTGCAATCACTTTAACTTTATTTTTTTATTATCTAAATTAAATCATAGGTAAAATTATCAAGGTTTTTCCCTAGACATTCTATTATTTCATTTCACACAAAATATTTTATGTAAATAAGAACTTGCAATTTTGTAGTTTGATGTTAACTCTAAAGAATGTCCTGCTTTAATGATTGAATTGTAAGCTAATACCCAAGGAATCATGCTATAAGTTAATTTTTCCACTAAGTATAATTTTCAACTAATATAAAAAATTTTCTAAGTTTTTTAGACTTTCACTCATTAATAAGAACAATTTTATTTTCTCTTAATGGAGTTTAAATGGTTGTTTATATCTTATCAAAATAAGGATAATAACCTATTTTATGTCTCTATTCCAAAGGTCCATTTAGACACTAATTTTTTAGCTCAAAGTGATACACTGATTTCTGTTGGTTTGTTTATTTCTGTAGTTACGCTATCCATTGCAGCACTATTAAAAACACTTCTGGGATGAAGAGTATTTGGAGGATTGTCCTTGTCCCTATTCGTACACAAGGCAGCACTTTAGAAGAATTGTTGACTGAGAAGGAGGAGGCAACTCTGCTCCAATATTAAAAAAAAACACACAAAAAACAAAAAACAAAAACAAGCTATCTAGGGAAAATATCCTTTATTACAATCAATCAGCAATTAAGTCCCGACCCCACTGCACAACCTGGTGAGAAGACTGCCCTTCTCTTCCACATTTTATACGGGCTCTAAGCCCTTCTGTGGGGCAACTGTTTAAAGACTAATCCTTTTATCCTGATTTGCAAATACAGTTTCAGTAGGAGGGCTGCCTGAGAACGCCATGTGCTCTGGTTTGAATATGGTATGTCCCTGTCAAAATACACATAGGAGCCCTAACCCTAGTGTGGCAATTTTGGGAAGCAGAGTCTTTAAGAGGCGAGGCCTGTTGGGAGGTGTTTGGGTCATGGGGTGGATCCCTTGTGAATGGCTTGGTGCTGAGTGAGTTCTCACTTTGGGAGACTGGATTAGTTCTTGCTGGAATGGATTAGCTCCTTTGCGAGTGGCTTGTTTATAAAGCCAGCCTCTCAGGTTTTGTACCTTCACACATGTCTGCTTTCCATTTGACCTTCTACCTTGTTGTGAAGCAGCACCAGAAGCTGAACAGTTACTGGTGCAATATCCCTGGAATTTTCCAGCCCGAAGGACTGCAAGCTAAATAAATCTCTCTTTTTTATGAATTATCCAGTCTTAAATATTCTGTTATAGGAACGAAACAAAGATATCATGTGATTTATGCTATGCTTTACAAAGTCTAGAAGGTATTCTAATGGCCACACATCAAACTACATTGGAGGACCTAGGAGGCTTCAAGGATAATCCTATCTCCCTTCTTTTGCCTTCCAAAGCCAGTAATAAAGAATTCAGTAGCATTCTAGGGAAGCTCTGTGGGCTCTCTAAAGGTAACAGGGAGTTAGATGGCCTATAGGAGCGGTTTTTGTTGTTGTTGTTGTTGTTGTTGTTGCTGTTTTAACAAATAATTTATGGCCAGAACTTCAATTTCAATCTAAAGTATATGTGTTTTAGTTAATATCAAAAATATATTATAGAGGAAAAATAAGATCTTTGGTGGTTAATATATAACATGAGTTATTCTACTTTGCACATTTAAGAAATATTTTTAGGATATACATATGAAAACAGAAAAGAGTTTCTATGATGAAGATACACGTTGATTTAAAACATTTTTAATCTCAATGACTGGAATAATTATGTTTTAAGGAATGGGGCATTCAATTATGAATCAAATTTGTTATTGCTTAATGTGATTCTGAATGTGGTATTCCTGGATTACTTTTTGTAGATTTTATGTTAATAATAATTTTAATTTGTACAACACTTTGACATGAGAATCATTCAATGTATAGTTGTAATTCTTAAATTTATTAGTAATATATTTAATGTCAGGTAGATTTCATGCCAAAGACACAAGAACAGACTTGAATGGAAATAATATAGTATCTTGGGGGATGGCTTTTGAGTCTAAGTCCTCAGGGAAAATCTGAGTAAAAAGAGGAATGTAGTTGCTGAAAGAGCTGTAGGAATCCATTTTCTGACATAAATTTTCTAAAATAATGTATAAATTCAGGAAAAATAATATAGGAAAAATAAAATATTAAAATATTCAATTTGGTTGTAACATGTTTTTAACTATTTTGGGGCCTATAGCAAGCAAACTCTCTCATGGCCTCTAATAATTTCCAACTTCTGGTATTTTTTTTTTTTTTTTTTTGAGACAGTGTCTCACTCCGTCACTCAGGCTGGAGTGCAGTGGTGCGATCTCGGCTCACTACAAGCTCTGCCTCCTGGGTTCACGCCATTCTCCTGCCTCAGCCTCCCAAGTAGCTGTGACTACAGGTGCCCACCACCACGCCCGGCTGAGTTTTTGTATTTTTAGTAGAGATGGGGTTTCACTGTCTTAGCCAGGATGGTCTCAATCTCCTGACCACATGATCCACCTGCCTCAGCCTCCCAAAGTGCTGGGATTACAGGCGTGAGCCACCTCTCCCGGCCGTCCTGGTATTTTTACTCTTGTGTAATCCCCTCCCCTCAAGTGTGGGCTAGCTCAATGACTTGCTTCTAATCAATAGAAAAGAGTGAGATGGGATAGAATAGAATGGGATTTCTCTTCTGTGATTAGTTTACAAGAAACTAACTTTCATCTTAATAGCTATAGTCTATAGTTAATAGCTTGATAGTCTATAAAAGATTATTCTTTATCCTGGCTGTCATATTTACCAAAAAGGGTAAATATCTTGCCACGTGGCAAGAAAATGAGGCTTCTGGCCAGTAGCCTCCTAGGAACTGAGGCCCTTGGTCCCAGAGCCCTTGAGGAAATGAAGTTTTGCAGACTTCATTTAAGTAAGCACAAAGTGGATATTTACCCAGTTGAGCCTTCAGATAAGCCCCAGTCCTGGCTAATACTCTGATTGCAGCCTTGTGAGAGACCTTGAAACAAAGGATGCAGTGGTGCGATCCTGGCTCACTGTAATCTCCACCTCCCAGGTTCAAGCAGTTCTGCCTCAGCCTCCCAAGTGCAGGCATGCGCCACCACACCCAGCTAATTTTGTATTTTTACTAGAGATAGGGTTTCACTATGTTGGTCAGGCAGGTCTCAAACTCCTGACCTGCTGATTTTTGCACAAATGCCTGATGCACAGAAACTGTGGAATAAATGTTTTATGCTGCTAAGTTTGCACTAATTTATTACACAAAAATAGATAACTGATACAGGTCTTTTAATTTTAATTTTATCATTCATCTTGTAATTAATTTCTTCAGTATGGCATGGTTCAAAAAATGTATATTGTGTGCTGTATATTTAAGCAAAATTCAGTGTAGAAGAGGAATTGAGATAGAG
Organism: Macaca fascicularis; assembly: GCF_037993035.2. Classification (NCBI taxonomy): domain Eukaryota; kingdom Metazoa; phylum Chordata; class Mammalia; order Primates; family Cercopithecidae; genus Macaca; species Macaca fascicularis. Next base: position 42,382,108 of record NC_088386.1, on the reverse strand, counting down.
CAGTCGTTCTCAAAATGTCATGTGCATCAGAATCACTTGAAAGACTTGTTAAAATGGTTTTCTGCTCCTTTCCTCTAGGTTTTTGATTCATCAAGTCTTCAGTAGTTCCTGGGAATTCACAGTTCTAAAACGTTCACAAGTGTATTAGTTTCCTATTGCTTCCCTGACAAATTACCCAAAATTAGGCGATTAAAACAATACAAATTTATTATTCTATGATTCTGGAGATCAGAAGTCAGAAACAGGTCTGCCTGGACTAAAATCAAGGTGTTCTCTTTCTGGGTGCTCTAGGAGAGACGTTGTCTCTGTATTAGTCCACTTTCACACTGCTGATAAAGACATACCCAAGACTGGGAAATTTATGAAAGAAAGAGGTTTAATTGGACTTACAATTCCATATGGCTGGAGAAGCCTCACAATCATGAGCAAAGGCAAGAAAGAGCAAGTCATCTCTTATATGAATGGCAGGAGGCAAAGAGAGAGCTTGTGCAAGGGAACTTCTCTTTTTAAAACCATCAGATCATATGAGACCTATGCACCATCACAAGAACAGCATGAGAAAGACTTGCTGCCGTGATGCAATTACCTCCCACCAGGTCCCTTCCACAACATGTGGGAATTCCAGAAGAGATTTGGGTGTGGACGCAGCCGAACCATATCAGTCTCCATGCCTCTTCCAGCTTCTAGACACTGTCTGCATTCTTTGGCTCATGCTTCCTTCCTTCGTCTTCAAAGTGTCTTCATCAAAGTAGCATCTTCAAATATTAGTATCTTTCTGACTCTGACCCCTGACTCTCCTGTGTCTGTCTTTCACTTATAACAACTCTTGTGCTTACAATGGACCCATCTGGATAATTCAAGATGCTCTTTCCCTCTCAAGACCTTTAATTTAATCACATCTGCAAAGTTCTGTTTGCCATGTAAGGTAACATATTCACAAGTTTCCAGGAATCAATTGTGGATATTTTTGTGGAGCCATTAGTCTGCCTGCCACACCAGGCAATGTTAATGCTACTGGCCCAGAGACCACCCTGTGCATATCATCGGTTATAGATCACTGTAAGGACCAAGCTCCCTCTGCCTTGGATTCTGTTTGCCTCACCATGCCATCCCCTTAGCCTTATCATCCAAAGATTCTACAGAAGTGATTCTCTTTGTGTGGACTGGAAGCCCCTTTCCTTGGTACTCATGTATATCCCACAAGCAGTTTCACTTGAATATAGGAAATTTTGTGCTGTGTTGAAGGCAGCTGAAATGCTAATCTATCAGACCACTTGTTATGGTTTTTAATTTTATCTATGTTTTACCACAGCAAAAATCTTTTCTTTGATTATATGATATTTTGCTTTTTTCTGAGTTAGACAAATTCCAAAATAGGTTTTGAAGCTCTCTAAAGTGTTTCCAGGATTAAATGAGTTTCAAAGATCACACCACTTAAAGCAGGAATGATAATATGCTAGAATTATCTACTATAAACACTTTGCTCACATTTTTATCTTTTATTTTCCTAAAAGACTTTGATTATTTTTTCTTCTAGTGTGTATATGTGAATGTGGGTATTTATTCTGGCATTTAAATATGCCTTGACTGTAAAAAAAAAAAAAAAATCGTTACTTTCCTATTAATGATTCTAAGAGAGGTGTAATTGTTGTTAATCAGTTAAGCTGATTAAAACTGAAGGTTTAAAAATACATATATTATCTGGCCTCTTATGTCACCTTATGTAATAGCACAATTTTAGACTCTATGGTATATGTGTGTCTATGTCCATATCACAACATATCCCCTATCTGAAAGGCCAGGAAATACATCTTTAAATTTAATGTCTACCTATTTTCCCTCCTTAGCATGCTCAGAAGCTATTGTGGTTTTAACCTTTATTACGAATTCTTTCTCAATCGACTCACACATGGTATGGTTAAAAATTTCAGGGAGTTTGCCACATTTTGTCTGGGAGAACTAGGGATGTTAAGGGTTAAAAAGGACTCTAGAATCTTAATACATGCCATAATTTATTACTGTTTTATAATCAGCTGTTACATGTAGTTATGGAGTTAAAGTTTCACACTTTGTTAAGTGAGCCCTTTGGTAATCTTCTATCAGTCTTTATATTCCAGAATATTTAGAATCCCTTTGGATATAAACACTTTATTCATTTCTTCCTCTGAGTCATGCTCCCATACCAATACAGCAGCAGATGTCCGGGACAGTGTGGTCTCGTTTGCACCCCTGTGTTCAACACTGGTAGTGGTTGCTATCTGGAAAAAAAAAAAAAAAAAATTAGCCACATTTTACTCTCAACTTGTATCAGTAATTTGGGTTTTCATGAGTTTGGTGTGTTGGTTCTTTATGCATGGCATAAAAATAAAAAGTACAAGTCTTTTCTATTTTTTCCAAATGAAAGATAAATTGGATTTAGAAGCTCATGCCTGACTAAATGCTTTTGTCCACAGAGCTGTTAACAATGGAAAATACCTAAGTATGGAAGGAAAATAAAAGTAAATAAACCTCATTAAAACTTCCGAGGGATACCTCTGGCTATTTGACTTCCTCCCATACAGGGGGGTAAAGTTCAAAAAGTAAGGAAAGTCCCAGGCTGTTGTCAACAAGACATTTTTGAAGGATTTTAGGTTTGTCATATCTGAATTAACTTTTGAATGAAAAGTAAATTTGTGTTAACTTTATTTAAACAGAAAATTGTTAATAAATCTGCAAAATCAATCATTCACAGTATAAGACTCTTCAGAGGAGAAAGCGTTATGGGTGTGTATAAAATCTCTCTTATTTTTTAATAAATGTTTTTGCTAAATTTATCATGTTGCTCTGTGAATTCATTGATTCTATTGCTATTTTTCAAATGAGTTAGTATATGTGATTTTAGATTGTTTTCAGTTGTTAAAAAAATACATTTTAGGGAAGTTTCCCATCTTGTGAAGTTGTAGATGTTACTGTGGAATAGTTGTCATTTTCTATTGCTAAAACTAATATCATCAGTACGTTTACTTTAAAAATCAATGTTTTTATGAAATGCCAGAATTATAGATGTGCTTATATATTGAAACATTAGTAAAAGAGACTCAGTAATGTGCATTTATTACCCTCTTTCTATTACATTCAAAGCAGATATTTTCTGAATATTTTTTAGATTTAAAGACACTTGCTTCTCCTGAATTATTTTAGTCCATCTCCAGGGAGTTCTTCTGTTGCCGACTTATCGGATGTGAGACAATTTACATGCTATAAAAATAAGTGAAAGTAATGTGATGTGTCAGATTTCTAGTGGCGTATGAGTCATCATCCTGTTGGCATGGCATGAAGTTTCATAGAAAAACAATCTTATATTATTGCTGAAAATTAATTAAAATTAAAGCCTTTTTTATAAAAGAAAAAACATGATAGATTTAATTCCTAACTAAAAATGAAAAGCTTCTTTTGTCTCTTAGTATGCTTCTATATGAAAATTGTTCTTCCTCTCTCTATTACTTATTAGTTAATATATATTTATTAAGCACTTGCTATGGATAAGATTGGGCACTCAGTAATGAAATCCCAAGGAGTAATAGATAACCAAGAATCTATAGATTGTAACTTATCATTGACAGAAGAATGATACGCATACAAAGAGTGCTAAGAAAGTTGAAGGAAAAAGGAGTTAATATCCAACTAGGGTTTAGAAGGAAAGCTTAAAAAGATTCCAGCAAAGAAACCACCACTTGAATGTAATATCATAATACAAAAACAAGCAGAGAACAAAAAAATTGCACAGCTAATATTTACCCTACTTCTACTATGGGCATTAAGCCACATTAGGAGACTAAAGAAAATGTTATCTATTTATATTGATACATTTTCTTCCAAAAAGTTAAAATTATCAATAAGTCCACTTAAATTATGGATTCATATTTAATATTGTTAATGATAACCCTTTCTTTTAACTGTAAATTATGCCTTTTGCTTTGAATTAATGATAATATCCAGATATCAGTAAGACAAATTTTTAAATTTAATCTTATCTCAATTTTCCAAATGTATATTGTAGTGTGTCATTTGAAATATTTATGTATAAATTATATTTAGATTATGATGAGTATAAATACTTAGAAATAAGTAAATATGCATATATTAGCATGTGTGTGCTAAAAAATACTTTGCTGATAAATGGAGAATGATCACTATAATTTGGTTCTTTTTCCAAAGCAAAAGATGTGCTTCTTTTCCCAACATCAGTCAAACCTCTCTTATCATTCAGCTCTTTCAGAAAGCTCGAACTTCTTAATCCCTTGCTAGATTACAAGTGAACAGAATTGATTGCTGTCTATCACCATTTCCTAGGACATATGAGGTGTTATTTAAGCCATGGCTCCTAAAGCCCTTTTCCCTAAAATGTTCATGACCTTAATCGGCCTACAGATAATTGATATTTTATATTATGTTAATTATTTATTCGTGCTGTCTTATATCCTCGAAAAGTCTGTCCTCATACCTACCAATTCAGTCTGTAAAATGTTAGAGATGAAGAGCTGAGTCACTGGAGCTTTGTGGACAGTTATAGTTAATGAGAATTCAGCAACACATGTACATTTTAATACCCATGGAGCTCTATAGAGTTTGTTTCCTGCACAAGTCATTGCTTTCTCCTGTACAAATGCACAACTTTTCAGTTAGGGGGCATTTTACAGAGGGAAGGGATCAACATGTGATGCGTGTGGTAGAAACCACAGTGCTATCATTTCCTGATGATCTATTTTATGTAAAATAGTTAATAATGACAGCAAAATCCAAAATATCCCTTTTTACAATGTGCAAGGATGGATCTTCGTATCCATGTATTTTGTATGTTTAAAAGGACATGTGAACAGTGTTTCCAGGAGAATGAGGCAGAAGCTGCACCAGGGTAGTAGATCCCTCAGCTTGACGTGGGAAATGTAAAAATCTCAGGCACCACACCATATCTTCTGAACCAGAACCTCAAGAAGTAGGGCCCAGGAATCTGCATTTCAACAAGCTCTCAGATGATTCTTATGTAAAAGAAATAGTGATTTAGGTTGCCTCTTCAGAATAGATGTGAAATTTTTCCAAATTCTCCGGGAAAGTATGTCAAAGGGTTCCTATGAGCCTCCATGACTCACTGATGCATTTTAAAGCTGAAAATGAGTTATTCACATAATATTTCACAGCAGTGAAGAATGACATTGTGATTTCTCAAATTGGTGGCAAATAAATCCAAATCAAACTGTATTTTGTGGAAATATATTTGATGAACAAATAAAATACAAAAATGGTTAAGTGTGACCCATGAAGAAAAGCAGATTAGTCTGTACTAATTACCACAACTATGATAAAATGATGGACTGGACAGTGATGCTTAACTAAAGTCACTTACGCTTTTGTTTTTCTCTCAAAGAAGAAAACCGTACCTCTTCTGAGAAAGGTGAGTCTAGATACCAGATATAGGAGGTACAAGAAGGCCTTAGTAATGAGACATCTAAAAGTTAAATCAATAGGAGTTAAATATTTTCAAAACTAATTTTGTCAGTACTGTTCATAAAACTACAGGCCCAAGCTTGTTTACAATCAGGTTTAGCTTGTTAATTGGTATTTGGCATTTGTTTCTTCTTGAAACAGTAAGATGCCTAGACAAGGTTGTATGAGAGAGAGCAAGAGACAGAGGAGAGAAACAGCAGTGCTTAACCGCTTACTAACACTGATCCTATTTACTATGTGTCAGTTTGTCATCCTTGGTTGAACAAGGAAAATATGCCATATAGAAACTGATAGCCTCTTTCCTTGAATTAAGCATGTTTGTGTACAACCATTTATATTTTCAGCAGGGAATGGCAAAATTTATGCCACTTATTATGTATTGTATCTAATTCAGACTCTAGCAATCTAAGGGCTGTTTATAGTTTCATGAAAATAAATATTGCCCAATGTGAGAAATAAGATTAGCTATCCTCTCATAGCACAGCTGCCCTAGTTGACCATGCAGCTCAATGTAGTAGATGGAAATCAGGAAACTGGTTCTACCCCCAGCTGTACCTTTAACTTCTCACTTAACCTCTCAAAGTTTTATTTTTTCCGATACTTAAAACTAAGGTATTAAATGATTGCTAAAAATGCTATAATTCTATAAGCACTGACAGTGATCACTTTTGGGGCACAATGACAGGGAGGCCTGGCCAGGAAGGATCTAATTTAGATCTAAGTCCAAGAGAAATTCAAAATCCAAAATTTAATCATTTATCAAATGAAAATTATTCAGGAACATAATGCTAAATTCTGATTTAGAATTTCTTCTAAATCATACTCAACAGTGGAAAATTGAAAGTTTTCCCTCTTAGATCTGGTAAGAAAAGGATGCCCACTCTTGCCCTGCTATTCAACATAGTACTGAAAGTCGAAGACACAGCAATGAGGTAAGAGAAAGAAATCATAGTCATCCAAATTGGAAAGTAAGAAGTTAAATTTTCCCTGTTTGCAGTTAGCATAATCTTATAGGTAGAAAACTCCAAAGATTCCACTAAAATACTGTTAGAACTGATAAATTCAGTAAAAGTACAGAATACAAAATCAACATACAAAAATCAGTAGCCTTTCTACAAATTAACAACAAACTATCCAAAAAGGAAATTAAGAAAACAATTCCATTTACAATAGCTACAAAACTATTAGGAATAAATCTAACCAAGGAGGTAAAACACTTATACAGTGAAAACTGTAAAATATTGAAGAAGGAAAATTAAAAAGACATAAATGAATAGAATAATATCCTGTGTTCATTGATTGGAAAAGTTAATATTGTCAAAATATCCATATTACCCAAAGCACTCTACAGATTCAATGCAATCCTTGTCAGAATTTTAAAGACATTTATTACAGAAATAGAAAAAACAATCCCAACATTAATATGGAGCCAAAAAAAGACCCCAAATAACCAAAGCAATCTTGAGCAAAAAGAACAAAGCTGGAGTTGTCACATTATCTGACTTTAAAATATACTACAAAGCTATTCAATTAATTTTTTACAAAGGTGCCCCAAACACAAAGCAGGAGGAACAGTCTCTTCAAGAAATGATGTTGGAAAAACTGGCTATTCATATGGAAAAGAACAGCATTAAAACCTTGTCTCATGATGTATACAAAAAATCAACTTAAAATGGATTCAAAACTTAAATGTAAGACCTAAAGCTATAAAATTACTAGAAGAAAACATAGTAGAAAGGCTCCATGACATTGACCTAGGCAATAACTTTTTTAATATGGCCCCCAAAGCCCAAAATAGACACGATTGTTGCCCAAAAGGCAATGAAAGCAAAAATAGACAAATGGGATTACCTCAAACTAAAAACACTTCTACACAGCAAAGAAAACAACACAGCGAAGAGAAAACTTATAGAATGGGAGAATATATTTGCAAACCATACGTCTGATCAGGGGTAAGTTAATATCCAAAATATGTAAGGAATTCAAGCAACTTAATAGCAAGAAAACAACCCAATTTAAAAATTAACAAAGGAGCTGAATAGACATTTTCCAAGAGAAGACTTACAAATGGGCAGCAGATATATTTTAAAAATGCTTGTTACTAGTAATCAAAGAAATGCAAACTAAAACCACAATGAGATATCATCTCACACCTCTCAGAATGGCTAGCATCAAAAAGATAAAAGATAAGTTTTGGCAAGGATGTGGGGAAAAGGAAATCTTTGTATACATCAGGTGAGAATGTAAATTACTACAGCCATCATGAAAAAGAGTATAGAGACTCTTCAAAAAATTAGAACTACCATATGATCCAGAAATCTCACTATTGAGTATATACCCAAAGGATATAAAATCAGTATATCAAAGAGATATCTGCACTCTCTTGTTCATTCCAGCATTATTCACATTAGCCAAGATATGAAATCAACCTAAATGTTTATCAATAAATGAATAGATAACAATATTTGGTATATATCCAGCCATTAAGAAGAAAATCCTGTCATTTGAGACGACACGGATGAACATCAGGATCAATTCGCTAAGTAAAATAAGCCAAGCACAGAAAGATAAATACCCCAGGTCTCACTTATACATGAGATCTAAAAAAGTTGAACTCATAGTAGAGAGTAGAATGGTGGTTACCAGAGGCTGGTGGCAGAGATAGAAGGTTGAGGAGATGTTGGTCAAAGGATACAAAATTTTAGTTAGATAGGAGGAATAAATTCAAACCTATTGTACAACACAGTGACTCACCTTTTACCTATTTCTTAGCTATTCCTCCTCCAGGTTATCAGACTCGGTCACAGAATTCTGGTGTTTGAGTTTCCAAGCCAAGTGCATCCACTGTCCGTCCTGCACACTGACTGGGGAATACCAGATTTTAGATGGGGGTGGGGGTGGAGTAGAAAAGAGCAGCAGTCTTCATGATTTTCCTGAATTTCTTTCTTTTGCCACCTAAGCTCAGCTATTTCCTTTCGAGGCAGTTTTTCTATTAATATAATAGTATACTTTCATTTTAATTCCGTTTGTAAACTCATCTAAATCTTACCCAGTAATACTAAAAAAATTCTTTTTAACATAACTGGTATATTATTGAAAGTCAATTAACCCTGTATATGTGAGTTTATTTTTGGACTACATTCAGTCATTCCTGTTTTATAAACCTCCTATTTTTATTTATTTTTATTTATTTTTTCTAAAAACAAAAAACAAATGGGATACATGTGAGAACGTGCAGGTTTGTTACATAGGTATACGTGTGCCATGGTGGTTTGCTGCACCTATTGACCCATCCTCTAAGTTCCCTCCCCTCACCCCTACCACCCAACAGGCCCTGTCATGTTGCTCCCCTCCCTGTGTCCATGTGTTCTCAATGTTTGACTCCCACTTATGAGTGAGAACATGTGGTGTCTGGTTTGCTGTTCCTGTGTTAGTTTGCTGAGGATAATGGCTTCCAGCTTCATCTGTGTCCCTGCAAAGGACATGATCTCATTCCTTTGTATGACTGCATAGTATTCTATGGTGTATATGTACCACATTTTCTTTATCCAGTCTATCATTGATGGGGATTTGGGTTGGTTCCATGTTTTTGCTATTGTAAATAGTGCTGTAATAAACATACATGTTCATGTGTCTTCATAGTACAATGATTTATATTCTTTGGGTATATACCCAGTAATGGAATTGCTGGGTCTATTTCTGGCTCTAGATCCTTGAGGAATTGCCATGCTGTCTTCCACTGTGGTTGAACTAATTTACATTCCCACCAACAATGTAAAAGTGTTCCTATTTATCCACAGCCTCACCAGCATCTATTGTTTCCTGACTTTTTAATAATCACCATTCTGACTGGTGTGAGATGGTATCTCATTGTGGTTTTGATTTGCTTTTCTCTGATGATCAGTGATGTTCAGCTTTTTTTCATATGTTCGTTGGCTGTGTAAATGTCTTCCTTTTGTAGTAGGACAAGCCACAAACAAAACTCTCAGACACTGAGTTAAAGAAGGAAGGGCTGCATAGTATTCCATGGTGTATACTATGCAGCCATAAAAAAGGATGAGTTTGTGTCCTTTATAGGGACATGGATGCAGCTGGAAACCATCATTCTTAGCAAACTATCACAAGAACAGAAAACCAAACACTGCATGTTCTCACTCATAGGTGGGAACTGAACAATGAGATCACTTGGACTCGGGAAGGGGAACATCACACACCGGGGCCTATCATGGAGAGGGGGGAGAGGGGAGGGATTGCATTGGGAGTTATACCTGATGTAAATGACGAGTTGATGGGTGCTGACGAGTTGATGGGTGCAGCACAGCAACATGGCCCAAGTATACATATGTAACAAACCTGCACGTTATGCACATGTACCCTAGAACTTAAAGTATAATAATAATAAATAAATAAATAAATAAATAAAATGAGAAAAACAAATGCCTCCCTATTTGTCCATTGGATTAAAATAAAATTAAATAAATACAAAATTTTAATTAAAAAAAAAAAAAAAAGAAGGAAGGGCTTTATTCGGCCGGGAGCATTGGCAAGACTCCTGTCTCAAGAGCCGAGCTCTCTGAGTGAGCAATTCCTGTCCTTTTTAAGGGCTCACAACTCTAAGAGGGTCTGCTTGAGAGGATTATGATTGATTGAGCAAGCAGGGGGTGTGTAACTGGGGACTGCATGCACCGGTAATTAGAACGGAACAGAATAGGACAGGGATTTTTCACAGTGCTTTTCTATACAATGTCTGTAATCTATAGATAATATAACTGATTAGGTCAGGGGTTGATCTTTAACTACCAGGTCCAGGGTGTGGCACCGGGCTGTCTGCTTGTGGATTTCATTTCTGCCTTTTAGTTTTTACTTCTTCTTTCTTTGGAGGCAGAAATTGGGCATAAGACAATATGAGGGGTGGTCTCTTCCCTTACTGTGAGAAATGTCTGTTCATATCCTTTGCCCACTTTTTGATGGGGTTGTTTTTTTCTTGTAAAAATGGTTAAGTACCTTGTAAATTCTGAATATTAGACCTTTGTCAGATGGGTAGATTGCAAAAATTTTCTCCCATTCCATAGGCTGCTTGTTCACTCTGATAGTTTCTTTTGCTGTGCAGATGCTCTTTAGTTTAATTAGATCCCATTTGTTGATTTTGGTCTTTTTTTTTTTTTTTTTTTTTTTTTTTGAGACAGTCTCACTCTGTCACCCAGGCTGGAGTACAGTGGCATGATCACTGCAACCTCTGCCTCCTGGGTTCAAGCAATTCTCCTATCTCAGCCTCCCTAGTAGCTGAGACTACAGGTGCACACAACCACACCTACCTAATTTTTGTATTTTTAGTAGAGACAGGGTTTTACTGTATTGGTCAGGCTGATCTCAAACTCCTGACCTCAAATGATCCACCCACCTCGGCCTCCCAAAGTGCTGGGATTACAGGTATGAGTCACTGTGCCCAACCCAATTTTGTCTTTTGTTGCAATTACTTTTGGTGTTTTTGTCATGAAATCTTTGCCCATGCTTATACCCTGAATGGTATTGCCTAGGATTTCTTATAGAGTTTTTATGGTTTGGGGTTTCACATTTAAGTCTTTAATCCATCTTGAGTTAATTTTTGTATAACGTGTAAGGAAGGGGTCCAGTTTCAGTTTTCTCCATATGGCTAACCAGTTTTCCCAGCACTGTTTACTGAAAAGGAGATGCTTTCTTCATTGCTTGTTTCTGTCAGATTTGTCGAAGATCAGATGGTTGTAGATGTGTGCTCTTATTTCTGAGGTCCATGTTCTGCTCTATTGATCTATATGTTTATTTTGGTAATAATACCATGCTGTTTTGGTTACCGTAGCCCTGTAGTATAGTTTGAAGTTAGGTAGCATAACGACTCCAGCTTTGTTCTTTTGGGTTAGGATTTTCTTGGCTATATGGGGTCTTATTTGATTCCGTATTAAATTTAAAATAGTTTTTATTTTTAATTCTGCGAAGAATCTCAATGGTAGTTTGATGGGAATAGCATTGAATCTATAAATTACTTTGGACAGTATGGCCATTTTCATGATACTGATTCTTCCTATCCATGAAGATAGAATGTTTCTTCATTTATTTGTGTCCTCTCTTATTTCCTTGAGCAGTGGTTTGTAGTTCTGCTTGAAGAGGTCATTCATATCCCTTGTTAGCTGTATTCCTAGGTGTTTTATTCTCTTTGTAGTGATTGTGAATAGGGGTTCATTCATGATTTGGCTTTCTGCTTGCCTGTTATTGGTGTAATGGAATGCTTGTGATTTTTGCACATTGATTTTGTATCCTGAGACTTTGCTGAAGTTGCTTATCAGTTCAAGACGTTTTGGGGCTGAGATGATGGGTTTTTTATTTTTTTTTATTTTTATTTTTTTTATTATTTTTTTTTTAATTTATTTATTATTATTATACTTTAAGTTGTAGGGTACATGTGCATAACGTGCAGGTTTGTTACATATGTATACTTGGGCCATGTTGCTGTGCTGCACCCATCAACTCATCATTTACATCAGGTATAACTCCCAATGCAATCCCTCCCCCCTCCCCCCTCCCCATGATAGGCCCTGGTGTGTGATGTTCCCCTTCCCGAGTCCAAGTGATCTCATTGTTCAGTTCCCACCTATGAGTGAGAACATGCAGTGTTTGGTTTTCTGTTCTTGTAATAGTTTGCTAAGAATGATGGTTTCCAGCTGCATCCATGTCCCTACAAAGGACACAAACTCATCCTTTTTGATGGCTGCATAGTATTCCATGGTGTATATGTGCCACATTTTCTTAATCCAGTCTGTCACTGATGGACATTTGGGTTGATTCCAAGTCTTTGCTATTGTGAATAGTGCTGCAATAAACATACGTGTGCATGTGTCTTTATAGCAGCATAATTTATAATCCTTTGGGTATATACCCAGTAATGGGATGGCTGGGTCATATTGTACATCTAGTTCTAGATCCTTGAGGAATCGCCATACTGTTTTCCATAATGGTTGAACTAGTTTACAATCCCACCAACAGTGTAAAAGTGTTCCTATTTCTCCACATCCTCTCCAGCACCTGTTGTTTCCTGACTTTTTAATGATCGCCATTCTAACTGGTGTGAGATGGAATCTCATTGTGGTTTTGATTTGCATTTCTCTGATGGCCAGTGATGATGAGCATTTTTTCATGTGTCTGTTGGCTGTATGAATGTCTTCTTTTGAGAAATGTCTGTTCATATCCTTTGCCCACTTTTTGATGGGGTTGTTTGTTTTTTTCTTGTAAATTTGTTTGAGTTCTTTGTAGGTTCTGGATATTAGCCCTTTATCAGACGAGTAGATTGCAAAAATTTTCTCCCATTCTGTAGGTTGCCTGTTCACTCTGATGGTATAAAATACCTAGGAATCCAACTTCCAAGGGATGTAAAGGACCTCTTCAAGGAGAACTACAAACCACTGCTCAGTGAAATCAAAGAGGACACAAACAAATGGAAGAACATACCATGCTCATGGATAGGAAGAATCAATATCGTGAAAATGGCCATACTGCCCAAGGTAATTTATAGATTCAATGCCATCCCCATCAAGCTACCAATGAGTTTCTTCACAGAATTGGAAAAAACTGCTTTAAAGTTCATATGGAACCAAAAAAGAGCCCGCATCTCCAAGACAATCCTAAGTCAAAAGAACAAAGCTGGAGGCATCACGCTACCTGACTTCAAACTATACTACAAGGCTACAGTAACCAAAACAGCATGGTACTGGTACCAAAACAGAGATATAGACCAATGGAACAGAACAGAGTCCTCAGAAATAATACTACACATCTACAGCCATCTGATCTTTGACAAACCTGAGAGAAACAAGAAATGGGGAAAGGATTCCCTATTTAATAAATGGTGCTGGGAAAATTGGCTAGCCGTAAGTAGAAAGCTGAAACTGGATCCTTTCCTTACTCCTTATACGAAAATTAATTCAAGATGGATTAGAGACTTAAATGTTAGACCTAATACCATAAAAATCCTAGAGGAAAACCTAGGTAGTACCATTCAGGACATAGGCATGGGCAAAGACTTCATGTCTAAAACACCAAAAGCAACGGCAGCAAAAGCCAAAATTGACAAATGGGATCTCATTAAACTAAAGAGCTTCTGCACAGCAAAAGATGGGTTTTTAAATATAAAATCATGTCATCTGCAAACAGTAACAACTTGGCTTCCTATCTTCCTATTTGAATACCCTTTATTTCTTTCTCTTGCCCGATTGCCCTGGCTAGAACTTCCAATACTAGTGGTGAAAGAGGACATCCTTGTCTTCTACTGATTTTCAAAGGGAATGCTTCCAGCTCTTTCCCATTCAATAGGATATTGGCTGTGGGTTTGTCATAAAGAGCTCTTATTATTTTTAGGTATGTTCCATCAATATATAGTTTATTGAGAGTTTTTAGCATGAAGGGGTGTTGATTTTTATCAAAGACCTTTTCTGCATCTATTGAGATAATCATGTGGTTTTTGTCTTTGGTTCTGTTTATGTGATGGATTACGTTTATTGATTTGCATATGTTTAACCAGCCTTGCATCCCAGAGATGAAACCAACTTGATCGTGGTGGATAAGTTTTTTGATGTGCTGCTGGATTCAGTTCGCCAGTATTTTATTGAGGATTTATGCATCAATGTTCACTGGGGATATTGGCCTGAAGTTTTCGTTTTTTTGTTGTATCTCTACCTAGTTTTGGTATCGGGATGATGCTGGCTTCATAAAATGAGTTAGGCAGGAGTCCCTCATTTTCAATTGTTTGAAGTAGTTTCAGAAAGAGTGGTACCAGCTTCTCCTTTTGTTTCTGGTAGAATTCAGCCATGAATCTGTCTGTTCCTGGGCTTTTTTTGGTTGGTAGGCTATTAATTACTGCCTGAATTTCAGAGCTTGTTATTGGTTTATTCAGGGATTCAAATTCTTCCTGGTTTAGTGTTGGTAGGGTGTATGCATCCAGGAATTTATCCATTTCTTCTAGATTTTCTAGTTTATTTGCATAGAGGTGTTTATAGTATTAACTGATGGTAGTTTGTATTTTCATGTGGTCACAGTGGTGATATCCCCTTTATCATTTTTTGTTGTGTCTATTTGATTCTTCTTTCTCTTCTTTTTTATTAGTCTAGCTAGTAGTCTATCTATTTTGTTAATTTTTTCAAAAAAGCAGCTCCTGGATTCATTGATTTTTTTTTTCTTTCTTTTTTTTTTTTTTTTTTTGGAGGGGTTTTTGTGTATCTCCTTCAATTCTTCTCTGATCTTAGTTATTTCTTGTCTTCTGCTAGCTTTTGGATTAGTTTGCTCTTGCCTCTCTAGCTCTTCTAATTGTGATGTTAGGGTATCAATTTGAGATCTTTCTAGCTTTCTAATGTAGGCATTTAGCGCTGTAAATTTCCCTCTTAACACTGCTTTAGCTGTGTCCCAGAGATTCTGGTACATTGTCTCTTTGTTCTCACTGGTTTCAAAGAACTTCTTGATTTCTGCCTTAATTTCATTATTTACCTGGGAGTCATTCAGGAGCAGGTTGTTCAGTTTCCATGAAGTTATGTGGTTTTGAGTGAGCTTCTTAATCTTGAGTTCTAATTTCATTTCACTGAGAGACTGTTCGTTATGATTTCAGTTATTTTGCACTCTCTCAGGAGTGTTTTACTTCCAATGATGTGGTTGATTTTAGAATAAGTGCCATGTGGCACTGAGAAGAATGTATATTCTGTTGATTTGTGGTAGAAAGTTCTATAGATGTCTACTAGGTCCACTTGATCCAGAGCAGAGTTCAAGTCCTGAATATCCTTGTTAATTTTCTGCCTTGTTGATCTAATACTGACAGTGAGGAGTCTCCCACTATTATTATGTGGGAGGCTAAGTCTCTTTGTAGGTCTGTAAGAACTTGTTTTATGAATCTAGGTACTCCTGTATTAGAGGTATATATATTTAGAATAGTTTGCTCCTCTTGTTCAATTGTTCCCTTAACCATTATGTAATGCCTTTCTTTGTCTTTTTTTATTTTTGTTGGTTTAAAATGTGTTTTGTCAGAGACTAGTATTGCAACCCCTGCTTTTTTTTTGTTTCTTCTTTACATTTGCTTGGGAAATTTCCTCCATCCCTTTATTTTGAGCCTATGTGTGTCTTTGCATGTGAGATGGGTCTCCTGAATACAGCAGACTGATGGGTCTTGACTCCTTATCCAACTTGCCAGTCTGTATCTTCTGATTGGGGCATTTAGCTGTTTTACATTTAAGGTTAGTATTGTTAAGTGTGAATTTGATCTTGTCATCATGATGCTATTTGGTTATTTTGCACACTAGTTGATGCAGTTTATCATTGGTCTTTACGTTTTGGTGTATTTTTGCAGTAGCTGGTACTAGTTTTTCCTTTCCATATTTAGTGCTTCTTTCAGGATCTCTTGCAGGGCAGGCCTGGTGGTAACGGAATCTCTTAGCATTTGCTTGTCTGGAAAGGATTTTATTTCTCCACTTATGAAGCTTAGTTTGGCTGGATATGAAATTCTGGGTTGAAAATTCTTTAAGAATGTCAAATATTGGCCCCCAATTTCTTCTAGCTTGTAGAGTTTCTCCTGAAAGTTCTGCTGTTAGTCTGATGGGCTTCACTTCCTAGGTGACCTGGCCCTTCTCTCTGACTGCCCTTAACAGTTTTTCCTTTATTTTGACCTTGGAACAACTGATGATTATGTGTCTTGGGGTTGATCTTCTTGTGGAGTATCTTAATGGTGTTCTCTGTATTTCCTGAATTTGCATGTTGGCCTGTCTTGCTAGGTTGGGGAAGTTCTCCTGGATAATATCCTGAAGCATGTTTTCCAGCCTTGTTTCCATTCTCTGCATCTCCTTCTGGTACTCCAGTCAATCATAGGTTCAGTTTTTTTATGAAGTCCCATATTTCTTGGAGACTTTGTTC
Source organism: Macaca fascicularis (assembly GCF_037993035.2). Lineage (NCBI taxonomy): Eukaryota > Metazoa > Chordata > Mammalia > Primates > Cercopithecidae > Macaca > Macaca fascicularis. Next base: position 42,365,707 of record NC_088386.1, on the reverse strand, counting down.
ATTCCTTTTCATTATTTTTTTCTCTATTCTCGTCTGCATATCTTACTTCAGCAAGGTGGTCTTCAAATTCTGATATCCTTTCTTCACTTGGTGGATTCAGCTGTTGATACTTGTGTATGTTTCATGAAGTTCTCATGCTGTGTTTTTCAGCTCCATCAGGTCGTTTATGTTCCTCTCGAAACTGGTTATTCTAGTTAGCAATTCCTCTAACCTTTTATCAAGGTTCTTAGCTTCTTTGCATTGGGTTAGAACATGATCCTTTTGCTTATCATAGTATTTTATTACCCATCTTCTTAAGCCTACTTCTGTCAATTGTCCATCTGATCCTCCATCCAATTCTGCACCCTTGATGGAGAGACGTTGTGATCATTTGGAGAAGAGACACTCTGGTCTTTTGAATTTTTGGCATTTTTTCATTGATTCTTTCTCCTCTTCATGAGTTTCTCTAGTTTTGGTCTTCGAGGCTGCTGACCCTTGGATGGGGTTTTTGTGGGGACCTTATTGTTGTTGTTGATGATGTTTTTGTTGTCGCTTTCTGCTTGTTTGTTTTTCTTTCAATAGTCAGGTCCGTCTTCTGTAGGGCTGCTGCAGTTTGCTGGGGGTTTACTCAGGCCCTATTCATCTGAAATGCTCCCATGCCTGGAGATGTCACTCAAGGAGACTGGAGAGCTTGGCAAAGATGGATGCCTGCTCCTTCTTCTGGGATCTCTGACCTCAAAGGGGCTAGAAACTGATGCCAGTAGGATCACTCCTGTATAGGGTATCTGACAACGCTTGTTGAAGCGTCTCACCCATTTGGGTGGCGCAGGGAGCAGGACCCATTTAAGGAAGCACTTTATCCCTTGGTAGAGGGGGTGTGTTTCACTGGGGGAAACCATCTCATCTGGGCTGCCTGGATTCCTTAGAACTACCAGGAGGAGAGGCTAAGTCTGCTGATCCTCAGAGACTGTGGCCACCCCTCCTGCTAGGGGCTCAGGCCCAGGGAGATCCAAATTCTGTCCCTGAGCCTCTGGCTGAAGCTATTGGACTTCCTGCAGGGAAGCACCCCCCTACCCCTACCCCAATGAGGAAGGATGGGTCAGGGTCATGCCTGAAGAGACACTGGCTGCAAACTACTACAGCTGGTGTGTTGGACTGTGGAGATGAGTCTTGGGACCAAGCCGTCCAGCCTCCCTGGCTTCAGCAGGGGAAAAGTACAGCCTGGAGCTGTAGAAATGGGTGCCACCCTTCCCCCGCCCAGGGAGCTCAACGTGTTAGGCAGTTGCCAGTCCCATTGCTGGCTGCTGTCCCTCCCTCAAGAAACTCGAACAGCTTAGACAGCAGACAACTGCAGCTGTGGTGCTCACGGTCTCCCTTCCCCCCCAGGAGTTTGGTGGGCTTAAGCAGATTCCAGAGCTGAGCGTTGGGACGGTAGGCCCTGGTGGTGTGGGTTCGTGAGTGGGATCTTCCAATCCATGGGTCCCGCAGTTCCATGGAAAAAGCACCGTTTCCCCAGCTGGGTAACATCCTCACTCACCACCTCCCTTGGCTGGGGTAGGGTGTTCCCCTGCCCTGTGTGGCTCTCAGCTGGGCCACAGCACCACACTGTTCTTCCTTCTCTCCATGGGTCACACCAGCTTTCTAGTCAATTTTGATGACAGAACCTGGCTACCTTGGTTGCTGGTGAAGGATTCATACACTTATTTATTTATTTATTTTTTCCATAGGAAGCTCCAAATGTCGCTGCTTCTAGTCTGCTGTTTTAGTCCTACCCCCCTCCATTTGTTTTTTTTTTTTTTTTTTTTTTTAAACTTCGTAATAACGTAGTTTAGGACAAAAGGCAAAGTCTTTGATGTCAGATATACTTAAGTTTTAATTGCTAATTGAGGTTATTTGGGCAAGTTTCACAATCTCTCTGAGACTCAATTTTCTCATCTATAAATTGGGGATTATTATTATTGGGTTGCTAAATATATGGTAGACTATGACTTGGGGAAAAACATGCAAGTATTTAGCTGTGGCACCACCAACATTTCCTTGACAGAGATATGTAGATCCTTGACCATCTATGGCCTGTGCTATGAACTGAATGTTTGTGTCTTCTCAAAATGAATGTGTTGAAGCCCTAACCCACAATGTGACTGTGTTTAGGGACTGGGTCTGCAAGAAGGTGATGAAGGCTAAATGAGATCATAAGGGTGAGGTCCTAATTTGATAGGACTGGTGTTCTTACAAGAAAAGGATGAAACACCAGAGCGCTCTCGCCATCATGTAAGCACCAAGTGAAAAGGCAACCGTCTGCAAGCCAAGAAAAAGGCCCTCACTGGGAGTTGAACCATACCTTGATCTTCGGCTCCTTAGCCTCCAGAACTGGGAGAAAACAAAGTTGTGTTGTTTAAGCCACCTGGTCTACGATATGTTGTTATAGCAGCCCGAGGTGACTAAGTTAGCCTCTCCACCAATTTATGGTATAAAAGGCAATGCAGCCAAGTCTCTGAGCTGGTAAACTTCTCACTATGCATTGGTTGCAGCAGCTACTGAATTCTGACCATACTCCAGGAGAAGGAGGAGTCACTGAGAACAGTATCCACTTCCTTTATCTTATATATTTTTGGTTTTTTGCACTAATTTTTAGTTTGATAGTGGAAACACTTTAAGCCAAGTCCCCATCATCATTCTTCCAATTTTTTGAACATAAATCAGCCCTTTGTGGACTAGACTAGTCAAATGTCTTAAAGGAGGTAATTTTTTTTAATTCAAATTTAGGTGCAGAAAAATATCACATGACCTCTTTTCACCTAAAATCAAATGAAATATGATTCTGGGCTTCCATCACACCAGGTGTTTAGGTAGTTTAGTCACTGGAATTATTGCTTCTCCCCCTCTTTCTGCCCTGGAACAGTTCCCAGGATCTTAAACAGAACATTACACTAAGGTGAGGCCTCCCAATTTCCATATGCACTAGTCACTACTAAAATTTTCATTATCTGAACCTGCAGGGTCCTTCAAGTTGATGATTCTGCTTTGACATTAAATGTAGTGAATGGAATCTTTGATGATTCCTGGTAGCACAGACCACCCTTGTAACTTGCTGTAAGTCCTGATACTCTCTTAGGGTATCCAAAGGGTATGAGGTTCAGCGTCATAATTTTCATTTCCTTTCAGCTCCCAAGAGGACTCTCCTCTCTTCCCCTGAACTCAAGGACCTCCTTGGGGTACCCAACTCTTTCCCTACTCCTTTGGATATGACTTAGTGGGACCCCCCATAATGTAGACCTTGAAAAGCAAAATCCAAAAAAAGAATGCAGTTGACTTTCCATATCCTTGGGTTCTGTATCCATGGATGCAACCATCCGAGGATCAAAAATATTTGGAAAAATAATTATATGTGTACTGGACATGTATAGACTTTTTCTTGTCATTATTCCCTAAATAGTATAATACAGCTATTTACGTAGTATTTACATTGTCATAGGACCTATAAGTAATCTAGAGATGATTTTAAGTACAAGGAAGGATATGCAAATATGCCATTTTGTAGCAAGGACTTGAGCATCCTTGGATTTTGCTATCTGCAAGAGGTCCAGAACCAATCCCCCATGGATACAGAAATTTCCAGACAATTCTGCTTTGGAACTTTCTTCACAAATCCTTCCCTTGACAAAGTCTTGGCTGTTACTTAGTGGAGAAAGAAGAACAGAAAAGTTAATTTAGAACAAAACACAAATATCTCCATAAACTTCCATATATAGAGAGAGAGTAGCAATTGGAATATATTACAAGCTAAGGAAGTGTTATTTTCTTTCTTCCTATTCTTTATTTTTTTCCCATTTTTCCCCAAAATGGTACATTGATTAGCTTGAAGGCAAAAAAAAAAAAAAAATAGTGGGGGGTGGGAGGGCTTAATCTTAGCTGGCAAAAAAAAAAGAAAAAAAAAAAGGAGGGAGTAGGCCTAATCTTAGTTTAGTTAATCTTAATAGTGACCAGGTTAAATAACACTTTAATATATTAAGGTAATATTAAAAGATAGCTCTTGTCTGTCTTCATTGACTCTTTTCCCAACAGATTTCCAGACCTTGCTACATGCAAAACCTGGTGCAATGAGGAGTCTGAAGCCTCGTTTTTGATGTTCACTGCTGTCAGCTTTTAATTTTCACTTTTCACTCTTCCCTTTGCCACTTTTCCCTCTTCCCTTTTCCACATCTAGGTAAGCTGGTAAGAAAGTCTGGGTGCTTCCTCCTTTGGCATCTGTGAGAGAACCAAACTACATAAACCTCTGTTCACCCACAGGAACTCTCACCCGAGCCCCATCCCCTAGCCACAAAAACAAAACCAAAAACAAATAAAACACAGTTCATTCTCTTTCCTTTCCCTCTTAAGCCATTTTGAACATGTTTAAAAGATTTGCCCTAATCTCCCCCAGAGACCTCAAAAATGTAAGTAATACAACTTTTCATACCCTCTTGGTATATGTGGTATCATCAGTCTTGATGTTGGAACCACATTTTGGGTGGCAGTATATCTGCCTCTGTAGGTAACCATAACACTCACAAAGAAGATGCAACTCAGAGAGGGGGTGGGAGGAGAAAGAAAGAGAACGCCAAATTATGTAATTTAAATTACAAAATAAGTTATTGAAATTTAAAGCACACAATAGTTTTGAATCCAAAACAAGTTTGATATGCATGTCCTATGCTATTTGATTGTAAGAATCCAGAACCTGGCAACTTAGAAATTAAAATTTATACCTTGGCCTCTAGACTACGAAAAAGCACTAGATACTATAAAAACCTTTTTTTCTACCCCAATCAAAATTCCAATCGGCAGATGGAATGAAGAATTTTAGGAATGAAAGGCACTCTACTTGTTCAGCCCCGGGGGATTTAATCCCAGGGAGTTGTGATAGAATCTCCCGTTGAGATTAAAGGGCTTCTGCCTCAGCGTTCAGGGTGTAGTCCAAGGAACGTGCCTCTAAGCGAAGTCTCACCTAACGTGGCACTAGAAAAATATGCACCTGCCACTGCCACCCTTGTGTAGCATGGACATAGCAGCTGGCAGAGAAGCAAAGATGAAAGGTCAGTAGCCAAGGAAGAGCTGGGAAATTTGAAGGGTCAGAGAGATCTGGGATGAGGCCAATTAACATGCACTGTAGCCTTAACCCCTAAATACCAGTGACTTACAACAATAAATACTTTTTTCTCACTCAAGGATCTTGAGGTCAGCTGTGGTGGGTCTGTTCTAGGCAGTTAGTCAAGTTCAGGTTTCCTTGGCATGTTTTCTCCCTGCAAGGGCTAGTGACATAGTTTGGATATTTGTCCCTGCCCAAATCTCATGTTGAAATGTAATCTTCAATGTTGGATGTGGAGCCCGGTGGGAGGTGTTTGGATCATGGGTGTGGATGCCTCATGCCTTGATGCTGTCTTCATGGTAGTGAGTTCTCACAAGATCTGGTCATTTAAAAGTGTGTGGCACCTCTCCCCCCAAATCCCCCTGCCCCCACCAATTTTCTGTCTCTTGCTCCTACTTTTACCATTTGATACGAGCTCCTGCTTCACCTTCTACCATGAGTAAAAGCTCCCTGAGGCCCCCAGAAGCCAAGCAGTGTTGGTGCTATGATTCTTTTTTTTTTTTTTTTTTGAGACGGAGTCTGGCTCTGTTGCCCAGGCTGGAGTGCAGTGGCCGGATCTCAGCTCACTGCAAGCCCCGCCTCCCGGGTTCACGCCATTCTCCTGCCTCAGCCTCCCGAGTAGCTGGGAGTACAGGCACCCGCCACCTCGCCCGGCTAATTTTTTTTGTATTTTAGTAGAGACGGGGTTTCACCATGTTAGCCAGGATGGTCTCGATCTCCTGAACTCGTGATTCGCCCGTCTCGGCCTCCCAAAGTGCTGGGATTACAGGCTTGAGCCACCGCGCCCGGCCGGTGCTATGATTCTTATACAGCCTGCAGAACTGTGAACCAATTTAACCTCTTTTCTTTTTGAATTACCCACCCAGTCTCAGGTATTTATTTATAGCAATGCAAGAACGGCCTAACATAGGCTGAAGGGACAGCTGCTAACTTGGACATGCTGTCCTTCTGATGAAGGGTGAGTGCAAGCAAGATAGAAGAAACTCACAAATCTCCCATGTAGATCTGACATATGGTCACTTCTCTCCATGTTCCATCGGACAAAAATATAATCAAAAGGTTTCCAAAAAATCCAATCATATAATAATTAGAAAATTGGGCACATTCCAGAAAAAAAATCACATAAATAATCCACTGATGATACTTAGATATATTTCCTGAGAAATTTTCTGTGGATTTGTATAGTAGTTGAGATTATATTATACATGTAGTTTTGCTTTTTTCCTTTTGTCCATACTAAATATGAACTATACTTTTCCTAATTACTTGTCCATGGGGACAAGCAATAGCTTCTAATTGTTTCTAATTTTTAAATTATATCTTGCTGCATAAACATCATTTTTTTTTTTTTTTTTTTGAGACAGGGTCTCACTCTGTCACCCAGGTCACCCAGGCTGGAGTTCAGTGGTGTGATCTTGGCTCACTGCAGTTTCAACCTCCTGGATTCAAGCCATCCTCCTACCTCAACCTCCCAAGTAGCTGGGACTACATGTGTGTGCCATCACACCTGACTAATTTTTGTATTTTTAGTAGAAACAGGATTTCACCACATTGCCCAGGCTGGTCTCGAACTCCTGAGCTCAAGTGATCTGCCTGCCTTAGCCTCCCAAAGTGCTAGGAATACAGGCGTGAGCCACTATGTTCAGCCTTGCATAAACATCTTTATGCATGAAACTACAAATCATGAATCTGAAGTAAAATTAAATAATCAGTTTCAACTTCCAAGACATTTGAAAGTCCATCTATTAGGTTGAACTGTATGAAATTACTGATACTTGACAATTGACCTTCAAAAACAGCAATTTCATATATTTCAAACAAAATAAATGTACATTCTTGTGCTACATAATGACATTTCAGTCAACAATGGATTGCATACGCAACGGTGGTCCCATCAGATTATAATGGAGTGAAACATTCCTGTTGAAATCATCCCTATACATTTTATTAAATTAATCAGGGAAGAAAGGAAGGGTAGAAATGAAAATAAACCAAGCTGCAGTACATTCAGCATTAACCATCAGGTCAGACTGCTCTCTGACCCACTTCCTCACAGTCGTTTGCTTCCTATTGCCCCAGAGTTACGTGGACCCCATCTCAAGGTTATTGTCCCCCTTAACTGTTCTAAAGATAACAACTTAAGCATTGTGAAGCATTAAGTTTTCCATTCAAGATATTCTTTCAGATCCTGCCTACTGGCAAAACAAATGTTAAAGAATGCAATTTCCACATTCTATTGATTCATTCTCCTTGCCCCAGTTAATCAATGACCCCAAATTTTCCGGCCCCATGCTCTCCATGACCACCTTAAAAACTCCAGCCCAAAACTCCTTGAGAAGACAGGTTTGTGGGTTCCTCCCATCTCCTTGCTCAGTTGCCCTGCAACTATTAAACTTTCTCTGCTGCAAATCCTGCTGACTCAATGTATTGGGATGTTACTGTGCAGTGGGCATGCAAACCTGTGGTCCTGTAACACTATTACCTAGTACCCTGTAAACATCATAACGTGCAATGTGTTACTCACATGTTTGTGGTGATGCTGGTGTGAAGAAACTTCCTGCACTGCCAGTCATATAAAAGTATAGCACAATTCTGTGCAGTACATAACACTTCACAATTATAATAAATTGCTCTGTTACTGGTGAATGTATTTATTATAGTTTTATTGTTATTTTAGAGTGTACCCTTTCTACTTATTAAAAACAATTTTCTGTATAATAGTATGCTGTGTTACCCTATCAACAGCCTCATTCATCTCAATGATTGCATCATTTTCTCTTACGTTTGGTTTAAGTATTATTATAAAACAGTCAAAAATTTAAAAAAAAATTAAAGAGTTTATAAAGTAAAAATTTTACAGTAAGCTAAGGTTAATTTATTATTGAAGAAAGAATTTTTTGTAAATTCAGGGTAGCCTATGTATAGTGTTTATGAAATCTACAGAAGTGTAAAGTAATATACTAGGCCTTCCCATTCACTCACCACTCATTCACTGACTCACCAAGAGCAACTTCCAGTCCTGCAAGCTCCATTCATGGTGAGTTCTCTATACCGTTGTATCATTTTTTATATCTTTCATATAATATTTTTAGTCTTTCTATGTTTACATATATTTAGATACACAAATATTTACCATTGTGCTACCATATTCAGTACAGTAATAGGCTGTACAGATTTGTAGCCTATGAACAAAAGGCTATATGATATTGCCTAGGTGTGCAGTGGGCTATACCATCTAGGTTTGTGTAAGTACACCCTGTGATGTTCAGACAACAATGAAATCACCACTGACACATTTATTAGAACATATCCCAATTATTAAGGGATTTGTGACTGTATTTTAGAATTTTCTTATGCCTTAATTTCATCTCATGATTATCTCTCTTTAATTAAATCTGTTTTCTTAAGCATGAATATTATAAATTAAAGTCAACAAATTTGTTTGCTTTTCTGTTTCCTTTGACTTGTATTTAACCACAGATTTTGTTTAATCAAGTTTTACAATACATAAACTTAATAAATATAATCTACAGTGTTTTGCCACGGGTTGGCAGAAGTGAGTGACCTTTGAGATATAACCAATTCGTTATATGGAGGAAAATTGACACTTAAAATGTTGATAAAATGAGGCTATTTTTTGAACATTAAGATATGGGATCGATTTTCTGTTTTTTTTTTTGGTTTTTTTTTGAGACGGAGTCTTGCTCTGTCACCCAGGCTGGAGTGCAGTGGCCGGATCTCAGCTCACTGCAAGCTCCACCTCCCGGGTTCACGCCATTCTCCTGCCTCAGCCTCCCAAGTAGCTGGGACTACAGACGCCCGCCACCTCGCCCGGCTAGTTTTTTTGTATTTTTAGTAGAGACAGGGTTTCACCGTGTTAGCCAGGATGGTCTCGATCTCCTGACCTCGTGATCCGCCCGTCTCGGCCTCCCAAAGTGCTGGGATTACAGGCTTGAGCCACCGCGCCCGGCCGGGATCGATTTTCTTAAAAAAGATTTTATGACCAGAATAGATAAGAAATGCTAGTGTGTCTTCTAACTCTGTTTAATTTAAATGCCCTATTTTGACAAAGGCAGCTATCCTGAATTGTCACTGTACCATATGAAAACACATACATATAAATATTTTGTTTTGTCTACCTAAATGTTATTGTTGTAATATTTTTGCCTCATTACATTCATATATATTACTAATGCAGTAGAAAGATTGGAAAACGTGCAATTTATAATTTACTCATACTATCAAAATAAGTTTTAATATAAATTGAGAAAAAATAATTATATTTAAATATTTTTATTTAAGAAATAGCTAAAATGTATAGTCAGCAAAATTTTATGATCTATTAGAATACACCTCTGGGTATATTCTAAGTATTAATATGTATTGTTCATTATACTTGTTTATATATATATTATGTTTTTAGTTATTCCTTAAAAACAGTTTTTTTTGCCAACACATATTTTACTTATGAATTATTACTAGGTTTGTTGGTAACAGATAAGTGTAGCTTACTCTACTGAACTAAAAGGGAATCTAAAGTAGGAAAAGTTCTCAAGGCCTTATAAATGTCTACAGGCTGGAAAAGTAGGATAAATACAAATATTGCTTACATTGACTTCTGTGGCAATATTTTTAAGGGAGACTCTTTAACAAAGGGTAAATATATAAAGAGGCTTTGAATAGTTTTTTAGTCAGACATATAATGCTTTGGTGTTCTGGCATCACCATTACCAATATTTGTGTAGTACTTTTAGCTTTAAAATAGTGTATCATTCAATTTTTTATATGATCCCAGAAATGGTGTGTTTTCCACACTCACAGAATCAAAGTTATAGGATAAGAAGAGGCCTCAGATATTCTTTAATCCAATAGCCTAATTTCACACCTGAGGAAACTGAGTTTCAAAACATTGACACCATTTGTCCTTATCATTGTTGAAAGATTAAATTTATTGATAAATCTCAGCTGATTTCTACAGTTTATCTCAACAATGAGACCGTGCAATATAAAAACAGAAGTGCTAGCAGAGTTGCAAGACAACATACAGGACACCAGATAAATCTGAATTTCAGATAAACAATAATTTTTTTAGCATACATAGTTTCTATACAATATTTCATATATACTAAAAAATTATTCTTTGCTTATCTAATTCAAAATTAACTGGGTATACTGAGCTTTTATCTGCTGAATCTGGTGACCCTACAACAAGGGTTGTTGTAAATAGCCTATATTAAATCAAAACATTAAAATGCTTTTGTTTCAAAGCTTCAGACAAAAGTCTGTTGAAATCCAGTATTTCATCCATTAGATGAATCAGCTTCTTTTTTCTAAGCTCATTTTCAGAAAAATAACCTGTTAATTTTGAGGTTATAAAGCACCTTTATACAGCACCATTGCTGTATAAAGGAATAATAAAAAGATACAATTTGATATATTTTTGATAACACATACAAACTGGCTAATTAGAAATGACATTAAAAAAGCACAAAAGTGTTAATATTGCCCATTGGTAGCTCTGATGCAATTTTGAAGGGGAAATTACATTTTATTCAGTGCTTACTATGTACCAGTCACAAAATCTCTTTGAGAAAAGCATTATTATTCTAATTTCAGAGATGAGAAAGCAGAGCTGCCTGGAAATGAAATAACTTGCCATTTATTCCACCGAGGGGTGGGTGGAATTAGGTCTCCAAAATCAATCCATTTGGAGTCAAAAGCTTATAGTCTTTCTCCTGAATTAGACCATTTGATGAAAAAGGAATTTGGAAATATTATTTGTTGCCTTCTCGACATTTGTCCACTTACTCCTCCATATTCTCTTTGTCCAATATCTTCTTTGCCAACTGAATACTGATTTTTTTTCGATTCCTCAGGAAAGGCCCTTATCCTCAACTCTGGCTGTATATTCTGACAGTTTAAATCATCATGGTAATTTTTCCTTTGTTAGTGATTAGACTAGGGTAGTTAGTCGTTTGAAAACTTCAGTGTATGTCAAAATTACTTGGAGGGCTTGTTAAATTACAGATTGTTGGATCCCAACCTGACCTTCTAATTCAGGAAGTGTCACATGAGGTGGGAGATTTTGCATTCCTAACAAGTTCCCAGTGAAGGTGATGATGCTGATAGGGACCATGATTTGAGAATCACTATTTTAGGGGTAGCTCTGTGACCAGTTGTGGCCAACGCAATGAGAGAAGTCTTCTGGGAATTGTTTCCTCATGATTCAAAGACAATACATTTTCTTATTACTTGAAATTATTGTACCGTGCTCTTCTAAAGTAATCCTACTTGATGCAAGAGAATTAGAAGTTATTATCCAAGTTATTACTTGTAAGTCTTAGCTGCTCATGAGATGATTGATTTGCTAATCTATATTTCATTATAGATTAGCAAATCCTGTGGCATGTATGTTTACAAAATATTTAGCTTTTTTGTTAGAGGTAGCTATCACATTAAAAGGCTATTATAAACGTGTCTATCATAGGTAGCCAAAATAAATAGAATATATTACTTCGTCACAAAAATCCTATTGTTAGGCTATGCAGTATATTGAACACATGCTCTGAAATGTGCATCTCTAGACATCTAGTTTGTTTTGTGGGCGGTTAAAGGGTTTCGGCACTAGACGGTGAACATATTTTATTTAGTAGCTAAGTATTGCCGACCAAGGATTTCCAGGCATTCTGCAGGCATTTGAAAACATATATACTCAATATAGTTACTTTGAGGTTATTTTAATGAAAATATTGTAATCACATGGTTTACATGATCTATTCTTAAAATACATTAAGTATAGTAGTTGTATTTGAAACAAGAATCAAGGCAAACCTAAACTCATCCAGGAATGCTCATCATTTTAGCTGAATGAATATGTGGCTTCACATGCTGTTTAGTTTCTGTGCAAGAAATGCTGACCACTGCTGCTCTTTCTGACTCTGCTAACACCAATGTCAAGGTTTGCTTTGTACGTAACTAAAAAGTCACAATTTTTATTTTTAATAACTAGCTATTTCATTTTAGATTGTCTGTTCTTTGCCTGTACTGAGTTGATGCAATGGAACATTTTTGTGTTATACCATTCAACCTCTAAAACAAACACTAGTCAAACTAAACTCAAAGGAGAAGTGCATAGCATCCTTTTAGGCTACTTGTACCATGATTATTTCTGCTCAATTAAATTTACCTCTGTTACCTTGGTAACCAAACTATTAGCTCGCTGCCAACATATTTTTATTTCTCCTTGTATTATTTTGGATATCTGCATTTTGTAGCTTCCCCATAAGGTTCTCAAGCCAAGTTTTTTATAAACTCAGGTCCTTCCTTGCCTATTGAACTTACATTATGTATCTCCTATCTTCCACTTAGAAAAGGAAATGGTAAATCGATTTTGAATAATTTAAGCAACGCTTTATTTAAAAAAATATTTTTCATGTTATTAAAATGGTCTCACTTTCCTCGTTTGTTTCCTTCATAACTATCATTTCACAATTAGTATTTGCCAGACACTATTTAAACACTTTTCAAATATTAACTAATTTAATTATCATAACAAGCCTATGAAGTAATACTGGAATCCTTAATTTATCAATGAGGGAAATCAGAAACAAACATTATTTGAGTTGCCCAGTTCAAACATCTAGCAATTGATAGAGGCAAAATTTGAACCCAAACATTAGTTTTAAACATCTGAGTTTATCAGTCTTACATAAATAACAATTGGAAGTCCTCAAATAAATCAGTATTGTTAAGATAACAATTTACTGATTACATTTAGGTAAGTCTTTTGACTAATGCTAATCCTAAAGGCCAATAATCTGCTCCTGAAAAATCATTGAATCTTCTATTTTTTAAATGTGAAAATGTGAAAGTAATTTATTCCCAGTCCACCACATAATCTTAAGCAGTTCTCCAAATATCACTAAGATATACTTAGACACATTTATAACATCTACCAAGGATTTCTGCAGAATATAAAGCATGAAAAACACCAATTACCTAACTATGTGACATTTAATGAACTCATATTTGGGCTTTGCAATATGCAACAATACTGAACAATAATAGATGTGAATTCTTTTTCTTCTACATGGAAATGAATGAAGTGTGATGTAAAACATGAATATGTTAGAGCTACATAATGAAGGCAAATAACTCTTAGCAATAAAAAATAAGTAATAATGTAATTAACATTGGAACTTCCTAGCAGAAGAATTGCCTCAGTGGCATTTGGCAGCAAGAGGAAAGGCATATTTATCATTAATACGGAGTAAAGATGATAACACATCCTAATATATAGTGTATTTAGACAAGATAAGCACACGATGTGATTCTATCAGAATACCTGAGACATGACTATTTGCTACTAAACATCTTCTCCCTTGGTCTCGTGTGTGACTTAAAGGTTTCCCTGGTGCATGCATAAACATTCACGGTAATAGGCTTTCAATTAGAGTAGTAAATTTTGGAGATTACTGTTTTTGCAAGCCATCAAAATACGTATTTGGATGATGGAATTTCAGATAACTTCAGATTCTTTTATTAGCTTCAACTTGTTGGAACATGAGTTATAAGCGCATTCCCTGGTTTAGAAAAGAAGACACTAATTCTTGACATAAAGTTTTTGATTAATAGAGCAAATTGTTGGCACATTGGCTTTTGAGTGATTTTCCTAGATTTTCAAAGGGAGAATGCCAATTTTTTTTATATTTAAAAGACAAATACTTTTGAATAAAGTTAATTTATTTATTTATTTATTTATTTTTTTTTTTTGAGATGGAGTCTTGCTCTGTCGCCCAGGCTGGGGTGCAGTGGCCGGATCTCAGCTCACTGCAAGCTCCGCCTCCCAGGTTTAGACCATTCTCCTGCCTCACCCTCCCGAGTAGCTGGGACTACAGGCGCCCGCCGCCTCGCCCGGCTAGTTTTTTGTATTTTTTAGTAGAGACGGGGTTTCACCGTGTTAGCCAGGATGGTCTCGATCTCCTGACCTCGTGATCCGCCCGTCTCGGCCTCCCAAAGTGCTGGGATTACAGGCTTGAGCCACCGCGCCCGGCCATAAAGTTAATTTATAAATTGAAAGATAATGTGTTATTGCAGTCATCAAACTGATGTGAAATCAAGTGGAGGAATAGGGGTTTTGTGATAGGTTGGATTGATTGCATTACAAGTCCAAAATTTTTATTGGTAATGAGTAATACTTCTCAGTTTGGCTTAGATTTGTATATAGTTTCTATAAAATGTAATAGAAGTACAATGTAATAGACTCTACTTTATTTAAAGGAAATCTCTCATGACCTACCTCTGTCTTAATGTCCAGTATGAGGAATGGAGTTTGCTGACTCTCCCCTACTGCCTTAGTTGAACTCTCATTTAACCATTCATGGAATTATTCCCTAAAAACAGTGAAGCTATTAGGCAGTCTTAGGAATGGGCTATAACTTCAATTATTATAAACTTAGGCTCTTTAATGTTATTGTTTAGAGGAAATGTAGACATTTGTTATAGGTTTAGGATTAATAAATTCCTAGTATATTTTAAAATTTTATTTAAATTTAAATATATTTTTAAAAATTACCTAATAGAAATTTAGAAATTCTATAAAGTAGATATATTATTTCAATTTCACAAATAATAAAACTAGATCTGAAAGGGTTTTAAGCCCAATGTCACATATCCAATATGTGGGTGAATCAGATTGATTCAATTATCTGACTCCAAGGGATTTCAGGTGCATTTTCAAACCCTGAAATAGGTAGGGTGAAGCCAATTTTACAGTAAAATGTTTCTATAAGAATCTAATGACTTTCCTGTAGTTCAGTTATATGTCTTAGAGAAGTAAGAACAAGTTTAGTCTTAGAGGATATGTCCTAATCCACTCTTATTACACAGGTGCAATCATAAAATAGAATAAAAATAAATTATTTAAATAGCAATGATGATGCATGTTGGAGTTCTCTAAAGAAGTAGAACACATAGAATATAGTTGAATAGATAGATATACATAGATCTCTATATAAGAGGATATTTGTTTGGGGAATTGGTTCACCCAATTATGGAAGCCAAGATGTCCCATGGTATGCTGTCTGTAAAATGGAGAATCAAGAAAGCTAGTGAGGTAATTCAGTCTGGGTCAGAAGGTCTGAGAAATATGTGGGCTAATAGTGTAACTTCCAGTTCAAGACCAAAGACCTGAGAACCAAGGATATTTTATTAAAGTCATGGATTTAAATGTGATTTTAAACTTTAACTGGAAGAGATTCAACACAACCCTCTCAATTTCTATATGAAGACTAAAGCTCAGAATGGTGACATGATTTAATTTAGGTCACACTTATAAGTAGCTGCAAAGTAGGACTAGACTCCCAGCCTGTTAACTCTCAATCAAGTCACCTTTCCCACTGAAGAGGGACTTTTTAGTCTTTTTATTCAATATACGTACACTTTACTAAGGGTTCATAGAAACCTGTCACAACAGAGTCTGTACGTTTTCCTTTCAAACCACCTTTCCTCAAAAGAGCCTTGGCCCTTAATCCAATAAAAATCCCTTTTTACTGCTAGGTGAACATACCTACTATGCATAGACTACCACCCTTTACAATTATGTCAGAGTTTTGTTTGTTTGTTTGTTTGTTTTAATTATTCTGCATTTGATTTATCCTGCAGGTTATCTTAAATCTCTATGAAGGGCACTTCATTGAATTCCTTAGATTTTTTTGGTACTTATTTAAAAAATTTCTATATTTAAAATAAGTGACAAAAGTATATTTGGACAAAAGAGGAAAAATTTTGTCAAATTTTTCTGCAAAAATAGGCTTATGCCTGCAATGAATGCCCATGTGCAGGCAGCTCTTTGAGGGAATCACTCTTTGTGGAAGCTGAGGAGACTCACAGATGTCGTGTGCCTTGTGAGGGCTGGTGCTCACTTAGTTTATTGATGGCATTTTATTGTATTGATCAGAGAACATGATCTAGCTCCTTTGCCCTGTGGCACTTTCCAGATTGGTATAAACTTTTTATTTTTCTTCTGATTTCTCTTGCCATCATCCATCATTTCTCACTTTTGAGGCAGGCACAGCATTTCTGTGGTTTGATCTCTTGCCCATGCTTTTTAGTTTAGACATATTACCCTGGGGTAGGAATGTTTCATCTTTTTAATGATCTTCCTTATCTTTATTAGAGTGAAAGAACATACTCTTAAACACTTTTTTTTTTGTTTGTTTTTTAACTAAGACACCAGAACAACAATGTGTTCTGGTGAAGAGCCTGGGAGAGTCACAGCAAAAAGGTTCTGTCTATTGCCATCAGTGGTTACAATAAGTTGATTTCATGCAGTTTGTTTTGAGTGGTGGTAGAAATTTAATTTGTCATGCTTTTCAATTAAGGAGGTTCCAGAGACTTGCCATACTTTTCCTTATAATTTATCACAAGAAGTTTTTTGCCTGCAAAAACATCAAAGAGTGTTTTGATTAAAAAAAAAAAAATTCTTGTGGGGTTTATATGTCCATTGCACAGGGCAATAACTATCCACTTTATTGCCATATCTATCATTGCTTCATATCTATCAGTGCTGGAAATAGAAGATTTAGAGATTCCGATGCCTTAGATATGATTCTCTCCTTCCCTTGTCACTTTTTCTTTTTTTAAATGTTTCTTTTTTTTTTCCCTTCCTTACTTCCTCTACTTTTATTATTACCTCATGCCCATCCCCTCTGAGCTTTAAAGTTTGAGGCTCAGCAGGTGTTAGTGAAGTTTCTTTTAATCATGTTATCCTCTGAAAGTCATAATAAGCTTACACAGTAGAAAAGATTTTTAAGAGGCAGTTCAGTGACTGCTTCTAAGACAACCATTATACACACCTGGGATGCCATTTGTCTAAAGAGCTCTGACAAGGATTTTCTGCAAACCCTGGTAGTCTCATCTGCACACCTTGGACAACTCTCAGTGCCATTCACTTGCTAATTACTTATAGAACAGAGATGATGCCCTTTGTCAAACAGAAGTCTTCTCTGACTAATTTAAACACATTTTTTTTTTCCAGTTTAGTTTTCAAGGAAGATGGAGTACAGGTGATCAAGGACCTTGTGATAGATAATACTTCAAATATTTGTAAGAGTTAGCAAACTTTCATAGGACTTTGCTCTATTCTAAATAGTCTTCAATTTCTTTCATATTTTCCTCCTGGGTTTGCTCTTTTTCATTTATGTTATGTCTTCCCTGTCTTATTCTGGCTATTTCCCCAGATTTCTGTGGTTTGATTATTTTCAGAGCTTCTACAATAAAGATTGAGATGGATTAGAACAACGGCAAGTTTGCTATCTTAGTTGAGAAAGAACTTAGGTTTTAAGGAGAGAAGGACAAAGTTATTCAATCACATGTGGGAGTGAAAAGGAAAAGGATTCGTTAGGATCAGATTCTCAGCACTAGCTTATGATTTATCAGGAGGTGTCAGTGTGAATTTTAGCACTTTGGCCTACTGTTCTCTCACAGAAAGTAAAATGATGTATTTCCCAAAGATCATGGTTTCTTAATGGCAATAAAAAAACTATAATTCAGGAGCTAATAATCAATGAGTAGCCAGTGACTTAATAGTGAAATGGCTAGCTTTTGGTTTTTCTCCCAAAAGAAAAATATAGGTTTCAACTATGCCTTTTCATATCCCACTTAAAGTAGAGAATCTATTGGAAGTTTCCTAGCAAAGAAAAGGGCAGCTCTCCCCAATAAGCTAGTCTGGGAGAAGGATATTGGCAACAATAGCATAATATATTTCTGAACATTTATGACTTAAGCACCAAAATTTATTGAGTTAGTTGACACATTCTTTGCTTAAGAAGAACATTATTGGCCGGGCGCGGTGGCTCAAGCCTGTAATCCCAGCACTTTGGGAGGCCGAGACGGGCGGATCACGAGGTCAGGAGATCGAGACCATCCTGGCTAACACGGTGAAACCCCGTCTCTACTAAAAAATACAAAAAACTAGCCGGCGAGGTGGCGGGCGCCTGTAGTCCCAGCTACTGGGGAGGCTGAGGCAGGAGAATGGCAGGAACCCGGGAGGCGGAGCTTGCATTGAGCCGTGATCGCGCCACTGCACTCCAGCCTGGGCGACAGAGCGAGACTCCGTCTCAAAAAAAAAAAAGAAGAACGTTATTGCCTTTAATTCATATGATTTTTTTTTCCCCTAAGAGGTGAAGAGAGGGAGAGAAAATACTATAAACTTGGTAGAAATAAAAATTGTATCTCTAGTCTGAACCAAAACACTTTGTTTTGTAACCACAAATTACCAGGTCATTATGACTGGAAACTTTTATATTCAACCCTAGGCTCATTACAACTATAAAATAAATAGAAAATTATGAATAAATTCATAAAGCTGATATAAAGCTACTAAATATTTTATTATGACTTGAATATTGAAACAGTTTTTGAGGTAACGAGCACAGGGATTCCTTAGCATTCTAGTCTCTCATTTCCAAGAACCCTGAAACTCCATATAGTTAAAAGGATTCTAAAAAATATATTTTCCAATCAGAACTCTGGAATAGCCTTTATATCAGAGGCAGCATGTGCAAAAGTAGAAGTGAGCAATGGGAAAGACTGAGGGAGAATTGAAGTGATGCAGGAAGGCTATGCCAGTTTCCCTTCTTAGTTATAGCTGTGGTGATTACCATGAGTCCAGCTCAATAAATAAGGGGAATGAGATTCTGTGGAAATTGCCATCCATGCATTATAGCTGGAGAAAAGGAGTGGATACTGTTGCAAGACATTTCTCAGGACTAGGAGCCACTAAAACTTTTACAAGCAAACTTGTTTCTAAGGTCTGGACAAGAGGGATTTCCATTTGGATTAAAGCAATCCAGGCCAGCTGTCAGTAATAGTCAGCCTAGACCACTGGTTCTCGGCTCTCTATACACATTCGGATCACTTGGAAAGAATTTAAAAATACGAATGCCTGGACCTCACTTGCAGATATTCTGATTTAATTGGTTTGGAGTGAAGCCCAAGCATTGGTATTTTTAAAAAGCTTTCCAAATAACAGAGAGAGGACTGGTTGTTGTCATGGCAGAGTAACAGACTAAACCTCCTGCCAATAACAATTATTAAAGCTGGACAAAATATAAAAGACAAGTATTTGAAGGCAACTAAAATAGGGAGGTATAAATTGGAAAGATGTGATCCTTAAAAGAAGGGAAACATATTAGGTGAGTTCAATGTATACCAAGACTTTTCCCTGAGGACAACCCTTAGATCTTCAAGATGCAGGTAAATCCTTCAATAAGCAGCACTTTCTGGACTGAGAAAACAGAGATCAGTGTGGTAGTTTGAAAGGGAAGCTGAAAATTGAGAAGAAAAACATCAGAGGAAGTCGCCGAGAGTACAGTCCCAACATCTGCATAAAATTCCTTTTCAATAGTTAGCTGGCTCCCAAACTCTGCATACCCAGGGTTGTACTCTACGGAACTCAGCATAAAGAAATAGTTTGGCGGGTGAAGAGCTGTGCAAAGACTAGAAGCTACCAGGAGTAGGGAGATGCAGTTTGGAGTTTTTGTCCTGACAAATCAGAGGGGCTTGGTAAAAAATGTTCAACTTTCCTTTGAAATCTCAGAAGTACTATGACTTAAGGTAATGGGAACGAATAAAGTAGGCCAACCCTAATGAAGCTTAAATCTCAAACTCCATATTGTCAAAGTGATATGCTGCTACTCTTTCTTCCTGCTAAAGGAGAGTTTATATTTGGAGGAATAAAACTTCATATAGAGGTTCTACATATTTTCACCTACAATGTCCAGCACCTGGTGAGAAAAGCAAGGAGAAATTTTGGCTCTGGTCAAAATTGGAGTAAAATCGAATTGGAGTAAAGTTGGAATAAAACGAAATGAGATTTACCTTGTCAACTGAAACAATACAAACATCTGGAAAATATATAAGAAGCAACAATATTTAGGATATTGCACATCAGTCAAAGGAGGAGACCATTGCCTGAGAAAGAGGAAGCAAAAGAGGTAAACCCTTTGATGGAATCAGTTTACCATCTTAAGAATGTTTCTAAGCCACGGCACAGAAAAGAAAGACCTCAGCAAAGTGAAAGGGACTTCTTAAGTTGAGGAGCCTTTGCTACGATTCCAAAAAAGGCAAAGCAGCAAGAGTTTATAGAGAAAAATACCAGACAGAAGAGAGCTGCAAATAGAAAACTCCAGAGATTTTTTTGATGGTTTCATATAATACATAATGAGTGCTGATCAGTGCATGGTCTAGGGGTACTATCTGTGGCCAGGAAAAATACCCTAAAGAATTAGAAGGAGCAATGACTGAAAACAGT
Organism: Macaca fascicularis; assembly: GCF_037993035.2. Classification (NCBI taxonomy): domain Eukaryota; kingdom Metazoa; phylum Chordata; class Mammalia; order Primates; family Cercopithecidae; genus Macaca; species Macaca fascicularis. The sequence continues at coordinate 42,345,287 of NC_088386.1, read as the reverse complement.
GGGTCAGAAAGAGTGGCTGTTTCCGATAGATACATTGGGAAATTTCATAATGCACAAAGAACTGGTTATAGCACTCAGTCCTGGGGAAAATTAACCCAAAATTAAATGCCAGCCTGGTCCTGCCTAAGTAAGTTTAAAAACAACACACATATATATCAAACAGTTTCTAAGTAACTTCATTATTTCCTAAAACAAACTCCAAAAATATTTATGATAATTAAAAAACCCAGCACCTATCATGTAAAAATGCACAATTTCTGATATCCAATCAAAATCATTAGCATGCAAAGAAATAAAATATAAGCCATAGTGGAAGGACACCCTTTTCAACAAATGGTGCTGGGAAAATTGTAGAGCCACATGTAGAAGAATAAAACTGGATCCTCATCTCTCGCCTTGTACAAAAATCAACACAAAACGGATCAAGGACTTAAATCTACGACCTGAAACTGTAAAAACTCTAGAAGATAACATTGGAGAAACACTTGTAGACATTGGTTTAGGTAAAGACTTCATGACAAAGAACCCAAAAGCAAATGCAACAAAAACAAGATAAATAGACTGGATTTAATTAAACTAAAAAGCTTCTACACAGCAAAAGAAATAATCAGCAAACTGAAAACCCACAGAGTAGGAGAAAATATTCACAATCTATACATCTGACGTAGGACTAACATCCAGAATCTACAAGAAACCCAGACAAATCAGTAAGAAAAAAATGAACAATTCCATCAAAAAGTGAGCTAAGGAAATGAATAAACAATTCTCAAAAGAAAATATACAAATGGCCAACTAATATATGAAATAATGTTCAACATCACTAATAATCAGGGAAATGTAAATCAAAACCTATAGTGAGAATAAAAATAGTCAATTGAAACTAACCCAGAAATGACGCAAAGACTGTACTAATAGACAAGTGCATTGAAAGAGTTACTATGACTGGGTTCTACATGTTTAAGAAGGTAGAGGAAAGGTTAAATATATAAAGTATGCAGGATATTTAAGAAAAGACCCAATCTGAATGTCTACAGATGAAAACTGCAGCGTCTGAGATGAGAAATGCAGTGGATGAAATTAATAGCAGATTTTGCATCAGAAAAGAAAAGATTATTGAACTTGGGAGATATAAAAATTATACAAAATAAACATGGAGAGAAAATAACTGAAATAAATAGGGCATTAGGAAACTTTGGGGAATCTTGTGTGACTAAGCACATATTATTAAGTTCTCGAAGGAGAAGAATGAGAAAATAAATATATTTAAGGAAATAATGGCAGAAATTTTTCCAAACTTGATTATACCCTAGAAACCTATTACTATTAGGTTTCTACGGCTGCCATAACAAATTATTGAAATCTTAATGGCTTAGAAACAACAGAAATGTATTCTGTCACATTTCTGGGAGCCAGAAGTCCTAAATCAAAGAGTTAGGCCTGGAAGTTCTTAGGGTGGATCCTTCCCTGCCCCTTCCAATTTCTAGTGGCTCCAGGCACTGCTTTGCTTATGATACATAACTTCAATCTCTGCCACTGTCTTTACTTGTCCTTCTCTGTGTGTCTCCAATCTCCCTCTGCGTTTCTCTTACAAGGACACTTGCCATCAGATGTAGGGCCCACCCACATAATCCAGGGTCATCTTGCCCTGAGATCCTTATCTTTATTGATCTGCAAAGATCCTTTATCCAGATAAAGTCACATTCACAGGTTCTGGGTGGTTTTCATAACTTTTGGAGAGCCAGCATTCAACTCACTAACACCCACAGAGCCAAAAAGCTCAACAAATTCCCCTGCACAAAACAGGAGGAAAACTACACCAAGGAACATCATAGATTTATTTAAATTAGTGATAAAAAGAAAATGTTATAAATATCCAGATTTAAAAAAATAAAGCACATGATATACACAGAAACAAAGATAAAGTTGACAGCAGATTTCTTGTTTAAAAAAAAAAAAAAAAGATAAAGAAAAAATACAAGCCAGGAAATAGTGGAGCAACCTCTTTAAACTATAGAGGGGGAAAAAACCTGTTTACCTATAATTATTTACCAGTGAAAAGATTTTTCAAAAGTGAAGATAAAGACTTTTTTAGACTTAAAAAAAAATGAAAGAACTAATCACTAGCAAGCCTGAATTACAAAAAATGTCAAGAAAATTTTCAAGAGGACTATAATACCCAATGAAAACTTGAACTTTAAAGCAATAATGAACATGGGAAATGTTAGCTACATGGATTTATACACACACACACACACACACACTCACACACCCCTTCATAATATGTATAATAAAGATACACATATATATATAAATACATTTATTTATTTAAGAAACTGATCTTTGTATGTTTCCCAGGCTGGTCTCAAACTCCCAGCCATAAGCGATCATCCCACCTTAGCCTCCCAAATGGCAAGGATTACAAGAATGAGCCATTGTACCCAGACACATTATATATTTTAAACTTTTTTCTTTTAAACTGCAGAGCAATATGTGGTGTGAGTCATTCCAGTGTGAATGCCATGAGTACAGGGGTGTACTGGTCAGGGTTCTCTAGAGGACCATAACTAATAGGATAGATGTATGTGTGAAGAGGAGTTTATTAAGGAGTATTGACTCTCAGGATCACAAGATGAAGTCCTACATTAGGCATCCCACAATAGGCCATGTGCAAGCTGAGGATCAAGGAAGCCAGTCCCAGTCCCAAAACCTCAGAGGTAGGTAAGCCGACAGTGCAGCCTTCAGTCTGTGGTCAAAGGCCTGAGAGCCCCTGGCAAATCACTGATGTAAGTCCAAGAGTCCAAAAACTGAAGAACTTGGAATCTGATGTTGGAGGGCAGCAGGCATCCAGCTTGGGAGAAAGATGAAGACCAGAAGTCTCAGTGAGTCTGCTCATTACACTTTCTACTGCCTGCTGTATTCTAGCTACCCTGGCAGCTGATTAGATGGTGCCCACCCAGAATGAGGGTGGGTCTGCCTCTCCCACTCCACTGACTCAAATGTTAATCTCCTTTGGCAACACCCTCACAGACACACCTAGGAACAATACTTTGCATTCTTTAATTCAATCAAGTTGACACTTAATATTAACCATCGCAAGTCCACCCCTCATCAACTTACATCCATACACATCTCCTGAAGTTATACATAACCTACAAATAAAAACAATAATAAGGTCATAATTACAGCTAATGTAATACAGCTATCCTTCATACAACCAGAAGCACACTAAGCCGTAACTTAAATGTTATTACAAAAATTTAACAACACTTAAATGCTGATACGAAGTTAATAGATCTTATGTTACATGATAAAGGAAAAGAAAAGTGAAGATACTTTCTTGTACAAGTGTATACAGGCACAAACATATTCTTAACAAAATAAGGTGGAAACATTTGCGACAATTACAGTCCTTGTTTCTGCACCCAGTCACATGGTCATAGCTAGTATTGATGACTACCTTCTATTCATTCTGTATTCCCTTTGCCTTCATCAAGCACCACAGTGGGTTGTGTTTTTTACCTGGTAGAGTGACTCAAACCTTCATTCCTGAAGGGTCTGGGCCATTTGTAGTCCTGCCTCGATTGGGTTGTTGTAGTTTGCCATTGACCTTAATCACTAGGCATACTAAGGTAGGTAATACTAATCACAAGGTAATACTAAGAGACACCCTAAGGGATCTTCTGTATTTCACACATACTTTTCCTTACCTCCATTGTGGAGTAGTAGTCTGATTTCATCTTGATAGTCCAGGTCAATCACCCCAGACAACACTATAACCCTCTTCTTAGCCTGTTGACTCAGAGGTAGGAGAAGCTCAAAGTGGACAGGTGGCCATCTTAACTTCCAATTTAATGAAATCATTGTCTGTATACTTGTGGCAGCATTCCTCCCTCTTAAACTAAGACATCTAGGCCAGCAGAACATAATGTCATGGGAACAGGAAGCAAAAATTTTGCTTGTGTGTCACTAGAGGTGATGGTGAGTGGTGCCACTTCCACTTCCACCCCTGGATTCCTGGACCCATCAATCCTGGATATGGGGGAAACAGTGCCATATACTGGATTCTGATTCATGGCCTTCTGGAGAACTTTGCCCCAGTCTTGTGAAGTATTGTCACCTAGTTGGCATTGGGATTGTAACTTCAAAAGGCCATTCCACCATTCTGCCAATATAGTTGCTTCGGGATAATGGGGAACATGGTAAGACCAGGGGATGCCATGAGCATGAACCCACTGCTGCACTTCTTTGGCCATAAAGTGAGTGCCTTGGTCAGAGGCAATGCTATGTGGAACACCATGAGGGTGGATAAGGCATTCAGTGAGTCCATGAATGGTAGTCTTGGCAGCAGCATTGTGTGTGGGATAGATGAACCTATATCCGGAGTGAGTGTCTATTCCAGTGAGGACAAACCACTTCCCTTTCCATGATGGGAGAGTTCCAATATAATCAACCTGCCACAAAGTAGCTGGCTGATTACCCTGGGGAATGGTACCATATCTAGGGCACAGTGTTGGTCTCTGCTGTTGGCAAACTGGGCTCTCAGTGGTGGCCATAGACAGGTCAGCCTTGGTGAGTAGAAGTCCACGTTGCAGAGCCCATGCATAACCTCCATCCCTGCCACCGTGGCCACATTGTTCTTGGACCATTTGGGTGATAACGGTGGGCTAGGGAAAGAGGCTGAGGGGTGTCCACAGAATGAGTCGTTCTATCCATTTGATTTAAAAATCATTCTCTGCTGAGGTCACTCTTGGGTTAGCATTCACATATGATACAAATATCTTCATGGTTTTTGACCACTCAGAGAGCTCTGTCCACATACATTTTCCCCAGATTTCTCTATCACCAATTTTTCAATTATGCTGCTTCCAAGTCCCTGACCATCCAGCCAAACCATTGTCTACTGCCCATGAATCAGTATTTAATCACACAGCTAGCCATTTCTCCTTCTATGCAAAGTGTACAACCAGGTGCACTGCTCAAAGTTCTGCCCACTGAGAAGATTTCCCTTCACCACTGTCCTTCAGGAATGTTCTAGAAAAGGGCTGTAGTGCTGCAGCTGTCCATTTTCAGGTGGTGCTTGCATATTGTGCAGAACTATCTGTAAATCAGACCTTAGGCTTCTCTTCCTTTGTCAAATGATCATAGGGAACTCCCCATGAAGCCATTGGTACAGGCTGGGGGACAGAAGGTAGGGTGGCAGGAGTGGAGAGCATGGGCATTTGAGCCACTTCCTCATGTAACTTACTTGTGCCTTCAGGACCTGCTTTGGCCTGATCACGTACATACCACTTCCATTTGATGATGGAATGCTGCCGTGCACCCTCAACTTTATAGCTAGATGGGTCAGAAGGCACCCAGCTCATGACAGGCAGTTCAGGACACATGGTGACTTGATGAGACATAGTCAAATGTTCAGTTTCTACCAAAGCCCAGTAATAGGCTGAGAGCTGTCTCTCAAAAGGAGAGTAGTTATCTGCAGAAGATGGCAGGGCCTTGCTCCAAAATTCTAGAGGCCTCTGCTGTGATTCACCTATGGGTGCCTACCAAAGGCTCCAAACAAAATCCCTATCTGCCACTGACACATCAGGCACCATTGGATCTGCTGGGTCATATGGCCCAAGTGGCAGAGCAGCTTGCACAGCAGCCTGAACCTGCTGCAGAGCCTCCTACTGTTCTGGACCCCACTCAAAACTGGCAACCTCTGTGTCACTTGAGAAATTGGCCAGAGTAACATACCTAAATTAGGAATGTGTTGCTTCCAAAATCCAAATAGGCCCACTTTCTTGTGCCTCTTTCTTGGTTGTAGGAAGGGCCAAACACAGCAACTTATCCTGCACCTTAGAAGGGATATCTCGACAGGCCCCACACCACTGGACCTCTAGAAATTGTATTCAGGTAAAAGCTCCCTGAATTTTAGCTGGATTTACTTCCCATCCCATGGCATGCAAATATCTCATGAATAAGTTCGCTGTATTTGCTGCTGCTTGCTCACTGGATCCAATCAGCATAATGTTATCAATGTAATGGGCCATTGTGATATCTTGTAGAAGAGAAAAGTGATCAAGATATCTGCAAACTAGATTATAACACACAGTTGGAGAGTGATATACCTCTGAGGTAGGACAGTGAAGGTACATTGCTGACCTTGCCAGCTGAAGGCAAATTTTGGGGCCCTGGGAATGGATAAAAACGTATGCTCAATGACTACATACTCGGTAGCAGATGTATTAATTTGCTCAAGCAATGAAACCACATCTGGTACAACAACTGCAATTGGAGTCACCACTTGGTTAAGCTTACAATAATCCACTGTCATTTTCTAAGATCCACCTATCTTCTTCACAGGCCAAACAGGAGCGTTGAATGGGGATGTGGTGGGAATCACCACCCCTGCATCGTTCAAGTCCTTGATGGTGGCGCTAATCTCTGCAATCGCTCCAGGGATGTGATACTGTTTTTCATTTACTATTTTTCTAAGTAAGACAGCTCTAATGGCTTCCATTTGGCCTTTCCCACCATAATAACCCTCACCCTATGAGTCAGGGACCAGCTACTAAGTATCTTTATGTCAATTATGCACTCTGGCACTGGGGAAATGAACACAGGGAGAGTCCGGGGATCCACTGGACCCACTGTAAGTCAGACATGAGCTAAAACTCCATTAATTACCTGACCTCCATAAGCCCCCACTTTAACTAGAGGACCGCAGTGATATTTTGGGTGCTCTGGAATCAACGTCAGCTCAGAGCCAGTGTCCAGTAGTCCCTGAAAAGTCTGGCCTTTTACCAGAGTTAAAGGCCAGACGCCTTCTTGGGGAAAGATGGGAGAAGGATTAACAGCATAAATTGTTGGTAGTGTAGTGGGGTTCTTCCTCAAAGGGACTCGGCCTCCCCTTCATTCAAGGGACTTGGGGTCTGTAAACTGGTTCAAGTCTGGAAATTGATTGAGGGGCAATGATTTTCTATTTTTGTAATTCAAATTATTCCTTCATCCACAAAACCTGGAAGTTTTCTGCTTATACAAATTAAGAATGCAATACGCTTCCTATCAGTTTCACTTCTAGGAACACTGTGATTAATTAGCCAATGCCTCAGCTCTACACAAGTCGACTATTCCGATTGCTGCTCTGCCTCTGCTGTCCATTGTGGTAACTACACCCACCTCAACTTTGATGGTGGAGTGTCACCACTTGCCCCTGCCACCTCTGAATCCAGTTATTCCAATTACACTTACATTTTTTAATTAATTGAGTAACTGTTGTTCCGACTTGTAATATCTGGCATACAGAGAAGTGCAATCACAGAGCTCTTCAGGGTTGCAGGTGCTCCCCTCACAAATCTATTTTGCAAAGTATTGGTGAAGGGTATGTCTTCTGGACCTTCTCAGCTGGGATGAGTACATCTATAGTGACTAACCCAATCTAGCATTCTCATATCCCTTAGCCTTTGGAGCCCTTCTTCTACATTAAACGAAAGGAGATCAGGCATTTCTAGCTCACTCACAGTGGGCCATCTTTTGATCCATAGTTCAGCTAATCAAGCAAGTAAACTATTAGAACCCTTTTTTTTTTTTTTTAAACTCCCCGAGCTACAGCATTAAATGCAGGATCCCTGCTTAGTTGGCCCATATCAATAAATTCATCCTGATCCAACTTAATATCCCTTCCACCATTATCCCACACCCTTGATATTCCCATGCCTTTTCTCCAGATTTCTGCTTATATAAATTAGAAAACTCAAGCAGTTATTTTGGAGTGTAGCACACCTCCTTGTGCATCACACTCTGAACCTCACCTCTAGGGGCCTGCTGGGACTTGAGTCTAGTTATAGGTATAGAAGCAAACAGGGGTGTTGCGGGTGGGTCCTGAGGAGAGCCAGCATTGTCTTGCCTGGCAATTCCCTCAGGGGAGACCATCACTGTTGCCTCAGGCAGTGCATGGGTAATCTCCTTAGACAAATATGGAAAGGCTAATGGCAGCATGGTTGGTGGAGGGGATGTTTCTACCACTGGGGGTGGGCAGGCGGTTTCCTCTGGCCAAAAAGGCTCATCAGAGTTTACAAGCTCAGTATCCCCAGCTTCATCAGGTTCCTCCCACCGATCCCCATTCCAAGTTGCAGGGACCTATTCTTCTCCAGTCAATGCCCTCACTTTAACACTAGACACCTGGCGAGACTGAGTGTGCACCTCTCTTCGCAGGTCAGCTACTCTCATGATAAGAGCTTCTGTGTGATTTTCTGCAATTTCAACCCTTTGTCTACAGGAGATAAGATTCTCACTCAGGACAATCTTAGAAGACTTGAGACTCAGTTTGTGCTTCTGAAGCTGGGAGTTAGAATCTCTGTGCTCATCCTTTTCTTTTGTCACTTTGTCCAGTGAACTTAAAAGCAACCAGCCAACTTTATTTTCCTTGGCTTTCCACAAATGGTCAAAGGTATTATGTATAGAGTCACTAAACTCCTTGCTGCTCACAAGTGGTGAATCAGGAGTATCAAATGCATTTATTTTACATAACTCTCTAAGCAATTATTGCCAAGGACTATCAATGTTTTCCATACTATTAGAAGTAGAGTCCTTAGCATTTTGAGGTCTAATCATATTAAGCAGCCAACTCCAGAAACTCCAAAACCAACTAAAGAAATCCATTCTTAAAATTCTGCTCCTCTAGAATCAGTCTTGGTACCAAAATCTGTATTAGGGTTCTCTAGAGGGACAGAACTAATAGGATAGATGTATATATGAAGAGGAGTTTATTAAGGAGAATTGACTCACACAATCACAAGGTGATGTCTCACAATAGGCCTCCTATAGTAAGCCGTGTGCAAGCTGAGGATCAAGGAAACCAGTCCCAGTCCTAAAACCTCAAAGGTAGGGAAGCGGACAGTGTAGCCTGTCTGGCCCCAGATCCCTGATAAATCCCTGGTGTAAGTCTAGGAGTTCAAAAGCTGAAGAACTTGGAGTCTGATGTCAGAGGGCAGCAACCATCCAGCACAGAAAGAAAGATGAAGGCCAGAAGACTCAGTGACTCTGCTCATTCCACTTTCTTCTGCCTGCTTTATTCTAGCCACACTGGCAGCTGATTAGATGGTGCCCATCCAGAATGAGGGTGGGTCTGCCTTTTCTAGTCCACTGGCTCAAATGTTAATCTCTTTGGGCAACATCCTCACAGACACACGCAGGAAGAATATTTTGCATCCTTCAATCAAGTTGATGGTCAATATTAACCATCACAAGGGACATTCTCTCTCTGTGTTCACCACTGAATATCCAATTTTTAGAACAGTGACCAACAAAATATTCTCTCAATAACCATGTATTAACTGCATGTTTGTGAAAACAAGAACAAAGTGCAAAAACAATTCTAATTCTTCTCAAGTTCCCTATCCTCTGTTGTATTTGAAAAGGGGGGGAGTTCATTGCCTCTAATTTCTAAATTAGATTTTTTAGCAAGATGTCCCAACATACATGTCTCACCATAAAAACAGACATTATGGATGCAAATGTAGAAAAATGTCTTCAGAAAATAAACGTGTGTTTTCCTCTACTCAAAAGACAGAGGGCTTACAGAAAATTCTGCTGCTCCAACCTTTAGGAAAGGGCCTCTGTTGAAGACATGCTTGGCATTTTACTATCAAGAAAAAGTAAGTAAGTTGCAGTTGTTCTGAAGTTCTAGGGTCTGTTGGCAGCAATCTCTGTTTTCTAGAAAAAGTGGAAATAAACAGCCACTGGTGTTTAAGGGTTAAAAATTCAGAAGTTGCCCAAAGAGTGCAAGCTACTAAGGAGAAAAGATATAATTAAGTCATTTATTCTTTAAATGTATGATCCTGTTATCCACAACGATGCTTCACTGTCCAAGAAATATGAAAAGAAGAGATCTTTGGTACCAAAGCTTATAAAGTAATGATAGAGCAAGTTGGTGGAACAAAGTAAAGGAAAGAGTCCTGGCTCTTGCTTTTAGAAAAACTGACATTCTAGGATATGTCTGAGGTCTGCGAGGCTCTGAAGAACAGGGAGATAGCAAAGCAGTAACCAAACAGAACTCATCAAAGCACCTGGCTCTGGTCAGGACCATGGCACGGGGAATTCAGTTGTGCTGAAAATATGCCACCCACCAAACTATTGGTCATTGCAGGCTTCTGAGGCTTTAACCCTCTAGCCCAGAAAACAATTCCACATGACAGTACCCACCATTCCTCATGGATTATGCAAAAATCACACCTCTGCAATCTCCCTGGTTGCTGTGTTTGCTTGTTGAGTATTCTTTAAAATACTTGAGGCTGGACTGTGTGATGTAGTTAGTAGCATGTGAAATATCCCAATTCAGAATCCATATTCTAGAAGTAGCTAAAGCAGAAGCTGCAAATATCAATATCTGAGTCTGTGCTGGAGATATCCATAGTTAACAAAAGGAATATTAGATATGACTTTTTGAATTGTAGGATTAGTGTTGTTCAGAGTAAGGTGAGTTGACTAGATATGGTGTACCAGCATCTAATTCTTTCTTATACAAATCTGGTTAAGTAGGGATCTTGAGACAAGTGTCCAAGGTCAAAAATGTGTTCTGTCCTGCTCTGCACACTTAATAGAGGATTCTGTCTCCTAGCACAATTTGAAGGTTAGCTTATCCTGTCTCTAGTATGTTATTAAATCATAATTGCTTTTGGGCAATTATTTTAGAAGTGTTGCTTACCGGAAACCTTAAAGAGATAGGAGGTGGGGACTACATTAAGCTTCTATGCAAATTGCATATTTTTTGTTCCTGTAGAACACACACAAAAATGTGTACATGTATGCAAAAATTGGAACTGAGACTTGCTTTCATTCTAATATTCTGGCTTGTGGAGAAGGGGCACCTACTCTCAGCTACCTGCAACCACTGGGGACTGCCTGCCCCCTCTAAAAGGAACCTAACCAGCCAAGAAAAGCTAAATTTCACAGGCGGTTTTTAACAGTAGATGTGAGCTCCTGATTCTGGAGAGAAGCTTGACATATTGGTTTAACCTGAACAGGTGAGAAAATAGAGAAAATAACTCTACTTCTGGGCTTTAAAAAAATGTTAAAAAATAGCCCACATTCTGATTATTCATGGGGGATGAAGGGAAGAAGAAGCAGGCTAGGTTTCACTTTAGATACTTAAATATTTTTTAATACAGCAAATATATTTATTTCATAATATTTGTGTATGTGAGTGTGTGTATGTGAGAGAAAGTGATATATATATATAGAGAGAGAAATGTGTGTGTATGTATATTTATATGCATGTAAATCTATAGACAAATTCACAGCATATTAATTTTAGTTTAGTGTGATTTTTTTTCTTTTAGTTGGGATTGGAGTGAACACCTGATTTACTTACTTGATTTATTACTTGTCTTCAGGTGTGAATTATTGCTAAAAAAGAAAGAAGTCAGCTTTCCTCTGTCAACTACTATGCCAGTGAATTCTTTTTCAAATTTAAATCTAAATCAAACAATTCCTTTAAAGAAATGGTGTTACAAAGCCATGCATTGTACAATATCTGCCTGCTTATTTGACACAGAATACATAGGCAATATTTTGATTTAGTTTTTCTTCTTATTAAGACCTGTGTAAAGACAATTTGCAATAACAATTTAGAAGTAATCTGTAGTTATAGAGAAAGTGACATTAAAATTCTGTTTCCTAAATCAGAAAATATTTTCTGCATGTCTACTATATGCCACATACTGTGTGCTAAGAAATGACTTGATGCTTTGCAGTACAAGTTTAACAAACAGCCTTTCCTTGTGACAAAATCTGAAGATGGCCACAAAAATTTATTTTCCCCCAATAAAAGGGCACACTTAGTTTAATTTATGTTGATCTTTATCTTCCCTATTAGTGCCTTCCTTTTAGATAGGAAGACCCACAATTTTCTGGTGCTTCAGGTTATCTTTATCCATCTTATATTCATGACCAGGGAAGAGTTGTATTGCAATAAAGGTGATGTCATTTCCCTATGTGGCCTTGCGCAAATTACCTAATTTCTTTAAGACCCTGTTATGGTTTGGCTGTGTCCCCGCCCAACTCTCATCTTGAATTGTAGCTCCCATAATTCCCATGTGTAGTGGGAGGAACCAGGTGAGAGGTAATTTAATCATGAGGGCGGGTCTTTCTTGTGCTGCTCTCATGACAGTGAATCAGTCTCACAAGATCTGATGATTTTTTAAATGGGAGTTCTCCTGCACAAGCTCTCTTGCCTGTTGCCACATAAAACATGACTTTGCTACTTCTTGCCTTCCGCCATAATTGTGAGGCCTCCCCAGCCATGTGGAACTGTGAGTCCATTAAACTTCTTTCCTTTATAAATTACCCAGTCTTGGATGTGTCTCTATTAGCATTGTAAGAGCAAACTAATACAGATCCATTGGTCTCTGTTGGAAATAGATAATAATATCTACTTCTTATTTTTATTCGAACATATTTGAGGAAACCATGCATATAAACTTCTTAGTATAGAACATCTTAGCTCTCAATAAATATTGAGTGCTTTTCCTGTTGAGATGTGTGTGTGTGTGTGTGTGTGTGTATGTTCATTGTCACTACCAGTATCTTCATCATACATCTTAACTTAAAAGAAGACACTTCATTTTTAAGGTTATTTTTGTTACTTGGACATCGCATTGAAATAATACTAGTATAAAATTGTTTGTTTCCCTATAATTGCTTTAGTTTTAAAATAGAGCCACTACATGTACACAATAAAAAAACTTTTGCAAATCAATAGGAAAATGACAAATATTCCAGAAGAAAAGCATTTAGGACTTAACTAATAAGCATTTCACAAGACAGAGTATCCAAATGTCTGACAAACATAGGAAATTGGACTCAAACTCATTAGAAGTTAGGAAAATACAAAATGAAATTACAATTAGATTTCAATTCATATCCTCCCTAAGGACTGAAATAAAAATTACTAACAATTCCAAGTGTTGTCAAAGTGTGGGAAAACTGAAATTTTCGTACATAGCCTTGGGAATGTAAGTTGGTAAACTTACATTGGAAAACTTTGGGCGTTTTCTATTCAACCTGACCATTTACCTATCTTAGGACCCTCAGTTATGTACCTAACAGAAATACATGCACTTATATCCTAAAAAATATGTGTAAGAATGTTCACAGGAGCACCATTTATAATTGTCAAAACTTGGAAACTACCCAAATGTTTATCAGTAAGTAGAATGAGGAAATAATTTGTGGTGTATTCATACAATTGAACAGTATACAGCAGTGAAAATAAACATTTTGCTACAAGTAACATCATGGATTAATGTCTCAGTCATAATCACAATAATATGATGAGTAAAAGAAGCCAGATACAAAAAGAGTATATGGAATGTGAATGTATTCTATAAATTACAAACCCAACAAAACTAATCAATGGTGATGGGAATCAGAACAGTACTTCTTTTGGGAAAAGAAGTAGGAAATAGGAGGGAGCATACTGGGTACTTATGGAATGCTGACAATATTCTATTTCTTGTTCTGAGCAAAAGTTATATGTGTATGTTAACATTCAGAAAATTTGTAGAGTTGTATGATTATTTTGGTGTATAAAAAATGTTATTATATATTAGGTACTTTTCTCTATTTGTTATATTTTTATTTTAAAAGTATAGAAACAATGAAATAATGGATCTACCCACAGGCAGTGATGTAATTCACTTCAGCTGTGGAAAGAAATCTGTTTGTTTATGATTTTTTTTTTTTTTTTTTTTTTTTTTGCAGATATGGGGAGGAGAGTTTGAGAGGGTGATAGACTGGAGGTGTTAGCATTAACTTGGTAAAAAGAAAATGGAGGAAATGGTAGCTATTATACAAAATATTTTTCAAGTTTCTAGACTCAATATGCATAGACTTTTCTGATGTTAACAGTCATTTGTCAGATGAAGGCTTGCCTTATGCTTGTAGGTATAACTTAAAAATTCGCTTAGGGATTTTAGAAGATCAGAAGAGATCAACTCTGCCATAATCCTTATTTCTGCACACTGGCTCCTGATCTCTGAGGAGGCAGACTCCAAAGCTGAGCTGTCTTCTGAGTGCTGTGTAATAAAGAGCTACCTCCCGAGGCAGATTCTGAACTGTGGAACTCTGGCCTGTGATACTCAGGTGCCCCTCTACTCCCGCATTTTCTGGATTGAATATTCTTGTGTAAAGGAGGTTAGAAAAAAGCTACCTGTTATCTTCTATGAATAAAATATGCGATGAATAATTTTTATTCCGCTCTTACCATATATCAGGTCTTAAGATGATCCTGTTTCTCTTGACTCTTGTTTTACTTAATGTGTTCTTTCTCTGTTTTGAATGATTAGCAATTCTGTGGAGTCTATCTCCAAAACATGGCCTAAGTCAGTTACCCCTCACTGCTGCTAGCACCCTGGTCCAAGGCATCTTTGTCTTGTAGCTGAGCTGCTGCACTAACTTTAGTGTCGGTTTCTCTGTCTCTAATCAATCCCTTATACAAAGTTCAAGTTCTCAGAGCTCACCCTTGTGGCACACATAACCCAGGGTGGGAAGCTCCTGCTTTATGCATGGAATCCAGGGCCACCTCTGTGCCATCCACGGACCCGCAGGTCCTTCTGTGGACCATATTGTATCAAGTCTGATATACCGCTGAGTCTTTGGGTGTACTCTTTATTTCTAGCATTTTCAGATTCCTCTTAATTAGCTTGTCTGTGTATATATTTAAATCATATTTTCTTCCTTGTTTCTAAATTTAAAATAGGAAGGGGAATATCTCTATTCCTCAGTGTGACATCTTGACTGAAAGTCTCTACATATTTACATTGACAAAATCACAAGACTAAGTCACAATTCACTGAAAACATTTGAGGTACCACTGCATTTTCTCATGTATTCTTATTTCTCATATATTCACATTTAATATTATAGGCCATCTTAGATAATATGATTCCTAATTTTTCCTGTAGATAAAAAAGATGTTTTTAAGATAAAAAGATGAGCCTGAATAGTTCGACTTACTTGAGATTGAATGCTTTTAAAAAAATAGTGATTTTATTTATGCTAACATGCCCTTCACAGGAAAACTATAGCAATAGAGAAGGTAAAAGAAGATGGTAAAGAAAATCACCCAGGGCTGGGTGCAGTGACTTACGCCTGTAATCCCAGCATTTTGGGAGACTGAGGCAGGAGGATCACTTGAGTCCAGAGTTGGAGGCCAGCCTGGGTAATGTAGGGAGACCCTGTCTCTACAAAAACAAACTAACAAAAAAGGCTAGCTGGTCATGGTGGCACACACATGTAGTCCTGACTACTCAGGAGGTTGAGGTGGGAGGATCACTTGAAGCCTGGGAGTTTGAGGCTGTAGTGAGCTATGATTCCACTACTGGACTCCTGCCTGGGCAACTCAGTAAGACCCTGTCCAAAAAAAAAAAAAAAAAGAAATAAAAAAAGAAAGAAAAAAAAATTACCCTAAATTCCAACCTTTAGAAGTAAATATTATCAATTTTAGATGGACGTCATTTCAGGCCTCACTCATAGATTCATAGATATTCACTTATACTTCACACATAGAAAACAAAATAGAAGAATAATCAAAAGACTGAGATTTTGACATTTTATTCTGCATTTTATTTTCTAAAAATAGCATTAAAGTTATTTTAACATATATAATAATTAGATATTAAAATTTAAGCATTACTTAATACAAAATACCTAAATTTTTCCCTAAATTAAAAAGATAAACACAGAAATTAGTTTTTAAGGTAAAACACAGTTTACCTTGAATGGTATATTTAAACTCTCATTATTGATAAAATGAAGGCATTTTCATTTACACATATTTCTATTTTCATTATACCATTTATTGATTTTTAAGTTATTTAACACCAGTCAAGATTAAAAATATTAACATAGCAAGGTGTTATTTTTATCTTTACAGCCCTAATTTTTTACAACACCTTCTCTCATTTTAAACTTTGATTCTTCTCTAAGTTGTTTGGTTTTATTTTAGAGAGTTTTTTACTTAAAGTATTCATTAATAAATATATGACAAGGCTTTTGTTGCAATGTCTGTTGTTTTATATTTAATGAATAGTTTAGCATATTAGTCAATGTAGGTAGAATTTACCACAGTAATAAAATGTTTTCTATTTGTCTCATCTATGATTTATTTTCTTTGTCTTATTTTTCTGCATCTTTTGCATTATTTTGTCATGATTCCATTTTACAGCAACTTTTGGCTTTTAGGCTAATTTTTGTTGTGATATTTAAGTGGCTATTTTAGGTTTTATAGTATAGTAGTCCTCCCTTATCCAGGGAATGTGTTTCAATACCCCCAGTGGATGCCTGAAATCACAGATAGTATCACACCCTATACACTCACTGTTTTTTCGATCTGCTAACCAACATGGCCACTAAGTTACCAGTGGATGGGTAGCGTCTACCACATGGATATACTGGACAAAGAGAAGATTCACATCCTAGGGGAGGTGAGGAAGGAGCAGGATAGGGTGAGACTTTATCACACTACTTAGAATGGCATGTAATTTAACACTTATAAATTGTTAATTTCCAAAATTTTCCATGTAATATTTTTGGTTGACAATGAGTAACCAAAATACACATGGAAAGAGAAACAGCAAATAAAGGAAAGCTACTGTATACACATTTAAATGATCATAGCTTACTTCAAGTGACAGTATAGTATTAGACTTCAGGTATAATATTAGACCTTAATGGCAGCGTGTTTCAATTCCTCCACTCCAGCTTTTTCTAATGCAATTTAAAAACATTTTACCCTGAAATGTCTAAAAATGCATCTGAAATAGGTCTCATTAAGCTAAAATCATTGTATCAGCAGAATTGTGTTCCTTCTGGAAGGCCTAGGAGTGAAACTCTTTTGCCTTTTCCAGCTTATACAGGTGACCTGCATTCCTTGGCTCATGGCGTCCTGCCGTCTTCAAAGCTAGCAATGACCGGTCAATGTTTTTTATACTGTCTCACACTGACATTCCCTATCTTCCACCTCTCTCTTTCACTTACAACCATTGTAATAATCACAATGTGTCCACCTGTGTAATCAAGGATAATCACCCCATTGCAAGGTCAACTGATTAAGAACCTTAATTCCATCTGCCATCTTAATTCTCCTTTCCAGTATAACCTAACATATCCACAGGTTCCAGGGATTAGAATGGGCACATCTCTGTGATGAGGGTATCTTACACTGTGTACAACATGATTTTTGTGTTAGATAATCAATTATCACTTAAAGATATTTAAATAATAAGAAAAATGTATTATTTAATTACATAATTTTCTTCATTCTTTTGTTTAAATCCAGATTTGTACATGGTATCATCTTCCTTCTGCCTGATGTCCTTTACTTTTTCTTCTAGTACATTTTGCTGGTGATGAATTCTTTCAGCTTTCGCATTTCTAATAATGCCTTTATTTCACTTTTGGTATTGGAAGATTTTTTTTTTGCTCAGTAAAGATTTCTAGATTGACTGTTGTTTAATTCTGTATTTTAAAGATGGTTCTCTTCTGACTTCCAGGTTAGATTGTTTTTGATGAGATGTCAGCTTTCATTCTTATCTTCATTTCGCTGCACTTATGTGTCTTCTTTTCTTTGGTCTGACTGTTGTTATAATTTTTTCAAAATCATTGATTTAAAGGTATTTAATTATGGTGTACTTTTTAAAAAAAATTTAGATTCAAAGAGTACATGTGCAGATTTGTTACATGGATATATTGTGTGATGATGAAGTTTGGACTTCATTGAATTCCTCACCCAAATAGTAAACATAGTACCCAATAGGTTATTTTTCAACCCTCGCTCTCCTCCCTCCCTTCCCCAATTTGAAGTCCCCAGTGTCTGTTTTTCCCATCTTTATGTCGTGTGTGCCCAGTGTTTATTTCCCACTTATAAGCAAGAGCATGCGGTATTTGGTTTTCTGTTTCTGTGATAATTCATTTAGAATAAAGGCCTCCATTTCCATCCATGTTGCTGCAAAAGACATGCTTTTGTTCTTTTTTATGGCTGCATAGTATTCCATGGTATGTATGTACCACATTTTCTTTATCCAATCCACCACGGATGGAAATCTACATTGATTCCATGTCTTTACTATTGTGAATAGCACTGCAATAAACATAGAAATGCAGGTGTATTTTTGGTAGAATAATTTTTCTTTTCTTTTTTTTTTTTTTTTTTGAGACAGAGTCTGACTCTGTCACCCAAAGTGGAGTGGAGTGGTGCAATCTTGGCTCACTGCAACCTCCACCTCCTGGGCTCAAGCCTTCCTCCCACCTCAGTCTCCTGAGTAGCTGGGACTACAGGTGCATACCACCATGCCCAGCTTTTTTTTTTTTTTTTTTTTTTTTTGTATTTGTTGTAGAGACAGGGTTTCTCCATGTTTCCCAGACTGGTCTTGAACTCCTGAGGTCAAGCTATCTGCCCACCTTGGCCTCCCAAAGTGCTGCAATTACAGGTGTGGGCCACTGTGCCCAGCCTGCTATTTTTCTTTTATCGTGTGTCCAGTGATGGGATTGCTGGGCCAAATGGTAATTCTATTTTTAGTTCTTTGAGAAATAAAATGAACGTCCCTTTGTGTAATTTTCTTCTAGTTTATTTAGCTTGAGGTCTGTTGAACTTTTTTTTTCTTTTCTTTTTTAAGATGGAGTCTCGCTCTGTTTTCCAGGCTGGAGTGCAGTGGCGCAATCTCGGCTCACTGCAACCTCCACCTTCCAGGTTCAAGCAATTCTCCCTGCCTCAGCCCCCCGAGTAGTTGATAGTACAAGGGCCCACTACCACACCTGGCTAATTTTTATATTCTTTTAGTAGAGATGTGATCTCGCCATGTTGGCCAGGCTGGTCTTAAACTCCTGACTTCAGGTGATCCATCCCCCTCGGCCTCCCAAAGTGCTGGGATTGCAGGCGTGAGCCACTGTGCCTGGCCAGTTGTATTTATTATTTTCATCAAGTTTGAGACATATTTGACCATTTTTTTTCCTGAAATATGTTCATATCTCTCTTCATTCTCCTGTCTTTGAGTCTCTTATCACATGCATATTAGGCCACCTGATGGTGTCCAACAGAACTGATTTTTTTCATTTTTTTCTGTTTTTTTTTTCTGTTTTATTTTGTATATATTTCATGAATATGTTTTCAAGTTCACAAATCTTTCTTCTGCAATATATAATTGGCTCTCATTCTAGTGTCTTTTTCATCTCAGAAATGATAGCTTTCTAAAATTTTGATATGGTTCATTTTTTACCATCCACGTCTATATTTATCATGACATGTGATAAATCCTTCTAACTTCTTGAATATAGCAAATATATTTATAATGATTGCTTTAATTTCTTTGTATACTAATTCTGTCATCTGTGTCATTTCATTATTTTAATTGATACTATTTTCTTCATTTTTGATCATAGATAACTGGTTCTTTGATTATCTAATCATTGCTGTTAGATAATAGACAGCATCAATTTTACATTACTGAGTTCTATGGTTGCAATCCTAAAAATATCCTTGAGTATTTTTGGGGACATAGTTAAACTACTTGGAATCAGTTTGAATCCTAAAGTATCGTTTTTAAGTTGGTGGCAGAATATTACTTAGTGCTAATAGTATTTAGTGTTAATTTTATCTTTCTACTAAGGCAAAGGTCTTCTGAGCATGAATTATGATGTTTTACTCAGCCTGGGTTACCATTTGAAGGCTTGATTAAGCTAAAATATTTACTTTCATACTCACGTTGCTGTGGGCAGGAGGCTTCCGTTCCTTACTGACTTTTGGCCAGGGGCCTCAGTCTCTCGGTATATAGGAGCCCTCACAAGGTTGACAGAGTGTCCTCACTTCATGGCAGACAAGTTTCCTTAAGTGAAAATCTGAGAGAGAGCATTGTGAAAGCCACATTTCACTTTAGGTCTCTATTTGGTCTACACTGGGAATTCATACTCCATCTTTTCTGCCAGAGTCAATTTATTAAAAGCAAGCCACTAAGTATAATCCACACTCAAGAGGCTGGAAATTAGGCCCTAACAGAAGAAGACAGTTCATGTACATAATTTAGAACCACCATAGTCAACCTTCTGGCCTCCAGTTATAAACATTCTTATCACGTGCATTTTAAATGCATTTACCTACTCCAGGACCCCCACATTTTCATCCTTTACATGCTCACCTCAAAATTCAGGATCCTGGCTTCTAAACTAGGTGCAGGCATGGATGGGGCCTCTTGGATATAATTGCTTAAATAAAGCATTTCAAGTATAGCTTCTTTTAGATCTGTGAATTAACAAGACCAATTACATGCCTCCAACACACACTACAGTTAATGATGGGATAGGCACAGGACAACTGATCAAGGAGAAGGGAATGATGCTCCACCAAAGTCAGAAATATCCAAAAATTTGTGGACATATTTTTAAACTACCAGACCCCTGAAAATAATTAACTTTTGACATTTATGATCATTTTATGTTTACTGTCTTATTTTTCTTGCAGTTATTAATGATATAAAAATAATAAGCCCTTTGGATCTCCCCCTTCATCTAATGAAATGTTGTGTTTATAAGTAGAGAATTTCACTCTTGAGATTATTCTTCAGGTTCCAGAGATAATTTCCTGAGGCTCCTTTCTTACTCCTATTTTATCTCAAAATTGGGGTAAGAATACTCAAGATTTCGGCAATTCATCTTCTTTGCCACCACTGTTACTGTGAGTGGGAGTGAGCATAGTTAATTCTGCCTCACTCCACAAGCATTTCTATGTTTTTTTCCTTTTGGGCACCATCAAAGAATATGTCAGGGGGTTGTGCTTTCTTCTTTCACAGGGCTGTCAGTGAGTTTTGTCTAGATCTAACTTGATTTTTCTATTTTGTTTCATTTTGGAGGAGGGAGAGTCTGTGACATGATGTGATTTGACTTGTTGTCTTTCCTAAGGAAGGATCTCATGAATTTTAAGTGAGAGGACATGGGCCTGGATCAGGATCTGCACTTTTTTGTGTGACCCTATTTTAGTGCTCTCTCTCCTGCTGACAGCATGCTCCTGAAAAATGCAATTCTTTTATTCAAGAACGTATTCATAAAATGGAAATATCATAGTTTCCAAAGCTGTAAAGTGCCGTATGAAACTTCACTCACTTATGTATTGATTTCAGTATACGGTATCCCAAGCTTTCTGATTCAATGTTTATTTTAGTTGTAGTTGAATGAGAATAAATTGCAGTTGCTACTTATATCATTTACTTCAAAATACTTCTAACTTTAGCTTACCTAGGAAGCATTAGGCATGTTTGGGCAGAAGTCAAAGACACACCTGAATTTTTCTCATATTTTCAACACTCAAAACTGTTAATACAGTGCTACCTTCAGATTCTACTTTTTTGAAGTACGTAGTATTCAAGCCTTTTTATTCTGAAATAGAACATATTTTAATTTCTATTTTCTAAAGATTATATAATTTGTATGTTATTCTCACATCCATGATACAGATATGATACAGAGTGGATAAAAATTAGAATTACAATTTGAACTTCAAATTGTAGTCGACAGTGTTAAGAATCTATGTTGACTTTGTTTTTCTTTATAATATTTATAGTAGTTTTTTAAATTCAATCTCTTATTTGACAATAACAAACAGATTTTTTTCTTTTTTATAAATGGAGTCACTAAGGTTTATAAAGGTTTTAATGTATTCAATGACAAGCTGCTCAAGATAGTGTTAGGTCAGGATCTGAGATTTTATCACTTTTAGGATAGTTCTACTCCCCAAATCTCATCACATCCTTGATTCATATACTTTAGTCTATATAGCTGTAGATAGCTATAGATGTAGGTATAGATTATAATTAGCCATTTTAATATATGCATGTTTTTCTAAGAAGCCAGTGACATTAACTGAGAGCAGAGAGGTCTGTACTTCTTACTATTTACTGACTTTAAAGATGTTTTGATGAGGGCTTCTTATCTGCTTTTACTGATATAAGATAGAAATAGAATACAAGACTAAAGGGGAAATATTTTTCATTCAGTGACATATCAATGACATGAATGATGGAATAATAACTTTTCCCTTATTTCAGTCAATTACCCAGAAACAATGAAAAAGCTTATATTTTTAGATAGCTTTTACCTACACTGATGCCTGAAATGAGAGGATAATACGACTTGGAAACGGAATATGAATACTAGATTTAAACACATACAAGACATAAAAAATTACATTTCTTTTGCATCAGGCTACCACCTGGTAATATCATGGAACCATTCTTATAGTAAAGAGTAAAAAATTATGCCATGATAGATGGGAATATGGCACTTTATATGAATTTGGTTTTAAAACAAAATATTTTTTAAATACTTAAAAAAATCAGATTAAAGTTTAGCTTTAGAAGAGAGATAAAATGAAGGTACTATCCTTTTTTTTTTTTTTTTTTGTGAGATGGAGTCTTGCTTTGTTGCCCAGGCTGGAGTGTAGTGGTTCAGTCTTGGCTCATGCAACCTCCACCTCCTGGGTACAAGTGATTCTCCTGCTTCAGCCTCCTGAATGAGTAGCTGGGATTACAGACGTGCACCACCTTCCACAGCTACTTTTTGTATTTTCAGTAGAGACAGGGTTTCACCATGTTGATCAAGCTGGTCTCGAACTCCTGACCTCAGGTGATCTGCCCCCCTCAGCCTCCCAAAGTGCTGGGATTACAGGGGTGAGCCACTGCGCCCATCTGGAAATATCTTTTTTAATAGAAGACATTAAAATTATGTAATGAGAGTAATTGACACTTCTACTTTGTTTCAAGATGAGGTAAGAAAGATTGGAGTTATAATGGCTTTCATTGAACATTAGGCAACATGGAACTGTGAATCCCAAGAGAAGGGACATAAGATACATAAGTTCTGACTGGAGGCAGTTTCCATGTCTGATTGAAGGGAGTCAGGGCTCAGTCAGAAACAGCAGTCTCAAGGACTTGAGGAGAAAGTTATGGTCTCTGCAGAAGCAGAAGTTCCTAAACAGATATAACAACAAAACATATTTCAGAGCTTAAAACAATACCCTACCAAAGATTCTAAGCCTAGATGGGGCCGGGGTGGGGGGGAGCGGGAACTAAAAGTACAACTGTCTTATTTGCAGTTTATACAATTATCTAAAATTTTAAGGAATCTATACAAATAATCTCAAGATCATAAATGAATTTAAGGTCAATATGTAAGAATCTATTGTACTTCTATAAACTAGCAATAAACAAATTGCTATCAGAAAATAGTTTGGTAGTTTCTTAAATGTTTTAAATGTTAACCTACTATATCATCCAGAAATTAAACCATTAGTTATTTACCCAAGAGAAAATAAACATTTTACACAAAGATTTGCTTGTAGATATTCATGTAGTTTTATTTCTAATAGTCCAAACCAGAAGAAATTCTCATGTGCTAGATAAACAAATTATGGTACAGTATACAATGGTATATTACTTAGCACTTGAAAGGAATGAGCTATTGGTGCATGCTGTAAAATTGATGAATCTCAATATAATTCTGCTGAGAGGAAGAAAGCAAGATGAAAAAGGAGAAGAAGAAGGAGAAGAAAAAATACTGTATTCTTCTGTTAATATAAAATTCTAGGAAATGCAAACTAATAGGACAGAAAGCATGGAAATAGTGTAGGGAAAAAAGCAAGAAGGGGCAATAGTGAGGAATTATAAAAAGGCACAAAGAAATGTTTGGGGGTGATGACTAAGTTAATTTTTATTGTAATGCAGCAGGCCAACAAAGTAAACATTAAAGAAAGAATTAGTAGAAGAAAGGGGACATTTCATAATGAATAAGACATTCCAATGGAATGATAATAGACCAATGAAGTCATAAATGTGTATGCATTCAATAACATAGCTTTACAATCTATAAAGCAGAACTATATAACTAAAAGGAGAAATTGACAAATGCATAATCATAGTGAGAAACATTAACTCATCTCTCTCAAAAGCTAATATAACAAGCAGACAAAACCTAAGAAGGTGTTAGGTTTAGAATATCAGAAGACTACATGAGGAAAACATGTCATATGCAATTGACAATGATAGAATATTGCATCAAATAATATAAGAATTTACAATCCCTTCAAATGTCCATTTAACAAAACTGACCATATGCTATTCCAAAAAGGTAGCTTCAGCATACTTCCAAAGATACATATTATTTAATGAATATTCTCTGATCTAAAGGAATTACACTAGAAATCAATACTGAACTGTTAAACAGAAAAAATGGAATGAACTAGAAATCAAACAATATACTTAAAAATAAAGTCAAAAATATAACTTAGATACATTTATAACTTGGTAACTTGTGGACTACATCAAAAACACTTCTTATACTAAAATATGTAGCCTTAAATGCACATGTGGGAAAAACAGGCTGAAAAATCAGTGATATAAGCTTCTATCTTAGGAACCAAAAAGAAATGAGCAGGAACAATAACAAACAGCAAAGCAAACCTAAGAAAAGTAGAAGAAAACAAATAATACAAAGATAAGAATGCTAATAAAAAAGTGGAAAATATTCAAGAGTTTGTTATATAAAAATATTGATAAAAAGCATGAACTTCAATAATTATCTAAAAAAAAAGAAATCATAAATAACCAATATCAAGAACTTTAAAAAAGAGAGATACCTACAGATCCTATTGATATCAAAAAGATAAGAGGGGATTACCAGAAAAAAAAAAAAAAAGTCAATTTGAAAGGAATTCGGAAGAAGTGGGCAAATTTCTTGGAGAGGGACTTAGCAAAACTGACACAAGAAGAAATTAAATATCCAGATGGTCTGTTATGTGTTTAAAGAAATTCAGTCCCTTCTTTAATTCCATTTCATAAAGAAAACTGCAGCTACTGAAGCCTTTACCAGTGTCTTATTTCAAAAATTTAATGAAAAAACATTCCTTGAAAATAAAGAACACTTTCTGACCCTGTATAAGGTCAGCAAAATCTGCTTCAAAAGTCTGCCAAAGAAATTACAAAATAAAATCGAATAATTTGAAATAATATATTTCATAAATATTGATATAAAAATCCTTATCAGAATAATCTCAAATCATCATCAAGTAGGGTTTATTTAAGGTACATAAAGATAGACATTTGATATTTAATAAATGGAATTTATTACTAATTAAGAAAAATAATTATTTCAACAGAATCAGAAAAACTACAAAATTCAACACCAACTTGAGATACAATTTAGCAAATTAGGAATAAAAAGTAAGTTCATTAAATTGATAAATTGTAGCTACAAAAAAAAAACCACAATCAAACTCCATAGTGAAAACTGGAACCTTTCCTTCTGCTAATGAGAATGATACAAAAAAGAAAGAAAAGCAGGCTGTAATTATTAACAAATAATATGGTTGTGTCTGTTGAAAATGAAAAATACGTTATATATGAATAACTTTAAAATGTAAATTTAGCAGTTTTGCTGGACACATGTCAGTATGTAAATTTAATTATATTTCTATCTGCTGTCAATAATGAATAAAATTGTATTTTAAAAAATATAATACTACATATAAAACATAAAATATCTATGGATAAATTTAATATAAAATTTACACAGAGAACCAGAAAATAATTTTGAAAGATATATAACATGCTGGGGCATGCCACTTTTTATTATGTACATTTTATGGATCAAAAGACTCAATATTGGAACAATGTCAATTTCCACAAATTCAGTGTCATACCAATCACAATTGTTGAAGTATTTTGTGAAAAATTAACAAGCTGATTATAAAATTTTTATGGAAATAAAAATTGCAAAACATATTTAAAGATATTGAAGAAGAAGGCAAAATTGGAAGATTTTATTAGACATCAGAGTATTTTATAAATTAGATAGTGGGATATTGGCCAAGGAATAGACCAATAGCATTGGACTAGGAAATAAAGTTCTAGAAATGGATTCACACATATAAAGTCATTAGATTGATGATAATGATTTCATTGCAGAACAATGGGGAAAGGATTGTGTTTTTAATGAATGATGCCAGATCAATTGGATGGCCATATGGAAAAAGAAAATCTTTATCTCTACCTTGTATTACACAGAGAAATAAATTCCAAATGAATTGCAGAGCTAATTATGGGAGGTAAAACAATAAAGTTCATTAGATATTGAATCTGTTGAAAACAGTACAAGATCTTACTTTAAAAAAAAATCACCTTCTCCTGTTCTTTTTATTCCTCTACCTAACACCCATAATTTATTAGCTCTTACTATGTTCCACGTACTGTTCTGAGAGCTTTACACAGATTAACTATTTAATTATAATAACCCTATGAAATAAATATGTAGTCCTCATTATATATCCAGATGGGGAAATGGAGACAAAGATTGATTAATGAAATTAACTAATTCATTCACTTATTTCTACTTGCTCCTCAAATGGGAGTTATACCTGATGTAAATGACAAGTTGATGGGTGCAGCACACCAACATGGCACAAGTATACATATGTAACAAACCTGCACGTTATGCACATGTACCCTACAACTTAAAGTATAATAATAATAATAAATTAAAAAAAAAATAGAATTTTAGCAAAGGAATCAGAAATCCTGAATTCCAAGCCTGGGCTGACTTGTTTTTTCTCTGGGAGACCAGGTTTAAGTTGTACAATCTGTTTAAGTCATACAATCTGTTTAAGCCTCAGTGTCTTCACACACACACAAAAGTGTAATACGCAGGGCTGTTATTATCTCTTGAAATTGTGAAGATCAAATGAGACAAACTTACATGAGAGCTCTATGAACTATAAATTACCATTTAAAATGTGTTAACGATGAAAGATACCCAAGAAAGAAAGGCAATGCAGTTTAGGAAGCACCAAGGTTTAGGAGTGAAACAGATTAGCATTTGAATCTCATCTTCTCTAATGATATGGTATTTTCCAATTACCTGATGTTTCTCAACCATTTCCTCATATATATTGGAGGTAATAGCATGCTGTTAATACATGCTGGCTATTATTATGTGCCAGGTACTCTTCTAAGTGCTTTACACGTATTAACTCATTTAATCCTCACAATAGTCCCATTGAGTAGGTACATGATTCTGATTTTCAGACGACAAACTTGAAGCATAGAGAGGTAACTTGTCCAAGGTTACACAGTTAAGAAGTGGTAGAATCATTATTTGACCCGAGTTAGTTTGTTATTGTTGCATAAGTTGATTGTGAAAATTGAACAAGGTGATATATAGAAAAATAAGTACTGTATACAACACAGTATAAAGACTCAAAATGGTAATTATTGTTTTAATAAACTAAGAATTTATACCTCGAGGCTAAAAAGAAGAGAGCTATTGGAATAATAGAAAACAGAAACTAGAACTGAGGAAAATACATGGAGTTGCTTAAGTGTTTGGCAAGGAAAAGGGGATACTTTGGATGATGGAGGAAGAAGACAGAGATGTGAAAACTGAATAAATAGCAGCAAGGATGATGTAACTCACAAATAGGAACTATCTGCCCTAGTGACAACGAAGGCATAGTGGGTGTCTAGTGGGTTGCATAAATATCACTGAGGTTGTTATAAGTTGGTAACTTGTTGCCATGGTATCTTTAAACTCTCTTAGAGTATGTCCTGATAAAAGTCCTTAAATTAGCTTATCTTTTCAGCTTTGTGCACCACATAAAAGTTATGTGATTCTAAAGAGTGCTTATAAATAAGAATCTGTACATCATCAACCAACACAATCCTAAAATCCTCATGTGTA
Organism: Macaca fascicularis; assembly: GCF_037993035.2. NCBI lineage: Eukaryota > Metazoa > Chordata > Mammalia > Primates > Cercopithecidae > Macaca > Macaca fascicularis. The sequence continues at coordinate 42,317,534 of NC_088386.1, read as the reverse complement.
GCTTCATAGATTGACTCTTTTGAATGAAACAGAGCAATCTGTCACTTGACTTTTCTATGACATTCAAGATACTGAAGTTTATAAGTAAAGATTGATTTAGACACAAGTTTAATGAAATTAAAAATGTGTGATTAATGACATCTGTTTTTTTAGGCATGATATCTGAAGTAAAATTAATGCCTTAACACATTACACTGTAATTTGCCTAGAAAGAAGGGTAAATTTGTTAAATTTTTCTTAACATACTTGATTTTAATGCCTAGTACATATTCGTTCATATAATTGAATTGGTCCTTATTTTTATCTCACTATTCCCTCCTGAATTTCAGCATTGTTTAAATATTGTGATTCCATTTTTCATCACCATGAGTTATCTGAGAAGCCAGATAATATCCAATTTTATTAGTTAGCTTATTTTAAAAAGTCTAATATGAGCTTTAGCTGGTTTGGTGTCTAAGGCATTGTACTATGCAATAAACTAGGGTAAATATTTTTCTTCTTTATCTTTTTCATATATTAGAATAAAAAAGAAGAAAGGAAATATATATTTCCCTGGTAAATAAATGTTGTTATGCCATGTACACAAAATGTATACACTTACACACTCCAGAAAACTTTAAGAATCTTTTAAAACAAGCTTCATTGCAAATCTACATGAAAATTAAACCTAAAAATATAGATATGTAACCTGAATCAATAGAAAGTTATAGCCTTATTTTATTACTGCAGTAATAAATTTCCAATTCCTGTGGATATACATAGTTTTATGTTGTTAAGTACAATAGTATTCAGATATATTGAGAACACCTGGTACATTATAGAATTGTGTCTTTCTTGAATTCAGACTGAGTAGTTTAAGTGTTAATATCCATGGTCCTTTATACCGAGGACTGTAATTTGGTCATATCCCTGTAGCAAACAGTAAGAAATGTCAGCAAATCCTCTTGGTGCTGTTTACTGTTCTAAACAGTATTTAGTAAGCCTAGGGATATCTACAAGAGCTTATACGTATAATCTGGCATGATCATTCAGAAAGGATATCTGAATTGTAGACATGCACTTTCAATAAGATTAAAAATAATATCAGGTCCTTTTCTATCTCAATGCACTGTACTTACATGTAGTGAATAGGCAGAATTTTGTGGGTTTTTTTTTTTTCTAACAGTAGCCACTAAATTATACCAACTTTGGAATTTCTCTGTAGTAGCCAATTTAATTGAACAAATTACTTTTTTGTGAAATTAGAGATTAAAATGAGTGAACTAAATGGTTGATTAACAATATGCTGTGGATATTACCTTAACCAGGAATTCTTCATCTTTATGCTACACTCACCAATATCATTTATTATTTATGAATCACATAGAACTAAGCTATTGCCTCTGAGTTTTCTAATAACTAAATCAAGTAGTTTGAATTAAACACATACCCTGAGAATCTTGGCCCACAATAGAAAGTAAAATGAAGGAAAAGATTGTTTGTTTCTATCAGTTTCCAAATAGAAGGTCAAATAAATAGAAAGTAATGACATGACAAGGAATATCTAAAAAAAAAAAAAAAATCTCACAACAGGAAAATCTTGAAAGTTATGACACCCATTAGTTCTCTTTTTCCCAAATGCTGGACTCAAGCTCCTATGGCTTGTGGTGAATGAAGGCATCATGGATAGAAAAGGTTTTGGTTTGATTATTTTTAAAGATAGTCTTTCAACATCTTTCTGTAACTTTGAGGCTTGTGTAGTCATCATCAGGATATTCTCTCAACTAGAGAGCACTTACTATATGCTATGATTTAAGATTATCCCCTTCTTATCAAAGTCAGACATCATTATGTTGTCCCTCCCACCCTTAACCCCCCAAAAATAAAAAACTACATCACTATGCTGAAATTACATATGACCTATTTTCCAGAATGTGCATTATTTGTGACGGAGGGAGACTTCACTGCTCAAAAATATTTGCTGACTTCTCACTATTAAAAGATAAATTTGGGTTGGGCGCAGTGGCTTATGCCTATAATCCCAGCACTTTGGGAGGCTGAGGCAGGTGGATCACTTGAGGCCAGGAGTTCAAGACCAACCTGGCCAACATGGCGAAACCCTGTCTCTACTAAAATTACAAAAATTAACCAGACATGGTAGTGGATGCCTGTAATCCCAGTTACTTGGGAGACTGAGGCACTAGAATTGGTTGAACCCAGGAGGCAGAAGTTGCAGTGAGCTAAGATCACACTACTGCACTCCAGCCTGGTGACAGGGCAAGACTCTGTCTCAAAAACAAACAAACAAAAAAGATAAATTTGAAATCCTTAGATTGGCATTTGCCAACTTCTATCATTTGAAATTTTTTTCTCCCACTACTTCTCTACACAACCTCCAGATGTCAGTCAAATTCCCCATCCTTTCAGGATCCCCTTGAGGAGTATCATAAAAATAGTTTCAATGAATCATGCCTTCCTGCATCTATACCACTTTGAAATATGGCCTTGCCTCTCCTTCCTCCAAAAGATGGAACTTCTGGAACCAGGACTGGCCTGGGAATTGACTTGGTCATTCAGATGTGACAGAGGTGATCTGAAGCCTATATTTCAAGAGACCTTGAAGTTTCCACCTTTGCCCTCTTGGAATCCTAAGAACAGCATGCTATGAAGAAGTTGGCATTAGAATGTGAGGGCCTATTAGAATGTGAGGGCCACATGGAGGAGAGCCAAAGTGTCCCAGAAAACAGCCAACACTAATTTCTTCATCCTTCTGGGACAATCAGTCCTCCATCAGAAATCAGTCTCATCTACAAGCTCAGGTAAAACCAGCAGAGGAACTGCACAGTCAATGCACAGAATCATGACAATGAGTAAATCATTGTTTCAAGCTTCTAAGTTTTGGGACGGTGTATTAGACAACAATAAATAACAATAATATAAAGCAATAGATGATTGACGTATAGTCCACTCTATAATAATTTCCTTGAATATCCATCATCATTACACTTTCCCCTTACAAAATGTGTAGCACTGTGTATCAGCTAATGCTATCCTGTACTTTTCATATTTTAAGAAACTTCTATGTTCCAGTCATAATGTAAATTCTTTTATTATAGAATGGCATATTTTAAACAGAGATGGCTCCTTATTCTTTAAATGGTATTTAGTGTCCTTGAAGCCCTTTAGTCATCTGTTCAGATTAAATAAACCCGGTTGGTTTTGCATTTTATACACAAATTGTTCTTAAACTTTTAGAGATAAAACACAGGAAAAGGGAAGTAGGAAATACATGAGAATATTTAAGTGTAATAGGTTTTATTCAATGTACACTTATTGATAATATGAATATGGAAGACAATACAAAGTTCTGCAATATACATAAAAGATCAAAATTTAACATCTATATTCAAAAATTTTTTCATTTAGATAGAATTTGGTAAACTATGGTCAGCTGGCCAGCTGCCTGCATCTGTAAATAAAGTTTTACTGGCTGGGTGCAGTGGCTAACACCTGTAATTGCAGCACTTTGGGAAGCCGAGGCGGGCGGATCACAAGGTCAGGAGATCGAGACTATCCTGGCTAACACGATGAAACCCCATCTCTACTAAAACTACACAAATTAGCTGGGTGTTGTGGCACAGGCCTGTAGTCCCAGCTACTCAGGAGGCTGAGGCAAGAGAATCGCTTGAACCCCGGAGGCAGAGGTTGCAGTGAGCCGAGATTACGCCACTGCACTCCAGCCTGAGTGACAGAGCGAGACTCAGTCTCAAATAATAATAATAATAATAATGTTTTAAGGACATATACGCATGCCCTTTCATCTGTGTATTGCCTATGGCTGCTTTTGTGTTACAATAGCAGAGCTAGTAGTTGGCTAAACTACTGTGTGAGTTTCAAAGCCCAAAATACTTACTGTCTGTCCCTTTAGGAAAAAGTATGCTGACCCATGTTTTAGTATGAGTAATAAATATAAGTATAATCAGAGAAAAAAATAAAATTCAAATGGTGGCAGAGAGACAAAAAAGTAAAATATTTTACAAGTATGAAAGAGAATATGACCGTTTTTGGCTAGAATATTTAGGAAAGGCTACATAAGTAAGAAGTAATTTGATATGGGTAGTGAAATAAGGGTAATATTCTAGAAAGTAATTTAAGGGGGAGAAGTTTGAGATGAGGAAAAATAAAGAGAAGACACCTCGGGAGTGAAGAGGAAGAGAATAAAAGAAACAGTTGAGAGTTAGGGAGAGAATTGAGATGTTATTATGACTTTGGAAACCAACAGAGAAGAGAGTTATAAAGCAAGATGGTCCCCAGTGTAGACAGCTGCAGAGGGTATTATTTTAGTTCCCTAGAGCTGCTGTAACAAAGTACCAAGCACTGAATGGCACAAAACAACAGAAATGTATTGCTTCACAGATCTGGAGGCCTGAGGTCCAAAATCAAGTTTTCTACAGGCACATATTCTCTCTGACAACTCCAGGGAAGGATTCTTCCAAAAAATGCCAGCAATTTTTGGCATTTCTTGGCTTGTAGATGCACCACTCTAGCTATGTGGCAGTCTTTTCCCTGTATGTCTTTACATCTTCCCTCTGTGAAAGTCTGTCTCTGTATTCAAATTTCTCCTTTTTATAAGGACACTTGTCTTATTAGGACTCACCCTAGTGGCCTCATTTTAACTTGATCACTTCCGTCAATAATTTATTTGCAATCATGTCACATTCTGAGGTACTGAAGATTATGACTTCAACATATCTTCCTTGTGGGACACAATTCAACTCCAAAAAGGTATAGACCAGAAAAGCTGGGGGGGCCAGGGGATGCATAGATTAGGTTATCACTGGTGAATTTTGAAAAACTAACTTAAATTAGATTGGTGAGTTTTGGAACCACCTGGTTACTAGAAGCTGTTGTGGTAGAATAATTTGTGAATAAATTCAAAACAATGAAAATAAAGATAAAGAGCAGAGTAGTTTTAGAAAATCATAGCATTAACATTCGTTTTAGGAGAGTCAATACCTTCACATAGAAAAAAAGAAATGGAAGAAATACAAGAGAATAAAACAACAGATTGAGCAAGTTTTAGATTTAAAGAAAGGAGAAAAACAATCATTATGACAGGCAGAGAAGAAAACTTGGTAAGAAAGAAGGGTATATTTTTCCTCAAAGATTGAATAAAGAAAAGAGATGTCTCAAAAAGTCATGGAGATAGTTCCCATTAGATTCAAAAATTTCTTTTCTTTTCTATTTTTCTCTTCTCTTCTTTTTTCTTTTTCTTTTTCTTTTGAGATGGAGTTTCGCTCTTGTTGCCCAGGCTGGAGTGCAATGGCACAATCTTGGCTCACTGCAACCTCTGCCTCCCGGGTTCAAGTGATTCTCCTGCATTAGCCTCCCAAGTAGCTGGGATTACAGGTGCAAACCATCAAGCCCAGCTAATTTTTTTTTGTATTTTTAGAAGAGGCAGGGTTTCATTATGTTGGCCAGGCTGGTCTTGAACTCCTGACCTCAGGCGATCCACCCACCTTAGCCTCGCAAAGTGCTGGGATTACAGGCGTGAGCCACCACACCCAGCCAGATTCAAAATTTCTAAGGAAAGTAGGATATGATATCATGTGCTTACAATAAAACAATAAAGAGTGTGTATTGGGCCTAAGGTCAGTGAAAAAGTGTAGGAAAAAAGCCAGTATTATAAATTTCCTTTGGTACCAACAGAAGATGAAATATATATATGTATATATATGCTGTTTAGCAGAGCACTCCAAACTGAAGTTAGGGAGCATGGATTTGTAGTAAATCTTAGCATAGTTATGTGATTTTTCTGCTAATGCTCAGCAGCCCCAGAGATAAAACAGAGGATGCAGACTGTAGGGATGTTTGAGACCTGGGGACCAGTAAGGAGTATTGCAAAAAGCAGTACTCTGCAGTAGAAGTGAATGCACAACATTTTTTACTTGGATGCCAGGGTTTGTTAAAAAGTCAGGGAAGATGATAAATACAGGACGAAATTGCGGATGAGAAAAAGGGAAACATCTATAGTCTGTGATGAGAACCGAGCCCAAATTTAGTAGAAGTGATTGAAAGAGGTGAGAAGGAGATTTTAAACTTTGGTGTCTTAGAGAAAGAGAATTGTTGAGTACTGATGAGGAGAAATGTGTGACTAGGCCGGCGTGTTGTTGCCATCAAGAGACTTTTGGGAAAAACAGGATTTAAAAACCCACCTTCATCTAAATCGTGAACACAACTTCAAAATACGGACAAAATGAACAAGTGGACAAAATGGACAAAAACCTAAAAGCCAAACTCCTTTTATATGTTTTTTTGAATGTGAGAATCTGAATGAAGTGAATGAAACATTTTCACCAGAAAAAGATAATTTTTCATATGACTGTGGTAGCTGATGATAGATTTTAAGTCAACGAAAATGTACATGCATGTTAATATAAGACTTTTTTCTTTTCTTTTCTTTTTTTGCTTTGCAAAACTGGAGGGTGGGTGGAGGAATTATTACAGAATGTTTAATTGTTAATGGGAAATTGTGTGGGCAGCTTGTTTTATTGCTAGGCAAATGTTAATGAATAAATGCCTGAGATTAATGGGTTTAAGTTGAAGTCATCTTTTCTCTTACTTTTCATATCATAAACTGTGAAGAATTGTATAGGGAGGATACGTTATCCTTGGCCTTGGAGACATGAGTTATATAACGTTTCTACATGGTAAGTTGGTCAGAATGAACTCAAAGCAAGTACAAGCAGGAAAACGTCTTCATTTTTCTCTTCACCACACTTTTAATCAAGATCTGTCAAATCTCTCCTGCTTTAGACAGAATCTCAAATAGGTCTCATAACTTTCTTGTCTCATTTGACTATAAAAATAGCTTTATGTCCAATTGTTAAAATGTTCAGTCTATTTTTTTTTTTTTTTCATTTTAAGATGGAGTTTAACTCTTGTCACTTAGGCTGGAGTGCAGTGGTGCGATCTCGGTTCATTGCAACCTCCACCTCCTGGGTTCAAGTGATTCTCCTGCCTCAGCTTCCCAAGTAACTGAGACTACAGGCACTCACCACCATGCCCAGATAATTTTTGTACTTTTAGTAGAGACGGGGTTTTACCATGTTGTCCAAGTTGGTCTAGAACTCCTGACCTCAGGTGATCCACCTGCCTCGGCCTCCCAAAGTGCTGGGATTACACACATGAGCCACAATGCCTAGCCTAGTTCTTAAATTAAAATTTCCATCCCATGTACAATTAAAACATTTTCCCTCTTATTAGCTTAGGCATGATGTGTCTGACTTTTTAAAACCACCAGTAAGCAACATGGTAGGGAGTGGGTGGTCCCTTTGTTCATCACTTTTTTTAACCTACTCTTCCCTTCCCACCTGCATCCTCTCTCCTCTAGGATTAGGGCAAGTGGTGATGAGGAAAGATTAGAAAAAGAGGCACAATAGTTTGTACTTCACTGATGCCACCTCTGGTTTTCTGTTGGTTGACATTTTCTGTCTTTAATCACTGTGATGTGGCAGGCATTTGAAAACTGAAATAAGTTTGCAGAATTTGGGGAGACTCCCCTGAGGTCTTGTTACACCCCTGGTGGGACACTCTTCCCCCTAGCAGATCTCTCTGTTTGACAGAGTTCCTTAAAACACCTCATGTCTGCTACTTCCTGCATATACTTACTTTGCCCAAAGGATACTCATGTATCCTTGTCTCACCAAACTGAAGAAGACAGTTTTCCTAACTTCCGATTCCTTCTTTCTCCTCCTGCCATGCGGGCAGTCCAAGCCAGCTCCTGCTTTTAGACCTGTCTATATAAATAGCAGGCACCTCTCTCTCTGTTTTTGTTTTCCCCTAAAGTCAGGTTTTCTCTGGAGCTTTCTCATCTTACCTCATCTAAATGATAGGAAAAATATGGGCTGTAACAAATCTGTTGTGGAATGAGATGCCTCTCCCCTTCTTATAAGCACCCTAATCCTATAAGTAGTTCCTTTGGGGTGTCCATCACTTAACTTCAATGGGGAAGGAGGACTACATATCCCCTTCTCTCAACAAGAAGACAAGAGTTAAATCATTCTGTGTTTCTAGGAATTTTCTTTATAAATTAATCAGCCTTGAGCAGTTCTTTAACAGCAGTGTGAAAACGGACTAATACAGAGGATATCTAAGTTTGTCATCACTTTCTCCTAAGATTACTGCTGAAAATGAGAATAACTCACAACATTTACAAAAAAATTTTTGGTAATGTTTTTATGGCTATAGATTGAGATTTCTATTGGTTGGTACTGACTACTACTTTCATTTGAGTGGGTATGTGGTCATATTTATATATTTAATATTAATTAAAAACTTCAGAGCAAATGAGTGCTTACATAGGTGGCACTTAATTCATGATGAAGAAATATGTGTGATTTTCATAATTTTACAAGAAGAATTTAAGTCCTCCCTTTGTAGTTTATAGAATATTTAATAAATAGCATTTACTATGTGTCAGACACTGTTCTAAATGCTTTATTATGCATTTAATTCTCATAACAACTCTATGAGGTGGTTACTCTTATCATTTTTATTTTACCAGAATAAACTGAAGCACAGGAATCTTGAGTTTGTGCAAGGTCATACCACACAAAGTGGTGAAGTCTGGGTTTGTGTAGAGGCAGTCTGACTTCAAAATGTGTGTTCTCACCATTATGCAGTGTGGCCGGTTACTTCTAAAGAGATTTAAATTAGATTAAAATAAAAGACATGCAAAAATACCACTAAAATAAAAATTGGAAAATTCAAAGTCGTGAAGTGAATGAAGGGAGAAATTACCATACTGAAGAGCTAAGTCCTAAATTTAGCTCAGAGTTTTCTAACAGGTAAATCATAAAGGAAAATAAGATAAATTACATAGCTCTTATATCCTCATTCTCATATCAAAGAACTTTAGAATTTATTTGGATGAAGAAACTGTCTCTAGCTTTCAATAAGAAGAGGTTTATACAAGGAAGATCTTTTCATAAAAGATATCTCACATAAACTTTTTTTCAGATTATATAGAAATTCTATTTCTATTGCATCTTATAACAAGAAATAAGCTGAAGATAATAATGAAAACATTAAAAATTTGTGAAGGAAGTTCTAAAATAAACTAATGTTTATTAACACACCTGGCAAGCCTCTATTCTCTTTTCATTTAATGATATACTATAGATAGTATAGAGGAGCTCTTTTTATAAATTTTGCTTATCTACTTTCTGAAAGAATTCTCAAAAATGATTTATCCCCTTGTACATTTTAACTTGGCATCTTATTTATCTTATACTAAGTTTAAATAGTTGTAATGAATGTAATTTCTGAAATATAATTATTAATATTTAAAATAAACAGTCAAATCATTATTTTAGTGTGCCCAATAAAATCTTATTACTCTAGTAATTTGATATCTACCAAAACCAATTTTAAGATTTATGAACCAGACAAAAATTTCACATTCTGCTTCAGATGTCCATTCTATTATACATATAGAATATTTACATTTTTATTGTTGACAGTGTTTTCTTGATCAAGTTTTCTTATGTCTCTGCAACAGCAACCTGTCTATAGATATATTTATGTACATTTTTTATTTAAATTTAAATTCTAAACATTTAAATTAAGCAATTGTAAAATTTTCTGTACCACTGGAATCTAAGTTTTAAGAATTCTTTTTGGATCAACTACAATTGTGAGCATTATTTATGTTATCAGAACAAATATATAACAGATTGTGATAAATACTAAATACAGAAAACAAAATTATATTGGCAATGACTCAATGACCTTTTTCAATTAATTTATAAACTTTTGGATTAATGTTAGTTATTGATAGAATGTTACAAGGTTCGGTAGAAAGTAATTGCAAGAACAGTTTATGTGCCACTAAGTGCAAGACTTATAAAAATACATTAATGATTTTTGTGAGTCTACTTTTAGAGTAGGTCCTGTGAAATACTTCTCTAAGGATATTTTCTTATAAGTACAGGGATGTAGGGATGAAAAAATTTTCAAAATTCCATCTAAGTAAAAATAAATACAGGTTTTCAGATTTCAATAAGAAGTCTATAAAAAATCATAAAAATGATTTTTATGAGCTTGCATAAGTGTTTGAGGAAATATGCAACACTATCTTGCCTTCAGTATATGGTCATTTAATTCAAAGATGTAATGTTGGTCTGTTGTAAATAAATGCATAATATATATTATTCTGTTTGAAATCATGGCAAAAACACGTCACTGATACATACACTGGTCAATGAGAATCCCCTCCCCAAACTCTTTCTCATTATTGAGAATGATAAAATTGTAGAGAGCGTATACTTTGTAGCAGATTGACATTTGTATTAGTCCGTTTTCACACTGCTAATCAAGACATCCCTAGACTGGGAAGAAAAGGAGGTTTTAATTGAACTTACAGTTCCACATGGCTGGGGAGGCTTCAGAATCATGGCAGGAGGTGAAAGGCACTTCTTACATAGTGCTGGCAAGAAAAAATACGGAAGAAACAAAAGCGGAAAACCCTAATAAACCCATCAGATCTCGTGAGACTTATTCACTATCATGGGAATAGCACAGGAGAGACCAGCCCCGCCATGATTCAATTACCTCCCCCTGGGTCCCTCCCACAACACGTGGGAATTCTAGAAGATATTATTCAAGTTGAGATTTGATGGGGACACAGTCAAACCGTATCAATATTTAAGACATAATTTTCAAATTTTAAATTTCTAAATATTTAGGTTGTTAAATAGATAAGCCTTACATTAGTGTGTCACTTGGATGAAATACATTTCCACTAACCTCAATGTTTTTGTTTTTAACCTCATGTGATACTCCGTCAAAGCAACAGATTCCTTAATGATAGTCAAGGGATAGAACAGATGAAATTATTAAACAGAAGTTATCAGTTCTACTATATCACTATAAAATATATCTAATTCACAGCACCCAAACTACATTTGTGAGATTCAACCACGTTCATTTTTTTGGTATAGTATTCCATTCTCATGTCATTTTTCATCCTTAACAAAAATGCATAAAAGTCATAATTGCATGGTGACATAATTAAAGAAATATTCTCTGATAGCAATATTTGAATTCCCCTCTACCCCCACTTATTGGTACCTTATAGATTTTTAGCATTGTAAGGCATTGTGTAATTCTGAGATTTGAAATGATTGGGGTGTGTGATTCTCTTTGGTAAGGTATGAGATGGGAGAGTGTGGATGAAGAGCTGAAAGCAGAAAACCTGCATGATGTTTTTATTGCTCCTACTTTCTCAGTCAGGTTAGGTTAGTTTTCCGGAGGAGAGTGTATTTCTATTGAAGATCTAGAAATTCACTATATGAGACTTTGAGCCCCATGGAAAGTTTCTCTGTACCATTAGGGATATATACAGATCCATAGATACCTATATCATACTAGACCATAGGTCAGATTGTTTAATATAGTACATCAGCTTAACTTTGGAAAGCTCCAGATGTTGAAGCAGAATTTCTCTGATGAATATTTAACTGTACAAATTTTGTACATTGGTTATATACCCCTCTCTTAACTGCTATCTTGACTTTAACATCACAGATTAGTTTTGTCTATTTTTTAAACTTTATATACAGCATATAGCATTTTTGTGAGTGAGGGTCTGACTCCTTTTTGTGAAATTAATTCTTGGGAAGTTCATTCGTAGTGTATGTGACTATAGTTTATTTTAGTTTGTATTGCATTTCATTTTATGAATTTACCACAATTGTGCATTTTATAGTGGATGACAACTTCAGGATGCTTTGCATTTCAAACTTTTGTGAATGAGGCTGCTATAAATTTTCTGAAGTTCCTTGGTCTAGTGATGATCATTATCATTACCAGCCAATGTAGAGCACTTTGGTTCCTCCTCTTATCCCTCCTAGTGGTAGAGCTGGGTAAATTCCTTGTTATGGGAATAAATGCTCATAAAGAATGCTAAGTAGACTAGAAAACACGAAGCTACTGCATCCAATTATGACTGAAGAAAACAAATTTTATTTTACCAAAGCATGCTTACCAGTTAAAGCTGTTTCTCTACAAAATTCACATTTCAAAAATGTGATCAAAATTTGCAGCCATTTATTTACCTCATTTTAGCTACGAGAATCTAGATATTTTATTGAAAAGGCAAATCATATGAAAAATTCCTAGAAATAGAATTATTGGATGAAAAAGCAGATATATTTTAAGACTTCTGATAAAGGAACAGTGACAATTTACACCCTATCACCAGTGTACTGGAATGCCAATCTCCCCTTGCTAATGCCACATGTTATTGATCATTGCCAATTTAATTGGCTGAGAATGGGATCTCTGTGTTGTTTTTATTTGCATTGCTTTGATTGCTAGTGATGTTGAACAGTATATCTAATAGTGAGACAGAACTTGAGTAAAAAAGAGAAGGAGGGGGAAGACATAATTAAGCTTGTGTGTGGTTGCTGTTTTTTAATGTTCACATTCTAATTTCTGTTATTCAAGTGTGTGAAAATGATTTTGGATAAAGCTCCCCCCTTCATCAGCTGCTTATCGCTTCTTCAACTCTTTTTCCATTGAATTATCTCCCTATTTTTCTAAATTTCAGGTTTCTAGATGAAGCTGGAGGCAAGAGACATGGAGAGACATCTAGGACATGTGATTAGATGGGAACACATCACATTTGTGTTTCCTCATCGTCTTTCCTCTCTGAACTTCAGTTATAATTCAGGGAAACATATACTGTGGTAACTATTCCATGATGTTGGAAAAATTACAACACCCCTAAATATTAAAATACATTTTGTTCTGTTGCCTTGGAAGTAATAAAACATAAAGGAACCACCTTTGGACAACAAAAAATTAAATGAAATCATTTTTTGTCATGTTTCATTTCCTTGTATACAGTAGAACTTTTTTTTTTAAAGTGTTGAAAGAATTAATAAATATAAATAAATGAATAAGCAAGTGAATGTAGTTTCTAAGTAAATTTACTTGAGATATATGAATGCCAGCAGAAAAAAAACCATTTGTAATTGAGTAGGAAAATCTAAGCTGATTTAAATTTATTCTGTGTCCACTGTTTACTGAAAATCTTTTAAATTTGATTTATTAGGTAATCAGTGAGTAAAAAATTAATCTAAAAAGGAAATAATGAATTTCATTGGGTCAATTATGTGTCAGTTTATGTGCCAATACGGTTTGTCAAAAGTAAATCCAAGAATTTGGTGAGAAATTGCTGTTGAATATACAATTACTCTGACTTAGCTGGTAATTAAATTAAACATTCTATGGTAAGAAAAAAGCTATTCAAAATATTATCAGTGGAAAATCCACTTTGATAAATATGCATGATTTCAGAGATTAACCAGTATTGTTACAACTAAACAACCAATCCTGAAATTTATAATAATAAATGTAGATGAAATATTAGAAGCACAATCATAACAGTAATAATGGAGTATCCATTGCAAAGAAGTCAGTTCACAAAATAGTAAGCATTTTGTTTCCATAAAGGATTGAGAAATGTGGAATTGGAGGGGAAATTCAAAAAGGATAGATAGGGACAAAGAATAGAGACCCACTCAGGTTAGCTTAAGTGATTGAAGATGTTTATAAAATAGATGCAGAATATAAAAAATGAAAGTAACCTCTCTTAGCAGGCCTATGAAATATTGGCACACAATTTTAAACAAATTTTATGTGAGAAGTAAAATACCGAAATGCAAAGCAACTCAGGGAACTACTTCCATTGAGCGCAGAAATGAAAGTAGTTCTCTCCTCTAATGCTCTGCATTATGAAGACGCAAATTATTTCCAGCTTCAACTTCAACAGCTCTTGCCCTTACAAACTGATTGATTTCTCCCTTCTTTTTTCGCCTGAGCCATAACATGTCTTTATGATTTCTGATTACTTATGGCCTATGTAGGCTTTGGTTGCCTCATAGGGTCTGCTCCTTGGCTTCTCTTTTTTTATGTATCCAAATTTGCTCAACATATCACCTGATTTCTCTTTTGTGTGTCACGGATTCCACACTCAGTGAGAGTATCCAATTAGATGAAAAGAGTAACAAAATATTATGTATCTCTGGTGGGACTCATGTCAGGAAAACTCAGGAGCCATTTCAAAAGAATCACCACTAGTACTTATTTGGTATTAAGTGTTTTGGAGTTTATCTTGAGAGTCAAAATATAGGCCAAAAAAAGTGCTATCCTGGGGTCAAAATCCTTCACTAGTCCAATCATTTTGGTGGAGTTCTGAGATTATGCATCTATAATGACACCTTTAGAGAAAGGTTGTAGGTAAGACTGGTGCACTGGAATTTTCCTGAAGGAGATTGTGGAACTGGTAGATACTTTCCATGCTGTTCCCTTCAACCTATGTTAATGGTGACACTAAACATTTTGAAGACTCTGCAAAGATTAAGGAGCTGAAACTTCAGTATAGTTATTTTAACAGAAAATCATTTAATAAATTGCAATGCTATTTATCATCAATTATTTTGCCAAGAAGTTGTGGTTTAATGAATAACACCTGAATCAATGGCATATGGTATTAATATGTTGATACTTTAATAGCTTTTACGTAGTCAGTCTATCTGAGTAACGTGCAGTGCTAAAACGAATGTTGACTCAACCCTCAATTTCCTTAGTACAATTGCACTTAAACTGCATTAAAATAATAAATCAAGCAAAAGACCACAGACATCAAAAAAAGGCTACTTTGTATAAAAGTTGAAATGACATGTTTAGAGGGGTACTTGCCTTTTATAGTAGAGACCCTTAGTGTAAAATAAACTTTAAATTTGGAAGGCAAATAAATTGGTGATTTAGGGAAGGTTTGACAGTAGTAATTATTTTTAAAAGTAAACGTAATAGTTTACCTTGAAAATATTTGGTCACCAAAGCCATAGTATTATTCTGTTTCTAGAACTTGAGACTCTTCCTTTCTTAGTAATCAGGAAGATAAGTTTTCGGAGAAGGAGAAACATGAGTTTCTCTGTGAGTTTTTCTGAGTTTTATTGTGTGCTCTTATGTACTGGTGAAATGTTTTCCTATTTAAGGTGATGTATTAAGTAGAGTGACATGTGACTGCACCATTCTTACACCTCCTTGTTAAATGACATACACTTCCATATACTATTTGAAATAATAAGTGAGCAATTTGAATTAAGTGTGGGTGTTAGTAGCATTTGCAGAATTTTCTACACTTTGCTCTTGGCTCCTGCAGTTAGACTTTTAACCATTGAAAAACTGAAGCTGTGGACATTTAAATTATGCCATTCCTGATTTCTTCACAATGCCAATATACAGCCAGCTTTTGCCATAAAATGAATATACAATTCAGTTTTGAGAGGAATGTCTGGATGGCCACACTAAATCTAGGATAGGGGATTATGCCCATTATTGCAAGTAAATCCCATTAATTTGATTAAGGAACAAGTGAAATACACAACCTCTTGGCTTGTGTGTGATATGTGTGCTACATCATTTTGTTCTTATCGATATGCTTCTTGATGCTTTCTTATGGGATTCTCTCTCAAAATCTCAAACTCCTAGAGGTTGGAGACCACTTTTTATATTTCTCAACACTCCTCCATAGTGCCTGGTTCAGTGCCATGAACATAGTTGCTTAATGAATAATTGTTTTCTAGGTAATTATGGGATTATGCTTTAGAGGGTTCATGCATGAGGTGAGTTATTAAGCAGGTGAAGTCATATATGCCTTTAGTTTACTTTTAACTCTTTCTCTGTCCATTTAAATTTGTTCGCTAATAATGTTCTTTAAAAATACCTACAAGTGGCCGGGCGCGGTGGCTCAAGCCTGTAATCCCAGCACTTTGGGAGGCCGAGACGGGTGGATCACGAGGTCAGGAGATCAAGACCATCCTGGCTAACACGGTGAAACCCCGTCTCTACTAAAAAATACAAAAAACTAGCTGGGCGTGGTGGCGGGCGCCTATAGTCCCAGCTACTCGGGAGGCTGAGGCAGGAGAATGGCGTGAACCCGGGAGGTGGAGCTTGCAGTGAGCTGAGATCCAGCGACTGCACTCCAGCCTGGGCGACAGAGCGAGACTCCGTCTCAAAAAAAAAAAAAAACCCTACAAGTCCTCAGGTATTTTTGCCTTGTGCATTGTAAAAAAAAAATAACTATCATTTTTCTGGGAAGAAACCAAAATTGAATTATGAGGTGACCCTGGAACTTGGAGATAAAGAAATTGCAAGCTTCAAACTGTCACGACTACTGACTCCCTGGGCTTTAGTAGATGTTAGAGAAATTTTTCAGCATTGACAACTTTTACACCTTTTTAGATTTTATTGAGTATTTTGAACAGTGTGTACATGATACTAACCAGAAATTGTTGTTAAGTGATAAAGTAGAAGCCTTCTGAAATAAGGCTGTGATGCTGTAGAGAATCTTAGATTAGCTAATCCTTTTAGTAGCAGTGTCAAGAAAACCTGGAAAGGAGCACATGGTCACAGTGGGCACATACACCCACACTGTACTTGTTAGGGCAGTATAAAGGTAGCTTAAGCAATGTATCACAAACAGGCAACTTCTAGACATGTCTTACTTGACATGTGCAATACTTACTAATATTGGCAATTGTTATTGACACTTAAACGATGGGAGATTTTACTTAAAAATTAGAAGGTCTGGCAATTTTGGTTTTGCATCTTAGCATGACTACAACTGGCAGGATTGGCTGGCCCTTTTTGATGAGGTAGGTACCTTTACAGAATGGTTATATATAAGTCTAGTCCCCACGGTACCCACTGATCTTCTTTACTCATTTATGTGATCTGTCTAGGACCTTTAGCTGCTGGCTTTGTAGATCATGTCTCAAGCTCACAAAGATTCCCTGTCCTTAGAAATTTCCAGAACTGACCTATGGGACATATCAAACTACATTCACAGCTAGAATAAAATAGTTAAAATTCATGCTGTTCAGTGTGGTCGCCACTAGATGGGCTACTTAAATTCATTAAAATTAAACAAAAATTTAATTCTGGAGTTGCTTTAGTTGCATATCTAGTTGCATGTCATGTGCACATGGAGAACATTTTCATAATTGCAAAAGGTTGTATTGAACAAACTGGTATGGTTAGTAAAATCTTTACAAGTGACAACTACAAAAGAAAAGCCCTAAAATGATAGACTTCAAATGGAAAATTCTAAAGCACAAACAAATAAACAACTGGCACTCACTGGCTGAAGCACAGAGAGGATGAAATATTTAAACAGAACATTTAAATCTTCCTAAATCAATTTAGGAGCACTGGCCCAAACAAATTGCATTCCAAAGAAAGGGAAGTATTTATACATGGAAGAGGAAAAACTACCACTGACAACAGTTGAGATGAGTTTCCAGAAGGAAAAACTAAAATAAAAAAGAAAAATTTAGCTGGGTGTGGTGGCTCATGCCTGTATTCCCAGAACTTTGGGAGGCTGAGGCAGGAGCTTGAGACCAGCCTGGCCAACATGGTGAAACCCTGTCTCTACTAAAAATACAAAAAGTAGTTGGGCATGGTGGCGTGCACCTGTAATCCCAGCTACTCGGGAGACTGAGGCAGGAGAATAGCTTGAACTTTGGAGGCAGAGGTTACAGTGAGCTGAGATTGCGCTGCTGCACTCTAGTCCGGGAGACAGAGGAGACTCCATGTCACAAATATATATATATATATATATATATATATATATGATTTTAGATTCAGAGGGTGCAGGTACAGGTTTGTTGCTTGGGTAAAATAAAAGGTGAAATTATAAGAATAAAATAAAATTAATAATGTGCAAAAATAAAAGAAAAATTATAATAACTAGAGATGAGGACACTTACTAATCTCTGGGTAGGCATAATTATATGATGGCTCCAAAAACTGATAACTTAGGAACACTTCAGAAAACAATTGCATAATGGGTCAGCTTATGAGAAAACAAATAATGGCAAAGTATCTATTAATTAGACCACTATATCAAAAAATGTGATAGAGACCTTCAGGGTATGTTATTGTCTATTATCTTCCCTGATGGAGATTTGGCTCAGTGATCTTCAAGGCCTCTTTTCTTTTTCTCTCTCTGTCTCTCTTTTTTTTTTTTTTTTTTTTTTTTTGACGAGGAGTCTTGCTCTGGTCACCAGGCTGGAGTGCGGTGGCGAGATCTCGGCTCACTGCAACCTCTGCCTCCTTGGCTCAAGTGATTCTCCTGCCTCAGCCTCCCAAGTAGCTGGGACTACAGGCACATGCCACCATACCCAGCTAATTTTTGTATTTTTAGTAGAGACAAGGTTTCACCATGTTGGCAAGGATGGTCTTGATCTCTTGCCCTTATGATCCACCTGGCTTGGCCTCCCCAAGTGCCGGGATTACAGGCTTGAGCCACCTTGCCTGGCCATTCAAGGCCTCTTAAAGCTAAAAAATTGGCATTAGACTTTTACTACTGAAAGAGGAATAGCCTTGAATGCAAGATTTAGAACAATTAGGTGGATGTATAGCTAAGTAAATTACTTAAAATATAATCACTAAATAGATGGTAAGTTACAGCACTCTATAAAATCGGATTATATGTTAGCTGTGTCATGTTTTCTATTTTTCTCAATGACTTGAATGAATGAATTCATAGAAGGCAAGCTTATCAAATTATCAGGTGACACAAAGCTGGGAGAAAAAGTTAATATATGCACTGTCGAATTTAAAATTTGAACAGATTTGATGTAAAAAAAAACTAACAAGATATGAGTTAAGAGGATTTTTTTTAATTTTAAAGATGATGCTTAATGGAGAATTTTCTTAAAAAAGAGAACACGAACTTGTATTCCTTGAAAAGTTGTGAATTGCAGACTCAAGATTCAAACTAACTTGACAGCCTAGAATTCTGGGTAGAATGGAACAAGATGATTAACAGTAATCCGTGCTATTCAGCCTGAAATGAAACCAGCTGTGATGGTACACCTCCTCCTTGAAATGTGTTCTTCACTGCTTTCAGGAAATGGCACTCTCCGGGTTTTCCTCCTGCTCTACAGACCATTTCTCAGCCTCTTTTACTAGTTAGTTCACCCGCAACTCCTGTACCTCTGAAAACTGGAGAACCTCAGTTTCTGTACCTCTGTTTTCATCTCCACTGCTTCCTTTTGTGAGTGAGTTCTGATTCATAGCATTGGTTCCTTTATGTATGGGAACGTCTCCATTTTTAAATCTCAAGCCTACACCTGTCTCTGAACTCTAGGTTAATATATTCAGCAGCCTACTGGGATATGAATTCTCCACTTGAATTTCCACTAGATTTCTCATACTTAACCTAACTGAATTCCTAATTTTGTCTTCAAAACTTAACTAACTTTAATTTTCTCACCTCAGTTAATGGTACTTCCATTCTTCCTGCAGTTCAGGACAAAAAAAAAGAAAAAAAAAATTGGAGTCATCCTTGATTCCTCACATTTTCTAACACCTCAGATCTAATTAGTCAGAAAATTACCCAAAGATTTCTGGTTCCTAGGTTTTCAACATCCCTAGTACTGGCACTCTGATCAGCTCTACCCTCATCTCTCCCCTGGATATTGCAGTAGCCTTGCAGCTGTTTTCCTATGTCCACCCTTGCAACATTCAATGTACTTCGAATGCTATAGTTCAATAATCCATCTTATATTTAAATAGATATTACTTCTCAGCCCACAATCTTCTAATGGTGTTCCTTCTCACTCAGGATATGCTCCTATTGTCTCTTTACAATGCTCTTCAAGTTGCTACTACTGCATTCCATTTCTGACCTAATGTAATTTTTTACCACCACAGTGGCCCGCTTCTTTTCCAGGCCTGTTCCAGACCTGATCTTACCTCAGCCATCTGCATCTTGCCTATAATGCTTTTCTCTGAGATCTCGTTGTGCCTCACTCCGTTATATCCTTCAATTTTTTATTCAGATATGTCTCTCTCAGTGAAACGGTCTCAATTCCTTTATTTAAAATTTCTGTTCCACCTAATGAAAACTTGCTTCCATACTTAAATTTTCTCTATGACATATAATACCTTCTGAACTAAAATATAATTTGTATCTTTTATTATCTTTATTTCCCCTGACATAAATTCCATAATGACAGGGACTTCTTCCTGTTTTGTTCACTGCTCTGTCCCTCACTCTGAGAATAGTGTTGCCATATAGTAGGTGTGCAGTAATTATTTCTGAATAAATGCATCTTTATGGGAACAAATTAAAAAATGAGTAAATAAAGGTACTGTGAAACAGATGTAGGGTATAACATAACCATGTAAAATGTTCATCATCGTGAGGTCTCTAAAAAAGAAAAACATCCAAGTTTATGGGAATGGGATCCAGAATAAGAAATACAAAAACCCTCTGTTTTCTGCACCAGCACAAACTTTTTATTTTGCATTCAAACCTTTGAAGAGGACACTTGAAAAACATCTGTGTATCAAGAAGATTCTGAAGAGAATGTTTAAATATTTTCAAAAATAATTTAGAGATCATAGATATAATAGAGTAGGAAATTGGAAAAGTTGAATTAAATTAATATACTTTACATGTTTAAGGTGTTAAAAGAAAAATAAATTAATCTTATAATGAGTAGATTCAGAAAGAATAGCTAGTAATAGTAGGTGGAAGATGCTGATGCGAGTTCAACATTTGAAAAGTTGTCTTCAATATTCTATACAATTAATATTTTTAATTGTATGGTCTATAATAGTAGGAAGCTTCCTTTTCCAGAGAGAGCTGAAGTATATGGCAGATGGTTAACTGTGTAGAAAATTATCGAATGAGATGTGCATTGAATGGGAGGTAAGGCTTGTAGATCCCACTTGAAGTCTTATATTGTATATTTGTTTTCTATTAATAGACATATATCCATGTACAAATAAGACTATATGAACAGCTATATGTGTAAGTATATTATCATGTGTATCTACATATATGATTAGATGTATGTATATCTACATATATATGCATGTATATGCCAGTTTTATTGATATGAACATTAATTGTACCCTGGCGACCACCTCATTGCATACAAAACTCATCTTGTAATATCAACCTTTGCCTAAGCTCAGAGTTAGATACTATAACCTGTTCTCTTCCATTATTTTCTCTTCTGTAGGGAAATAAAATTTCATCCACAAAAGTCTTTGGATAATAAGCATAACTTTGGGCTTTTAAGATCAAATCTAGATATGCTGTTAAATATTTTTACCAGACATTACTTACTGCTAAACCTAAGTTTTAAATTATCTCTAGTATAAATCATTTTCTACAGAATACACAATTATAATTACAGTTGTATGTTACAGGACATATTTCTATTGTATAAGTTAGTTCTTAAACTTTTCCAAATTCATGCAATTTTCTGGAAATGACAAACATCAATTAATCTTATGAGTGTGAAGTTTGCTTGTTGAAACATAGGGTTATCTTTTGTTTACTGAACTAGGTCAAAGGGAACGTGATGACAAAAAGTCAATGAGCTGGCAAGATGAGTAAAATTCTGTTGTCTCAGAGAGCAGATGTTAAATTTATTATCTCCGCAAAACATGTAAGAATGTTAGGTGAGAATTTTCACTTGTACTTTAGAAAAGATTCCCTTATGATCGAACTGCTTGCAAAAGTTGATGACATGATGGTCAAAGAATCACCTAGTTTATTGGGTTTCAACATTCACATGGGTCAATGTTTACAAGAATAACAATTTTAAAATGACTCCGTACCAGTGCTTCTTAGATGTTAAAACACATGAGAATTATCTGAGGAGCAACATAAAAATGAAGATTTCTGGGAGTGACCTGTAGAGGTTCTGATTTTATAGGTCAGAGTAAGGCCCAGAGATATGCTTATTTAATGAGCATGAACCTCTAACGTCTCTCTACTACTATAGTATAGGTTGTCCATGGACCACGCTTTGCTTAACACTATAAACCTTCATGTAGATCCATATTTTTAAATCAAAGGTATCTTTTGTATGCCGGATTCACAATATATAGTTATGGAGAGATTATTAGTCCTTTAGTGTTAAGGCTGAGACTTTTATTTTTTTCCTACAGAATGTGTTTATTCTAATGAATCGTTTCTTGTCTTCTAAAATGTATACGGAAAAAAACAGCAAAACAGTCTTTCCTAGCGGTGGTTGGCTCACTTTACAGATAACATTTTTGGGGAGATAGCACCCTCATGTGGTAACATGATGCTACAAATAGTCTGCTATTTTATTGTATGTGTTGAGCAACCACAAGCTAACAGTTGCTAGTAACTTGTACCACCAACCCATTGCATCATATTTCTAAAGAGCTGTTAGAGCAACTTTTTATTAAACCTAAAGAAGATATTCATGTGCAAAAATTAATACATTCCCACTGTATATTTTCATATTCCAGTAACTGTGGTTTCCTTTATTGAGTCAAGAAACCTGTATCAGTGTTTCTGTTAAGTTATAATAAATGACTGCACCAAATTAAGCTTCTGGGGACACAGCTCATCAGCACACAAACACAGCATTCTATTATTAGTCTAGTGGTTTTCCTGGACCATGGGAATAATTTCATTCTGCTCCAAAGTCACAAGTATCAAGAATATTCTAAGATTTAGGGAAAATTTTGAATAAACACTAATTCAAAACAACAGTAAATATACTTTTTCACATAAATACAACTGCCCTGAACTTGACCATGAAGTCCTATGGGTGAAAAACCTTTCTGCAGAAGGCAGATATCCTGCTCACTTTACTGCTGTTTGGGGAATACCAGACCTTCTAAAAAACAGAAGCAATAACTCCAGCCGAAAGAATAACAGTCACCCTACTAAAAAAAAAGATATTGGAGCCAAATATACACTCTTGATTAACATGTACAATAATGTCAGGGAATTCTTGTGAATGCTTACAGTGAAATTGATAAATCATTTAAAATAAAACACTCACCATTTCAGTGTCATAATTGGCCATGACTGCTATATAAGGAGGGGAGTTCATTTAACATATACCTCCCTTCTCCCAGTGTACCCAGAAGTTAATCTGATTACACAGTGACTTCCCCAAAATTGTATCTTTCTTGGAAAAGTGTTATTTTGCTGTGTTTTTAAAAGCATTACTTTTTTTTTTTCTATTGGGTATTTTCTTTGTTTGACGAATGTCACTTACCCCATAGTTAAAGGTTTTCTTTTAATTAGTTATAATATAGATTTGCTGTTTCTTAATACCACTTCAATATAAGCAAGAAGCATGTGCTCATTATAAATAATATAGTAACAATTAAAAAAAAGAGAGAGAAAAGTACGTCATCTGTTAGAATCTCTCCGTTCCACACGTCCTTGGGATGATGGACAAGTGTGTGTGTTTGGTGTGTTTGAATTCAGTATTTTCATTCACGCAAAGAATATCTTTACAAATAATTACAATGTATATAGAGAAATATATATGAATATATATACACCTTTATACTTGTGATCGTGTTGTGTGTGTGTGTGTGTGTGTGTATGTATATTTATATCTTTTGACATTGTACCAGGAAAATTTTTCTGTTAATCAAATGTTCAAAACTCTAGTATATGAATATATATAACAGTTGCTGGTATCTTGTACCACCAACCCATTGGATCGAATTTCTAAAAAGCTTATATATACTCTAGAGAGTACACTATATATATCTATATATACTATATCTATATGTCTATATATACTATACATATCTACTATATATCTATATATACTATATATCTATATACTAGATATACTATATATCTATATATTATACATCTATATACTATATATCTATATATACTCTCTAGCGAATATATATAATCATGTACATATGTACTCATGTAAACATATAATACATATGAAACTCATAATAATATATATACCCTATTGATAGTATATATTTATATGCTCATGTAAGGATTAACATTTCTTTAGCCATGTTTTTAAAATTTGGAGGTGCTTTGAATGTTTTAATAGTAATAAATAGTTTAGTAGTATTTATAATCTTGATTCTCATCATTATATCATGATTATCATAATCAGTGCTATAAATAACAAATCAAGAAAATAAGAAAGCTTAAGAAAACTATAATAATGAAGGTAGTCATAGAGAGGATTCATTAAGAATTTGAATAAAAGTTTATTAAGGATTTGAATCTAACAATACAAATGATTGACATCACCATGTATGAGGAAAAAAACATTCATAATGACCAAAAACAAGAAAATCTGTAGTTGATGGTGTAAACTGACAATTCTTTAGCTACACAGCATGTAATTGACCTAAGGCAAGGGAGTGATAATTTCAAATATATGAGGCTCGGGAGTTATACAATCCAGACATTCTTCTAAAAATTTTACTTGACATAGCTCAGCCAAAAGCAAAAAAAAAAAAAAAAAAAGAATTATTGAATTAATCAGTTTCATATGTGAGTTGATTTTATTTATTATCTTTCCATTCAGCTTGCATTTTCCTGATGACCTACAATTAGCATTCACAGAATTCTAAAATTAACTTATGATTTAAATAATTTTCTAAAAGTTTATTTTGTAAATATCAGAACACGTATTAGAAACAGAAAATGAAAGTTATATGACATAATGTACTAGAAGGAACACCAAATTTTAGCAATCAGAAGGCTGTAGCCTTAGTTTATAAGAAACTTAATTTATTCAAGTCTATAAACATTCCTAAATGCTGGTCTTTTAGACATGAACTGGTTTTTAAGATAACCTCTATTCTGCTGATTTTGCTGCTCTTTAAAATAGTTCCTTGATTACTTATTCATAACATGAGTTAATGTTATTAATCATATGTATCACTGAAGGATAATACTTCAAAGATGAATGAAGTAGCACTTTTTAACATAGGCATTAGCATCTGCCTAGCTTATTACCTTTCTAATAAGAACGAGAACCCTATATTACAAGCAACAATATTATCGGTGTAGCCCAAGACTGTCTGTGGTCTTGCAGGAAGCAGGGATCCAGCCCCCTTATTCACCTATCTACTGCCAATATCCCACCCAAATGCTTACTCCACACTTGCTATTTCGTAAACTGTTGTGGAATTCATCAATTGATTAGCTAGTTAGTTAAAAAGGAAACTTAAAAAACTTTTCTAATAGTGGATAGGTCTTAGGATTTGCTAAAGGAAAGAGGATTTGTTGAGAAAAGCCAAGTCTACTCATTAAAATTAATTATGTTAATATTAAACATTAAGTTAGATATAAGTATATTTGAAAAATTAAAAGTAATCAGATAGAGCTACAATGTGGGTCTGTAGTTAGCAACTCAACTTTTTTCACAAAACAATGACAGTCTGGCCAGCTGTTCACCAATTTCCCTTCCTTCTCACATAAACAGGCTGTAATATTCTATACCACACAGCACCATAGTTCATACTAGTATGGCTCTATCTTTGCATCTGAATTTATTTATAAATTTCAAAGTTTTGAATCATTGTGCATGCAACTACTGAAAGAACAGCATTTAAACTATGATCTTAATCAATGGCATTTCTATGGCTCTTGCTTTTACTTTCCATTTGTGATTTATATACACTGTAAGCAAACGGAGGACAGTCACACTCACGGCATTTGCAAAACTTCTTCTTTAGCATCCTATAACATGCACATTATGTTTTTGTTCAATTTCTTTTTCCCTACCTTTGAGCACTGAATCTGAGTCAGACCGTTAACTACATTCATGAAAATTTGTAGAAAAGTAATGGGTTTTGTAAGTTATGGCAATTCTGTTATATTTGATTTTTTTTAAATCTGAATCTAAGTCTTCCTTTATATTACCGATAACTAAAGAGAGGGGTCCCTTAATTGAATTTGTGCACAATATATGTTTTCTACTTTCTCTGATTCACTAGCTTTTTTACTTGGACGACACTTCCCGTGCCCCCCCTCCCCACCCCACACACACACAGTTTCATGATCTGTGAAAGAAGAGAATTAAATAAATACCCTCAAATATCTGTTTTGTCTCTAAAATACAGATCTGAAAAAAACGTTAAATTAAAACATTTGAAAATGCCATTTTCTAGGTCAAATTGTTGAGTATTGACATTGTATATGATTTGATCTGGTAACTGAATATTTTGTAGGCCTAAAAGTATCTTTTAACTTTGTTTTAAACAAAAACAAAGAATATTCGTCTTTGTTTCATGAGGTGGCATTGCTAGTAGACACCTTTGAAATTATGCCCTCTTTTTATTTCTTTGTTAACCTGGAATTCTGAGCTCTATTACAGCGGGGACTCTGTTTCTGTTTAATGCCCCAGTGCCTGGAACAGTGCCTGACAAATACTAGACTCAGAGTAAATGTTTGGTGAAGGAATAGTGTTGTGACTTAAAATGATCAAATTTTACAGAATTGTAATTATTAATAATGATGATAATCAGACATGTTAAAATACTAGAGTAGATAATACCAAAGGTGAAATTTTTGACAGCTCTGTTAATGGGAAGGTGACAAGTTAATGTTAGCTAAAATAATCAAAGGTGTGGCACATCACACAAAGATGTAAAAGCTGTGTCAGGTTAGTTCAGGGCTTACACGTGGTTTTATGAATATTTATTTTACAATTATATGGATTTTTATAATTACAAATATTTTTTCATATTAGAAAATATAAACATATAGACATGTTTAAAGGAAAAAAATTATTTATAGTGTTACTACTCAGAGAAAATTATAAAATCAGACCCACATATGTAGCTGCTCACGCCATGGTCATTTTCCCATGTGATTAAATATTCTTTGAAACATTGTTTTCATATTTTACTTGTATGTTTTCACACATAAATAAAAGTAGATAAACAAACATATACTCATCATCCAGATTCAGCATGTATCAAGGTTTGCCTGATCCCTTGCTGCATCTATCATTTTTGCCTTTTCATTTTCATATTTTAAAACCAAACCTAAAATTAAGTCATTGAATCTCTATATACTTTAGTATGTGTTTCTAAAAGTAATATGGCCATTTAACACAGCCACGATGCCAACAAGATTTTTAAATAAATATTTAAGGTCACCTAATACTCACCACATGATTGAATTGCTCCAGTTATCTCAAAAACATATTTTTACAGCCAGTTTCTTTGAGTCACAAATCAAAGAAGATCTATATATTACATTTGGTTCTTAGTTCTCCTTAATCTCTTAATCTTCAACAATCACCCTTTCCTTTTGTATTTTTTCCTGCTATTGACTGTCACAGAGAAGGAGTTGATTCTTCTGTGAAATATTTTAAATTCTGGATTTGTGTGTTTATTTCCTTGGTGTCATTTAACTTTTTTGTTGTTGTTATATACGCTGGAAATGAAAGTTAGCTCCAGAGACTGGATGAGCTTCAGTTCAACTACTTAAGGCCCATTTTCCTATCGTAAAATTCTCCATCAACCTTTTATCTAATGTTTCAACTGCTGATAATAATTGCCTGAATTCTGTTATTATACTTGCAAAATAATGATTTCGTAATACTATAATTTCTCCCACATAAATTAGTTACAATTCTTTGGTTAAAAACTTTCCCCTTTCAGCTGGACGCTGTGGCTCATGGTAGTAATCCCAGTACTTTGGGAAGCAAAAGCAGGTGGATCACTTGAGGTTAGGAATTAGAGATTAGCCTGGCCAACATGGCAAAACCCCATCTCTACTAAAGATACAAAAAAATTAGCTGAACTTGGTGCCACGCATCTGTAATCCCAGCTACTTGGGAGGCTGAGGTATGAGAATCACTTGAACCCTGTAGGCGAAGGTTGCAGTGAGCTGAGATCACGCCATTGCACTCCAGCCTGGGCAACAGAGGGAGACTCTGTCTCAAACAAACAAACAAAAAAACCTTTCCCTTTTCAACAAAGTGTTGTCACATTGAAATAGAGTTTGTAAGAGAAGAGTTAAATACTTAATTCTGGTTTTTTTGCCATTTTCAGTCAGGTGTTGATACTTTAGATACCTCCAATTCTTATTTCCACTATTTTACAGTACTATAAATTATTATACATCATCATTTATAAATTAATAAATAATAATAGTTATAGACTATCATAGATAGTTATAGGGGGCAGATTAAGTTATTGGGGGCAAATTAAGATTTTTTTTATAGCCTCATTTTTGCTTAGGACCCATGTTCTTCTAAGCATGTATAGTCAAAATTCTGTGCTATAAGGTCACTTGAAATAATTCCTTTTTCTGATGCAATGAAATTCATTTATTTCCATTTGTTTCTAATTTTTAGGATTTTTTTTCCTTCACTATATATGTTTAATATAATTCTTGAGTTAGGATTAACTCTGCCATCTTTGTATTTATTTTCTCTTTTTTTCCATTTATTTTTCTTTATCTGTTCTCTTTGGATTAATCAACTACTTTTGATTAAATGGCAGTATTTTTTTCATATAATTGTTTATGGCATTTTAATTATTTTTTAGTTATTACATTGGAGATTTTAAAAAGAGATATTTCTAACTTGTCTACTTTAATACAGGACATTTGCCACTTCCCAAACAATGTAAAGCCTCATAACAGTTAAACTCTTTTAACCACCTCTGATACATTGTGTTATTGATATTTACTTAGTTTTATATATGTTATAACTTCCACAGGGCTTTATTTTTACTTTTATTTTAAACAGTATTTACTTTGATTTCAAAACAGCATTTCTTATACTCTTCATTCCTTTCTACAGTTTCATGCTTCCATGCGAGATAATTGTCTATAGCTTGAAGAACTCTTATCAGTATATCTTAGAGTTCAAGCCTACTGGTGACGTGTGTGTGTGTGTGTGTGTGTGTGAGAGAGAGAGAGAGAGAAGGTCTTTTTTGACCTTCCTTTGTAAAGAATATTTTTATTCCATGTCAACCTCTAAGTTGGCAGAATATATTCATTTCTTAATCTTTAAAAATAGTCTGTTGCATTCTGACTTCTGTAGCCACTGTTGAAAAGTCATCCAACTTCTGATTGATGTTTATATTTTGATAATAACTTTATATTCTCTGGTGGCTTTAACATTTTCCTTCTATTTTGAATGTTTAGCAGATTAACCCTAATGGGACCAAGTGAGTTTTTTGCGTTTATCTTGCTTGGAGTTTTCTGAATTTATCTAATTGTTGGGTAGATAACTCACCAGATTTGGAAAATCATTGACCACAAATTCTCCAAATATTGCTGTTATTTTTTTTTCTCTCTTTGTTTTTCTTCCAGGACTTAAATTACATATATGTGAGAACTTTTGACTGCATCAAGTATCTCTCCTAATGACCTTTCCCTGAGTTCCCAAGTCCTATCCTCAGCTATTTTCAGTCTCCCGTTCAACCCATTCAGTGAGTCCTTACATTTCAGATGTTTTTAAGTTCTAAAATGTCCTTTGATTTTACCATAGATTCTACATCTAGGTTAAATTATTCTATTCATTCATTTTTCTATCTTTTCTTTCTTCCTTAAGATACTAATTACAGCTGTTTGTCTACTTGCCAAAGATAATATGTAAATCTTCTCTGTGTCTGACTCTACTAATTATTATTTGAAGATTAGTTGCATTTTCCTATTTCTTTATATATCTGATTTTATTTCACTGTAAGTAGAATATGGTATTTCCAGTATTTAGGCTCTTGTTCTTACAATATTCCTCAAAAGTATTGGGTTATTTTACAATGTAGTTAAATTACCCCAAATCACCATCATTTTTAAAAATTAATAGAATTCATTTTTAGAGAAGTTTTAGGTTTACCGAAAATTGAACAAATAGTACAGAGAGTTCCCATATTACTCCCTAGCCT
Organism: Macaca fascicularis; assembly: GCF_037993035.2. NCBI lineage: Eukaryota > Metazoa > Chordata > Mammalia > Primates > Cercopithecidae > Macaca > Macaca fascicularis. Next base: position 42,287,783 of record NC_088386.1, on the reverse strand, counting down.
CCAGAAAGAGATTCAGTTTTCCCTATTAACATATTTACTTAGTGTGGTAGTTTGTTAAAATTGATGAACCAATGTTGATAAATTATTATTAACTAAAGTCCATACATTAGGTTTCACTCTTTACATTGTTACAGTTCTGACAAATACCTCATGACAAGCATCCATCATTACACTATCATACAGAATAATTTCATTGCCCTAAAAAAAAAACCCTGTTATCCACTTTTTCATTCCTCCCTCACTCCCCCTGCTTAACCCTTGACAATCAGTGGTTGACACTACAACCACTGATCATTTTACTGTTTTTTTTTTTTTTTTGCCTTTTCCAGAATGTTATACAGCTACTATCATGTAGTAGTTAGCCCTATCCAACTGACTCTTTGTTTAGTAATATTCTTTTGCTTAAGTTTCCTCCACATAATCTTGTGGCTGGACAGTTTCTTTTTATCACTGAATAGTGTTCTCTTGTATGACATACTACAGTTTGCTTATCTATTCACCTTTTGAAGGACATATTGGTTGCTTTTAGTTTTTGGCAATTATGAATACAGCTGCTATAAACATTGAATGGAAGTTTCTTTTGTGTGGAAATACATGTTTTTTTTCCATTTGGGTGAATACTTAGGGTCATGATTACCAGATTGTTTGGTAGGACTATTTAGCTTTATAAGAAATTATCACTCTGTCTTCCAAAGTGACTGTACCATTTTTCATTCCCACCATAAATTCATGAGAGTTCCTATTGCTTCACATCTTTACTAGTGTTTGGTTTTGTCAACATTTTGAATTAAGCGTGTAAGGGCATCTCATTATGTTTTAATTGGCAATTCCCTAATGATCATGACATTGACCATCTTTTCATATGCTTTTTTTTTTCTTTTTTTTTTTCTTTTTTTTTTTTTTTTACCATTTGTATGTCTTGGTTGAGATATCTGTATAGATTTATTGTCCATTGTTTAATTAGGTTGTTTATTTTCTATTGTTTCATTTTAAGGGTTTTTTTATTTTAGAAAAAAAGCACTTTATCAGGTATATGTTTTGCAAAGATTTTCTCCCAGTCTGTAGCTTGTCTTTTTTAGAGCAGTGTCTTCATAGTGTCTTTCATAGAGCAGAACTTTTTAATTTTAACAAAGTCCAATTTATCAATGTTTTCTTTAATTGTTAATGCTTTTGGTGCTGTATCTAAAATGCTGTTACAAAATTGAAGGTCACCTATATTTTCTCCTGTTATCTTACAGAAGTTTTATAGTTTTGCATTTTACATTTACAACTGCTATCCAGTGAACTTTGTGAAAGATGTATGGTATGTAGTTAGATTTTTTTTTTTTTTTTTTTCATGTAGATGCCCAATTGTTCTAGTAGCACTGTTGACAAACATTATCCCGGGCCAGGCACGGTGGCTCACGCCTGTAATCGCAGCACTTTGGGAGGCGGAGGCAGGCGGATCACAAGGTCAGGAGATTGAGACCATCCTGGCTAACACGGTGAAACCTTGTCTCTACTAAAAATACAAAAAAATTAGCCGGGCGTGGTGGCGGGCGCCTGTAGACCCAGCTACTCGGGAGGCTGAGGCAAGAGAATGGCGGGAACCCAGGAGGCGGAGCTTGCAGTGAGCCGTGATCGCGCCACTGCACCCCAGCCTGGGCGGCAGAGCGAGACTCCGTCTCAAAAAAAAACAAAAAACAAAAAGAAAAAAAAGAAAAACATTATCCCTTCATTGTTAAATTACACTTGCTACTTTCTGAAAGGTCAGTTAATTATGTTTGTGTGAGTCTGTTTCTGGGCTCTCTTTTCTATTACACTGATGTTTTATATTTGTCTATTCTTTCACAAATACCATTCTTCCTTGATTACTATAGTTCTATATACGGCTTGAAGTTTAGTATTTTCAGTTATAGTATTTCAGTAGTTGAAGTTGTGTATTGAACTTGAATATTGATTATCCTGGGCCTTTGCTTTTCTATATGGAATTTTGAATCAATTTGTGGTTTTAACTGGGATTACATTGAATTTATAGATCAAGTTGGAAAGAACTGGTATCTTGACAACAATCAATCTTCCCATTTAAGTGTATGGAATATCTCTCAATTTATTTAGATCTCCTTTTATTTCTTTCATCACAGCTTTATAGTTTTCTTCATACTGAACTTCATGTTTTGTGGACTTATTATGAAGTATTTCACTATTTTTATGTGCTGCTAATGTATATGATATTGTGTTTTTAATTTCAAATTATAATCGTTCATTCAGTATATAGGAAAACAATTGACTACTGTATATTAACCTGTTATTGTGCAACCTGGCTATAATCACTGATTAGTTCCAGGAGGATTTTTGTTGACTCTCTAGGCTTTTCTATGTAAATAATCCTGTGATTTTCAAACAAATATAGTTTTATTCCTTATCTTTACATCTTTTATTTCCTTTGCCTATATTATTCCTTTACCTAGGACCTTTGATATGAGGTTGAGGAGGAGTGGTGAGAGGCAACCTTCTTCCCTTGTACAAGATTATAGGGAGGAACTATCTAGTTTCTCAACATTAAATAGGATATTAACTGTAGGTTTTCTTGTAAACTTTAAAAATCAAATTCAGAAAGTTATTTCATTCCTATTTGCTAAGAGTTTTTTTCATTAAGTAGTAGTAGATACTTTTTCTGAATCTAGCAATACAGTCATATGATTTTTCTTCTTTAGCCTATTGATGTGATGAATTAAATTAATTGATTTTTGAATGTTTAACCAGCCTTGTATACCTGTATAATCCATCTTGTGTAGGGTATAACTCATTTCCTACATTTTTGGATTTGATTTACTAATATTTTGTTGATTGTTGTACCTTTGTTAATGGCACATATATGTCTGTAGTTTTCTTTTCTTGTAATGTCTTTATTGTATTTTGGTATTAGGGAAATGTTGGCCTCATGCTGGTCTCATAGAAGGAGCTAGGAAGCATTTTCTCTGCTTCTATTTTCTGGAAGAGATACTAAAAAATGGTATCTTTCTTTCTTAAATGTTTGATAGAATTCACTAAAATTCAGTAAAACCATCTGGACTAGTTCTTTTTTGGAAGGTTATTAATTATTGATTCAATTCACTTTATTTAATAGATATTGGCTTATTTAGATGATCCTTTTCTCCTTTTCTGAATTTTGGTAGATTGTGTCTTTCAATAAATTAGTCCATTTCAATTAAATTATCAAATTTATAGGCATAAAGTGTTACTATTTCTTTACTGTGATTTTCTTGTTCATGTATCAGTAGTCTGGGGCCCTCTTTTAATTCTGCTATTAGCAATTTGTGTCTTCTCTGTTTTCTTTGGTTATTCTAGTCAGAGTTTTATAATTATATAGAAGTTTTTTAAAGAATCAGCTTTCGGTTTCACTTATTTTCTCAATTGTTTTCCTCTTTTCAATTTTATTAATTTCTGCACTATTTATTATTTCTTTTTTTCTACTAGCTTCAGGATTATATTGTTCTTTTTTCTTTAGTTTCCTATAGTGGAAGCTTGATGATTAATTTTAAATCTTTCTTCTTTTCTAAGATAGTCATTCAATGCTGTATGTTCCCTCTAATCATTGCTTTTGCTGCATCTCACAAACTGATATACTTTCATTTTTCTCAAAATATTTTTTAGATTATCTTCAGATTTTCTTGACCAGTGTGTTATTTGGAAATGTCTGGTGTAATCCTATTTCTCCAGTGACTTATGCTCTTGGTCATCTGTGACTCTGTATCTGCTTATTTCTTGAGTTTCCCCCGCCACCCCCCAGGGCAACAGTTTGGCCTGTGACCTTAGTTTCCTGATGGACCTAGGGAGAATTGTTGGCTTTTACCTTATGTGTCCCTTTCCCTTTCCCTTTCCTTTCCTTCTTTCTTTTCTTTTCTTTTTTTTTTTTAATGGGTCTTGCTCTGTTGCCCAGGCTGGAGTGTGGTGGCATGAACTCGGCTCACTGCAACCTCCACCTCCCAGGTTCAAGCGATCCTCCTGTCTCAGCCCCCCTAGTAGCTGGGATTACAGGCATATGCCACCATGCCCAGCTAATATTTTGTATTTTTAGAAGAGACTGGGTTTTGCCATGTTGTCCAGGCTGGTCTCAAACTTCTGACCTCAGGTGATCCACCCGCCTTGGCCTCCAAAAGTGCTGGAATTACAGATGTGAGCCACTATGCCTGGCCTTGGCTGTTTTCTTATTGTGAGGATGGGAGTGATAGTTTCCAAGCTCTTTGCATGTCAGGGATTAGGTATGACTTTCATAATTTTCAGGTTTGACTTTAGCCTTAGTATAGGTGTTCTTCAAATTTGCCAGTATTCTTAGGATGTGGTCTTACTTCAAGGTCTTCACCTTTGTGAGATTTCAACTGAAAACCTGAGGTATTCTCCAAAAACTTTCTACTCTGGCAGGAATCGAATTCTGATTTCTCCTTGGCACTGTGTGTATCTGAAATCTGCTCATCTCTTCAGCCTGTTATCATTAATCTGTATAACAGACTCCATTAATAATACCCTGTGAAGTGGAATTGTTACACAGATAGCCATTTTGCTACCTTGGATGCTGATTTTTGCTCCCACACCCAGTGAAACTGTTACTGAAATACCAGGGGTTTGGTCTAGGTCCTGCTGCTCACCACACAGAAAACCAGTCACTAAGATGGTGAGTATTGCCAAGGAAGAAGGCTTTAATTCGGTGCTGCAGCTGAGAAGATGGGAGATCAGTCTCAAATGCACCTTCCTGACTGACTAAAACCAGAGGTTTATATAAAAGGCAAGAAATGTAGCAAGGTGTTAGAAAGCAAGAACTTGGGAGGGGCAAGGAAGCAATCATGGTGAATGAGGGGTCTGGTATCTGGTGCAGTGATCTGGTTTCAATTCTTTGACACTTTTTGTGAGAGGCCTAAAGATTGTTGCCTGAAGAAGGAACTCAGATAAAACAAAAGTTCCAAGCTTTTTAAGACCAGAAGGGCCAATTATTATGTTTATCCAAAAACAACTGTTGGTGGGACTCTTGGGCTGGTTTCAAAACTATGACTTTCTGCATGGGCTCATCTTTCTTGCAAGATAGTGTCACAGGGTCCTTAGTGTTGCTTCGCCAGCTGGAAACCTCTGTGGCCCATGTCACCTTCTGCTTTAGTATTGCTTGTGCCTGCTGGACTCATTCCACCCACCTGGCCTGGCAGGCTGCACTCGGCTCACATTACCAGCCCAAATCTCATGCCTGCCAAGGGCGAGCCAGGTGAGGAGCAGTGACAGGCATGTGAGCAAGCAAGCATTGGGTGTGGCCACTGCACACAGCCAGGCACACCAGCTGCTATGGTGGTGCAGGCAACTACAGGTGCTGGCACAGATGCCAGCTCCATTCAAAGTTACAGCTGGACCAGACATACCTGAAGCAGCTTTTGCTGCGGGCACCAGCACCTGGATGAGGGGAATGCAGTGGCATCTGAAAACTCCTAGACACCAGGAACTACAGAGGCCCAAAGACGGTGTTACAGCATGTCACAGCCCTGGCTTGGGGAGACCCGAGGTCTGCACTCCCAGAAAGGCTGCAGCTCTTCTCTCCTTGCAGCCTGCAGCATGGTGAGTGATGGGGCAAGTTTCTAGGGGCTGTGTTTCAGTCCATTTGTGTTATACCTCTTTCAGTCCTGCTGCCCCACTCTGGGCCACAGATCCTGGGCTGACTTGGTTCCGCTGCTGCTTTCCCTCACATGGGATGGCCACCCAGTGCCAGCAGAGGACTGTAGTGTTACAGCAGCTCTGGCTCAAGGAATCCCAAGGTCTGGGCCCCCATAATGTCAGCACTCTTCACTCCTGCAGTCTGGGAGTGTGTCACTGCCCACAGCTCAGCGAGCCAGACAGAAATGTGTTACAGCTCCTTGTGCTCCTGGGTCCTGAGTTCTTGTCCCATGTCAGGGAAAAACGAGGTTATGTGGACAACTGGAGGGTGAGCAAGGCAGAGATAAACTTTATTGGGTAACAGAACAGCTCTTAGGTGACCCAAAGTGGATTGTTCCTTTCTGGAGGCAGGTAGTCCCAATGAGTGTCTGAGTCTGGCTGAATCTGAGGGTTTTATGTGCTCAGAATAGAAGAAGTGTGTGCTGATTGGTCCATGGGTGGCCAGGCAGACCTGGAAAAGCACCATCTGATTGGCTGAAAGGCATCAATGAAGTTTTTATTCCAGGTGGCAGACTCCAGGCTTCTGGCTGTCCTTGGCTTGATGGTGGGGTTTCACCAGGGACTCAACCCGTCCCACCTAGGAACGTGTCTGCCTCCTGCCACCATCAACATGCCATCCATGGCACCCAGGCTGTCTGTGCTAAGGGGTGCCTGCAGGCCCACGCTAAGCCACTCTCAGCCTCCCGTCCTCCCTCCCATGCTCGTCAGCACCCAAAATCTGGAAGGGGCCAAGGTGGCAGGGGCCTGATGTGTCAATGCTGCCCCAAGCACATGCATACCTAGCCAGGTAGCAACAGTTTCTAGGCTTGGCTACAACTTTGCTCCACACTGGAGCAGACATTGAGAGTGGGGAGAGGCCAGGGAGTGGGAGCAGGCACTTCAGAGCCTGGGGGGAAAGGGGGCTTCCCAGGTCCCTGAGAGCACAGGGATGCCCAAGTCCAGAGACATGGCTGGGCAGCTGCAGCTGCACCCAGGAGTGCAGGCTGTCACCCCACCACCTCAGTAGGGCGAGGGGCTGCTGCTGGGATCACCTGTTCCTGATTTCTGCTGGCTCCAGGGAGCACACAGCCCTGACCATGCCTCCCCACCTCTAGCTGTCATCCTCACAGTGGCCACTCCAGATGGGCCGACACTGCCATCATAGTTTCTAAAAAATTTTCAGAGAGAAAACCAAGATGTCACCTCTTGTGCATTTTTTTGTCCAAATAATGTAGCACTGTGTTAGTTGCTTTCTGATGCATGAAATCAGTTGTTTTATATATCTGGTAAAGCTTTTATTTATTTTTAATGGTCATGGTAGGCAAACGGGGGTTAAGTCCAATATTATGTATTCTGTAATGGCTAGCATTCTTACTCTTCATAGTTTGCCTAAATATAGAATCTAGAAGTGATAGTTTATTCTTTTTCCACTTTGAAGCTATTACTCCAAGTACATTAAGATTATGAAGACTAAACTAACTAAAAAATTAAAATTAAAAAAAATAAGAGATGTAATTTTACATAGTGGGAATGTGATAAAATCACATTTTGTGTTTTAATATACAAGGTTATATATGCAAAAGTATGTATATTGTGATTATAAAAGTTTTTCTCTTTCAGAGGCAATGTTTACTATATATTATTTTTGTCCCTACAATCTGACTTATGGTTATAGGTGCCAAATAAAATACAAATTCATTTTATCATCATAATAAGCATGTAGAGTGCCTATCATCATTCCCGTTTTATAAAGGGAGAAAACTGAGATCCAGCAAAGTTAATTTATTGTCCACAGTCACAGAATGAGTAATTGGAAAAAACTAAAATTCGACCCAAATCTTTTCTACTCCAAGTCTAAAGCTCTTAACTGCTTCACTTCTCTGAGTTCTGGCTCCTTTTTATTGCTTTCACAGCCAAATTCTTTAGAAATTACCTCTTACTTTTACCTCCATCCCCACCACTATTCTCTTTAAAATCTATAATCTAAAAATTGTTCTTCCATCTGTTTATGCTTTTTTTTTTTCATCAGGATGTTCCATCCTGCTTTTTGCTACAGTGCCTTCGCCTGCTCTGCCATTCACCACTGTCAGTTTAAATCCATATTGCTTTCAAATTCAGGACTTATTCTCTACAAAGAAATGTAACCCTCCAGCAGATGTTTTTTTTCGTTTTTTCTTTTCTTTTTTTTTTTTTTTTTTTGCTTCGTTAAGATTTCAGTCAATATCAGGAATTATTTTCCTAAATCAACACCACTGTTCACCTTAATTTTCTCAAGTGATATGAAATACATGCATCGCAGTTTTCTCATTTCAAAATAGAGGAGATCATCTTAATATTTTCACATTTTAAGCCACCAGTAATCTTGCTGAAAATAGTTACTGTTAGGCCTTAAAAGCTGCCTAACCCGCTTAATGTTTAATGTTGGCCCAAGCGAGTGTCTGAAACCTCTTAAACAGTAGAGAATTAGTTCCTTTAATCCTAGTTATAAAAATGATGATTCTCAGTCGAATGGAGAGGGTGAAAAGGTAGGGAGTATTTAATCATGAGGATGTTATGATGACTCTCTTTATTTTTGAACCCCATCTTCATGTTTCTGTTCTGTGACTTTTAAAGCTTCCTACAAAATCATATTCCTCCACCTATATTCATAAGTATAACTATATATCCTCATACAGGAATGGGAATCAAGGCCAGTTAAACACCCATGGTGTTGCAAGTGTGAAGTAAAGCTCAAGTAAGTAGCTGTCTAACACCAGTCTCTGGCTTCCTCATTACGTGGCATTCTCCTGTGTGCCTAAGTGTGTTCACCTGCTGACTTCTTGTGAGAACATCAGCCATATCTGATTAGGGCTCAGCCTACTCCAGTATAACCTCATCTTAACTATGTCTTCAACAACTCTATTTTCAAATAAGATCACTTTCTGAGATACTTACTGAGGGGTTAGGACTTCAGTGTTTTTTTGGTTTGTTTGCTTTTTTGCAGGGGAGGAACATAATTCAGACAATAACAATACTTTGTTCATTTTAGAATGATGGTTATTAATGTCTGTTTACAAAAGATGTTAGTATTTTGATTTTACTTTTTTCTGTTTCTCCAAGAAACTATTAAACAAGAATTAAAAATGAGTTATGAGTTGGCATAACATTTATGGGTAGAAAACATTAGTTTTAAAAATCCATGCAAGTAAGATAGTAAGATATAAAATGCTGATTCAGCTTTTGGAGTTACAAGAAACCAAATCAAAAGCAGTTTAAAATACAATACAACAAATCAAAAGCAGTTTAAAGTACGACAGTGGAGAAATAGGCAAATAGTATATAATATATTTGAGCTTTCTTACTTTTATTTAAATATTGATAAGAGAATACGATATTCAAATTTTTGGACACTTTCTCAATGTACCTTATTTGTTTGTTTGCTTATTGGTGGATAAAGCAATGCTGCTTCCTTTAACATGAAAAATAAACTGCACTTATTCATTTAGAAAATAAACATTCTAGAAACCACTTTTATAGATGATTTTTGTTGCAAAAAAGTTTATTTCACTAATATAACTTCCTATTGAAAACCTATGTAATAATAGTCAGAAAAATTAATAAAGTATTTGTAATACAGGATATAAATTGATTTATGTGGATTAATCTGACATCCCCAGATACTATAACCTTCCTAAAAAAAGAGACCTTGTCATTTACATATTTGGAAAGCTACATGATACTTAGAACAACATTAAAATTGAAATATGGGCTCAGGAAAACAACAATTTGTTGTTAGTTTTTTAAATTGCCATTACAATCTCATTTAAAATATATTTGATTGGGGAAAAAAGTGAAACATCTCATTTAGATGTTTATTGGTACTTAAAACATGTAACATGAGAAATGAGCTGACCACCCAGTCATGGTCTCAGTCCCATATTATAATTTCTCTCTTCATCAGTTGAGAATAGAGCTGAAAACAAATAATTATGTTCATTATTGCTATTTAACTGAGTCAACACACTGTTTCTAGGTTGGCTCCATTTTAGCTTTTAGCCTTTGAAATGAATACAATGTCTTTGTGTAACCGTTTCTAAGAGGACAGTCTATCAATATTTAATTTCACCAGCCAGAGAAAGCATTAACATAGCATAAAACAATTTATGAGATTGGCTTAGTCTTGAATTTTCTCATTAAATGTAGTTAAAATTTATCAACAAAAGCATTCTGTGTGCATGTTTGTTATCTTAATAATTCCAATTAACTTTTGGTAATTGCTGAGAATCTGCAGCTATCTATTTTTCATTGTTACAGTTCTCAACAACCAGCAGAAAAATGAGTAAAATAAGCCAATAACGAGTAAAATTTAGTGTAGGTCAACTAAGTTTTTATTCTCAGTGGAGAATATAAAATTTATCAAGAAATCAAATCTGTATTTTTACAAATATTTGAAAAGAACCCAAAATATCAGTAAAGCTCTACAAAAAGCATGAAAATCCTTTAGAATATTACATACACACACATCTATGCAGACACAGGTATGTGGTTTTTTTTTTTTCAGACATATTCCTTATTATTACACCCTGATATGTATAACTCCAAGAATAGTATTTCTCCTGATAACAGGTCTACTCTTTCTGGTGCTTACTTTATATCACTTCCACAATGGACATAAATTGTGAGGATGAATACACTGAACTGAGCTACATACATACCTCAGGTTAATTTCAACTTCAGTCAGTCTCATAGCACAATATGGTGCTACTCAGTTACCAATTGTTTATGTCATGAAACAATTAGCTTATAATAATAGTTGTAATGACAGGTTTTAAAACTAGATATTTTCTGCAGACAAAAATCTATGATCTGTTTGCCACATGTAATCATATGAAATATAAATAGTGAAGAAAAGAAAACTAATGAAAAAAACAGCAAGGTATTACCTGTGTGATTCAACCAAAAAATCAAATATGTGGCTGACCCTAGAAAAATGAGTGATTACAAATTGTTAATTTAAATTAGAAACACGCTAAGTATTTACATATTATGTTATTTATAGATAAGGGATAACTTACCAGTTTGTTAAACAAAATAAATAATATATTTTGAAGAGCTACTGCCCTACATTATTCTGTAATGTAGAGAAGTAGTTTAAATTGACCAACTCTATAGCTAAAAATTGGTTCAAATTTCAAGTCTGTTATTTATTAATCAACTTCATTAACATCTCTGAGACTTTCCAAATCTGAAAATTGATTTTAATAAATTTTACCTTAAAAGATTGTTATCATGATTAAATAGGACATACTATGGAAGAATTTGGGACAGGGAGTGACTAATAGATCATGGTAATATTGGTTAGCTGTGTTTTTCTTCCATCCTCAAGGTTCACAACTACTAAGATATGTTTTATCATGCTTAAAGGAGGAGAGAAAACAAAATCTTGGGCCTTTGAAAAATAGGAAGATTGAATACAAACTGCTTTATAAATCTGAGGTGTTCAAAGGAAAGTATCAAATTATAAATATTCTGGATTCTAGGTAGAAAAAAATTTAATTTTATCCTGAAAATATGTAAATATGTAACCAATAACCTGCACAATATGTAGATTCTATTTATCAGACATTTACTGTATGTATTTGGAGCATGAGTTTTCCAAGATAAGGTAATAACATAAAAAGTTATCTCATGCTGGTGATATCTTTGGGTCATTTGACATAATTAAACACAAAACAAATATAAAAAATAACATTGCAAATATTTGTAGCATTTCAAGAGATAAACAACCCATATAAGAAAGATTTTTTTAAAACTTTTAACTTCAGGGGTACAGATGCAGTTTTATTATATAGGTAAACTTGTGCCATGGGTGTTTGTTGTACAGATTATTTTGTCACCCAGGTATTAAGCCTAGTACCCATTAGTTATATTTACTGATCCTCTCCCTCCTCTCACCGTCCACCCCAAAGTTTGTGTGTCCATATATTTGCATCGTTTTGCTCCCACTTACAAGTGAGAACATGTGGTATTTGATTTCCTGTTTCTGTTTTAGTTTGCTAAGAATAATGGCCTTCACCTCCATCCATGTTTCTGCAAAGGATGTGATCTTTTTATTTTTTATGGCTGCGTATTATGCCATGATGTATGTGTACCACATTTTCTTTATTGATAGGCATTTAAATTGATTTAGCGTCTTTGCTATTGTAATGGTGCTGCAACGAACATATGTGTTCATGTGTCTTTACAATAGAATGATGAATGATTTATATTCCTTTGGGCATATGCTCAGTAATGAGATTGCTAGGTTGAATGGTAGTTTTGTTTTTAGGTCTTTGAGGAAACACCACACTGATTTCCAAAATGTTGAACTAATTTACACTCCAGCCAACAGTGTATAAGTGTTCCCTTTTTTCCACAACCTCACCAGCATCTGTTACTTTTTGACTTTGTAATAATAGCCATTCTGACTGTTGTAAGATGGTATCTCATTGCAGTTTTGATTTACATTTATGTAATGATTAGTGATGTTGAGCTTTTTTTCATATGCTCATTGGCTGTGTGTATGTCTTCTTTTCAAAACAGAAAAATGTCCCAGCACTTTGGGAGGCCGAGACGGGCAGATCACGAGGTCAGGAGATCAAGACCATCCTGGCTAACACGGTGAAACCCCGTCTCTACTAAAAAGTACAAAAAAACTACCCGGGCAAGGTGGCAGGCGCCTGTAATCCCAGCTACTCGGGAGGCTGAGGCAGGAGAATGGCGTAAACCCGGGAGGCGGAGCTTGCAGTGAGCTGAGATCCGGCCACTGCACTCCAGCCTGGGCAACAGAGCGAGACTCCATCTCAAAAATAAAAAAAAAAATTAAAAAAATTAAAAAAAAAAAAAACAGAAAAATGAACAAGGAAAAGTTTGGAATGTAGAAAATATGAAAAACAGAGTTGTAAATAAATCTATAGTACAAGTAATCATAATAAATATAGATGTATTAAAATCTTTTGTTTTAGATTCACAGAATTTCTAGTTGAATAACCAAAATTCAAGCATATGTTTAAAAAAATAAAATTTAAAATATCTAACATACAAAAACATAAATAGTCAAATATTGGATGAAATAAGGTATCACAGGCAAATGCTACTCTGGTAGCTAAATTAATCAAAGTATATTTTAAAGTAATCATTATTAGGATTATAGTACACATTAAAAACAGTGTTCAGTGTATAATAATGATTCATTGGTTACATGCACATAACAGCTTCTAAGTACATAAAGTGAATATTGACATGTGAAACAAAATAAGAAGTTTAACCAGTAGAACACAAAACAAATACAAATAAATATCCAATTTTATTTATTGTGTAGATGTCATTTTTCCAACCACAATTCAAAAAAACTTGAAATAAAACACACCAAAAATGTAAACACTTGCATGTCAAAAAAATGTTAAATCATACTTTTCAATAATTTATTAATCAAAGAATATATTAAAATTAATATCAAATATTTAGAACTGAATGGTTAAAAAATCAAAATTTTAGTTTTCATAAAGCAGTATCTTAGTTGTTATAGTATGATTCAAATACATTTCATGAGAAATAATTGAAAATCTTAGAATCCTATCCATGAAAAAAAAAAAAAAAGCATTACACTTTTGTTTCTAATACTATTCTCCAGTAAAAGAAGCCAGAATACCTTGGAAAATGGCTGAATTGGGGGCTGGGACAGGGAATATACAGTATGAGCCTGTAACATCTTGTAATGACAGAAAATAAGAACGTGCTTAAAACCAAAATATCTCTTGTACTCCATAAATTTATACACCTACTATATACCCACAGAAATTAAAAGTAAAAAAAAAAAGATACAAAAGAATGAAAACCAAAATAATAAGTACATGTTAAACAGACACATGACCCAACTGAAAAAGCTCTCAATGGTCAAAGTTGTAACAGTTTAAGCACAAAATAAAGTATTATTAAATTACAGCCTAAAATGTAAAATAAATATCCATGTGCATTTACAGATATAAATAAATGATTAAATAAATTAATTAATGGGAGAAATAATAGATTAGTTTCCCATATTGAAAGAGTCCACATAGCTTTGTTGATGCTTCTCCTTTAGGAAAGTGGAGCATGATTTTCCAACCCCTGAATATGGAATGCACACAGTGACTTTCATCCATTCAGTACAATATGAACAGGGAGAATAAAGGAGAACTTTTCAGTGGAGAAACCTGACAAACACTACCTCAGTCAGGTAATCGAGATTAATGTCATCAATAATAAGTCATACTGATATTATGTATCCCTAATATGACATAATGAGAGTGACACCCTAGCCTAACCATGAAAAAATGTGGGATAAACTCAAATATAGTAACATTCTATCTTTATTTGATACCTCAAATATATTCATATTTGGTGAATACCTCATAAGTACTCAAAAAATGCCAGCACCATAAAGTCAAGGAGTTACAGACAGAATGGTGTTCCCCAGAGTTCATATGTTGGTGCCCTAATCCCAATGTGATGGTATTTGAAGATGAAGGCTTTGGGAGGTAATTAGGTTTAGATAAGGTCAAGAGGAAAGGGCCTTTATGATGGGATTAGATTAATTATTTATATAAATGACCAGACAACTTTTCTTTCTGTGCCATGTGATGAACACAGCAAGAAGATGATTATCTGCAAACTAGGAAGAAGGATCTCACCGGAAACCAAATTGGCTTAGTTTGATCTTGGACTTCCCAGCTTTCAGAAATGTGAAAAATAAATGTCTGTTGTTTAAGCTGCCTGGTTTATGGCATTTTCTTATAGCAGATAAACCAAACTAAGACATACAAAAACTGAGTAGCGGTCACAGAATAGAAGAGCCTAAGACATGATGACTAAATGCAACCTGATATCCTGAATGGGATCCTGCAACAATAACAAAAGAACATTAGGTAAAAACTAAGGACATCTAGATAAAGTACGAATTTTAGCTTATTATAATGCAGCAAAATTTTTTAGTTGTGACAAATGTACCACTGTAATGTAATATATTAACAAGAGGGGAATAGAGTGTTATATTTTCTGTACTATATTTAAAACTTTTCAAACATTTTAAAACTAAATTCTGAAACCTTTCTAAAGGTTTATTAAACACAAAGATATTGTAAACCCAAATAAGTCTATCAGGAAATAATAAAAATTAAAAACATAAATATGTCATTCTTATCATATAACAATGAAAGATATGGCATATTGAAATTTGTTTGAAAAAGTCAATAAAACAGAAATACATCTCCCAAAATGGGTCTTGAAAAAAGAGAGAAAGCATAAATAAATACAGAAGGAATTAAATGGAAGACATAAATATAATTATGGCATTTTTTGTAATCACAATAAAATATCACACATAATATTATATTATTTGAATATCTAAATATTTAGGCCAAATATATTTTTTAATTTTTTAACTCAAAAATTTAGATCAAAGAAAAATTTTCAAGAAAAACTATAATTTAGTAAAACATTACCGTGAAGAAACTGAAAGTGTGAATATATATTTATCAGTTAAAGAATAAAAATTATTAGATTGTAATCTACAATCCACCACTCTCAGGCACACATTAAAACACTGGGTCTAGATAATTT
Source organism: Macaca fascicularis (assembly GCF_037993035.2). Lineage (NCBI taxonomy): Eukaryota > Metazoa > Chordata > Mammalia > Primates > Cercopithecidae > Macaca > Macaca fascicularis. The sequence goes on along the minus strand of NC_088386.1, from coordinate 42,272,513 downwards.
AAAAGTTAAATATCATTAAGACTGCAGGAAATTGTTTTTTTTCTATGTCAACTTTCATGACAAGAGAAAAAAAGGAAATTACTCAAAATAATTACAAGAGGCTATAGTCTTAATATTATTATAGTAAATAAAGTTACAGGCCATAATGATTTCTGAATATGAAGACAAAAATATTTAATAAAATACTAGAAAACCAAATCCAACAATGATGTAAAAGTACACTATGACAAAGTATACTTTTTTCCTCAGAGGATGAAAGATGTTTTAGCATAAGAAATATCTCTGAATATTACAACAATTAAAAATTAATGGAGAAATATATATTATTCTAGAAATAAAAAACAATGCAATTCAACATTTATGCATTTAAAAAACTTCTTAATATTTCAGGAATAAGCAGAAAATTCCTTTCCCTGATAAAGTTGTATGCTAATAATCTATATTTTCTTTGACTAAAATGAAGAAATTATGATACAATGAAGAACAAAAATGCTTAAAATCATAGTTATGTAGTTAATATATTGGAGACTTAAGAGCTATCTGAGTAAGAGAAGAAAAAAATAACAGAATGTATGAGACTTCAAAAGGAAGAAACTGCCTGAAGAGAAAATCTGCAAAACTGCTGGAAAACATTCATATATATGAGAAAGTAGCATTCCTATATATCAGAAAAATGATTAGGATAAATCTTTACAAAAATAATGATTTATATAGTTAGCCAAAATTATATAATACCAAATAATATCCCTAACAAAAAGTGTAAGGTATTTGTAAATTGTAGTGTTGTGTTTAAATATATGAAAATGACAAAAATAAATGGAAAAATTAGCAATTATGGTTGGAAAGATTCACTATCATGAAAATAGCACTATCTATAAAGCAATGAGATGATGATTGTATCCTAATAAAGTTTGTGTTTACAGAATTTGGCAAAAATCTTAAAATTGATATGAAAGGGAATGAGGCATAAAAAGTAAGAAATATTCTTGAAAACAGGGTGTTACTTGATCTTACTTTTTATTGATCCTGGTATTGCTGCCTTTTAAGTGGAGTATTTTGTACATTAGCATTTAATACAACTTGAAATATTGCTGGTATTCGGTCTTGCTTTTATTATTTGTTTCTATTTATTTCCTCTGTTTTGTTTCTCTGTTTTTCTCTTCTTAATTTTCTGCCTTCTTAAGACTAAAAAAGGTCTAAAATGTTACCCCATTTGCAAGCAAGCTAACAAATTAGCTTGCTGTAATTTCATAGATTCTGGCAGAAGACATGAGACTCCAAAGTTAGAGATAGGGGTCTATTATTTACTGACAGCAATAATAGTAGCCCTTGTACCAGCAATAACTTTCCTGGTTTCCTGAGACTCGATTTTCGCAGGGAAACATGAAGAATGCCAGGTGACACCTGCAAACGTAGTAAATTTCATTATAGAAGAAACGTCCTAAGCACAGGGGACCTGATTATTTTATAATACGCTGTAAATTTACCTGACCTTTGCTTTGGAGCCTAGACTGTGAATATGTCTGCCCATTGCTCAGAAGGAGAACACAATATCTCTATCTCAATTTTTTAAGGAAATTGGTCCTCTGCTCCAAAGGAAGACACTATCTCTGTCTTCAGAGCTTACTTGCTCTACTAACATCCTTGCAAAGATAGTCTAGAATAAAGACAGTAGCACCTCTGCGTAAAAGATGTGCAGAAATGCCAGGTACTTACTGCAAAAGAATTGTCCTTCAACAATATAAACTCCTTGTGCCTACACATGGAAATATTTTATCTTGAATACATCACAACATTGGCTACTCTGATGAATCCTACAGAGTCTGGAACTCATTTTGACTCATGTAGCATTTAATTCTACTTACTGTCAAGTTGTAGGATGAGTCCTATTTGCAACATTGACCTTGACCATGCCCACAGAAAGCTGGACAAATCTCTTAAACTATCCAGGTCTACACTAGAAAGCTAGATGGCTTTATTCTTCAGTTTCTGTACTGACTTTTTCACTTAACTGAGGGCATTAATCCAGCAGATATATTACTGATTGCATAGACTAGACCTTAGCCCATAAAGAAGAGCTCCAGTGCTATTGTAGTGCATAACAACCTTGGCCAATATATTGAGTCTCACCTGAAATACTTCCAAAACCAAGGTGGTGCCCTTGGTTCCTTAATGTCAGTGACACATTCTGCACCACCTCTTTAAGTTGGATGACTTCCATTATAAGAATAGTTGTCCTTGCAATGTACACCAATAATGAGTTAGTTACTCCTATGGAAATCTTTCCTGGAAGGGTAGCCTCATTCTAGAAACATCTCTACAGTCATTTGAAGACCACAAGATATACTAGGCATATTTTCTTAAACACTTGAAAATCTCTTATGACCTCTTCTACAATGCAAATGATTTTATATATATATATATATATATTTATATATATATATATATATATATAAAATCAACTTTATGCCTAGCTCCCCTAGAAGTAATACCGTCCTAGGTTTGCACATGTTGTTATAATGTTTGAAACCCCACAATGTGGCCGGGCGCGGTGGCTCAAGCCTGTAATCCCAGCACTTTGGGAGGCTGAGGCGGGCGGATCACAAGGTCAGGAGATCGAGACCACAGTGAAACCCCGTCTCTACTAAAAATACAAAAAATTAGCCGGGCGCGGTGGCGGGCGCCTGTAGTCCCAGCTACTCAGGAGGCTGAGGCAGGAGAATGGCGTGAACCCAGGAGGCGGAGCTTGCAGTGAGCCGAGATCGCGCCACTGCACTCCAGCCTGGGCAACAGCGTGAGACTCCGTCTCAAAAAAAAAAAAAAAAAAAAAAAAAAAGAAACCCCACAATGTATAAGCTACATGTTTTCACTCTGTAAGGGGGCACAGGATGATGTTGACTCCAATATGGCTTCCCAGTCAGCTAGTAGAACTTACGGGTTCATGGTTTCTTTTCAGTGACCATGACTAATGCTTTTTTCGTGGTGGGGAGGCGGACCAGGTTGGGGTACTGAGTGATACTCTAACTTGTATATTTGTTTAGAAATGATCTAGAAAACAGCAGAATATGTGACCAAATTTAGTTTCAAATTTAGCCAGAATCAACTGATGGGACTGGAACAGCAGCATCATAATCTAAGAAAATGTCAACAATGGTAAGGCAACAATAACACTGAGAAAGTGTTAAAAATTTGATGTAGTTAGTCTATCAGAAGCAGGCAGGGGCAAAACTTCATGAAGGGTAAACATGCAATATGACTTCCCTCATTATAACATAAAATCTCAGCTTTTGATAGGAGTGACAAATTTTGCATGTAATGATAGCCTCTGTAATCCTTTTTAATGTGTACCCTATGATAGTGAGTGTGCTGCCATGTCTGATACCATAATGGATTCTGGCAGCAAAGGTAGCAATCTAGGTGAAGCAGAATCAATCAACAGTTTGATTCTGGTTTGTCTTTTTGGAGAATGAGCATCTATACAAGTGGCCCAGAGAGGCTGATCAGCAAATGTAATTTGTTTTCAGAGTTGGTGGCCTCAATTTCTTTCTTTTTACTTTTTTTTCTAAATTTTTTAGTTTTTTAAAATTTTTATGGGTACATGGTGTACATATTTATGGGGTACATGATATGTTTTGATACAGGCATGCAATGTGAAATAAATACATTGTGGAGAATGGGGTATCCATCCCCTCAAGCATTTATCCCTTGAGTTACAAACAATCCAATTACATTCTTTTTTTGTGGTTGTTTGTTTGTTTGTTTGTTTGTTTTTGAGACGGAGTCTCGCTCTGCCGCCCAGGCTGGAGTGCAGTGGCCAGATGTCAGCTCACTGCAAGCTCCACCTCCTGGGTTTATGCCATTCTCCTGCCTCAGCCTCCCGAGTACCTGGGACTACAGGTGCCTGCCACCTCGCCTGGCTAGTTTTTTGTATTTTTTAGTAGAGACGGGGTTTCACCGTGTAAGCCAGGATGGTCTCGATCTCCTGACCTCGTGATCCGCCTGTCTCTGCCTCCCAAAGTGCTGGGATTACAGGCTTGAGCCACCGCGCCCGGCCCCAATTACTTTATTTATTTTAAAGTATACAATTAAGTTGTATACTTAGTAATGGGGTTACTATTAGGTAGGTATTACTAATAGTAGGTCTTATTTATTCTATTTTTTTTTTAGCTCATTAACCATCACCACCTTCCCCCAAACCTCAACTACCCTTCCCAATCTCTGTTGGGAGCTACCCTTCCCAACCATCCTTCTACCCTTTATGTCCGTGAGTTCAATTGGTTTGATTTTTATATCCCACAAATAAGTGAGAACATGTGAAGTTTGTCTTTCTATGCCTGGCTTATTTCACCTAACTAATGATATCCAGTTTCATTCTTGTTGCAAGTGACTGATCTCATTTTTTTTTATGGCTGAATAGTCTCCACTGTATACAGGTACCACATTTTCTTTATCCATTTATATGTTGATGGAGACTTAGGTTGCTTCCAAATCCTAGGTATTGTAAGCAGTGCTGCAACACGCATAGGAATTCAGATATATTTAAAATATACTGATTTCCTTGCTTTTGGGTATATACCCAGCTGTAGGATTGCTGGATCATATGATAGCTCTTGTTTTAGTTTTCTGAGGAAGCTCTAAACTGTTCTCCATGGTGATTGTGCTAATTTACATTCCCATCCACAGTGTACAAGGGTTCCCTTTTCTCTGCATCCTCAGTAGCATTTTTTTATTGCCTGTCTTTTGGATATAAGCTATTTTAACTGGGATAAAATGATATTGTAGTTTTGATTTGCATTTCTCTGATGATCTATGATGTTAGAACTTTTTTATGTTTGCCATCTGTATGTCTTCTTTTGAGAAATATCTATTCAAATCTCTTGTCCTTTTTTATTGGATTATTGAATTTTTTTCCTATAGAGTTGTTTGAGCTCCTTATACATTCAGGTTTTTAATCTCTTGTCAGGGGGTAGTTTGTAAATACTTTCTTCCATTCTATGGGTTGTCTCTTCACTTTGTTGATTGTATCCTTTGCTATACAGAAGCTTTTTAACTTGATGTGATCGCATTTGCCTTAGTTGCCTGTGCTTTTTGGGTATTGCTCAAGAAATCTTTGCCCAGAAATGTCCTAAAGATTTTCTCCAACGTCTTCTTGTAGTAGTTTTTTAGTTCGAGGTCTTAGAGTTAAGTCTTTCATCCATTTTGATTTGATTTTTGTATATAGTGAGAGTACAGGGGTCTAGTTTTATTCTTTTTCATGTGGATATCCAGTTTTCCCAGTACCATTTGTTGAAGAGACAGTGCATGTTCTTGGAACTTTTGTCAAAAATCAGTTCACTCTAGGTGTGTAGATTGTTTCTGGGTTCTCTATTCTGTTCCATCACTCTATGTGTCTGTTTTTGTGCCAGTACCTTGCTATTTTGGTTACTACAGCTCTATATATAATTTCAAGTCAAGTAATGTGAATCATCCAGTTTTGTTCTTTTTGCTTAGGGTCTGGATCTTTTGTGGTCCTGGGTATTTTGTGGTTCCATATAAATTTTATGACTTTTTTTTCTATTTCTGTGAAGAATATCATTGGTATTTTGATAGGGACTGCATTGAATTTGTAAATTGCTTTGGATAATATAGACATGTTAATAATATTGATTCTTCCAATCAATGAACATGAAATATGTTGCCATTTTGTGGTGTCCTCTTCAAATTCTTTCATCAATGTTTTAAAATCTTCATTATAGAAATCTGTCACTTCTTTGATTAATTCCTAGATTTCTAATTTTATGTGTGGCTATTGTAAATACGATTACTTTTTTTTTTTTTCACATTGTTCACTCTTGGCATATATAAATGCTACTGATTTTTGTCTGTTGATTTTGTATCCTGCAACTTTACTAAATTTGTTTATCATTTCTAATAGTTTTCTTGTAGGGTCTTTAGAGTTTTTCTAAATATAAGATTATGTCATCAGAAAACAAGGATAATCTGACTTCTTCCTTTCCAATTTGGATGCCCTTTATATCTTTCTCTTGTCTAATTGCTCTAGCTAGGACTTCCAGTACCATGTTGAATAATAGTGGTGACAGTGGGCATCCTTTTCATGTTCCAGATCTTACTTGAAAGACTTTCAGTTTTTCCTGTTCAGTATGATATCAGCTGTGCGTCTGTCATATGTGGCATTTATTATGTTGAGATATGCTCCTTCTATATGCAGTTTTTTAAGGCTTTTTATTATGAAGGAGTGTTGAATTTTATCAAATGCTTTTTTCAGCATTAATTGAAATAATCATATGGTTTTTATCCTTCATTCTGTTGATATGATGTATCATGTTCATTGATTTGCATATGTTGAACCATCCTTGCATCCCAGGGATAAATCCTTCTTGGTAATGATGAATGATCTTTTTCATTTACTGTTGAATTCAGTTTGCTAGTGTTTTGTTGAAGATTCTTGCATCAATATTTGTCAGAGGTATTGGCCTGTAGTTTTCTTATTTTGATGTGTCTTTGTCTGGTTTTCATATCAGGGTAATTCTGGCTTCATAGAATACATTTGAAAGTATTCCTTCCTCCTTTATTCTTCATAATAGTTTGAGTAGGATTAGTACTTTTTTGTTTTTTAAGTTTGGTAGAATTCAGCAGTGAAGACATCAGGTCTGGGATTTTCTTTTTTTTTTTTTATTTTGAGACAGAGTCTCGCTCTGTCGCCCAGGCCGGAGTGCAGTGGCTGGATCTCAGCTCACTGCAAGCTCCGCCTCCCGGGTTCACGCCATTCTCCTGCCTCAGCCTCCCGAGTAGCTGGGACTACAGGCGCCCGCCACCACGCCCGGCTCATTTTTTGTGTTTTTAGTAGAGACGGGGTTTCACCGTGTTAGCCAGGATGGTCTCGATCTCCTGACCTCGTGATCCGCCCATCTCAGCCTCCCAAAGTGCTGGGATTACAGGCTTGAGCCACCGCGCCCGGCCAGATTTTCTTTACTGGAAGACTTTTTTTTGTTTGTTTTTTTGTTTTGTTTTGTTTTGTTTTTTGAGATCAAGTCTCGCTCTGTCACCCAGGCTGGAGTGCAGTGGCGCAATCTCAGCTTACTGCAGCCTCCGTCTCTTGGGTTCAAGCAATTCTCCTGCCTCAGCCTCCTGAGTAACTGGGATTACAGGAGTTCACCACCACACCCGGCTACTTTTTGTGTGTTTAGTAGAGACAGGGTTTCACCATGTTGGCCAGGCTCATCTTGAACTCTTGGCCTCAAGTGATCCTCCTGTCTCAGCCTCCCAAGGTGTTGGGATTAGATTACAGGCCTGAGCCACTGTGCCCAGCCAACTGGAAGACTTTTTATTATGGCTTTCATCTCATCACTTGTGACAGGTCTGTTCAGGTTTTGGATTTCTTCCTAGTTCAATCTTGGAAGGTGTATGTGTATAGGAATTTGTTCATTTCTTCTAGATTTTCCAATTTATTGGCATATAATTGCTCATAGTAGCCACTAATGATCTTTTGAATTTCTGCCATATCAGTTGTAATGTCTCCTTTTTCATTTCTGATTTTTATTTGGATCTTTTTTTCTCAGTATGGTTAAAGGTTTGTCAATTTTTTTTTTAACTTTTCAAAAAACCAACTTTGTGTTTCATTGATCTTTTATATATTTTTTATTTATATTTCATTTATTTCTGTTCTAATCTTTATTATTTATTTTGTTCTACTAATTTTGGGTTTGGTTTGCTCTTGCTTTTCTAGTTCTTTAAGGTACATTGTTAGATTGTTTATTTGAAGTTACTAACTCTTTTTTGATGTTGGTGCTTATAGCTGTACACTTCCCTTTTAATACTGCTTTTGCTGTATCCCAGAGGTTTTGGTATGTAGTGTTTCCATTATTATTTATTTCAAGAAATTTCTCAATTTTTTTCTTAATTTCTTCATTGCCCCACTGGTCATTCAGGAGTACATTGTTTAATTTCCACGTATTTGTATAGTTTTCAAAATTCTTCTTGTTATTAATTTCTAGTTTTATTCCATTGTAGTCAGAGGATATGTTTGATATTATTTCAATTTTTTGAATGTTTTCATATTTGTTTCATGACATAACATATGATCTATCCTTGAGAATGATACATGTGCTGAGGAAAAGAACTTGTGTTCTGCAGCTCTTGCATAAAATGTTCTATAAATATCTGTCAGGTCTATTTGGTCTATGGCGCAGATTAACTGATGTTTCTTTGCTGATGTTCTGTCTGGAAGATCTGTTCAGTGCTGAAAGTGGGGTGTTTAAGTCTCCAACTATTATTTGATTGGGGCCTATCTTTCTCGTTCTGGTAAATTTGCTTTATATATCTGGGTGCTCTTACGTTGGGTACATATTTATTTAAAATTGTTATATCCTCTTTCTGAATTGACTCCTTAATCATTACATAGTGACTTTTATCTCTTGTTGCCATTTTTGTCATGAAATTTGTTTTTTCTGATATAAGTATAGTGATTCTTGCTTTATTTTTTTTCCCCCATTGGCATGGGATATCTTTTTCCATACCTTTATTTTAGCCTATGTATATATTTATAGACGAAGTGTGTTTCTTGTAGGCAACAGATAAATGGGTGTGTTTCTTGTATTCAACAGACATTCAGCCAGTCTATATCTTTTGATTAAAGAGTTTAGTTCATTTACATTTAATGTTATTATCTATAAGTAAGAACTTACCCCTGCCATTTCATTATTTGTTTTCTGGTTGTTTTTAGTTTTCTCTTTTTTCTTTCTTTAATTCCTGTCTTCCTGTAGTGAAGATGATTTTCTCTGATGATATGATTTTGTTTCTTGCTTTGTATTTTTTTGTGTATCCATTGTATGTTTCTTGGTTTGAGGTTACCATGAGGCTTGTAAATCCTATCTTATAACCCATTACTTTAACCTGATAACAACTTAACATTATTTGCATAAACAAGCAAAAAGAAGACTAATATTTACATTGACTTCTCCCCACTCTTACACTTTTTGTTGTTTCTACTTATATCTTATTGTACTATGTCATGAAAAGTTGTTGTAGTTATTTTTGATTGATTTTTTGTTTAGTCTTTCTAGTTAGGATAAGAGTAGTTTACATGCCACAGTTACAGTGTTATAATATTCTGTGTTTTTCTGTGTACTTACTATTACCAGTAAGTTTTATAACTTCAGGTGATTATTTATTGCTTATTAATGTCCACTTCTTTCTGATTGAAGTACTCTCTTTAGCATTTCTTATAGGACAGATCTGATATTGATGAAATCTTACAGCTTCTGTTAGTCTGGGAAAGTCTTTATTTCTCCTTCATCTTTGAAGGCTATTTTCACCAGATATACTGTTCTAGGGTAAAAGTTTTGTTCCTTCAGTACTTTAAATATGTCATGCCACTGTCTCCTAGCTTGTAATATTTCCACTGAGTAACCTTCTGCTAGGTGTATTGGAGCTCCATTGTTTGTTATTTGCTTCTTTTCTCTTGCTGCATTTAGGATCCTTTCTTTGTCCTTGACATTTTGAAGTTTGTTTATTAAATGCTTTGAGATAGTCTTCTCTGGGTTAAATCTGCTTGGAATTCTATTACCTTCTTGTACTTGGATATAGATATCTTTCTATAGGTTTGAGAAGTTCTCTGTTATTATCCCTTTCCATAAACTTTCTACTCCTTTCTCTTTCTCTTAGATTTGCCCTTCTGAGGCTATTTTCTAGATCCCATAGTCATGCTTTTTGTTTTTTATTCTTTTTTTTCTTTTGTCTCCCTGACTACATTTGCAGATAGCCTGTCTTCAAACTATTTTTTTTCTGCTTGATGAATTCTGCTATTAAAGGACTCTGATGCATTCTTCAGTATGCCAATTTTAATTTTCAGCTCCAGAATTTCTTCTTGATTCTTCTTAATTATTTCAATCTCTTTGTTAAATTTATCTAATAGAATTCTGAATTCCTTCTCTGTGCTATCTTCAATTTATCTGAGTTCTCTCAACACAGCTATTTTGAATTCTTTGTCTGAAAGATCATATGTCTCTCTTTCTCTAGAATTAGTCCCTGGTGCCTTATTTAGTTCATTTGTTGAGGTCATGTCTTCCTGGATGGTGTTGATGCTAGTAGATGTTTTTCAGTGTCTGAACATTGAAGAGTTAGGTATTTAGTGTAGTCTTTACTGTCTGGGCTTATTTGTAGCTGTTCTTGGGAAGCCTTCCCAGATATTTGAAAGGACTTCAGTATTGTGATCTTAGCTGTTTCTCCTGTAGGGGGCACCCCAAGTCTGGTAAGTCTGTGGTTACTTGCAGATCATAGAGGTACCTACCTGCTTGATGGTCTTGGACAAGATCTGAGAGAATTCTCTGGATTAACAGCCAGAGACTCCTGTTCTTTTTCCTTACTTTCTCCCAAGCATACGGAGTTCTCTTTCTGTTTTGAGCCACCTGAATCTAGGGCTGGAATGACACAAGCACCCAGTGGCCACCACTACTATGACTGCTCCAGGTCAGAACTGAAGCCAGCTTAGCACTGGGTCTTGCCCAAGGCCTGCAGTAACCACTCCTTGGCTACTGCCTATGTTTGTTCAAGGCCATGGGGCTCTACAATCATCAGTTGGCAAAGCTAGCCATGCCTGTGTCCTTCCTTTCAAGGCAATGAGGCCCCCAGGCCTCAGGTGGGTCCACAGTGCCATCCAGGAGTCAAAGACTATAGTCAAAAACCATAGAAGTCTACCTGGTATTTTATTGTATTGTGGCTGAGCTGGCACTCAGACCACAAGATGCTGTTCTTCCCACTTTGCCTTCCCCTTTCCGAAGGCAGAGGAACCTCATCCTGTAGCCACTGCCACCTCTGACCATGAGGAGTAGTCAGACTACCACCAATGTTCCCTTAAGGCCCAAGGTTTCTTAAGTTAGCTTGTGGTGAATGTTGCCTAATCTGGGACTCACCATTCAGGGCAGTGTGCTCCCCTCTGACCCAGGGCAAGTTCAGAACTGCCACCCAAGAATTAACCTGAAATAGGGGATCCCAAGAGCCCGCTTGGTGCTCTACTCCCCTGTGGCAGTGTTGGTACCTAAGGTGCAAGACAAAGTCCCCTTTACTTTTCCCTTTGCTTTCTCAAACAGAAGGAGTTTTTCCCTGTAGCCACCCCAGCTGGTAATGTGCCAAGTCTCTCCTGAAGCCAGCAAGTCTCAGTGGCTCATCAAGGTCCTTGACATAGTACCTGGGTATCATTGCTGGTTATTCAGGGACCAAGGGCTCTTCAGTTAGCAGGTGATGAACGCTGGCAGGACTAGACCCTTTCCTTCAAGGCATCTGGTTCCCTTCTGGGAGCTAGGGCCTGGAATGGGGGCCTCATGCCTCTGACTTGTGCCCTACACTGCTGTAGCTGAGCTGGCATCTATGATGCAAGACAAAGACCTCCACACTCGTCCTTCTCCTCTTCTCAAGTAGAAGGAAGGGGTCTCTTTTGGAGCTATGAGCTATGCAGCCTGGGGTTAGGGAAGGGGTGATGCCAGTACTTTCTTGGCTTCCTCAGCTGGTGTCTCATTAGGTCAGGTGTCCCCTGGTCCACTCTCTCTGGGTCTAGTTTAGCCCTAGGACATGCCTGTGAGTTGCAGTCCTTATTGCCTAGACTGCCTTTCAAGTTTACTTAGAGATCCAAGAGCACTGTAGCTCTCAGTGGTGAGGTTTGTGAGAGCACTGAAGTTTAGCTCTCTGGGATGAGTGAGTCCCCTCTGGCTAGGGCTGGTTTAAAGGCCCACTCTGTGGGTGGGTGTCAGCTGAGTTTGGTTTGCTTTTCATTTCTGCTATAATAGAACAGCACTGAGTTCAGTGCCTCACAACTGCTGTGTTCTGTGTTCTCCCGCCTCCAGTGCCTAGAGATGCTTTCTGTGCCCATACCACACAGCTGCTGCCAGGGGTGGGTGAAGGGTGGCATCAGCAATTCGGGACTGTTTTTTCTATCTCTTCAGTGCCTCTTTCAGCGATATGAAGTTAAAACCAGGTACAATGAGTGTTCAGGTACCTGAATTTTGGTTCTTGTGAAGGTGTTTTCTCTATGTAGATGGTAACTTGGTGTCTTTGAGGAGGCATTGAAGGAGTTTTCTATTCACCGTTTTGCTTTGCTTCCTTGAGGAGTTTCTTTAATCTCGCAGTTTATTATTTCCCAAGTGGCTGACCAAAAAGCTAAGGCATTGGCAGCATCCCAATAGTCAATAAAAATGTGACTTTTTCATCAAGTGGACAGTGATATGAGAGCAGCCTTGAGTTCTGACCACTGAAAGCAGTCACACCTGCTTTCTATTCTGTATAGCTCGTGATGAGGAGGTTGAATAGCTGCAGTTGCTCAGTTGGCATCATAGGGTTTCAACTTAACTAAATCACTAATGCAAATTAGTACTTAGCATTTAGGAGAACCTCTTCAAATGAAGGATACTATTGAATCAGCAACTTTGTTTCAGGTAGAATAGAGAGTAGAGCATAAAACTTCTTCCAAAGGATAGTGGCCACTTTTTCATGTAAAGCCAAGATGATGTTGGTAGCCAGGTTGGTTCTGTTCTTTTTTGTTTGTTTGTTTGTTTGTTTTGAGATGGAGTCTCACTCTGTCCCCCAGGCTGGAGTGCAGTGATGCAATCTCGGCTCACTGCAACCTTTACCTCCCAGTTCAAGCGATTATCCAGTCTCAGCCTCCTGAGTAGCTGGGTCAACAGGCACCTGCCACCACGCCAAGCTAATTTTTGTATTTTTAGTAGAGACAGAGTTTCACCATATTGGCCAGGATGGTCTTGATCTCCTGACCTTGTGATCTACCCGCCTTGGCCTCCCAAAGTGCTAGGATTACACGCGTGAGCCACCATGCCTGGCAGGTTCTGTTCTTAAATATATTATTTCCATTTGACAAACTAGCTTAGTTGAGCCCTTCCTATCTTGTTAGTTATTGAGTTAAAGTTGAATATCCCAAAAAAGGAAATCAGGCTAGAGAATCACAAAACTTCCATGGATGAAACATTCAGTTTCTACAAGATCCTAGTAGCAAACTAATAGCTAAGATCAGAGGGATAATGAATTCAAAACCAAATTGTCGCCTCTGGATCTAGACTCTCCCTCTTTCCCAGGTGTTTTAACTGGCAAAATTATCAGTGGTAGAGATTTGTGGCTCAAAGAATTTATTATGGTTGAGGTGTTCCAAAGGTACTAGCTCTAACCTACACGTGGCCCTTGCAATCTGGATAGTCCCTTCTGCCACTTAATGAGCATGTATAGTTCAGACATGTAAAATACCAATAACATTTATATATTTAGTAGTTGAAGACACAAAGATCTCATCAACAAGTTTACATTAGCTTCTCTTCCCTACTGTGAAGTCTTCCCAAGCCCCATTAGCTGATTCTTGGTATTTGCTACCCTACAGACAAGATGTTGATCAAATATAAGATAGGAACTTGTATCCAACTGAGCTATAAAGATTTGAGTCCCTTTTCTTCCTTATAGCTTCCCAGTATATTCTTATATGTGTGTATGACCTTTGGTCTTCTTTGGAGGCAGAAGACCTTAGTAATACTACTGATTATTTGTCCCCTTAAAACAGCCAAGGTCAAGAGTGGAAGTGCTGCAAGGTATCAGAGGGTGTGGAGGTAGAAATCAGCTCCACACCAGCATATAAGTCACATTTACTTTTGATATTGAGTGGCCAGTTGCTCACAGATAGAATTGTACTACTTTCTGATGTTTTCTATTCACCCAAGCCCCTTTATCCTTATTGCTGACAGTTCCCACCTTCCTGACTTTTTTTAATTGCTCTGGGGGTTTCTAGACTGAGAAGCAGGGCTAGAACTAAAATGAAGGAGTGTGGCACTCACTTGGGACACAAAATTTTTAAAACATGCCCAAAAATTGAATAATTAAGTAATGCTTTAAAGCAATATTTTAAAAATAAAAAATAAAAAATGCAAAATCTCCATGATGAACAAAATATCAGTATTTCAAAGATGCCATCTGAAGCTACACTTGCATGATTCATCTCATTTGCTCTGCTCTAATCCTGACCTGTCCGATTCTGTTTCATGGATACTATCAGAAGATGATGAGAGAGGAGAAAGAAAGAAATCAGTCAGGGAGGCAGTTAAGGTGGATCCTCAGTTGAATTCTTTCAAACAAAAGAACAGCCTGAAAAATCAAGCTACAGGCACAGATAAGGGATCTTGCACAGTGGGGGCTTGCCTAAGACATGCTCACAGCCAGACAGAAAATAAAGGCTAAACAGGTAACTTTCCCAGACATGCCCACAATGGGAAATTTCATCCCCTGATACATGTTCAGTAAGGGGAGCAAAGCAATATGAAGTAACTCAAGCTAAGAGCCCACATGTGCATCAGGAGGATGGGGTGGAGCTACCAGAAATTCATGCCTTATGCAAATGAGTTGCCCATCCCTCACTGGTTTCCAATAAATGCTTTTGGATTCAACTGTAAAAATGGCAACCTTCTTTTGGGTTCCCTTTCTACTGTGTAGAGCTTTCTTCTTTCGCTTAAACTTTCACTCCAACCTCATCCTTGGTGTCTATGCTCCTTAATTTTTGTTAGACAAAGAACCCTCGGTGATACCTCAAATAATGAGACTGCTACATTGGGGTACATTGGTGAGACTGTAACAGTGAGACTCCTGGTGTGAAGAGAAGCATTTTCCTTCTTCCCTTCCTTCCCTGCCTTCCCTGCCTTCCCTGCCTTCCCTTCCTTCTCTCTCTCTCTCTCTCTCTCTCTCTGTCTCTTTATCTCTCTCTCTGAGGATCTTGCTCTATTGCTCCATGCTGGAGTGCAGTGGCATGATCCTAGGTCACTGTAAACTTGAATTCCTAGGCTTAACTGATCCTACTGCCTTGGCCTTCCTAAGTGCTGGGATTATGGTGAGCTACCATGTCCAGTCTTTAAAAAAAAATGTCATGGCACAGCAAGAAGCGTGAGCTTTATGTTTATGAGAGTTCATCTTCACCCTATATTTCATGACGACAGTGTGGAGGGGTGCGAGGATATGCTGCATATCCAGAGGGTTTTGTCATGCCTGAGATGCTTTGGGCTTAAGGAATCTGATCTTTTATAGTGGATAGAAAATTTGTCTGACTTTCGCTTCAGAAAGAGACACGACTTTTATTATAGTGGACATGAAACAAACCTGCCCCTTCTTCCAGAGGTGGTCATTCTGTCTTCAGAGCCTGCTTGCCGTACAAACATCCTTAAAAAGATAGGGAAAAGGCAAGCAATGCCTTTGCTTGCAAGACATATAGAAATGCAAGTAAATCATAAGGAGTTTTGTCCTAAAGTATCCTCTAAAATATTCCAATTGAAGTGAATAACTTCTAAATCAGTAGGTTAAAAAGGGGGCATAAAGAAAGAAAAGAATCTGTATTCAATCTAATAGAAGAAAAGAAGGGGGAAAAGCATTACAGAAAAAAATGTGACCAATAGGAAACAAAAAAATTTATAGAAAGTGTCATGCGCTCCATGTGAAGAGACCACCAAACAGACTTTGTGTGAGCGATAAAGCTTTTTAATCACCTGGGTGCAGGTGGGCTGAGTCTGAAAAGAGAGTCAGCGAAGGGGGATAAGGGTGGGGCCATTTTATAGGATTTGGTTAGATAAAGGAAAATTACAGTCTAAGGGGGTTTGTTCTCTGGTGGGCAGACGTGGGGGTCACAAGGTGCTCAATGGGGATGCTTTTTGAGCCAGGATGAGCCAGGTAAAGGACTTTCACAAGGTAATGTCATCAGTTAAGGCAAGGACTGGCCATTTTCACTTCTTTTGTGGTAGAATGTCATCAGTTAAGGTGGGGCAGGGCATTTTCACTTCTTTCGTGATTCTTCAGTCATTTCAGGCTCTCTGGGCATATACCTGCAAGCCACAGGAGATGCGATGGCTTGGCTTGGGCTCAGAGGCCTGACAGAGAGAATTCCACATATATAAGTAATCACAAAAAATTGTACCTGATTAAATTTACTTGTGAAAGAGAAATCTCAAACGGGTGAAAGAAAACGTAACTAAAGCTGTCTTATTCCCTCCTTATGGTTTCTATTCCCTATTTTTATTTATTTAATGAACAGATAGCACTTATTATTTCCCTGGCACAGTTCAGGCTGCTTTACAAATAATCTACTTTAATTCTCATGAAAATCAGAAGAGGTTGATTACAACCACTACTATATTACTCTAATATTATGACTCTAATATTCGAGTAATATATTACCCTCATATTAATATTACCCATTTGGCTGCTGAGAAAAATGAGACATAAAGAGGATAAATAAATTTCCCAAGGCCACCTGTTACTAAGTGGTCAAGATAAGATTTGAACCCTGGTATTCTGACTAAGGTCTGCCCTCTTACCATATCTGCTTCCTTTTTAACTCTTTTAAGCGTATTGCTTTCCCTGTCCTATCCTGTTTCTCTTTTAACCCTGCCCCAGCCTTCCCTGGCTTCCCCAAATCATTCTATAGCTCAAAAAATGGAATTGCTAATGCCAGGAGAAAAACTAAAAATCACAGAATTGTTAGAGTTATACCTGGGAGTATTAATCACAAAGAACCTAGAATAGCTATGTTCATAACAGATAAAATAGACTTGAGTGAACTTTACGAAAGAAAATTTAGAATAATAGTGGATGCACTGTGAAAGCTTACCTCACATAAAATTCTTCATGGCTGGGCGCCGTGGCTCACGCCTGTAATCCCAACACTTTGGGAGTCTGAGGTGGACAGATCACGAGGTCAGGAGATCGAGACCATCCTCGCCAATATGGAGAAACCCCGTCTCTACTAAAATACAAAAAAATTAACCAGGTTTGCACCTGTAGTCCCGGCTATGTGGGAGACTAAGGCAGGGGAATTGCTTGAACCTGGGAGGTCGAGGTTGCAGTTAGTCGAGATCACAGCACTGCGCTCCAGCCCAGCGACAGAGCAAGACTCCATCTCAAAAATAAAAAAAATAAAAAAATAAAAATAAATATTCATTTAAGGGGTACATTGGAAAAAGAAACCTCAAAATCAGAATCCCAAGTGCCTCAAAAATAAGGGGACGTGTCTTTTACAGGCATGCAGAGGCTTCCAAGAGACTAAAGGATTTAGAAATAGCCTCTCCAAAGAGTCCTTATAAAAGTCAAATAAAAACTTTAATTGATCATGAAAGAAAAAGAAAATATATGTTGACTGACTTAACTTCAGCTGCTCAGTTCTCTATCCAAATTACTCTGAATGTAACCTTTATGCTTAGTTTTCTTTTCTCTGCAAAAGTAAAAAACAAACAAACAAACAAAAAACACTACACAAATGCCTTATAAATTCAGGCCTTTATATCAACTAGGCATTCTTTAAACGTCTTTATACCTTAGTCAAAACCTGAGTTTGGCCAGACACTGTGGCTCATGTCTGTAATCTCAGCACTTTGGGAGGCTGAGTGAGGAGTATTGCTTGAGGCCAGGCATTCAAGGCCAGTCTGGGCAACATAGTGAGACTTCATTTCTACAAAAAAACAAAATTAAAAAAAAAAAATTGTTTGGACATGGTCGTGCACATCTTTAGTCTCAGCTACTCAGGAGGCTATGGTGGGAAGTGTCAGGCCTCTGAGCCCAAGCCAAGCCATCGCATACTCTGTGACTTGCATGTATACGCCCAGATGGCCTAAAGTAACTGAAGAATCACAAAAGAAGTGAAAATGCCCTGCCCAGTCTTAACTGATAACATTCCACCACAAAAGAAGTGAAAATGGCTGGTCCTTGCCTTAACTGATGACATTACCTTGTGAAAGTCCTTTTCCTGGCTCATCCTGGCTCAAAAGGCACCCCCATTGTGACCCCCCACTCCTGCCCGCCAGAGAACAAACCCCATTGGACTGTAATATTCCTTTATCTACCCAAATCCTATAAAACGGCCCCACCCTTATCTCCCTTTGCTGACTCTCTTTTCAGACTCAACCCACCTGCACCCAGGTGATTAAGAAGCTTTATCGATCACACAAAGCACGTTTGGTGGTCTCTTCACAGGGATGCTCATGACAGGAAGATAACTTAAGGCCAGGAGTTCTAGGTTGCAGTGAGCTGTTCATGCCACTACACTCTAGCCTGGGCAACAGAGGAAAACCCTGTCTCTACCAAAACAAAACACCTGAGCTCAGAGAAATAAAGACTTCCCTGTCCTCCCTATCCCAAAGGCAAAACCCATAAATTTATTGAGGAATTTAAAATTTTCATTGGAACATATAATCCAAGATGCTCTGATCTTTATCAGTTTTTTCACATAATTTTGGGACCTGGAGAAGTCCATAAATAGATGGCTGAAACCAAATGGGAGGTCCATGGGAAAGATATCAAAAATCTAATAACCACTCAATTTTCCAGGGATGCACCAAAAAGGGCTAGAAAAATAGTGACTTCCAGGCATTAAAAATTCATGCCCGATTCATCAATCAGCTCCTCCCTAAACTCAGTAATCGAGTTGAAAAACAATGGCTGGTTTGGGAAGTTACCAATCTGACAGAATTAGTCCCCCAAATATGCCTCCCTAACATTATTCTGAGCTGGCTATTTTTAGAACCTTTGTAAGAGAAATTTACATCTATAAAAGAAATCTCCATATGTAAGGGTGACTTCACTCTGTCAAAGAAAGAGAAGGAGAAGTAAAACACTAGAGAATGAAGAAGGCATTGACTCAAACTACACCACAAACCTTGCCTTCATTTAAGGTACTTTTCTTGGCCATCTAGTCTTAACTAGACTTTTACCCACACCCTTTTTTATTTGGGTAAATATCCTTTTTTGGCATTTAGGCCTGGTGTCTAAACTTTGTGTCTTTGAGATGTAAATTTTCTATAATTTCTCCTCTAGAATCCTAGGATTATTTCTTTAATATGCAAATTTTAGGGATATGCCTCATCAGAAAAAAAAAGATTTTTGAAAATTGGGCAAATGAATAACCTTAAAAGTCTTTTTCACAAATATTGGTAAAAATCTTTAGCCATCTGGATGAATAATCTTAACTTGTTTCATCAGCCAAGACCACAGTTCGGATCCAGAAATATTCTTTTATAAACTAGTGCATTTTGTATTACTGTACCTGGCACATTGCTAAAACTTTAGAATGAAAGCTATAAGATCTGTTTCTGTCTGTATATTTATGTATGTCTATATGTATGTTATGCACGTGTGATACTTTTTCTACTTCTAAATGAGTTTGCCAGAATTAAATTTGCAAAAGAGCCCTATTTACTTGGCTTATTTTACTTGATAAAGAAAAATAAGTGCTTATATAAATTATTTCCATAACTCTCAGAAATACAGAAACTAACCCAAATGTTTTTCAAGTGCACTGATCTGGGGATAATCTTTGGCAAATAAAAACCAGTTTCAGTTTGTTGGTTTAATTAAAACAGATATGTCTTCAGAGTTGCCAATATTAAATATGATGCAGACACACAACTTTATAGCTACCTGGGTTTACAAGTCAAATAAATTTATGTTATCTCAACAAGGTAGTTAAGATGATAAAACTATGAGTTCAACCTAAGAAGAAATGTGAAAATGTGGAATACATTATTTCATGTGTATTAAGCACAGCAGCAAAACAAAACAAAAAGAACTATCTATTTAAATTTGTTAAGGTTGCTTTCTTGAGGATGGTCTATCATGCACACACTGTAAAAATAGTTAATAGGAAAATAACTTGAGACAGTGGCTTTCTTTGTCTAATATCTCATAACATTTTCATGGATTCAAATATAATTGTTAAGAACAAGTGAATTAAACAGATGTAAGAAACAAAATTTTATACATAAACCCTTCAAACATAATTATGTTTTATATATATCTATTTAAAAATAGCTTCTCAAATCTCCTTGTTAGCCTCCACCATTGGAATTTTGCTAATTTAAGTTAAATTATGGATATTCATTGAATATATAGATTTTAAAATAAGATAAAGTATCTGAATATTAATTACTGAACATAGGTTTAAACTGATCTATTTTTGCCTTTTTATTACAGAAGAACTAAAGGAATTTGAGTCTGTTAGAAAACTTGTTCTGTGCCATAGTGAAAAATTGTACTATGAGGAATCATATGCTTCTCGACATTATGAAATGATGCAGTCATAGATTTGCCAATTTACAGAATGCTAATATGATAGACAGCTATTTTATAGTTTTTGCTAAAAATTAAAGGTACTAAGGTTTAAAAATTCTAATAAATATAGGTTAGTTAAAACAAGTAATAAGTGAATCAACTTTGTATACAAAGAAAGTAAGACATGTTTTGGTAAGAAAAGCTATAAAGTATGAGATTTAGTTTTGTTTGTTCATCTGTTGTCTTAAGGGACAAATAGAGTAATTTTTGGCCTAAAGTAGAATGACTTGTTGTTCTAAAAGAGAAGGAAATATAAGACAAAATCTAAATAAATATAAGTAAGTTGTAGAAGTTTTGTGGAAAGGGAATCTTGGAAAAGGAATTTTATGTGTGGTTAAGATGGTTAAGATTAGAATGTGTTTATTTTTATGTGTTCTTTATACCTGAGCTTTAACAGCAAAAGTACATTAATCCAAAACTAGAATTTAGTCTTCTCTGTTAAAATGACAAAGTTTTCTTATTATATAGGTCTGCTCTTGGTAAGAAAGTGTGAAATATTTTTCCTTACCTTTTGAGTAATTTTCTTAGAAAATGAAAATTCTGTGCCTTAAAACAATTTCCTGTGCTTCATGTTATCCTTTTCTGGTAATCAGAAAACTGAGATTTCTCACTATTAAAAGAGCTTATTTTTTTCCATTATGTAATTAAAAATCTTTTCATTTTCATTTTGGTATTGTTTCACAGCGACCTATGATCATAGTTAATTGAGTCTCTAAATCATTTGATATTTTTGATAAACTTTCAAAAATAAAATTCAAAATTAAATCTTTTTTGACCTTGAATGTACTTTGGAATTTTCCAGATGGGTGCCTGAAATATCTCAAGTGAATTTGCTTTCTCTTCTTGCAAAAAGAGAGCTATTAAACTAAGTAGACTTATTTGATATGTTCAATTTGCATGGGAAGCCTTGTTAAAGAAATGATGTTTGACCTTCTTAAAGTTATATTTATATGGATATATGTTACTAATATAAATGTTACAGAATTTGTCTAAAATTCCTAGAACTCTTATGTGTCCTAATTATAATGTTATTAAGCACAATTTTAGTTAATATGTTAGAAAAGTGATATGTTACAGGAATAAAATTTTCTTGCCAATTTTATTATAATAAGCATCAGATCTTTAACCACGGCCACTTTAAGTCTTGTCACCCACAGGCAGCTCTTTGCAAATGCCTATAATCCTTAAGTGTTTTGACTTCAAAGGGATTCATGGAAAAGACTGGTAAGTACAGGTTCTGGTAACTTTATTAACATACCATCAAACAGGATAATAATTTGTACAACTCTAATGGAAAAACTAGATTCATAAAACCGATAACCTTTGAAGCAGAATAAGAATCACGTAGGACTGAATAAATTGATGATTGCAATTTTTTTTGGAGACATTGCTAAATCTTTAAAGTTTTGTTTTTCATACTTAAGGAAATATTTTCTCTTTTCTCTAAAGATACCTGTAAATTTCAGCAATTTGGTACCTTTGTAAACCAAAATTAAAACAATACAATGTAATGTAAAAATTTGTTTTCTCTTCTTGCAAAAAGAGAGCTATTAAACTAAGTAGACTTATTTGATATGTTAAGTTCGCATGGGAAGCCTTGTTAAAGAAATGATATTTGACTTCTTGAAGTTATATTTGTATGGATACATGTTACTAATATCACTTGAGATATTTCAGAGACCCATCTGGAAAATTCCAAAATAAGTTCAAGGTCAAAAAAGACTGAATTTTGAAATTTATTTTTGGAAGTTTATCAAAAATATCAAATGGTTTAGAGACTCAATTAACTATGATCATAGGTCACTGTGAAACAATACCAAAATGAAATACAAAGATACCTTTGTAAACCAAAATTAAAACAATTTTTTTTTCCTCCGTACCTGATTTCTCCAGAATTTGGAAACTATCAGTGAGTATTCGTGTTCGTAACCATATATGATTATTTGTACAAGTTTTATAAGAATCTGTTCTTAAAACAGGATACAATTGGAAACTTTGGTTATATTGCAATGACTTTGATTGAAATATCGTATTTGAGAATGTGTATATAATTAGATATGACCAAATAGTTTTAGGGAACTAAGTTTGACTTTATGGGGCCAATAAAGCCCTTACAGTGGGGTGTGGCAGGGTGTCCTAGACTTGGGGTTGAGAGGTTGTTTTCCTGGAAGGCCCAAGAAACTTATGAATATTTGGGGGAACTTGAGGCGAGAGATTCACCCAAATCTGTAGGTATTGCAATTGAACTCTGATGGCAAGTCCTTGGCTTGGTTTCCTAGTCTCAAGAGAATTGTAAATGTCTAATCTGAGATTTTTTGTTGTTGTTAAAAGTTCCAGTAAAGCAGACTTAAAAAGAGCTCATATAATCAATCACTATTCTTGCTGCACTTTTGCAAGTAATCAGGCCAAGATCAATGAGACTAGAATCTTATTGTAATTATCTTTAGTAGAAATGGGGGTGACTATATGGAGAAAAGCTCTTTTTCAGTAGAAAACTATAGTGCATCCATTATTAGATTCTAGCCCTGTTCATTGTCTTTGGAGTTTTGTTATTTACAAACAACAATCAGATAGATGTGGATTGGACTGGATCCTGATTTTTTTCATTTCCTCCAACATCTGGCTACAACTCTCCAAGCTAATGTTTGCAGTTTTCTGCCCCCCTTTTTACTTAGAATTACTAATAACAAAAGCTGCCTTTCTTCTGAAGCCCCACAAACTGAAACTGGATAATTTCATATAAAGTTCAGAGGCCAACTTTTATGCCTGCTGCTGTGTAGGCCACTCAGGAATTTCACTGAGATAATTGAGACATTGCAAACCAGAAATATTGTCAGATTGCAACTGCCATACTCATTCCGCCATCTAAACATGCTCCAAGCTCAAATCTAGAAATCTTCTTGACTAACTGCCCTATCAACTCAACGACTAAATTAATATTTTGTTCTAGCCATTAACCCTTGCTTTTTTTTTCTTGTCTTTCTTTGTTCATAGAAATTCCCAACTCATTCATCATTTGATTTACTTGACTTTAGCTGGTTTGGTTTTTAGAGACCTTGGCTAAGGAATATGTTCTAGTCTCTTTGTATTATCCTCCTGATAGTCATCATTGTAATCTTCCTGGTGTGCTATGTTCCCTCAAGAGTCTTAAATGCATCCTTGCATCCATCAACCGTATGCCAGATGGTCTCACTGCTATTAGAATGACAAAACAAGAACCTGACATCCTGACTTACGAGTTCCACAATGACACAAAGGCAAACCAGGCATGATGGTGACACAGAGCAATAGTTATGCCAGAGTTTTGGTCAGTCCCTCATAAATGAGAGGCCGACCCAAAGAGGGGATTATTAAAATAATTAACTTAGAGGCTATTAGACTGAGGTAGCTCTAGTGCCTTAAGCAAACTGAAGTTCCCACAGAAGCAATTTGAAACCTAATTCATTGTAAAGGGTCACATCCTAGGGAAACAAAACTTAAGCTTAACCAATCAGAAATTGCCAGCTAACCTTTAAATGGGGACTTTGAAGCTACTGCTCCACTTTAACCAATAAAAATTTTCTTTGCCTTACTTTGTAGTATACCTTATAAAAGTTTTCCCCTTACACCCCATCAGTGGAGCCCTGAACCTCTTGCATTCTGAAACTGTCTGATTCATGAATTCCTATTGCTTGAATAAACTCTTTAAAATTTTAACGTGCCTAAGTTTATCTTTTAACAGAATATTATATAATTTAGGAAAATATATTTGGGCGCATGCGCAAATACAAGAGGCATATTTGTAAGGAAGGTGAATATTTAGACTGAAGTTTGCTAATAACTGCACTCAACAAGAAAAGAGGGAGGTTACCCTTTCATTTTCATTCTTAGTTCGCTTTATTAAGCTAAGTTTTAACTGGGAGGGTAGTGCGTGTCTGTAGCCCTAGTTACTTGGGAGACTGAAGTGGAAGGATGGCTTGAGGCAAGGAGGTCGAGGGTTCAGTGATCTACGATCGTGCCACTGCACTCCAGCCTGGGCAGCAAAGCAAGCCCTTCTCTCTTAAAAAAAAAAAAAAAAAAAAAATCTTTTGGAGTCACACAGAGTGGAGGATTGTTTATAGCTCAGATAATGATAATTGTGCCCAATATGCTATAATAGCGAAAATCTAAATGTAGATATTAAATCAAGACTTTAGCACAAATATTATAAAGGTGACACTTTTTCCAATTCATGATTCTGTAAAGTCTGCAAAGAAAGATATGTAATTGGCAATAGCATTTTGAGTGACTTCTAGTTAGTATGTTATCCCCTTTTATTACTCTTAGAGACCAAATTTCTTCTGGTTGAAAGGGTATGTTGACTTAAATGTGAGAGCTATGTTGAGCAACGTAAGAATTATCATTGCTATTTGAGGGTTTCCACAACAACTTTGCTTTAAATACTCCCTTTTCTTTGTCCGGGGAATAAAGAGCTAATCTGAAAAGCAAAAGCTTGGTCGTTTGTTTATGTGGAGGTGACATGAAGTGATTTCCGTTTTCTAAGGTGCTATATTGATAATACCTACATCGCAACTCAGAAAGTACATGTTGTGCTCTATCTGTTGATCTTGTCTACACATTCTGCATTTCTAGAAAACGCAATTATTGTTTTTGTCTGTTGGTATTTTATTAAAATAATCTATTTATATACATTTATATGGAATGTAGAATGCATCTACAGAATGGAATTTGGAAGAAAACAACTGTTCTTTCTAGATGCTTTAGATTTTACTTTTCTTTAATATAGTTAGATTGCATGATAAACTTTAGGTTGCAAATAAAAATACAAAATAAATTTGTTTGTTCTTAGGATCTAAATCTACTTGTCTTAACAATGTATCACATGCCAATAGTTTGCAGCACAAGAAGATTATAAACTGATTGTTAGATGTGAATAACAGTAACACAAAACATTAAGGCAAGTGACATTTACATAAGTATCTTGATCTTAATACATGTAATTTACATATGAAAATTTAATCACCACAGAGATAAACAGCTGCAATGTTTAATTAAACTCTCCACACAAAATCAGCCTGCAAGAAGTAGTTTGTCATTGCTAATTCATCACAATTCTCTTAAGTATTCTTTAAAATAAAAATGCAAAATAAATGACTCTTATTGATAATTTAACTTCTGGTTACTTTGTATTTTAATTGTATCATCAAAGCCTGTTGAGAATACGATAAAGATTCTAGATTCATTTTCACTCTGTTTAGAAGGCAAAGAATAAATATATAGAAAACAAATGTATTTGTTTACAAACTTATAAGGGTCACTAGTACAATAACACTAAAGAATAATTTAAGAATATTAATGTAAAAATAAGTCGTGGGTAATGAAGGGATGTAAGAGTCTTTCTCAATGGAGGTTTTAAAGAATGAGTGCATTATACACAGAAATTCGTGCCAATATTAGCAAGAGAAAAAAATTGCCAGTTTAGAATAGATAAAACTAAAAATCTGCATTGAATTTTAAGATAGCAAAAACACTGACAAACAGAAAAGAGAATGGTTAATACATAAATGCTGTAAGAAGTCATCTTTGAGAAATAAGACATAAAAGATGAAAGGTTTTGTTTCTATATATCTTATTTGTATAAACAAGTGAAATTATTCATTTATCCATTTAAAAATGTAAGTACCTACTGTATGCCAGACATAATGGTATACTCTAGCATAAGAGAGGGACCTAGTCAGACAATGTGGCTCTCACTATGAAAGTGATATTTGTTGCAGCCTTTTCTTTATAGATATAGATTCAAAATGTATAAATAGAAGACAATTTGATATAGTCATGTCAAAGTAAAGGGCTTCTGGTATTCAGGACTATGCTTCCCATCTCTAATGTTTTGCAGCTAAGTTCAGACTGTTGGACAACATTATAAATAAAATTCACATCACTCATTCAAGTGAAGATAAAATCAAATCGGAATTTGAAAGTGATATTGTTCATAAGCTGGTTCCTAGGATATGCTTTTAATGTTGAGAGCATCCAAGTTCTCTCTCAAAATGTTTTTCCAAATTAGTAAGTCTAAAAGACTGGTCTAGAAGAAATAAAGGCTATCATTTCCAAATATACCAATAATACACTATTCATTGTATTAAAAATTTCAATAATTTTAGTTTCTCTTAAACTGAACGTTTGCATCTTTAAATTAAAAACACAGCAGATATTTTATAGTCTCTCATATGTAAAGAAATTAAGCCAAGACTAAAAAAAAATTTAAGAATAAATCATGTCATAGAGTGAATCACAGGCCAGAGCATCTCAATGACCCGTTATAAGAGAAAATTATTACATGCATTTATATTTATTTCTATGTTTTATATAAAGCAATTCATCTTGGGTCTGGGGTTGCTCAGTTTCTTCTTTTCAAAATGAATAGTTTGGCTTAGACAATCTAAAATCGTATGCACTAAGTGTCCAGCAGTACATGATTTTATTTTACATATTTAAATATTCAGAGCTATTTTTGGAAAAAATAATATATTGAGACAAATATATGGTATACTGTTCCTCTAAATTAGCTTGGCAAATAAGTGTATTTCATCATGAAGACTTAAAAAATAATGCTTAACTTAACACTTTACAGTTTTGTGTGTATGTGTTTGTGTGGAGAGAGAGATAAAAATATCTATATCTTTGCTGTTTATCTAATTATCTACTTATCTCTCTGATTTATTTATTTTGAATTCTTCTTACCCAAAGATATTAGAATCTGAAAATGATTGGTTAGCTAAACTATCAGGAGGCATAAAAAATGATACCTAATACCTTAAATATTTAGTTCCAATTATGAACATTTATTCAGCATTCTTTTGATATAATATCTAAGTCTGCTGATTGAGATTTGAAAGGGACTTCTTTGCATAAACAAATGCTGTATTAAATGTTCTATAGTTTCAAGCTTAAAGGAGGCACAAATTGAAATATACTTGTACTATAACATGAGCAGAAAAACTCTCTTGATATATGCCAAACTTTTACACTTGTCTCTTGCATGGAATTCGATATT
The DNA here is from genome assembly GCF_037993035.2 of Macaca fascicularis. Lineage (NCBI taxonomy): Eukaryota > Metazoa > Chordata > Mammalia > Primates > Cercopithecidae > Macaca > Macaca fascicularis. Next base: position 42,245,353 of record NC_088386.1, on the reverse strand, counting down.
TTTACAACCATATTTATCAGTTTGCTTTGTACCAAATTATTACATTATCCATGGAAAAATAGGCACATCTTGCAGAAGCTGATTTGTGGATGACCGCAACCAAAGGTCAAGATGTAATTCAAGTGTGCAAGCAAAAATGTACAAGTGTTGTAGAGCTTCATCAGAGATAGGTCAGTTCAGTGGAAATTGTTATAATTTTTTTATTTTATATAATCTTCAAAACAATTCCAGAGAGATTAAGTGATTCACATGAGACTATGAAATTATTTTGATCTTCATAAAAATATCAAGGATATTAGGTGATTCCCATGAGGCTACAAAAAGTGGCAAAGTCTGAACTCAAACTCAGAGAAAACTTACATCTATTATTTTATGATATACATCCATAATAAAATCGATAACTTGGATTTTTCAAATGAGTTGTGAAAATGAGTATAGAATTTTTTTTTTTTTTTTTTTTTTTTGAGACGGAGTCTCACTTTGTTACCCAGGCTGGAGTGCAGTGGCGTGATCTTGGCTCACTGCAAGCTCCACCTCCTGGGTTCACACCATTCTCCTGCCTCAGCCTCCTGAGTAGCTGGGACTACAGGCACCCACCACCATGCCTGGCTGATTTTTTGTATTTTTAGTAGAGACGGGGTTTACCGTGTTAGCCAGGATGGTCTTGATATCTTGACCTCGTGATCCACCCACCTCTGCCTCCCAAAGTGCTGGGATCACAGGCGTGAGCCACTGCGCCTGGCTGAGTACAGAATAATTTCTTTTAACTATTCTGCAACTATATTGAATGAAAAAATCACTGCCTAGTTATAGATGTTGCAAAATGTCGTACCTAATTTTAAAAAGCTTTTCCATCTATATATGTTTTTAGTAATTCTGTGATACTTTAGCAGCCTACTCTTTTCCTGGAATACTATAAAGAAATTGCCAAAAACTAAGATGGTTATTCTATTAGTATTAATGTGTTAGTGGATTGTTACTAAACCAGAATTCTCTCACAACAGAAGATGTAGCCTTGGGTTTAAATGTTTTTGTGTTGCATTTTTATTTTTTTTAACCTTAAAAATTAAGTGCTTGATATGGTTTGGATCTGTGTCCCCACCCAAATCTCATGTCGAATTGTGATCCCCACTTGTCGGATGGGGGACCTGGTAGGAGGTGATTGAATCAAGGGGATGGTTTCTAATGTTTTAGCACCATCCCCCTAGTGATGTCTTGTGATAGAGTTCTCATGAGATCTGGTTGTTTAAAAGTGTGTAGCATAACCCCCTTTGCTCTCTCTCTCTGTCCTGCCACTATGTGAAGATGTGCCTCCTTCCCCTTTGCCTTCCACCATGCTTATAAGTTTCCTGAGGCCTCCCCAGCCATGCTACCTAAACAGACTGTGGGACTGTGAGTCAATTAAACCTATTCTCTTTATAAATTACCCAGTCTCAGGTAGTTCTTTATAGCAGTGTGAGAACAGACTAATCCAGTGCTGATGTCCTCATTTAAACTCTAATTTTTAGAATTTTTCTCTCTTTATAGTCTCAATTTCTTTTCTTTTTATGCTTCTTAGTTTTCCTTACTCTCATATATTGATATTTTATTCCAGAGAGCACGTGATTCATTTCAGCTTTCGATTTTTTAGTTTCTATCACCTAACTGCTGTAAAGTATAAGGTCCAGTCTTTAGGGAATATATTTTAAATACACGGAGTTGGATTGGATTAAACGTAAAGGTGTCTCTTTCCTATCAGGTGACAGCCTCTCATGGTCTCACTCTTCTCTTCCTTCCCTCTATGATGACTGGGGACAAGATTGCTGAGTTAAATGAAAAGAACAGGAGTCTCAAATCAAAAACAGTATCTGAAGAGTTTGGAAATGTAAAATAATTTGTAGACACCAGAAGTTGTACATTAAATGTGTTACAAACATGAAGTGTCATTGCATATTTATTTGTGTATTTTGCCAGGACTATTGGGTCACAAATGATCCAAGCAATGTTTTGACAAAAGAAACCCATTTTAAATGTAAGTTTTATATAAGCTATGAAATAAATAAAATTTAAATTACAAACTCTCCTCTTTCTTAGGTAAACATTCACTTCCCATTTCTTTTGGATTTGGTAGAATTCATTAAAATATTCTGTTATACATCTTAGATGGCTGCTTATGGGGAATGGACAAATTATTGGCCATTTTATTATATTACAAACTGTAGCAATTGAAGCAATAATGAATACTTTATTCTGTGTTTCTTTTTACCCCCATAAGATGAAAATGAGTCATGGAGAAAAATCCTTTATAAGAAAAGAAATATAATTTAGCTTACCTTTTCTTTTCTGGATTAGTGAGCCAAGCATTACAGCTGCCCATGTTGTCAAAATGCCATGGGAGAATTTAGTAGAAGAGAAGCCAATAATGTAGTCAGTTTCTGACATTTAAATAAATGTTTTTGCTGTTCTGTCAAAATTAATCGTTAACTTCAGCATTAGAAGCATGTATTTCAATAGTAGAAGGGAATTTTCTCACCATCATTTCATAACAAAAGTAACCCTGCGGCGTTATAAATATATATTTCAGACTTAGAGAAAAGATGGATCCCACAGGATATCTGTTCCCTCCATCCGCTGATGATGTCAGTGAGTCTCTGATTAGCTGCTGACATTTGAAATTATGGTGGGTCAGCAAGGTTAATGAAAGCCTTCTTTATATAGCCATGTCCCCATTGCCTCGGTGCCTTCCTGGGCTTTTGGCTTGTTTGCTGACCTCAAAAAGCAAGGCAAAAATAAGAATACACATCAAGAGAAGTACAGTTTGAGCACTCATCTATTGATGATTTCTAATGCTGCTATTTAATAAGAAAGAAAAAGGTTAATGAATAGTGACAACTTATTTAGGAATGGTTGAGTACAAAGGGTCTAGTTGATAACCTTAGTGAACTTATTGAGGATAAACTCTGTTTAGATGAAAGCATTTCAGTAGAATTGGCTAGACTACAATTTTTCTGCCTTTAAGTGACAGAGTTACATAAATTTCCCATTTGATAATATTAAGTCATCCTCTGTTGAGGCAAGAAAAAGGTATAAAACTGAATTAGGTATCCTGACTCATCGATCATAGTTTCTTAGAGCTAGAGAGGGCCCTTGAGACCTAGTTTAGTGTTTTTCAAATTGTGTTCTGTGGCACTTCCAGGTACCCTGGAGTGACCTTGCAAGCCACCGTAGTGGAGGGAAGGAGCACCTTGGGCCCTCATCCCCATTCACTTTTATCATGCCACCTAGGTTGTCATGGAAGAAAGGCTTTGCTGGAAAAATAAAATTTGGAAACTACTGATCTACAACTAACACCCTCATTTGACAGTTGAGTAAATTGAGGTTTACAAAATATTAAATATCCCTTGACTTCTAATTTAGAGTTCTTTTGACCAAAATCCTTTTCAGTATATTTTTAATTGCAGAGAAAAGGGTGCCATAGCAAAAATAATGTTTTGGATTCATCTTTCCAGTTGGCCTGAATCCTGACACAAGGTGGAGGATTCTGCCTTGTGGAATATGGGGCTGAGTTCTCCCCAGCTATTTTCGGATCATTTTATCTCCGCAAGTAGAGAGCTGGTGTGCAGTATCTGTACATTTACTTTCCTTTACATATCAGTTGAGGGCATGGACATTGATTCTGGAACTATAGAAACCTCGAAGGTCTCCAGAAAAGATCATCCAGTTCTAGTCTAGATATATTCACATCATCAACAACAGACGTTAGCAACTTTTCTACCTCCCATGGCAGGACAGGTGAAGGCAGAATTAAACTCCAACACAGATGCTCAAAATGCTGGGGAAGTGCCGGATGAACCATTAAAATAGCGATAGTTATTTTCATTTAAAATAGGAAAGAAATTATGCATTTCTATATGGCTTGACCCTGGACAGTGTGTCAGAAATCTGTGTTTAGAGCTAGGGTGCAGGAATAGGAAGAAACCTTGATGATGGCTCCTTTCATTTGGGGTTTGCTCTCACCTTATTGCAGCCAATGGCAGTTTTTACATGCCAGGTGTAGTGGATTTGGGATGACATGGGTGGTGGTGGTGGTGGTGGTTGTTGTTTTTAGAGACGCTCTCCCTTTGTTGCCCAGGCTGAAGTGCAGTGGCACGATCACAGCTCACTGCAGTTGTGACCTCCCAGGCTCAGTTGATCCTCCTGCTTCAGCCACCCAAGGAGCAGGGAATACAGATGTGCAACACCACCCTGGCTAATTTTTGTTTTTTTGTAGAGATGAGGTTTCACCATGTTGCCCAAGCTGGTCTCAAACTCCTGGGCTCAAGCGATCCACCTGTCTTGCCCCTGCAAAGTGTTGGGATTAAAAGTGTGAGCCATTGTGCCCAGATGGGATTATGTTTTTGATCAAATCTTTATGTTACTATGTGAAGATGCTGACAGTGATCATGGAAATCTTTATTTCATATAGACACTGTTTATTATTTTGTTACCAAATGTGTGAAAGTGTTCTTTAGGTTAATAATTTTTATCCAGAAAAAGTGTTCCCTATTTGCTACAATTTTCTAGGATGATAAATGGCGTTACATAGCATGATATATAGCAGATATTTTTAAACACATAAACACTCACACACGTGTGCACAAACCCACACCCACTCTCTTACACTTGACTGTTTCTTCAAGTTAAGATACATGGCTGAGAAAGTGACAACTTTTCAAAAAAAACTGATCACATGAAGAGTTATTAGAAGGTGTTGGGAAAAATGCTCTGTCACTTATAAAATCTGTTACATGTTCGTCCATGTGTAACTAGAGATAAGAAATAACACCTATTTTATAGCATTGCTATGAGGACTAAATGGAGTTACAATAGAAAACCTAGGAGACTGCTTGACTTGTAATTACTGTTTGTTAAGATGACAATTATTATTAAAAACTTGGAAATTCATAACATTTTAAAACCTGCCAAGTGAAGAATTTTAATGAGCATTGAACTCATTTGTTATAATATTAAAATGCTACAATTTCCAATTAGTTTGTAAAAAAAAAAATGAGTGACATCAGGGAGTGTGGAAATTTACTAGATAAATTTAAACAAATAACCTTTGTGCAAATTGTGCATAACATTGAAAAATGGTTATAATTAATTAGAAGGTAAAAATACTGATGCACTTCTCTTACATCTATCTACATAGTCTTACAAAGTATGTTTTTAAGCTGCGACATACATTAAGACCAATGGTTGAAATAAACTGAATCAAGAATTTCTATGTAATTTAAGTGTTAAAAATATTTTTTAAAATAATACAGTGAATTTATTCACATTACTGTCACTAAAATAAGGTTGACTTTTGTTTTGTTTTGTTTTGTTTTTTGAGACAGAGTCTCACTCACTCCGTCACCCAGGCTGGAGTGCAATGGCACAATTTAGGCTCACTGCAACCTCTGCCTTCCAGATTCAAGCAATTTGTCTGCCTCAGCCTCCCAAATAGCTGGGATTACAGGTGTGTACCACCATGCCTGGCTTTTTTTGTATATTTAGTAGAGACAAGGTTTCACCATTGTTGACCAGGCTGGTCTTGTACTCCTGACCTCAAGTGATCTGCCTGCCTTGGCCTCCCAAAGTGCTAGAGATAATGACAGGAGGCAGAGATATTCTGGAGATAATGACAGGAGGCAGAAAAGAGTGGGTCCCTGGCAAAGCCCCATCCTGAAGCCAAAAAGTCTGAGACCACAACCCAAAGTGAGAACTTATATTTCTCTTTTCCTGCTGGAATGTTGCCTTTTCCAAAACCACTCGTGGCCTGCCCCATCCCCCCATCCTGTGCCCATAAAAACCCCAGACTTAGCCAGCTGAGCGGCGAGAAGCAGCTGGATGTCAGAGACTAGGTTGGATGTCGGAGAAGCGGCCTGAGGACATAACTTTAGAGAAGAATCCAGCTGGAGACAGACAGACTGTAGGGGAAGATTACCTTCCCACGCTGTCCCCTTTATAGTTCCCCTTCCTACTGGAGAGCCACTTTCATGGGCAATACAATCTCCTGCATTTATCATCCTTCAATTCGTTTGTGCAACCTCATTTCTCCTGACTGCCAGACAAGAGCTCGGGAGCCACAAGTGCAGATACAAAAGGCTATCACAGTGACCCTTTGCCCTTGCTGGTGGAAGGCAGCTGCCTCATGTGACAAGGAAGAGGGCCCACTGAGCTGTTAACACTTAAGCTGTTGGTGACCCATAGAGCTAAAAGAGCACTGTAACACTCTCTTTGGGGTTTCAGGGGTTGCGGATACACTCCCTAGATGCTGCCACAGGGCATGCAAAGCATGGAGCTCTTTCATGCCAGTATTCAAAAGCGCTCACCCTGGCTCCTGCACCTGCTTACCTGCATGGTCCCTTCTGCAAGGGGTGGAGCATAGCGGGTCCTAGTGAGTGGAGTTTGCTTCTGCCAGTGCTGAAGCAGCCAGATGATTCCAGCATTTGTACACTCCAGTTCCTGCCTCATTTGCTCACACGCTCTCTCCCATGAGGAGTTGAAAGCTGCAGCCTGGGTAAGCGAGGGATCCCTGTCACAAGTCCCACAAAGGGGTCAGGGAAATATCCTGCTTTCCTGGGATTATGTGAGCCACCACACCTGGAAAGGTTAATAATATTTTTTTAAGGAGGACACAAAGATGTTGCATACCATTAACAGAAACTTAAAAATCATTTAAAACATTGTTACTGTGTCACCATCTCATTAAAAATCTGGCTGGGTGCAGTGGCTCACGCCTGTAATCCCAGCACTTTGGGAGGCTGAGGTGGGTGGATCACTTGAGGTCAGGAGTTCGAGACCAGCCTGGCCAACATAGTGAAACCCCTTCTCTACTTAAAAAAAAAAAATACAAAAAAATTAGCCAAGCATGGTGGCTGATGCCTGTAATCCCAGCTACTCGGTAGGCTGAGGCAGGAGAATCATTTGAACCCGGGAGGCGGAGGTTGCAGTGAGCCGAGATTGCACCATTGTACTCTAGCCTGGGGGACAAGAGCGAGACTTCATCTCAAAAAAAAATCTGTGTTTTATATATATTTTATAATGTACAAATCATTATTAGGGTCATAATTTATAAATAGGTTTTTATTAATTTATAAATCAGTAAACATTCACAAGTAGGGATGTCCATTCTAAAAAGTTTAAAGAAATCAGATGTGAGCCTTTTAAGGTGTGATAAAAATAGAAGTGATAACTAGGAGGAAATGTGATGCTGGTTCTAGGAAATGAGAAAGTAAAGAAACAGGGGCCTTCATCTTGAGTTTCTGAAAGATTGATGAATAGGTTGAGAGAACACAGAATGTTCTCACTGGGCTGTGTTGGCCTCTGAAGTAGAAATGTCCAGGATAAAGCTGAGGCCACTGCCTGTAGAGGGTGCAGTGGAGAAGCCTACTGACATCTGTTTATTAAGAAGAACTAAGCAGTTCTCCCATACATTTTCTAAATCCCAAACTCTCTGGTTTGTCTATATTGACAATGTACCTATTCTCATGTCTTATTTACTATAAAGATGAATTAACATTGTTAGATCCAGATTACAGGGGTATTTTATCTTGATAATTGATAGTTATTTTAATGTTGTATTGGTTTAAAATTGTGTAATCTCTTTATAAGAAGAAGATGTTCTCATGGCTATGTTTTCTCTACATCTTTAGAATATGGAATGCCATATCTCATAGGGGCTCCAGTTGATGAGGGGTTGACTACATGCATGCCTGGAAGCTCTTTGATAGAAGTAAAAGAAAAATTAGTAAAGGATATATCAACAAGCCTACTAGACATAAAATGTACAAAATATTTCAGAGATAATATGAGGTAGTAAAAACTATACTGGAGTAGGAATCTGCAGTCAACTTTCTACTTAATTTTATGACGTTCCTAAAAGCCCTGAACTACTTTATTTCTCAATTTCTTAAGATGGTTTTACAACTTAAAACAATTGATGAAATACCCTGTAAATCTTCTATCTCTAAAATTTTTTGATTAAAAAAAGATGGAATTGCATTTCTTGCCTAATCATTTATAATTGTTAGATTTTTCAAGAATTTTAAAAATGTATATTGTACACTCTGATCTCCCTCCCAATTCAATGTGGTTAAAGTTTCAGGGAAAAGGTGGAAAAATGGGAGATTGCTGCTAGACTAAATATTGAGGCTCATAATAAATATTACCACCACTCCCTAAAACAATTAATTGTCCTACAGGATACTCCCAGGATTTGCCAGTTTTCATCAGTGTTGTTTTCAGCAAGGATAGGAAAATATGTCTACCTCTTTATGGGGAGAAAAAAAAATAAGACACTGTAGATGATGTGCTCCATTCTTGTTAGAGAATTATCAATCTTAAATAAACAATTCTTGGAAAATTAATCAGTTCTATATAAGTATTTTGTATAAAACTAACCCTGCACCATATGAAAGTAGTATAATTCTTGAAAAGAGGATAGTGAGTCTGATAATACTGGGGCTGAGTTCATTTAAGATAAAAGCCATTCTCAACTTGATTTTTCATTCAAAATATGTAGAATTTTTAACAAATAGGAAATGAACTTTGAGATGTTTTTCTTTTGATTCCTATGGGGAATAGTGTTTTTTTGTGTGTGTTTCCATATTTTTCTGTTTTATAAAACAGTTGCTTTGAAAATACTTAAGATTTTGTATCCTACATAGGATATCGGAATTATAAGCAAAGTCCTCCCTTTGCTGCACTTACAAGCAAATTATTTGTAGAATTCAGCTTCTTAGATTTTCTCGCCGGGCGCGGTGGCTCAAGCCTGTAATCCCAGCACTTTGGGAGGCCGAGACGGGCGGATCACGAGGTCAGGAGATCGAGACCATCCTGGCTAACACAATGAAACCCCGTCTCTACTAAAAATACAAAAAAATTAGCCGGGCGAGGTGGCGGGCGCCTGTAGTCCCAGCTACTCAGGAGGCTGAGGCAGGAGAATGGCGTAAACCCGGGAGGCGGAGCTTGCAGTGAGCCGAGATAGCGCCACTGCACTCCAGCCTGGGCGACAGAGCGAGACTCCGTCTCAAAAAAAAAAAAAAAAAAAAAAAAGATTTTCTCCTGCTTCCCTTTAATGTACATTTCCTTGTTCCTTGGAAAATAAAGCCAGCAGATTGATTAAATGGGAATTACGTCTTTTTTTATATAAAGGGAAAATACAGTAAAGAAGACCTAAAAAAATAAAAATGCTTGGTTGACAGCTCAACATTGTAGAAACATGAAATAAACCACTTATGTGAATGAGAAACAGAGTTCTATGAGGGCTACAGCTGAGTCCTCTGCCCAACACAAAATGCTGGATACTTAATTGTGACAGATGATAATTTTGAAAAAAAGAGAGTCACAACAGAATAAAATACATGTGTTTTTTTTTTTTTTTCTTCTGCATCTGGGGCTTGTATAACAATATCTTTGCCAGAAATAGCTAAGTTGATATGGCATTTTTATGTTCTTAGGAAATTTGTATATGATATAACTTAACTAAATCAAATATGGAAAATACATTTCATCTTACAATCCAACTCTAGATGTTCCTGCATGAAGAGTTTGTTAAAAAATGATTCTAATACACTATACCAGCTTGTTGGGAAAGACCAATACAATCAATTAACAATATTTGCTTTGGTCATTTTTAGTCAAATGATGACATTCATTTTACATCCTACTGTGAGACTATTTATTAACTAGAACCATTTATAACATCTAATTTTTAAAATCTCATTTACAATGTCCATATATATTTGTGTGTTTGTGGGTATGTATGTGTTTTGGTAGTGGTGCTTCCGGATTTTGTTTTGTTTTGTTTCATTTTGGTTTTGGTTGAAAAAGGTTAAGGTAGTTCAGGAAAAATTAAGACATAGAGAATTAGATATTCATTACATATAGAACTTATAATATTTTTGCATCAGATTCTTTCTGACTTATTCCACTCAGATTTTATTGTTCTTATTTGAATTATTATATTCAGACATGAAATGCCTTTTTGAAATGATTCTTAAGGAATTCTCCTGGATTTTAGTCATTTATCAAATACTATCTGTGATGATTTGAGAGAAACCAAATAGTGCTAAAGTGGAAAGAATATTCTGACTGTAGAAATATTTAGGAACAGACTATACTGCAGTGAAATAAGTTTGGTGTGAGGCTGGCTGTCCATAAGGAAGTATGAGGAGGAGGTAGAAAGGATGATGGAGGCTCTCGCTGTACAGGACCATAATATGATGATCCAAATTAGAGAGTGTCTTGGTGGGGAAAGCTCTGTTTCCCTTGAACCTAATTTGAATCAAATGGAATTTATTTACAATTTATGTAGTATTGGGCATCTTGTGTACTTAGTGTTATATTGTTCAAACTATTGGCAAGGGACGAAGAAGAACATGACTACCTATCCCTATAAATAAGTTCCATCAAATACCAGTTCTGTGAAATTGACGTCAGTTTTATCATCAGTACAATGGAGATATTCATAGGGTGGTTTTGAGGATTGAATTGGTTAATACAAATAAGGAATGTAGAAGGTCAAAAAGTGAATCTGTTTTTAGTATTATTGTATATATAGCTAGGATTTGTCCCAGTAAAAGAGAATTTCATTCCGGAGGCTGCTGACTCAGGGATAAAGAAAAAGACCATGAAGTAATTATAAAATATCATGAGGAACTCAAAGAAGTCAGTTGTGACCACAACAGTGTGGAATGATGTTTGTTGAAGCTCAGAGAAAGCGCAATGGAAATTTGGTTATCAATATTTTAATCTGCTTGTGGTGTCCTCTATGACTTTTGAGATGTCACAGAAACAAAGAACTGGGTAGACTGGTAAGTAGAGAGTCAGGAAAGACTAACTGCTTGTACGTTTCTTTCCCATCAAGCCCCTATAGATTATTGGGCCCTCAGAAACTCATGCAGTAACATTTGGAGATAGAATGCAAGCTGAATGTCCCTCACAGCTTTGGTTTAATTAAGTTCTATTATAGACAAACTTCCTAAGAAAGGAGGAATAATATGTGGAATTCTTGAGACTCGCAGTAGCTTGAACACGCTATGAGTCTTCAGGGAACAGCATATAGAGTTTTGTTTTGTTTTTTTTAATGTCCCCAGTTTGCCAGCACTGTTATTTTTGTTATGATGATGTGGGCATCTGCACCCTAATGGTTAAGATTCTATTCTCACCAGATGTGGTCTTTTGGAAAAGAGTTCAAGCTACTTGGCAGGTCAGTGGAGGGGAAGTGAGCTTTTTCACTGCAAGTGCTCTCTTGATTTTGTGAATAAATGGATGACTTTACTTTCCAAGATTGTCAGTCTCTCACAAGAACTTATATTTAAATCATAATAATGATGCCATTTAAACTTCAGTTCATTCTGCCAGTGTTTGATTAGCAAGCTGGCGGAGCATAGAGATAGAGAGGATGGCAGATCTTCATTTCATCTAGGGTATTATTATAGCTTACACTGGCTCTCACATTACCATTATTATTATTGTGAATTGTTATTTGTGGGGCTGATAGAATTTCTACCATTATTCTAAGTGGGGAAGATGACATGGTCCCTTTCTGAGGGCTTCATGATCAAAGTTAAATAGATATTATCGCACTTCAGAAAGAAATGAGGGAGTTCCAATTCTGAGAGTTTTGTGTAGAAAGTTATAATTTAGATACATTTACCTGTGGAGAATTAAACTCAAAGTACATTTTTGCATGCATAAGCTGCATCTGTGTTTGAATGTCTATATGTATTTTTATACATGGGCAGAGCTCACGCTCATATTTGTGCTGTTATACTTGTAATAATAGGAGCTCCAGATAAAAATCTTCCGCAACATGCATCATTAAATGCAGGTAAACATCACTCACACACATTTTCTTGTCATAAACATGATTACTGTCTGCCTTTAGCGCTCACTGTGCATAAGATTTTAGTTTTTGTTTTTAAGCATGGCAGGTGAAACAGCTTAAGAGTTAAGGCTTTGGGGATTCACTGAATGAAGAAGAATTACAAATTTATCTCTGCATCTTTCACTCTGAACAGTTACATGCACATGTTATGGGCTGGTTAAATCAGAGGCTAATAATCTTCTCCTTTACTAATTTTGTAAAAACAAGTTTCACAGAAAATTGAAAGGACATTTTGCTATATGTTTTTCCAACATAGTTGTATTTTTTAAGATACTTTTTAAAATCAGTTTTTACTTTAAAGAAAAATTGATCAGAAAATACAGAGTTCCCAACTATCTCCTCATGCACCAAACTCCCACTCGCAGCAGTTTCCCCTTTATTAACATCTTATGTTAGTGTGACTCATTTGTCATAATTGGTCAACAATATTGATACATTACTAATTACTAAAGGCCATAGTGTACATTAGAGCTCACTGCCTGCGTTGCACATTCTATACGTTTTAACAAAGAGATTATGACACATATCCAACACTGTAATATCACACAGAATAATTTCAGTGCTCTGGAAATCCCCTGGACTCTACCTGTTCATCCCTCCTTCCCCCTGAAACTCTTAGCAGCCACTGATTTTTTTTAATGCCTCCAATGTTTACTTTTTCCAGAATGTCATATAGTTGGAATTACATAGTACTGGAATTATATAGCAGCCTTTTAAGATTGGCTTCTTTCATTTAGTAATATGTATTTAAGTGTCTCCTATGGCTTTTTGTGGCTTGATAACTCACTCCTTTTTCTTGCTAATTAATTTTAACTTTTTTGGATGTTCCACAGTTTGTTTATCCATTCACCTTTTGAAGGTTACCTTGGTTGCTTCCCCGTTTTGGCAATTATGAATAAAACTGCATGTGCAGGCGTTTGTGTGGACATAAGTTTTCAATTCCTTTGGGTAAATACCAAGAAGCACAATTGCTGGATCATATGATAAGAGTATGTTTAGTTTTGTGAGAAACTGCCAAACTGCCTTCCAAGGTGGCTGTACCATTTTGCATTCCCACCAGCAATGAATGAATGTTCCTGTTGCTTCCTATCCTCACTAGCATTTGATTTCGTCAGGGTTCCAGATTTTGGTTCTTTTAGTAGGTGTGTAGTGGTATCTCATTTTTGTTTTAACTGGCTTTTTCTAATGACATACAATGTTGAGCATCTTTTCATATGTTTATTTGCCAGTAATATATCTTCCTTGATGAAGTGTCTGTTCAGATCTTTTGCCCATTTTTAAATTGAGTAGTTTACTCTCTTATTGTTGAGTTTTAAGTATTCTTTGTATATTTTTGGATACCAGTCCTTTATTGGATAGATGTTTTGCAAAGATTTTCTTCCAGTTTGTGGCTTGTCTTTTCTTTCTTGTAATAGTGTGTTTCTTTCTTTTTTTTTTTTTAGAAGCTCCAAATCAACAGGTCTTTTATTGCATCATTTAAATATCACAAGTAGGTCTTAGGAGTCATCTGGCATCTTCTTTCTGTAGCTGGATAACTCTTAGATCTTATTCATCAGCCTGCTGAATAGTTCCTTTTTCAGAGACATAGATACCATCCAAAAATTTCCTGATATCCTTGTTTTTAACTGTTGTGGCTTGCTGAATCAAAGCCGCTGAATTTGAAACAAGTTCAATGTCATTTCCTTCAAGGATTAATTCATCTTTCTGGGCTTGAGATACTGAACAAGCAACACCTGGTCTCATCCGAACCCTGCGGATGTATTTTTCACTCAAGAAATTTCGGATTTCAACAAGAGACCCATTCTCCTGGATAACAACGTTGATGAGGAAGTGAGCATACACAGACCTCATCTTGTAACGGAAGCCCAGTATAACACCCTTGATCATGTTCTGTACATGACTACAAATAGTCCGAACGGTAGCCAGTTCCTTTCTGTTACCCCACCATTTGTCAACCCGAAGCCTCTTTTTCTTCTTTCCAAGAAAACTGAGTTCTACATTGATGTGATTGAAGTCCCTCCGCAGGGTTCCTCTGGGGCCCTTCACGATAACTGTGCGTCCCTTCAGGGTAATGTCGACATTTTCTGGAATGTCGACAGTCTGATTGCTGAGAATGGTCTTCATTCTTGCAGTAGACGCAGCAAAGAAAGCAATAGTGTCTTTCATATAGTAAAAGTTTTTTATTTTAATGAAGTCCAGTTTATCAATGTTTTCTTTCATGGTTTGTGCTTTTGGTATTATATCTAAAAAGTCTTCACCAAATCCAAGACCTCCTAGATTTTCTCCGGTGTTATTCTATGGAAGATTTATAGTTTTGCATTTTACCTTTAGGTCTGTGATTAACTTTTTATTCTGCATAATTTTTGTACATAGATATTAATATTATATTTCAGTCCCTCATTCTTAAAAACATCTAAAGCTGTCACAAAGGATTTCTACTTTGTCTAAGACAATTTAGAGAATGTAGAATAGAATTCTAATTCCAAATGGTTAACTTAAGAGCAAATTGACTGTCTTAGCCTCAGTTTTATCCTATGTGAAATAGGGATAATATCATGTGTTCACCTTCCTCACTTGTATTTTTGCAAAGATCAAATCACATGCTGTTTATGGGAGCATCTTAAAAATACTAAAGAACAAGCCATAAAATTAAAAGGGTTCCTTAGTGGAATTCCTAGACTTCCTTTCTCAGCTAAACACAGAAATATTAAAATTGAATTCAGAGCATGTAACTGACAACAAGGAACCCAAAATAAGAAGTAGTATGCTAAAGCAGCCTAAGTCACATCTGAAATATGTTGATAACTAAACTTAGTATCACAAAAGCCTTAAGTCTATGGCTATTACTGAAGATGAAGATAAATTAGTTGGAAGTAATTATGATTTCATCATCTTCTTTAGGCTACAGTCATATCTGCTTGTTATTGAATTACCAGATTATACAAATACAATAACTGGAATAAAAATGAATGTAATTGGTTAAACTTACAAAATCAAGTGACTTTCTTATACCAGATCACGTGCCTCCTTAACCTGTAAGAGGGGTAGAAAGTTCCAACTTTCCTTTTGAATTATGAAAATGTTCTACTGTCTTTTTACACAACAGGTCCATATATTTAATGTGGTCTTAGTGATTGCACTGGAATTCAAATGCATTTACGAAATTGAAAATTCTTGTCACCAATCAGTAGTTGGAAAAAAGGAATTTTCAGCCTTCTAAAAGGTGAAACAATGTGATTAAAAAGCTCAGATATAGACAAAATCACTGAGACTGATATGAGCTATGAAATATGCTAGAGATGGCATTGTACACATCGAAAGACAACCCTTGGCTTTTATAGTCAGTGAATTTTCAGGCATAACTAATTATACATAAATTACTCCATGTGAAAGTGATGCCAACATTACTTTCTCTTCCTTTTATTTTTTTTTTTTCTTCTTCTCTTCCTCGTTATTCTTACTTTTCCTTGCCCCTCTTCCTCTTTCTCATCCAATGGCAATTCATTCTGTTTCTCTCCTTATCCCCACATGTAACAACAATATAAAACTGGGACTGAATAATTTTATCCAGTAAGTTAAAATATAATCTGGGTCAAATAATTTGTAAATATAAATTCATGAATACAGCCACATGACCCAATGTTCCATCTTGTTTTTAACATATGTTTTATTTATTTATTAATTATATGGGGGCTTGGGGGCAAGAAAAAGGATATAATTACAGTCTTGTCCACGTTTGTTAGAGTAGTGCATGCAATATAAAAAACAAACAAAAACAACAACAACAGCAACAAAACCATAGTCTTGCCATCTTGCCTTTGAATTCATCCAAGACCTTCTTGAATTGGATTACATTTTTGGTATATCTGACATATTTTCAAGGTGTTCTAAAGAGTTGTTTAAATAATGTTGCTGTTGGGAATTTAACTTAGCATTGGTAATTGGGCCAATGATAATACAAAAGTGTGCAGAATTGCAAAATGCATCTGTCACATTGAAGAAAACTGTGTATCTCAGAATATCAATGCACTACTTAGGCTGTTGAAGGACCACATAACTCTCATGCTGCTGGTGTGCAGGTGGAGTGTTAGTGTCACAGTTGAATAAGGCAGTTATTAAGTTTTGGAGGCCATGACTGACTCATATCTACATGCTCTCCTAAACTGAAGTTGTCTTGAGCCTGTTACTTCATCTTTGTTCTGTTAGGTTGGTGTAAAAGTAATTGCGGTCTTGCCATTACTTTTAATAGCAAAACCTGCCATTACTTTTAATAGCAAAACCTGCCATTATATTGCATCAACCTAATAGAACAAATTAGGTTTGTGCAAAATGCAGGCACACGTATTAAATAATTGTGCCTTCATTCACAAGCACGGCTCACCTATATTACTACTGTGTGTGCCTGTAGCATGCACAGAGGAGAGGCAGCACAGGATAGAGGCTAATGAAAGAGCCACAATTGTCCTTTTGCTTCAGTGTAATTTAGGCAAAGTCAAATGAGTTTCTGAGGAAGAGTTGTTTTCATTCTGCAAAGGTCCTATGCACAATCATGTTTTAACAAGATTCCCAATTTGCATTAGGAAAAGCTGGCTGACTTTCCCACATAAGGCTATTTGCTGCACTTGCCCTTTTGGTAACATTACTATGTGTTTGCATTGAAGCCTATTATTAAATGAATAAATAGCAGGAAAATGCAATATTAGGTAAAAGAAAATGTTGGACTTTCAAACGGCAAACAAATGTGTTGAAAAGTCTTATTCGTTAAATGTGGTTCTGTGGACCTCTGAAAGATTATAAAAGATGTCAGAGAAAACTTGTAAATAATAAATAAGAACTTTTATTATGTGGCTACATGGACCTCACCAAAGAGAAACAATTTATGGAAATATGGTACAAGTTTTCTCTATCAGGTATAAAATTACTTCTACCATTTTATGTATTTCCATATACAAGAGAAGATGTTGCTGGGGGTTCAGCACACAAGACTTTCCAGAAAAGAATTCCCAGTGTTTCTATTGCTCTCTTGTCTCCCGATGAGTATAAGGCTTTCAGTCCTCAAACCCTTCCTAATGAGCCACATTTTTTTTTTAGGATAATCCAAAGTAATCCACAAACTGTAAACTTTTCTATAAAATTAGCAGTGGACTACTGGGTGATTTCGCAAATGACAAAAGGAAGGATGCTAAAGATTTTCCTCGGAGTCTTTTTGGCTCTTTGCCATTCTCTGGATGGTGGCCGATACAAAATCAGGGCCCAATTTTATGCCGATTTTGTGCCCCAGTTAGCAGTGCTAATTGGGGCACATGAGGAAATTGCACTCTGCCCTGTGGAAATTTTCAGTTAGTCAACTAAATCAGAAAATCATTGAGAGTACTAATCCATCACTCAGTCACTACCTAATTAGGTGCAAAATCTATGCTCCCTCCAGGAAGGACAAAGTGGAGACATGGGATCTCAATGATCAGTTGTTTGAAATCAGATCTTTTATCTTTTGTTACAAACTCGTTTAAAAATACACGTGTGTGTGCTTTTGAGGAGTGCGGCCACTAGGATGTTTTAGTAAAAATTAACAGTCCAAGTATTATTAAAGTAGACAGGAGTAAAGGTCATTTGGTTTCCCTCACATTTGAAAGACATAGATTTTCTGAGGAAAAAAAATATTTTTACACACACAGAGTATAAATACACTGATAAATTTAACAGCAAATGTTCCATATTTCAAAGGGTCAAGTTACAGTTTGAGTTCAATCTCATTGTCTTGTACGACAACCGTGTCTAATGAGAGGGCAGGAATTTTTGTCTGTTTTAGTCACTGATGCATCTCAAGTGCACAATCAATATTTTCAAATGAATGAGTGAATGGACAGATGATGCTTAGGCAATAATTGATCTTAAAATATTGTGTTTACATGCTATTTTAAGTTATAAAATAGTATCTGTGATGTGTCTGGTACCATGTCCATGGTACTCAAGAATATTATATATTTGGTAAAATGTTTCAGTAACTCTGAGGGACAACATGGCCTTTAAAATATCTTTACTTTTCTAGAATACAAGAAGGTGATTTGAAAAATTTTGCTCTAAGTTTCCCTCAGATTTTTGTTTTAGAGAAAATATAAATTAGGTAAAAGAGAAATATTGTTCTAAAATTAGAATTGTAGCTTAGAATCAATGTCTTTTTCTGAAAAGTAGTTAATTTTCTCTCTTGATAGAGTGCATAGATTTATTTTTCTATTTATTTATTTATTTATTTATTTATTTATTTATTTATTTATTTTTGAGAAAGGGTCTTATTCTGTCACCCAGGCTGGAGTGCAGTCATGCAATCATGGCTCATTGCAGTCTCTAACTTCCAGGCTCAGGCAATCTTCCCACCTCAGCCTCCAGAGTAACTGGGAAAACAGGCATGTGCAACCATGCCTAGCTATTTTTTAAAAAAATTATTTATAGGAATAGGGTCTCCTTAGGTTGCTTAGGCTGGTCTCAAACTCCTGGGCTCAAGCAATCCTCCTGCCTCAGCCTCCCAAAGTGCTGGGATTACAGGCGTGAGCCACTGCCCCCAGCCATAGATGTTTTTATTGTAACGTGCAAATCACTTTCAGCTCCAGAAAAGCTAGAATCTTAAGGAAACAAATTTTGGCAAAAATTATCCCTAGAATAAACCCATTTTTTTTCAATTTTTATGTTTTTTAAACTGATGTATTTACTTGTAGATTTTAGTGAAAGATAATAGACAGTTTTAGAGAAAATTTTAAATTCTGAACTTGAAGAGCTAATTAAAATATTGCCTGAAGTAATGCATTTTAATGAGTTGAATCAGAAAGCTTTCCTACTGGCATTATTTTAGTTCTCTTCCTACCTATCTGAACTTCATATATCTTTGCTGGCTCTTTTTACCTTCTCTTGTTTTTTTTTTGTTTATTTGTTTGTTTTTCGTTTTTGTTTTGTTTTACCTGGATCCTTCTATTGTCTTTCCCTTACAGGAGTCACACACTGTAATCCATGATCTCTCTTCTGCATTCCAGTTCTGAAATTCCAAATTCCTAAGAACATTTCCAAATAAAAGTCCGAACAGAACATCTAGATCAAGAAATATTACTCTATTTCTATTCATTTTTCCTTCAAACCTTGCTTTTACTTCTGGCATTATAATATCTGTTAATTTTACATTACTTTCTGGAGTTCATCCTTGGCTTAAACCCTTTTGCTCCTTTTTCTTTACCTCACACTTTCAGGAAGAGTTCTCAATCCTGTTAATTTCTTTTTGTTTTCCACAGATTGTGCATCCATCATTTTTATCTGTAAAGCTTTCCCTTATTCTCATTTATTAACTTCTTAGGCCAGGCTTAGACAATTGATTTTAACAAGTTCCACTGCCTCTGATGGCATAACTTCTGCAATAACTTCACACCAAGTTAATTTTCCAGATTCTATTGGAAAAATATATCTGAGATCATGTCACACTCTTGTTGAGTTACTAACCATTGCCTACAGATACCTTTTCAAAATCCCCTTTCTAGTTCCTCATATTCCACGTTCTGGCTATACCCTATATTCCCTGTCATATGACTCACATATTTTCTTCAAGCAAGCAAATGAAACAAAGCCTCAATATGATGTAATGGACATTCCCCAAAACAATGAGCTTTGAAACCTTCATTTCTTTGTTCTCTCCACGTTACTGCCTCCTGTCTATCAAAATCTTATTCTTTTTTTAGGATTTATGAAAACATCACCTTTTCCCAATTCCTCCTTCACTAGATGTTTTAGGGATTGAGGGATGGGGTGGTGTGAGGAGAAGAACTCTTCAGGCCTCACATTATTCCAATAGCTCTTAGTAGAAGATAGTAAAAGAACACTTTAGAGTGTCAAGACTTAGAGATTATTTACAAGGGCTTAACAAATTGCTAATTTTAACTCAAGTTAACCTAAAGTTATAATCAGATATTGCCCATTCCATGATTTCACCCTTCAGATAGTTACTTCTCTCTGAGCAGTTTTAAAAGTCTCAGCAAAATTGGTTGGTTCCTATTCTCAATATGCCTTTCACTCAGCAACCTGTTTCCAGTTCGATATCCAGGATGACTGATAAGCACAACATCTAATTGCAACTTTTCATTCCTCACTTGGTGCCTGGAGTAAAATTTTCTGTGAGTTACTAATAGAAAGATACCAAATAGAAAAACCCTTATGAAGGTAAATAAACTATAGAACATTTTTTCATTCATCTGTTAGCCATTCATGTGTCTTCTTTTGAGAAATGTCTCTTCAGCTCCTTTGCCCATTTCTTAATTGAATTATTTGTTTTCTTTCTATAGAGTTGCTTGAGTCCCTTATGTTATTTGCATATTAATCTCTAATCCCTTATCATATGTAGTCAAAGAGATGTCTGCACACCCATGTTAATTGTAACACTATTCACAATAGCCAAGTTATGGAATCAACCTAAGTGTCCATCAGTGGATGAATGGATTAAAAAATTGTGGTATATATACACAATGAAATACTATTCAGCCTTAAAAAAGCCATGTTGTCATTTGTGACAACATAGATGAAACTGAACATCAGGCTAAATGAAATAAGCCAAACACAGAAAAATAAACACCACATTATCTCACTTATATGTGGAATCTAAAACAATTGAACTCATAGAACCAGAGAGTAAAGTGGTATTTACCAGAGGCAGTGGTAGGGGTAGAAGAAATGGGGAGATAATCACGAAAGACTGCAAAGCCTCAGTTAGGAGAAATAAGTTTGATTTTTTCTGAGGTCTGTTACACAGTAGGATGAATACAGGCACAAACTGCCATTACGATTTTTTTAATATAATGTGAAAGGATTAGATTAAGCTAACTAACCTATTCATCACTTCAAACATTTGACATTTTTTGCTGTGAGAGCATGAGATTTACTTTCTTGGTGATATTGAGATGTACAGTACTCAATTATTAGCTATACTGTGTAACTATAATTTGTCAGTGTATAATTTTAAAAACTTTAGAACATATTGTGCTTTTGTTCTATCTTCCATTTGTATTAGGCTAATTACTATAGGATTACAACAGTCTAGCTCTTGCTGTATAGAATTCTTTTAGCAAAAGTATAAGAAGTCTAAATGTTCACAAGTGAAGGGAATGCTAACATACAAAATGGCTGAGAGCCCTTGGGTGGGCTGAAGCAAGATTTTACAAGGGTTTTCTGCCACATTTGCTTTATACAAGAGACTCTTCTCCCTCACAATTAGGACATATTCACATGGGATTTGTCATATCCTGCCTTATATCATAGGTATTTGTATACATAACTTTTTCCAAAATTGTATTATAAAGTGGTGGAGAACAGAGACCAGATCTTATATATCAAAGCATTTAGAATGGTGATTGAACATGGGAGCTATTTAATAAATACTTGATGAAAGAATAAATGAAGAAATTGTTCTATGAAATTAAAACACCTTAGTGTCTTTGCTTTGTCTGCTCATGGCAGTTCTGTTACAGCCAGATGAGACCTGGACTTGGAGGTATAATTTGGGTTTGAATCTCATCCCTACTCCTTTCCAGACTTGAGAGCTTTGGTAAGTTTAGGAATCTCTCAGAACTTAATTTATCCATTCATGTAACATAGATTTCATTTCCTTTATCTGTAAAATAGTAATGGGAATAATTTTACCTATATCATAAGTGGCTCAATAAAGTTCTACAGATGCCCATATAACAACTTCCCTGGCTTTGTGAACATTGTAAAGCCAAGTTATCTTACCCAAGGATCAATGGTATTTTCATTAATGCCTATTACCTTATACCCAAAAGTCTCAGTTTTAGGAACTCAAACCTCATCACCAACAAATCTACAATGAGATTTGTTCTGCCTCATCTCTGTAATTGCACTACCTAAATTGGAATACCGACTACCAATTACCAGCTTGGTGACTTTGGACAAGTTTTAAAATTTCTCAACGCCTCATTTTTTTTCCCATTTAAACATAAGAAAAATAATACCTACATAATAGAATTGCTGTATATGTTGAAAGTGTTAAGTTGTTTAAGCTCTTAAAAAGGTGCCTAGCATATGATGAATATCCAGTAAATATTAACTACTGCTATATATATAATAATTTGTTTAATATGCATTTCTCCTGCTGTACTGCATCATAAGGGGGAGTAAACACATCTTTGTGTGTATGTGTGTGTATGTGTCTTCTATATGTTCAGCACCTAAAGCAGAGACACTCAATAGATATTAATTTGATGAATGGACATACTGTGGATGGAGAACTGTGTGGTCCTAGATTCGATGGTGACAGGAAGAGTAGTGAATGCAATAGTGATGAAAATTTTTTGCTTATATATTAAATTTTAGAGTAAATAAATGTTTAAATGATTGATATTGTCTACCTGGTTATTGTTACCTATTACAAAGATTACCACTCTGACATCAACAGAATTAATAGCATATAGTTATTGAATACTGTATGTGTGTACAGCTTTCTGCTTGTGTGCTGGGAATACACAGTTCTGTCACCTCACATTTAATGTCAAAAGGATTTAAATCTAGTTGGAGAAGTAGACTAAAGAGAAAAAAAGAGCCAACAATGTGTGTTCCTCATATGCATGATGACTCCTATGGATCTCAAGTTTATGGAAGCACAATGAAGAGGTCACTAAATGAGTGTGCTTTTTAGGAAAAGATATCTTAGACTATACCGAGGAGAGAAAGGAGTTTTCCAATGACAATGACATGACCAAATGCATGACAAGAAAATGAATTGATTGTATGTGAAAGAGTATGTGGTCTCACTTGTGCAGAATGAAATGTGTTTAAGGTCGCATTTTCTTAGAATGTGGTGCTCAAACCAGGTTTTCTTTTTTTTTCTTTCTTTCTTTTTTTTTCCCACCGCAACCTCTGCCTTCTGGGTTCAAGTGATTCTCCCACCTCAGCCCCCCAATTAGCTGGGATTACAGGCATGCACTGACACGCCCAGCTAATTTTGTGTTTTTAGTAGAGACAGGGTTTCTCCGTGTTGGTCAGGCTGGTCTCGAACTCATGACCTCAGGTGATTTGCTGCCTTGGCCTCCCAAAGTGCTGGGATTTCACACATGAGCCACGGTGCCTGACCTTCAAACCAGATTTTAAGTGTAGAGAATTAAATTTGATTCTAAATAGAAGAATAATGTTCAAATGATGGAAACTTTAAATAATATTGGAAAAGTGAAATTTTTAGGTCAGAGCATAGTTCTATACAAATTGAATTTGAAACGATAAACTAGATGGACAAATATTTGTGCCCCTAAGGCAGAGGAAAAAAAAATTTTGTTGAGTGTTCGAAACCAGTAACTATATTTGTATATTGCTTGGATAGAAGTGATAGCTGGTTACATAAGCAAGAAAAGTCAAGAGTCATAGAAACTGGGCTTATTTACATTTAAAGAGCAGTGGAGGAAACTGAGGAAGGCAAAAGGGAGGTTCAAAAAAGCATATTTTCCTATTTTCTTTCATAGAAACTGGGGGAAAAAAGAGTTTTTAAAATTCAACAATTTTCAAAATATCATATACATTTTAAAAAGTCAGGAATAATTAGATTTTAAAGAAATTATTAGATTTAGTATGGAGGAGTTGATTGATAGCATGAGAAAAATGATTTCATTAGAATGGTGTATAGATACTTAAGTAAATTATGGTAGAAATTGGATTAGGTCTTTGTCTATATTAGACTGGATTCAATTCTTTGTGTTGAAAATGAAGAAACTGTTTATGTTGAGCCAAGTTTGAATATATAGGTTGTTATAAGTATGTGCCGAGGTTTATATGTAATGATGAGTAGTGTTGAATATTTGAAGACTGTGGTTCCCTGGTTTCCATGTAATCTCAATATCAGGTACCTTTGAAAGAAAGGTTATAAAGTTATTGTGTTTCATCTTTTGCTATAGTGAATGTAAAATCAGTTACTATTTCTAACATATCTTTTAAATCATTAACTAAGATTTTAACAATTTGTGTGTGTTAAAATCTTATTTTTTTGAAACAAGATAAAGGAATTCTATACTTTTAACATTTCATTATATTATTTTCATTAGCTATATCTATTTCTGTTGTATTGCTGAATCATCTATGGTCAAAATTATTTGTTCAAAAGGAAACACTGTCAATGTACACTTCTGAAGGTGAGTTTGGTGTTTTCCCATTTTCAGAACAATTTTTAAGAAAAAAGAGTATGTGGTCACTATTCTGTTTCCTCATTCTTAAGAAAAGATGCCAAATGAAGATTTTTTTTTTAATTGCAGCATATAACTAGGTGTCTTCTTCATTGTAAGCCCCTTGACCCTGCCCTCTCAGGAAAATTCTGGAAAATTTAACATGTTTAATGGTCAGTATCCCATTCCCTGAATATTTGTTTCTCCTTAGTAGTCAGTTGCTGTCACAAAAGAAGCCCACTAGATGGTGGTAAAAGCACAAGCTACCTACTCTGATTTTATTTAAAAAAAAAAGTCTTCAAAAGGGAATGCTTACAATGTTTCATAGGTTGTATTTTGCCCATTTTTTATTAGATAGAGAAGAAGCAAGAAAAATAAAGTAGAATAGTATTTTCCATGAAACTTAATTGTAGTTATGAAGTGGAATACCTTTTGGCCCTAAATTATTTTCCAAGGAACTGCTTTCAAAATTAAGTTGTTTTGTCAAAATAAATATCAAGTAAAATGATTATGACTCATTGTGGCAAGTTTTAATGCAGATCAGAAAGTAATCCAAATCTGTCGGACTCATCATGCCTTTTTCTTCAGATACAAATGAAGAGTAAACAATGTTTTGGCAATTTTTAGGTTAATCATGTAGAACTGATTACTCTAGAAGAAGGCTATTAACATTTAGTCAATTTATACCCTACAATAAGACAAATTAAAATTAATGTTGCTGTTTTTAAGATATCAAATGGGTCATGATTTTAAGAAAAAATGAGAATTGCTATAGAAAATGATAATGTCTCTGGGCCCAGTGAATCTAGTGACTTCTAAAAAACCCACTTAAATCTCTCTAAGAAAGCAGGACAAATAATTAAGTAAATATAATTCCAAATGAGGGAGAGTGTCTGTCTTTAGTTTAAGCAGGTTGCCTTTTAAAGTGTAAAGAGGAATAACGATCCATTGTCAACCATGCTCTGTGGAATAGCAACAGTTAAATCTTGCAAATAGCTTAATAACGAAAGAAAGATCTTCTTTTTAGATAGAATGAAGTATCCTAATGAAGCTCTATTGCATAATTTTTCAATGTTTATAATAATTTCTTCCCTTTAGTATACATTTAATTAGTTCATTTAATACACTTTCTTGATGATATAAATAGGTAAATATATTTTTTAAATAATTCACTTTGTTTATAAAGTAAAAGATGTAAAGAAAATATGTAACTACTAACTTTTGATCAGGTCTAAAATAATACAAACTACACATTATGACAAATTATTGGACAGAAAACTTTTTATTTTGCTTATTTAATATCATCATAATTGTTCGCCTGCCATCTTTCCACATATAAGAATATCAAGTGCTTACAAGCTCCCACGGGGCCCCTACCTTTAAAATGCATTTAATAATAATAGTGAGCATCATTTAAGGGTCTTAAAGTGACAGCCATTGACCTTTCTACAGTCAATAATGTCACAGATCTTGACTGAGAAGTCATTTTAAAAATATACTTCTTTTCATATTGGCATACAAGTGACATCAATTTGAGCATTATCCATATCTGGCCATGATCAGTGGCGAATTCATCTATCTCTGGTGGCATGACTGTTGCCACACGGCTTGATCTACTGAGGCAATTTTAAAGCCCTTTGGCTTTCTATGTTTTCTTTCTTGAACATAGCAGGAAGAAACCTGGGAAACCTCTTCCTGATTTAAAGGATGGTTAAAGTGCTTCCAGCAAAGGCCCTGTTGAAAGGCTTACTAACTCTGGACATACTTTCTCTGAAAGCTGACTCATTCTGCTCAAGCACCATTAGTTCTGAATAGGTTAGAAACAACTAGATCAAATCTAGAAATTAGGCCATTCTGGTTTCTAAAGGAGTACAACCCTTCTCTTGGTCAAGGGGACCCCAGAAAAAACTTAAGAATTGAATTCCCAGCCATGATGGTAAGGGAAGTGCAACATACCTCATTATATCCCTTCCCTTTTGGAGTTTAGGGACAAATGACCAGCATTAATGTTAATCTAGAGATCATAAGACTAACAGAACAAACTCTTTGAGACAACAAGATACAAAATTATAAACAAGAACTAAAGCTGTGCAAGGCAAGGATTAAGTCACATCTGCAGGCCATCAATGTTACTACATGGCATCCTTAACTTAAAACATTTCTTTTTGCTAACTCCAAATTTTAGACAGAGCTTTACTTCTTTAACCAACTGCAAATTAAAGAATCTCTGAATTTATCCATAGCCTTTAAGGCCCTACCTCCATTTCAAGATAGCCTGTCGTTTTGAGCAAAACGAATGTATACCTTCCATGTACTGATTTAAGTCTTTACCTATAATTCTTGCTTCCCTAAAATGTATAAAACCGAACTAATCTGACTGCCACAGGTCAGGACCTCTTGAGACTCTGTATCCCTGAGCTACAGTCATTCATGTTGGCTCACAATAGACATCTTTAAAATATTTAACAGTTTTGCTTTTCCTTTAAGATTGTTCTGACTCAACATATGGATATGTAGCAGTGAGATGCCATTGGTCACTTACTCAAATGCCATCCCACCCCTGACTTTTTAAAAAATAGCTTTATTAAACTGCAATTTTAAAACATACACTCTACCCTTTAAAAATGTGCAATTCAATGTTGTTTACCATATTCAATAAGTAGTGCAGCTGTGGATTTTAGAACATTTTCATCACCTCAAAAAGAAATTCCATACCTGTTAGCAGTAACTTCCTATTCACATTTCTCCCCTATCCTCCAGACCTGGCAACCTCTAATCTACTTTCTTTCTGTATAAATTTACCTATTCTAGACATTTTATATAAATAGAATAATACAATATGTGGTTCTTTGTGATCAGCTTCTTTCACTTAATGTTTTCAAGGCATATTGTAATATGTATCAGTACTTCATACCTTGCTATTGAAAAATAATATTCCATTGTATGGCTAGATCATGTTTTATTCATTCATTTAGAAGTTGATAGACATTTGGATTGTTTAGACTTTTGGCTATTATGAAAAATGCTGCGATGAACATTTGTGTACCAGTGTTTGTGTCAAAATAAGATTTTATGTTTTCATTTCTTGGTTATATACTGAAGGGTGGAATTGCTGGATCATATGGTAACTCCATGTTCAAGTTTTCAAAAAAATTATTTTTCTAAGCAGCTGCAACACTTTACATTTTTACCAGCAATGTATGAGAGTTCCAATTTCTCCACATACTAACCAACACCTGTTATTATCTGTCTTTTTTATTATAGCCATCCTAGTGGGTACAGAGTGGTATATCATTGTGATTTTCATTTGCATTTCCCTAATGGCTAATTATATTCAGCACATTTTCATGTATTTATTGTCCATTTGTATATCTTTGGAGAAATGTCTATTCAAATCATTTGCCTATTTTTCATTTGAGTTTTCTTTTTTTATTGTTCTTTTGAAGTACTTTATGCATTCCTGAAGCAAATCTATTATGAAATACATCATTTGCAGATATGTTCTTTCATTCTGGGTTTTTTTTTACTTTGAAATGATGTCCTTTAAAGCAGAAAAGTTATTAATTTTGATGAAGTTTAATTAATCTGCATTTGCTTTTGTTCTATTGGTTCCTTATTTAAGAAGACATTTCTTGACCTTAGGTCATGAAAATGTATTCCTATGTGTTCTTCTTACAGTTACACACTTTCAGTTCTTAAATTAAGGTCTATGATTCATTTGAGTACACTTTTGTGTCCACCCCGGCTTTTATTCTAACTTCCTTTCTTTAGAAGGTAAAGGGTTGTCCTTGAGTAAAGGACAATATGTTTTAATTAATTGGTCAGTGGAAATAAGAATTTTAAACCAGGTAAAATCTGTATTCCTTTTTCTCTTTTTAGGCAGTGGCTTTATAGTTGTCTAACATTATTCACTTTTTAAAAAATCTGTAGATTGATACAACCAATAGAAGTCCCTTTTAATATTAGTTAGAGAGACCTAGGATATGGAATATAATACAATTTTATTGTTTCTTATTTTTAAGGACATTAAATTTGGGTGGGCATAATTGAAGTCAGCTCAAGACTTTTCCAGGGCTAACAAAGAAGTGTAAGTGACAAGATGCCAGGGTTCCATAGAAAGATAATATAATCATCGGATAAATATGCATAAGGATAAGTAACTTCAAGTTGTAGGAAAAGCTGTGCCTGAAGACCTGCTCCTCTCAAATCTCTTTGTAAACTCCTATTTATAATGGAATATTATTTATTACAATAATTGGTAGATGGGCTGAAATGCAAAATAATTTTGAAATATCGTGAGAGGCATAACTTCTTCCAATGTATTGCCTTGAATAGGATTTGAAATGCAGCACTGCTAGCTCCTATGATACAGTCAGGCATCACTAGGTCAAGAGTGGTGTCCAAGATTCTGTTTTTTTTTTTTTTTTTTTTTTTTTTTTTTTTTTTTTTTTGAGACGGAGTCTTGCTCTGTCGCCCAGGCTGGAGTGCAGTGGCGCGATCTCGGCTCACTGCAAGCTCCGCCTCCCGGGTTTACGCCATTCTCCTGCCTCAGCCTCCCGAGTAGCTGGGACTACAGGCGCCCGCCACCACGCCCGGCTAATTTTTTGTATTTTTCAGTAGAGACGGGGTTTCACCGTGTTAGCCAGGATGGTCTCGATCCCCTGACCTTGTGATCCGCCCGTCTCGGCCTCCCAAAGTGCTGGGATTACAGGCGTGAGCCACCGCGCCCGGCCCCAAGATTCTGAAAACAGTCCCTTGTCTTAGTTCATTCAGGCTGCTATAAGAAAATACCATTGGCTGGGTGGCTTATAAACAACAAAATTTATTCCTGACAGTTCTGGAGGTTAGAAAGTCTAAGATCAAGGCACCAGAAGATTTAGTATCTGGTGAGGACCTGCTTCCTTGTTCATGGATGACCTTCTTCTTGCTGCATCTTCCCATGCTGGAAGGCAGTAAGGGAGCTCTCTGAAGTCTCTTTCATAAGGGCACTAATCCCATTTACGAGGGATCCACCATTATGACTGAACTACGTCCCGAAGATTCCACCTCTCATATCTCACATTGTTGATTATGTTTTCAGTTTATGGATTTTGAGTTAGGTTATTAGGTTGTCACCATATGACACAAACATTAGTTTATAGCATTCTAATCATTTCTAAATTATACCAGAAGCCCAGATGGACTTAACAATAGGCAAAAATCCTGCCATGATCATACATAGCTTATTCATTCCCAGATGCCACTAAAACTTGCTTGCTACTTATTTTGTTGCCAAGGGACTCTGACAGTCAGTATAAAAATAAAGAAAATTGCCTTTTCTCAAAAATTAATTTAAGTGTTAAATATTTTTCTGTTCAGAACCTGTCAATGCCTTTAACATATTTTATAAATTACAGTTTCTACACATTTGAAGTCATTGAGTAAAAAAGCCATACCTTATTATACATTTATGGGTGAAAGTGAGAAAAAGCAAATATCATAATCTCATATGGGTAAGTAACAGACTTTTTAGGGAAATATAATTCAAGGCTCAGCAAAAGGGAGGTAAGAGGGTCCTGTTGCCTCTTAATCCAGAAGAAAGACAAACTGGGACTATGGCATTGGTGGATATACAGTGGAATAAGAGTCAGGGGAAGAAATCCTTTCCCCTGCTCTTCAACGTTCTCATGATACAAGGGTGAGAAAAACCTTGTACTTACTTTAGTGCCCCCCTTATTTATGGGGGTTACATTTCAAGACTCCCAGTAGATGCCTGAAGCCACAGATAGTACCAGACCCTATATACACTATGATTTTCTTATACAGTAGTAGGTAGGTGGTATAAATGGCACGAATACATGGGACAAAGTGATGATTCTCGTCCTGGACAGAACAAAGAGGGACAGTGCAATATCTCGTCACACTGCTCAGAAGAGCATGCCATTTAAAGAGTAAAATTTATATATTTCCAGACCTTTCCATTTAATATTTCTGGTTGATCATGGATAAACTGCAACAAGTGAAACCATGAATAAGTGGGGAGCTACTGTAATGTGTAAAAGAGAGTACTTAGGCAGTAGAGTGAGAATTCCAGCTGTAAAGGAAATTTTCTAAGGGTGCAGGTAGCTAGCACCTGGTAATTCTGAGATAAGTTTGAAGTTTTAGGGAAACTAAAAGGAGGTCATTGCTTCAGTCAACCTGAGCTATTGGGATTTTTACTAGACAACTCAACTTGTATTTTCATATACTTTATATTGTGCCCCAATCTAAAACTCAGTGCCCTCAAAAATAGCTTATTAGTTAATACTTGATGAATAAAACATGCAGTATCTATATATATAAAATAAAACAGTAACCATTTTACTTTCTGTCTGGGACTATGGCATTGCTGGATACACAGTAGAATGAGTAGGGCAAAGAAATCCACCCAAATATAAAACCTAGAGCTCTCATTTTTTGTCTTTTTTTTTTTTTTTTTTTTTGGTTGTTGGGGAGAGGGTCTCACTCTGTTGCTCAGGCTGGAGTGCAGTAGGGCAATCACAGTTCACTGTAGCCTCGACCTCCCAGGCTCAATTGATCCTCCCACCTCAACCTCCAGCGTAGCTGGGGCTACAGGCGCACAACACCGGCCTGGCTAATTTTTGTATTTTTTGTAGAGATGGGTTTTCACCATGTTGCTCAGGCTGGTGTCAAATTCCTGAGCTCAAGCAATTTGCCCACCTCAGCCTCCCAAACTGTTGGGACTGCAGGTGTGAGCCACCATGTCTGGCCATGTTTTTACGTAACAATTAATTTGCTGTACTATACTTCATAATAACTTATCATTTAGCTATTATTATCCCCATTTCCTGAGGTTCAATCAGTGATTAAATAAATTGTCCGATTTTATACGGACTAATTAGAAGCTCTGTAATTTTAACCCAGATTTATCTGATTCCAAAGCCCATACTCTCATTTTGATTTATCAAGCATTAATTTCATAAAACTCTATGAAACTGTACTCAGTTGTACCTCTTTTGATGCATTTAAATGTTTTTTATTTTTGTTCTACCAAATCTCCACTATGTCGTATGAACATAGCTTTTCTCATGCGCTGTTACCAAACTCAGGGTTATAGAATTGGTAGAGTGGCAAGGAGAGCTGCCAAATGAGAAGAAATGATGAGATTTTCTATTCCAATCCATAGAGAGCAAGTTTGGAACCTGAATAAAGACAGATCTGAGGAGTGGAGAACAAGATGTTGTGTGTTACATCTTTTAATTTTTGAAAAATGTTTTCAGGAAACTCTATAAGCAGGAGGATAGGGAGAAGTTGATGTGAAATTCACAGGCATGGAAGGGAGGGAGTTGTTTCAGTAACTGCATAGTGACCTGTAAACTGTGAAGGATAAAAGGGATGTAGTCTGATAGTTATTGGACTCTTTGTTTAGCCAAGAATCTCTTGGTTCACACCAAATGCTACTTAGTTACGTAACTGAGTGACGCATAAAATGGAACTGCTCCTGGTTTTGTTCCCGTTATTGTTTAGTTGGGAAGTGTAATCAACATCCCATTTTCATGATTTCTGCTCCCTCAGATGTCTTAAATCAATGATTTTTGTATATCTCCATTTAATGTAGCTTAAGATTTGTAGTAATGTTTTTAAATTAAATTTTATGACCTTTGAAGTCAAAGGCTACATTTTGACTACGGCTTTACTCAGTGTATAATAAACACATCATGTATGTAATAACTACCCACAGTATTGGCCAAAAGCTACTGATTGGCTGTCTGCTAAAAGGAGAAGAGTGTGCAATAAGCTGCATGTCTTATTTCTGGATCTGACTTCAATGTCTGCCCTTAATAGGTAGTTGGCTTATTTATTATTGTATCTACAGTACCTGCTTTGGTACCTGAAAGCTGAACACACAGAAAAAATGTGTGTTCTACAAATGTCTGTTCTATGAATATTCTGCACAGAAAAAATGGATGAAAGGACCTCTCAATTTTCAACTACAGATTGGTTTCAATTAAATTTTGAAGCAGATTTTTATGGCATTTGGTAAAATTCAACAACATGCATGTAAAGTGCTTGACCCTGAGTCTGGTAACCAGTAAGCTCTTTCTGAAGCCAGAGCACAACAAAATTCTGGCTTTGCTGCCTACTAGAAGGCTGACTTCTCTATGCTTCAATTTCTGCACCTGTATACTAGGGAAAATAACAATACTTATTTCATAGTGTTCTTATGATAATGTAATAAGCTAAAAAACAATAAAGCATTTAGTACAGTGTTTGATTCATAATAAACTCTCAATTTTATTTTTATTACCTTCATAAAGACAGATTTCATTAATGACTAGAGAGATTAGAACTTCCCTTCAGGCAGATCATATGTAAATTAATCTTTTTTAAACAAAGGTGTTTGAGTTTCTTCAGAGAATAAAGGTATAATTGAAATGTAGAATTTTCTAAGAAACAGAAAAATAAATGTAAATCATAGGGAAATAAATCAGCTAAGACTAAAGAATATTTTACCAGCAAAGAAGAATTTATGTGAGAATATGCAGGCTTTTCTTTTTCCTCTATACCAGATGATGCAGTGTGCAAAATAAATGTATGTGACCTCTGAGGCCTGGGCCTGATCTTCTGCAATGGCAAGAAGAGTGAAGAGTTGTGGTCATTCATGTACTGATCATAAAAACCAGCCCTTGCTGAGCACTGACCACATGGCAGGGCTTATTTAGACCATGAGTCTAAGTGCCATACATTTTAAACTTATTGAATCATCACAACGAACCTATAAAGTAGGAACAGTTAATAGCATTATTTTGCAAATGACACTGAGAAAAAGATAAAGGTTTTGTGTCCAAGTCACATAGTAGTAGTAGTGAGGATCAGAACCCAAGAGATCTGACCGCAGAGTATATTTCCTAAATAAAACATATTTTGCAAAATAATTTTTAAAAATATTTTATTCTTTTAGAGTTGTTTAGGCTCATAGAAAAATTGAGAGGAAAGTACAGAGATTTTCCATATATCCTCCTGACCTATGTATAGCCTCCTTCATTATCAATATCTCCACCAGAGGGGTACATTTGTCAGAGTTGAGGAACCTACATTAACACCTCGTGATCACCCAAAGTCCATAGTTTACATTAGGTTCACTCTTGGTGTTGCACATTTTATGGGTTTGGACAAATAAATGGTAACACATATCCATCATTACAGTATCATGCAAGAGTATTTCCATGGACCTAAAAATCCTCTGTGCTCTGCCTTCTCACCCGTTTCCCCAC
Organism: Macaca fascicularis; assembly: GCF_037993035.2. NCBI lineage: Eukaryota > Metazoa > Chordata > Mammalia > Primates > Cercopithecidae > Macaca > Macaca fascicularis. Next base: position 42,212,012 of record NC_088386.1, on the reverse strand, counting down.
TCCCAGCCCATGAAAACCACTGATCTTTTTATTGTTTCTATAATTTTGCTTCCTGCAGAATGTCATATAATTGGATTCACACAGTATGTATGATTGGCTTCTTTAACTTAGTAATGTGCATTTAAGGTTCCTCCATGTCTTTTGTGGCTTAATAACCCATTTTCTTTTTAGTACTGAATAATTTTCCATTGTTTGGATGTACCACAGTTTATTTATCCATTCGTCTTCTAAAGGACATCTTGGTTGTTCCCAAGTTTTGTCAATTATGAGTAAACATGAATAAACATTCATGTGAAGGTTTTTGTGTGGAAATAAGTCTTCAACATTTTTGGGTAAATACATGGAGCTCAACTGGTGAATCATATGGTAAGAATATGTTTAGTTCTGTAAGAAACTGCCAAACTGTTGTCTAAAATGATTGTACCATTTTGCATTCCTACCAGCAATGAATGAGAGTTCCTGTTGCTCCACATTCTTGTCAGCATTTGGTGTTGTCAGTATTCCAGTTTTTGACCATTCTAATAGGTAAGAAGTGGTATCACATTTTAATACATTTTAATCTTACATTTTTTGACTCTTCAGAGTAGGTACTTTTTAACTTCTGGATAAGGAACAGTCTCTACCATGTTTGGAAATTCATAAAGTTTTTGATATGGCCAAATATCTTTTCCATTTCAGGCCCTGTCTGAGGCTATCTATGCCTCCAGTGGACTGACTTGCTTCTTGTTACTGACAGAATGCTTTAACTTCATGTCTGAAATATGTGTATTTCCTAATCCTGCTCACATATCTGAGCCTCCAAGGACTTAATGTGTGACTTTTTATTTTTAATTTTTCCTTAACCATTATACTTTCTATAGACTATCCAAATGCTCAGTAATTATGAATACCTACCTGTCTACCTATCATCTATTTGTATGTCTACTGTCTCTCCATCCATACACCCCTCCATTCATAAGATGTAGAATAAATGTCACCTCATCTTTTTCCTAGACTCTATACAACATAGTCATTTATGGATCCAGTAGTATGCACTGAGATGATATGACTCCTGGTATAGTTATCTATTATATTTTGGGCTAATACCTTTTAGCCTCTAGCTGCTAAATGACATAGGAGACTTAAATAAGTAAGATAATTTCCATTTCTAATAAAGAAAGTAATGTAATACAGAGACAAAAATGCATGTTAAAACAATTTTTGACTACTTTAAAACAATAAGATTTCACATTTGGATAGAGTTTCCAGTTTGCAATTTCACAAAATTTTTAAATTTATTTCTGACTACAGCCCCGTTAATAATGTGAATATTGTCATTAATAATGAGGAATAATGATGGAGTGTCTCTGAAGGACCTGGAAATAAGGGAAATATTATTTTTTCTGCAAGTATTAATTTTTTAAATCAACATTTATTAGATAAGAGATAAGCAGAGACACCTAGAAGACTCAACTTGAACTTGATATTGTATAGCCTTTTATTTAAAGAAATATTGCAAAATGGGGATTGACAAGTGATGAATATAAAGATGATATGATTACAGAGGATAATGTTGGAAATAAATACTATTTCAAGCACTGTCCAAAAAAGAGAGGCTTAAAAAAATGGATTTGGACTATGACTACAACTTCATCGGCAAGATTAAGACATGCTATTATGACATTAAAATGTAAAGCTATGTGACTCTGATCTATTAACACTTTAATTTAGCTGTTTTTGTATAGCTTCCATATTTGCCAAATAAGCTACTTATGCTATGGCCTCTGCTGTCAATCTGACAAGAGAGAAAGGACTGATTTTGCAGCTTTAGGGGTACTAGGTTATGGGATAGTTATTATATTAGTTGAATATTTTGGGTTGCAAGTAACAGAAGCCTCCTTGTGCTAACTTAAGCCAAAAATGCAAAAACAAAAACACTAAATGTGAATATGTGAATGAATAACAAAGATGTATTCAGTAGGTAGTGTGTCCTGGAATGTGTGAGGCTGCATGCAAACTGGTCTTGGAAGTGGGTAAGAATGAGAACCTAGAACCACAGAGAACCCGTAAAATCCCTTCTTTCCAGCTCTCGTTTTTCTTCTCTTTGCGGAGACTTCCTTTTTCTGTCTCTATAAACAATTGCTTCAGTTTCCCTAACTACAAGGGAATTACAAGATTACTACTTTGTATTTCCCTAGCATACACAGTTTAGAGTTAGCCATACAAACATAAATTTTCTGTTTTCTTTATTTTTATTATTGAAGCATAATCAACATGAAATGAACTGTTCCTATTTAAAGTATATCATTTGAAAAGGCTTAATATGTAAACTCATTATTTCTTCACCACAACCAAGATAATGAACATATTTAACAACCCCCAAAGTGTCTTTTCCTTTTTTAATCCCTCCTTCTCTGTCGTACCACACACTCTCTCCAGGTAACTACTGATTTTTTTGTCAGTATACATTGATGTGCTTTTTAAAAGTTTTTTAGCCATGGAAAAATACTGTATGATTATTTTTTGCTTGTGTTTTGGTTTGGCTTCTTTTATTCTGTATAATTATTTTGATATTCATCCATGTTTTTGCCTGTATCAATGGGTTTATTTCTTCTTATTGCTTGGTAATATTCCATTTTATGTATATATTAAAATTTTCTAATTTGTACACCAGTGGATGATATTTGTGGTCTTACCAGAGTTGCTTTTAAAATATAAGCTGCAATACCTATCAGTATGCAAGTCTCTATATAGATGCATGTTTTCATTTCCCTCATCTAAGAGTAAGATGGATGTCATATGGTAGATATATGTGTAACTTTATAAGAAACTGTCTTCCAAAGTAGTCATATATTTTTCATTTCCACCAGTAGTGCTAAGAGTTCCAGTTCCTCTGTAGCCTCATCAAAACTTGTGTAACTTACATAAGTAAATATTTTTAACTTTAGCCATTCACGTAAGTGTATAGTGGTATCACATTGTGTCTAATATTAACTTGCTTAATAGTTAATGGTGTGCATCATTTCATGTGTTTATCTGATGTATGCATTTTCCTTGATTAAGTGTCCTTTCATATTCTTTTCCCCTCAAACAAACAACAAGCAGATTGTTTCCTTGTTGGTGATTTTTAAGAGTCTTTATCTCTTCTAGATATAAGTTCTTTATCAGAAATATAATTTGCAAATATTTTCTCCCAGTCTGTGGCTTGTCTTTTCTTTCTCCTAAAAACCTTTCAAAACACAGAAGTTTTTAATACAGAAAGAATCAAATTTGTCAGTTTTATTTTATAGATCATGCTTTTCATGTCATATTTAAGAAAGCCATGCCTAAGCCAAGGTCAAAAAGATTTTTTTTCATATTTTCATCTATACATTTTACAGTCTTAAATATTACATTTAATAGTATGATCTACTTTCTGTTAATTTTGCATATAGCATGTGGTATGAATCAAAGTTCATTTTTTAAAATATGGATATCCAGTTGTTCCCATACCATTTACTGAAAAACTATACTTTCTCCACAGAATTGCTTTTGCATCTTTGTCTAAAATCAGTTGTCTATATGTGCACAACCCTATTTTAGAACTCTCTTCTCTTGCATTGATTTGTTCATCTATCATGATGCCAATACCACACATTTTGCTTATTCTTGCTTTCTAATATGTTTTAATATCGATTGTTAGCCCTCCAATTTTGTTCTCTTTTTTCCACAGTGATTTCTGCTATTGTAGGTACTTTAATTTTTTATACAAATTTTAAATTCAGTGTGTCAATTATTACAAAGACAGTCTTTCTGAATATTTATTGGGGCTACTTTGAAGCCATAGATGGATTTGGTGAGAATTAAGACCATAAAAATTTTGAGTTTTTAGAATATAGAACTTGCATATTTTAAGCCACATTTATCCTTTCATATGTTATAGTTTTGAAACTATTGAATCTATGGTGTTTGTTGTTCCAACTTTTTAAATTTTTTTTTTATTATTATACTTTAAGTTCTAGGGTGTATGTGTACAACGTGTAGGTTTGTTACATAGGTATACATGTGCCATGTTGGTTGACTGCACCAATCAACTCGCCATTTACATTAGTTAATTCTCCTAATGAAATCCCTCCCCCAGCCCCCCACCCCCCGACAGGCCCCAGTGTGTGATGTTCCCCGCCCTGTGTCCAAGTGTTCTCATTGTTCAATTCCCACCTATGAGTGAGAACATGTGGTGTTTGGTTTTCTGTCCTTGTGATAGTTTGCTGAAAATGATGGTTTCCAGTTTCATCCATGTCCCTGCAAAGGACATGAACTCATCCTTTTTTATAACTGCATAGTGTTCCATGATGTATATGTGCCACGTTTTCTTAATCCAGTCTATCATTGATGGACATTTGTGTTGGTTCCAAGACTTTGCTATTGTGACTAGTGCCACAATAAACATACATGTGCATGTGTCTTTATAGCAAAATGATTTATAATCCTTTGGGTATATCCCCAGTAATGGGATGGCTGGGTCAAATAGTATTTCTAGTTCTAGATCCTTGAGGAATTGTCACACTGTTTTCCACAATGGTTGAACTAATTTACACCCCCACCAACAGTGTAAAAGCGTTCCTATTTTTCTACATCCTCTCCAGCATCTGTTGTTTCCTGACTTTAATGATTACCATTCTAAATGGCATGAGATGGTATCTCATTGTGGTTTTGATTTGCATTTCTCTGATGACCAGTGATGATGAGCATTTTTTCATATGCCTTTTGGCTGCATAAATGTCTTCTTTTGAGAAGTGTCTATTTATATCCTTTGCCCACTTTTTGATGGGGTTGTTTGTATTTTTCTTGTAAATTTGTTTAAGTTCTTTGTAGATTCTGGATATTAGCCCTTTGTCAGCTGGATAGATTGCAAAAATTTTCTCCCATTCTGTAGGTTGCCTTTTCACTCTGATGATAGTTTCTTTTGCCATGCAGAAGCTCTTTAGTTTAATTAGATTCCATTTGTCTATTTTGGCTTTTGTTGCCATTGCTTTTGGTGTTTTAGTCATGAAGTCCTTGCACATGCCTACGTCCTGAATGGTATTGCCTAGTTTTTCTTCTAGGGATTTTATGGTTTTAGGTGGAACATTTAAATCTTTAATCCATCTTGAATTAATTTTTGTATGAGGAGTAAGGAAAGGATTCAGTTTCAGCTTTCTACATATGGCTAGCCAGTTTTCCCAGCACAATTTATTAAATAGGGAATCCTTCCCTCATTTTTTTTTTTTTTTTTTTTTTTGGTGAGGTTTGTCAAAGATCAGATGGTTGTAGATGTGTGGTATTATTTGTGAAGGCTCTGTTCTGTTCCATTGGTCTATATATCTGTTTTGGTACCAGTACCATGCTGTGTTGGTTACTGTAGCCTTGTAGTATAGTTTGAAGTCAGATAGCATGATGCCTCCAGCTTTGTTGTTTTTGCTTAGGGTTGTCTTGGCTATGCAGGCTCTTTTTTGGTTCCATATGAACTTTAAAGTAGTTTTTTCCAATTCTGTGAATAAAATCATTGGTAGCTTGATGGGAATGGCATTTGATCTATAAATTACCTTGGGCAGTGTGACCATTTTCATGATATTTATTCTTCCTATCCATGACAATGGAAAGTTCTTCCATTTGTTTGTGTCCTCTTTTATTTCATTGAGCAGTGGTTTGTGGTTCTCCTTGAAGAGATCCTTTACATCCCTTGTAAGTTGGATTCCTAGGTATTTTATTCTGTTTGTAGCAATTGTAAATGAGAGTTCACCCATGATTTAACTCTATGTTTGTCTGTTATTGGTGTATAGGAATGTTTGTGATTTTTGCACATTGATTTTGTATCCTGAGACTTTGCTGAAGTTGCTTGTCAGATTAAGGAGATTTGGGGTTGAGATGATGGGGTTTTCCAAATATACAATCATGTCATCTGCAAACAGGGACAATTTGACTTCTTCTTTTCCTAACTGAATATACTTTATTTATTTCTCTTGCCTGATTGCCCTGGCCAGAACTTCCAAAATTATGTAGAATAGGAGTGGTCAGAGAGGGCATCCTTGTCTTGTGCAGTTTTCAAAGGGAATGCTTCCAGTTTTTGCCCATTCAGTGTGATATTGGCTGTGGGTTTGTCATAAATAGTTCTTATTATTTTGAGATACGTTCCATCAATACCTAGTTTATTGAGAGTTTTTAGCATGAAGTGCTGTTGAATTTTGTTGAAGGCCTTTTCTACATCTATTGAGATAATCATGTGGTTTTTGTCATTGGTTCTGTTTATGTGAGGGATTATGTTTATTGATTTGCATATGTTGAACCAGCCTTGAATCCCAGGGATGAAGTTGACTTGATCATGGTAGATATGATTTTTGATGTGCTGCTGGATTCAATTTGCCAGTATTTTATTGAGGATTTTCACATCGATATTCATCAGGGATATTGGTCTGAAATTTTCTTTCTCTCTCTTTTGTGTGTGTGTGTGTGTGTGTGTGTGTGTGTGTGTGTGTGTGTGTGTGTCTGCCAGGCTTTGGTATCAGGATGATGTTGGCCTCATAAAATGAGTTAGGGAGGATTTCCTCTTTTTCTGTTGATTGGAATAGTTTCAGAAGGAATGGTACCAGCTCCTCTTTGTCCCCTTTGTAGAATTCGGCTGTGAATCTGTCTGGTCCTGGACTGTTTTTGGTTGGTAGGCTATTAATTATTGCCTCAGTTTCAGAGCCTGTTATTGGTCTGTTCAGGGATTCAACTTCTTCCTGGTTTAGTCTTGGGAGGGTGTATGTATCCAGGAATTTATCCATTTCTTCTAGATTTTCTAGTTTATTTGTGTAGAGGTGTTTATAGTATTCTCTGATGATAGTTTGTATTTCTGTGGGATCGGTGGTGATATCCCCTTTATCATTTTTTATTGCCTCTTTTTGATTCTTCTCTCTTTTCTTCTTTATTAGTCTTGATAGCAGTTTATCAATTTTGATCTTTTCAAAAAACCAGCTCCTGGATTCATTTGTTTTTTAAGGGTTTTTTTTTTGTTTTTGGTTTTTTGTTTTGTCTCTATCTCCTTCAGTTCTGCTCTGATCTTAGTTATTTATTGTCTTCTGCTAACTTTTAAATTTGTTTGCTCTGGCTTCTCTAGTTCTTTCAATTGTGATGTTAAGGTGTCGATTTTAGATCTTTCCTGCTTTCTCTTGTGAGCATTTAGTGCTATACATTTCCCTCTACCCACTGCTTTAACTGTGTCTGTCCCAGAGATTCTGGTATGTTGTGTCTTTGTTCTCATTGGTTTCAAAGAACATCTTTATTTCTGCCTTCATTTCATGATTGAAGTCATTCAGGAGCAGGTTGTTCAGTTTCCATGTAGTTGTGCAGTTTCGAATGAGTTTCTTAATCCTCAGTTCTAATTTGATTGCATAGTGGTCTGAGAGACAGTTTGATGTGATTTCTGTTCTTTTACATTTGCTAAGGAGTGCTTTACATCTAATTATGTGGTCTATTTTAGAATAAGTGTGGTGTGTTGCTGAGAAGATTGTATATTCTGTTTATTTGGGGTGGAGGGTTCTGTAGATGTCTATTAGGTCTGCTCTGTGCAGAGTTGAGTTCAAGTCCTGGATATCCTTGTTAACCTTCTGTCTCTTTGATCTGTTTAATATTGACAGTGGGGTGTTTAAGTCTCCCATTATTATTGTTTAAGAGTCTAAGTCTCTCTGTAGGTCTCTAAGGACTTGCTCTATGATTCTGGGTACTCCTGTATTGGGTGCATATATATTTAGTATCGTTAGCTCTTCTTGTTGAGTTGATCCCTTTACCATTAGGTAATGGCCTTCTTTGTCTCTTTTGATCTTTGTTCATTTAAAGCCTGTTTTATCAGAGACTAGGTTTGCAACCCCTTCTTTTTTTTTTTTTTTTTTTTTTTTTTTCCATTTGCTTAGTAAATATTCCTCCATCCCTTTATTTTGAGCCTATGTGTGTCTCTGCACAGGAGATGGGTCTCCTGAATACAGCACACTGATGGGTCTTGACTATCCAATTTGCCAGTCTGTGTCTTTTAATTGGGGCATTTCGCACATTTACATTTAAGGTTAATATTGTTATGTGTGAATTTGATCCTGTCATTATGATGTTAGCTGGTTATTTTGCCCATTAATTGATGCAGTTTTTTAATAGTGTCAATGGTCGTCACAATTTTGCATGTTTTTGCAATGGCTGGTACCAATTGTTCCTTTCCATGTTTAGTGCTTCCTTCAGGAGTTCTTGTAAGGCAGGCCTGGTGATGACAAAATCTCTCAACATTTGCTTGTCTGTAAAGGATTTTATTTCTCCTTCACTTATGAAGCTTAGTTTGGCTGGATATGACATTCAGGGTTGAAAATTCTTTTCTTCAAGAATGTTGAATATGGGCCCCCACTCTCTTCTGGATTGTAAGGTTTATGCCAAGAGATCTACTGTTAGTCTGATGGACTTCCCTTTGTGGGTGATCCTACCTTTCTCTCTGGCTGCCCTTAACAATTTTTCCTTCAGTTCAAACTTGGTATATCTGACAATTATGTGTCTTTGGATTGCTCTTCTTGAGGAGTATCTTTGTGATATTCTGTGTATTTCCTGGATTTGTATGTTGGCCTGTCTTGCTAGGTTGGGGAAGTTCTCCTGGATAATATTCTGAAGAGTGTTTTCCAACTTGGTTCCATTCTCCTCATCACTTTCAGGTACACCAATCCAATGTAGATTTGGTCTTTTCACATAGTCCATATTTCTTCTAGGCTTTGTTCATTTCTTTTTACTCTAAACTTGTCTTCTTGCTTTATTTCATTAATCTGACCTTCACTCACTGATATCCTTTCTTCCACCTGATCGAATCGGCTATTGAAGCTTGTGCATGAATCACAAAGTTCTAGTGCCATGGTTTTCAGCTCCATCAGGTCATTTAAGGTCTTCTCTACACTGTTTATTCTAGTTAGCCATTTGTCTGACCTTTTTTCAAGGTTTTTAGCTTCCTTGCTATGCATTAGAACATGCTCCTTTAGCTCGGAGAAGTTTGTTATTACCAACCTTCTGAAGCCTACCTCTGTGAACTCGTCAAAGTCATTCTCTATCCAGCTTTGTTCTGTTGTTGCCAAGGAGCTGTGATCCTTTGGAGGAGAAGAGGCACTCTGGTTTTTAGAATTTTCAGCTTTTCTGCTCTGGTTTCTCCCCATCTTTGTGGTTTTATCTACCTTTAGTCTTTGATTTTGGTCACCTACAGATGGGGTTTTGTGGAGTTTTGGTGTGGATGTCCTTTTTGTTCATGTTGATGCTATTCCTTTCTTTCTTTCTTTCTTTCTTTCTTTTTTTTTTTTTTTTTTTTTTGAGTCAGAGTCTTGCTCTGTTGCCCAGGCTGGAGTGCAGTGGCACCATCTCGGCTCACTGCAAGCTCTGCCTTCCAGGTTCAAGCCATTCTCCTGCCTCAACCTCCCAAGCAGCTGGGACTACAGGTGCCCGCCACCACGCCCGGCTAATTTTTTTGTATTTTTAGTAGAGACGGGGTTTCACCGTGTTAGCCAAGATGGTCTCAATCT